>NC_042615.1:215500075-216100075 GCF_901001135.1 Rhinatrema bivittatum | reverse complement strand
CTTATGGGCTCCTCCTGGGGGGGGGGCTTCGGCTTCCAAGGGTGAAGCCACCTAAGTCCCAGCAGTTGGGCTCCTACGGGCTCCTCCGGGGGAGTACCAGCTTCCAGGGTGAAGAGCATCTACGTCCTGCCTGAACATCTGCCTCCTGGCCTGCTATACACTAGAGACATTGTCCATCTTTCCCAGTCTCCAGCAAGTCGGCCCAAGGGTCCACTAAAACTGAGACACCCATAACAGATTGCAAGGCCATGGACTCGGTGGATACGCCTGTCCCCTTGGACCTGCCTGGGTTGGCCCAGCAGTTGTTGTATCAAAAACAGTACCTCGAGGTCCTTACCGGTTCGGTAGGGGAGTTATTGGCCCGATTGGATGCCAGGGCCGTGTCTGCCCCAGGCCCGGTACCTGAGGCCCAAGACTCTTCAGTGATGCAGCTGCCGGCACCCTCCCGCTACGCTGGTGATTTAAGGACCTGCCACAGCTTTTTGAACCAATGTTTTGTATGGTTCTCTTTGTTGCCCCGGCAGTTCCCCTCGGATGCGGTGTAAGTGGCGTATATCCTGTCCCTGCTTGATGGGAAAGCCTTAATATGGGCTTCTCCTCTATGGGAAAACAATGACTCTTCGTTAATGGACTTACAACAGTTCATCACTAACTTTCGTCAGGCCTTTGACGAGCCCGCCCGAGTAGCTACGGCTACGTCTGATCTGCTACAACTTCATCAGGGTGCTCGGTCCTTGGCAGATTATGCAATGGAGTTTCGAACGTTAGCCCAGGAAGTAGGTTGGCAAGATGGTAGTCTTAAGGCCATCTTCCTGGAAGGCCTCTCTGGACGCATAAAGGATGAACTTGCTGCTCGAGATCTGTCGGAGGACCTCAACGCCTTGATTGAGATGGCTGCCCACATTGACCGCCGCCTACAACAACGGGCCAAGGAGCAGCGCCCCCCTCGCCATAGTCCAGCTCGTGGGCCGAGACCTGTGCCCTCTTCCAAGATTTCTTGTCCAGAAGCTCCCACCTGCAAACCCATGCAGCTGGGACGGACCCTGCTTTCTGCTGAAGAAAGGCAACATCGCCGTTCGTTGATGTTGTGTTTATATTGTGGCCAGAAGGGCCACTTCTTGGCACGCTGACAGGCAAACGCCAAAGCCTAGGAGATTGGGAGGAGCTCCTCCTAGGCTGTGCTACAGCTCCTCAATGTACTGTCCCTGTTCCTTGGAATATCCCGGAGGCTCCTTTGAAACGATGGCGTTCCTGGATTCCGGAACCGAAGGTAATTTCATCCTGCGGGACTTAGTCTCCCAGCTGCGAATCCCTATGCATAGATGGGAGGTCCCATTACGAATTACCTCTATCCAGGGGATGCTCCTTCCTGGACCTGTCCAGATGTCCACGGCGCCCATTACGGTCCACACCGGGGCAATCCATTCGGAGGAGATAGCCTTCCTAGTGTTGGATAAGGCTGTCCACCCTGTGGTGCTAGGGTTGCCATGGTTACAGAAACACTCACCCACGATTCAGTGGGACACGCTATAGATTGTTAAATGGAGTCCTTTTTGCCTAGCTAATTGTATGAAAGTGCCTAAGACTCCCGCACTTCCCTTGATGCACTCTGTCGTGGGTCCTCCTGTACTTTATGAGGACTTTACGGATGTATTTTCTAAGACCAAGGCGGAGATCCTTCCGCAGCATCGTCCATATGACTGAGCTATAGACTTGCTACCTGGTACTATGCCCCCCCAAGGAAGGGTTTATCCCTTATCCATACCTGAGACCCGGGCCATGTCTGAGTACATTGCAGAGAATTTGGCCAAGGGGTTTATCCATCCGTCCAAGTCGCCTGCAGGGGCAGGCTTCTTTTTTGTCAGTAAGAAAGACGGCTCACTGAGGCCATGCATAGACTATCGAGGCCTAAATTCTATTACCAAGCGAGACCGTTACCTGCTCCCGTTAATCCTGGAGCTCCTTGATCGGCTTCAAGGAGCGAAGATTTTCACAAAGTTGGACTTACGCAGAGCGAACAATTTAGTCAGAATCCATCCCGGTGATGAGTGGAAAACCGCGTTTAATACCCGAGATGGGCATTACGAGTACCTCGTGATGCCTTTCGGCTTATGTAATGCTCCGGCGGTGTTCCAGCACCTGATGAATGAGGTGTTGCGGGACCTTCTGAACACCTGCGTAATTGTTTACCTCGACGATGTGTTAGTCTACTCCCAGGACCTGTCGTCACATCATCAGCATGTCCATCAAGTGCTCCAGATACTTAGGGAGCACGGATTGTATGCCAAACTGGAAAAATGTAGCTTTGAGCAGACCTCCCTCCCGTTCCTAGGCTACATAGTCTCTGCAGCTGGCTTTCGAATGGATCCTGAGAAAGTGGCGGCTATTAAGAATTGGCCCCGGCCGAGGGGTCTTAAAGCTTCCAGGGTGAAGAGCATCTATGTCCTGCCTGAACATCTGCCTCCCGGCCTGCTATACACTAGAGACATTGTCCATCTTTCCCAGTCTCCAGCAGGTCGACTGGAAAATTGGGCATCCAAATGGCAGATGAAATTTAATGTGGATAAGTGCAAGGTGATGCATAGAGGGAAAAATAACCCATGCTATAATTACACAATGTTGGGTTCCATATTAGGTGCTACAACCCAAGAAAGAGATCTAGGTGTCATAGTGGATAACACATTGAAATTGTCGGTTCAGTGTGCTGCGGCAGTCAAAAAAGCAAACAGAATGTTGGGAATTATTAGAAAGGGAATGGTGAATAAAACGGAAAATATCATAATGCCTCTGTATTGCTCCATGGTGAGACCGCACCTTGAACACTGGGTACAATTCTGGTCGCCGCATCTCAAAAAAGACATAATTGCAATGGAGAAGGTACAGAGAAGGGCTACCAAAATGATAAGGGGAATGGAACAGCTCCCCTATGAGGAAAGACTAAAGAGGTTAGGACTTTTCAGCTTGGAGAAGAGACGGCTGAGGGGGAATATGATAGAGATGTTTAAAATCATGAGAGGTCTAAAACGGGTAGATGTGAATCGGTTATTTACTCTTTCGGATAATAGAAAGACTAGGGGGCACTCCATGAAGTTAGCACGGGGCACATTTAAAACTAATCGGAGAAAGTTCTTTTTTATTCAATGCACAATTAAACTCTGGAATTTGTTGCCAGAGGATGTGGTTAGTGCAGTTAGTATAGCTGTGTTTAAAAAAGGATTGGATAAGTTCTTGGAGGAAAAGTCCATTACCTGCTATTAAGTTCACTTAGAGAATAGCCACTGCCATTAGCAACGGTAACATGGAATAGACTTAGTTTTTGGGTACTTGCAGGTTCTTATGGCCTGGATTGGCCACTGTTGGAAACAGGATGCTGGGCTTGATGGACCCTTAGTCTGACCCAGTATGGCATGCTGTTATGTTCTTATGTTCTTAGTGTATGGTTCTTAAATTGGTTTAATTGGGCCCAGCTGAGACCTGGGTGGGATCCTGATCCACCCACTTCCCCGAACCACCCCCAAGGATCCTCATGCTTTCTCATGCATTTAATAAAAAATATATCTCTGCCAATTATTCCGTAGAATAGGCTAAGTGCTATTTTATAGAATCAGCCAGCAGTTCTGAGTTGTGACCATTCCGTCTGGCTGTGGGTGACAGGCTCCATCCCAGTAAAATTGTGTTTGATATACATTAACAATATGGAATGTCTATGGAAGTTCCTTCCACTGTACGATACCTGCTGAATATCTTTATATGAGCATGAAAACTAAGTCCTAACCCTGAATATTTGCTCATGTATATTTTTCCTGTATTTGGTAGATTTGAGCTACAAATTGTAATCTGCACTTGATTTGCTCCTTGTGCTGATTTAAGATATCAATATACTACATATAGTACAGAAGAAAGCAATTCTATACAGATGATGACTATGCGCACCTTGCCAAAACTGGTCCGTTAGGGCACTAAGATGAGTATGTTTATGTATTTCATGAACCTATAGTAGAGAACCCTATGGAAGGAGGCAGTATACCTTTCTTAGTCCACAACCTTGTTGGAGAGGTTGCCTCATTGTTTTTGCTGTTTTTTTGTTGGATAAATCTGGATTTCTATTTTTGGTGTTTTGCTGATTCCCTGGTCCCGTCTCAATGAGGGAAAGTTCTACTTTTGGAAGGACTAAGACAAAAGACTGCTGTTCCCTCTCACTCCCAGTGGCTGGATGGGGTGGCAATTCTGTTTTGAGTCACTTTAGCCTTTTGTTTTACTTGCTAGGAATTGGTTTGGTGACGAAACCCCATGTTGTGAGAAGATTTGCAGCAACAAACCTTTTGAATGTGTGCTGTCTTTTGGTTTTCTATATAAATTACATTTCTCTAGTACACCCTCTACTGATTTTATTCACCTGTATCAGTCACTCAGACGTTACCAGAATGAGTAGAAGGGTGTTATTTTTACAAGAAAGTGTCAGAAGACTTCCCAAAAGCCTAAGGACCTTGAAAAACTACCTCCCCTCCCCTCTCCCCTACCAGGAGAGAAGCCAGGAGCATGGATCACAGTTTGGCCCCAGAACTCCCGAGTGGGTCCCTGGATCTCACTAACCACAGGGCAGGGGCTACAAAGGCAAGCAAAGATATGTAACAAAAATGCCAGTAAACACTTAAATCACCACAGCATTTGAAACTTCGGCTCAGAAACAACAGCAACAATATACATCAAATTTTGTAGAACTATTGCAACTGCATGTGGGAACCATGAAAAATGCCATCTGTTTTTGCTTTTTATTACACATAACCTCAAGGCCCCTCACTCAACTCAGAAAGACTAGAAGGTGAAGACTAAACAGTGACTCATGTTTTTCCAAAGTATGAGGTCTTTTCTGATAGTTTTAAACATTTCTAGTATAAACAAAAAATCTACACTATAAAGGTCTCAATGAAATAATAATAAAAAAAGGATATTTATGCAGAAGAACTTAAGCTAAGTACAGGAGATAATATAGAAAGAAAAGCATCATAAACTGCTGCAGAAATGGAACATGTTATAAATGTCAAAAAGCATGGTCATTACACCTAACAGGAATCCAATATTTATTCTGATTGCCTGAGTAGCTCCAAACTGGCCTGTAGTCTCCTGTTGATCATGGCTACTCATAATACCTGTGTGTGATTCAGCTATATCTGAGAGATTCAAATTATTTGTTATAATAATGACACTAGTATCTAGGTCAAAAAATGCATGGATTCTCTGTTTCTCTCCATGCCCTTTATTTCCTGACTATAGTTAGGGTTGGTGTTAGAGGTGTGTGTCCTCTGACAAGTTACCCATTCTCAGATCTTCGAGCCCCCACCCAAGTCATATCTCTTCATAATTCTAAAGGTGGATCTCTCCCCCACCTCCCACATAGCACGCAACTTTATCTTAGGTTGGCCCTGACTGTGGGACTGATTATACTACACATCTTTAGTTTGAAATTTTGAACATTAGATGAAGGGGAGGAACTTTCTCATCAGTAATGAATGCATAATAAGCTTAATGAGTTGCATGCCTAATTTTGATCTTGGGATGCAATTTGTTCTTGTTTATATTGCACATCTTTAGAGCATAATCTGTGTTATAAAATATGATTTCTTAAAATAAAAAATGATGAAGTAATAATATTTTCTTCACACAGTACCTGAAATATGAAAGAAAAATCAATCATTGTTGAGTCCTCAAGCAGTAAAAGGCTAGACTGGACAGTCATTGCAGTAGTCTGTAGTGAAAGTGACTGCAGAGATGTTAGGAGTTCAATTTTGTTTTCATTTGAACTTTGCATACTTGTCCCCATGTTATAAATGCATAAAGGACAAGACAACCCGTGTTTATCAGGAGGAGGAAAAGAAGTAATGAAGCCCAATAAAACAAAGGGATATAGGATCTAAAATGTCCAGGAAAGTTGACCATGCATGTCAAGGACATTGCCCAGTCATCATGGTGCTTATCTAAAGAGGCCCAGTTTCACATGTAGATCTTGTAATGGGAAGTAACATACAAGAAAAAAAATCTCAGTTATAGTATTACTGGTGACAAAAGATGAGACGTTCTGACCATATTCAAGAAGACACATATGGGAAGCCACTATTGCATTCAAATGATTTTCGTATTGTTTTACAGGCTTTGATTCTACCAAAATTAGACTATTGTAATGCGCTATTTTTGGGTGTGCCAATGTCAACCATCCGACCGCTACAGCTGCTGCAAAATGCCGCGGCACGACTCCTGTCCAATACAAATAAGTTTGATCATGTTTCCCCCGTTCTGATGAAATTACATTGGTTACCAGTCCAGTTTCGCATTCAATATAAGTGTTTAACTTTAATTCACAAAGCCATATACGGGAATAATACCGAATGGTTAAATGCCTCATTACGCATCCACGTCCCATCCCGGAATTTGAGATCGCTTGGCCAAGCTTTACTGACAATACCATCACCAAAACTAGCCCATCTTGGTTCAGTGAGGGAGAGGTCACTATCGCTGGCAGGACCAAAGTTGTGGAATTCATTGCCTGTCAAAATTCGCACAGAAGCAAATATGAATAGCTTCAAGAAACAGATAAAAACTTGGCTATTCGAGCAGGCTTTTAATCAAGCCAATTAACACCTTATTATATTAATTTGTTTTTTAACATTTCTTTTTTTTTTTTGTATTTAGTGTAGCTTTCTTAATGAATAGCTTCAAGAAACAGATAAAAACTTGGCTATTCGAGCAGGCTTTTAATCAAGCCAATTAACACCTTATTATATTAATTTGTTTTTTAACATTTCTTTTTTTTTTTTGTATTTAGTGTAGCTTTCTTAATGTGTAGCTTTCTTAATGTGTTGTGTTTTATTTAACATAGGTGTTTTATTAGTAATATTTTTTAAAGTGATTTATTTTAGTTAACGTAGGAGTAATTTTATTAAGTAGTATTTTTTTTTTTTTGTAACCTTTATTTATAAAGTTTTCGCAATACAACTGATGAGCAGAACATATGGTAGAGGTACATGATGCTCAAACCCCCCCATCCCCCCTCCACCCACCCCCACCACTGTTTATCCCCCCCCCCCCCCCCCCCCGCCATGGCCCCTTCGACCAGTCTATTTACTATATGCATAGGCAATCAGCTGAGAAAGTACATATTTTCAAACCATGGAACACCATTTCTTCTAGATAATGGACAACAGCAAAAACAATACGGTAGATATGAGAACCCCAAAATATTCCATACTGCACAATGAGTACAAAAAGCAAATGGCAAAAAAGAAGGGATGTAAAAATGCCCAGACTCTGCAAATACTGCAAAACATGTCTCCCAGCAACCCCTCAAGTGGAAAAATCCAATATCTTACTCCGTGCCCTTTGATTCAGTGTGTTGAGGTATGGAGTCCAGATATCCAGAAACTGATCTTGTTTATTAGCCGACAACGCAGCCTTCGCTGTCATCTGTTCATAAATCACCATCTGATGCAGTTTAATACGCCATTGGGTAAGAGTGGGCGGGTCTTTATCCATCCAATGCGACAAGATGGTCTGCTTGGCTAACAGAAAGCCCTTGCGCAGGAAACGGCCCAGGGCACTGGTCTTGGTACCCAACCGGGAGTCAGGTGTGATATGGAGTAGGCAAAGCCGGGGGTCTTGTGGAATAACACAGTCTCGTAGTCTCCCCATATAAGCTAACACCTTCATCCAGAAAGAACTGATAAACCTGCAGTCCCAAAAATTATGCCAGAGATTTGCCCCGTCATAGCCACATTTGAAACACGCAGCCGAAGTAGACATCTTCCAACGGCAGGCTTTATCTGGCGTAATATAAATTCTGTGGAGCAATTTGAATTGGACCTCCCGTAATTGGACATTGTCAGTATACAAACCAATGGTGCGAAAACACTCTTCCAGTTGTGTCGGAGAGATCTGACTTTGCAAATCCCTATTCCAGCTGTCCGTCAATTTTCGCAAGTGTGTAGCCGTGTTCAAGGTGGCCATCTTCTGGATCATAGTAGCACAAGACGTCCGTCGCGGAAGGACTGGGAAAAACATCTCCAAACGCTCTCCCGAAGACCCCGAGGACCCCAAAGCCCCTGTCCTCGTTTCCCTGTCCCAGGTTGTGATAAAGTGTCGGATCTGTAGGTATGCATAAAAGTGGTTCTTTGGAATCCCATAAAGCGCCTGTAATTCAGCAAAAGGCAACAGTCCGGAGCCAGCGGGATTTAAAAGCTGTTCGATATGAGTCAGACCGAACTCAGTCCATTGCTGAAAAATCGATGGGTCCCAGCTGGAAGGAAAGTGCGGAAGACCCCATATGGAAGCCAGACATAACGTCCTCCAGGGTAGAGACAGTTGAGCACATAACTTTTTCCAGGCCATTCTACAAGCCCCAATGTAGGGGAAGTCTCGCACTTGTTCAGGCAGCGCTGAATTGGGGGCAATCAGAAGATTACAGATATCGAGTGGGTGACACCAGTCGCGGAGTATATCCCTAGGAATGAAAAGACCAGTGCCCCTTAGCCAATCCTGTAGGTGACAGAGCAATATGGCCATGTTGTACATCTGAATATTGGGACACGCAAGACCCCCTTCCCGCTGAGGGCGCATAAGCGTAGACAGACCAATTCTGGCCTTTTTATTGCGCCAAATAAAATTCCTAAGGGAAGCATTCAGTTCCTGGATATGACGCTTTCGGATCCACACCGGTAGCATTTGCATAATATACAGCCATTTGGGCAACTCTATCATTTTAAACAACTGTATCCGCCCTGAGATGGACAAAGGCAAGTTCATCCAGTCCGACAGTTTCCGTTTCGTATTGGTCAATAATGGCTTAATATTTGCCTCATATAAATTATGAACATTAACTGGTATGCGGATACCCAGATATTTCATCTCGGAGGTTACCCACCGTAGTGGGAAAACTCCAGGCCAGAGTCCCTTCACTGAGCCCAAAACGTCTATAGCCTCCGATTTATCCCTGTTAATTTTTAATCCCGAAAAAACCCCAAATTGCGCTTGAAGCTCCAGGACTCTGGGTAGTGAAGCAACTGGGTTGACAACAAATATCAGGACATCATCTGCGAATGCAGCAATCTTAAATTGGGACCCCCTTAATCGCAATCCCTCCACCCCTAAATCGCCCTGGATCGTCCGCAACAAGGGGTCCAGAGATAAGATGTATAATAAAGGTGAAAGGGGGCATCCCTGTCGTACTCCGCGGCACAACTCAAACGGAGCGGACAATAGGCCATTAGCCACGATCATGGACTGGGGGTGGCGGTAAAGAGCTGAAATGCTGCTAAGAATAGTTCCCTGAAAACCATATTTCTGTAAGACAGAAAATAGATATTCCCACGCCACACGATCAAATGCCTTTTCCGCGTCAAATCCCACTGCTAAGGCTGGAATGCTATGCTTTAAGCAGTGCGTCATCGCCATCCACAGGCTAAGAAGATGCCTACTGGCTTTCCTCCCCTTCACAAATCCCACCTGGCCAAGGGAAATCAACTCTGGTAACACCCTGTTAATCCTGTTGGCCAAAATCCGGGCAAATAGTTTGACATCAAAATTTAACAGGGAAATTGGCCGGTATGATGCCGGATTGAGGGGATCTTTGCCACCCTTGGGTAGGACCGTTATATACGCCATTGTTGCCTCCTGAGAGAAACCAGCCTTGGGTATACCCGTAAAATAAGCTTGTAAGGGGTCCCCAACTTCCACCTTCAGCAGTTTGTAAAAATCAGCATTGAGCCCATCCGGGCCCGGGGCTTTATGTGACTTGCTGTCCCCTATATTATCCCAAATTTCCTGCTTGGTAATGGGGGTATTGATAGCCTCCAATTGCGCTGTGCTAATTTTGGGGAGCGTTAGGCCCTGGAAGAAATCAGCTTCAGCCCTAAGCGCCTGCGAAGGGGTGTCATTAGTATACAATCCCTCGTAAAAAGCCCGAAGAATTGCACATATTTTTGGTCCTGCGGTATGGCTGGCGCCTGAAGTATCTTTTAACCGGGGTATAAAGGTCATTCCCCGTTGGGCTCTAACTTGATTTGCCAATAGCTTCCCCATCTTGTTCCCAAACCTGTATAGCTTATGCGACTGATGTAATAAATCTCGTTGCGTCCTCTGATGGATATAACAGTTTAATGTGTAAAGAAGGTCCCGATAGTCACGTTTTGCTTGAGGAGTAGGACGGGTAGTAAGGTGTCTTCTAGCCCTGGCAACCTCATTACCCAAGTCAATAAGTTGTTTATTGGCAATCCGCCTCTGTCGTATGGCATAAGCGATAATCTCACCCCTGATAGTCGCCTTCCCCGCCTCCCAGAATAGAGCCGGGTCTTCCCTGTGTTGCGTATTGTGAACAGCATACTCCCGCCATTTTTCCTGGAGAAAAGAGCGAAAGCCCACATCCTCCGACAGGTAGGCCGGGAAGCGCCACCTCGGCTGGTCAGGCTTAGGGCCCCCAAGCTGAACCTCCACCCATATCATGGAATGGTCTGAGCATTCTTCCGGACCAATTTCAGCCTTCCTGAGCGCATTAAAGCATTGGGGAGACACCAATATATAATCTAGCCGAGACATCGTAGAATGCGCACGTGCTATGTGGGTATAGTTGCGCAAATCCGGATGTAACAGCCTCCAGGGGTCTACCAGCTGCAACTGTTGGCACAAGTATGGCAACCCTCTATCCTGTCGCTGCCGTGGCCCAGGGCTGATAGGGGACCTATCTAAGGAGCCATCTAACACCTGATTAAAGTCCCCTGCTATGAAAAGTAAACCTTTTTGATGCATCGAAATGACATGCATCAGGTTCTGAAAAAACTCGTGTCTGTAAACATTAGGGCCATAGACACTACACAAGGTGACAACCGTCCCAAATAGTTTTCCTGTAACTAATACATATCTGCCCTCTGCATCCGAATAGCTCTGGGCCTCTTCAAATACCACATTTTTACCCAAAAGAATTGCAACACCCCCTTTGCGCCCCGCAGCAGGAGAATAAAATGCCTGCGCCACCCAATCCCGAGTTAGTTTCCGACTTTCACCGTCTGTAAGGTGAGTTTCCTGCAGTAGGGCAATGTGCGCCTTATGGCGTCTCAGGGATTGCAGCACTTTAGCCCGTTTTATGGGGGACCCAAGACCGCCCACATTCCAAGAAACGCAGCGCATCGCTTCAGCCATACTCTTTAGCAAGAAATCGATTATCCCATATGATTAGAAAATCCTTTATACACCTATGGGGCCATCTCTCCCAGCCTAGAGATGACTCCTGAGCAAGCCTCCCAATCCAGAAAGGCTCTGCATACATATTCCAGGCATCATGATATCTATGCCCCTGCATGTGATACCAGTATAGAGACCTTAAGGACCATGGCAAACATTCCCACCCCCCCCCCCCCCCCCCAGTTTCCCCCCCCCCTTCTTAGAAACCAAATTCTGAACCTCCATTAAAGGAGGCGCGAGACCACTTGATCCACCTTTCTCCAGCTCCCCCACCCCCACTTTTCAAGCACAACAGAAGAATTATACTGTATCTGAACCATGAACATGAGAAAACTATGACAGAGAAACAAACCGACAGTGCCCGTCACATGGGTGCTAGAAATATAACAGAACATTCCCCAACTAGAACTTATTAAGCAGCATAGACTTGAAGCTGGCCCATTACCAGCACTACTATACTGCTGCATCATAGCTGCACCACAGCAGAGCACTTCATCTGAGGTCCATGGTGTCATGCATAAATTTCTTCACCTCCTCCACAGAAGCAAAACTATGCCAGATTCCATTATGTTCCAGACGAAGCTTAGCCGGATATTGCAAATTAAATTTTAGCTTCCTTTTGAATAAGTCAGCACAAATAGGTGAAAATTCTCTGCGCTTAGCAGACAAAGCCGCAGAATAGTCTTGAAAAATCAAGATTTTATGATTCTCAAACAACAGGGAGTCACATTTGCGAAAGGCTTGAAGTATATCTGACTTCTGACTGAAATTCAGCAACCTGGCGAAGACCACTCTGGGTTTGGGGGCATCTGGTTTTTTTATCCCCAATCTGTGTGCTCTTTCAACAATCAGTTTGCCGACAAGGAGAGGCAGATTAAGAGCTTCTGGCAGCCATGATTCCACCACGTGCGCAAGGTCCCTATCCGCCACAGAGTCCGGAAACCCCACAAATCTCAAATTATTCCTCCTTGATCTGTTTTCCAGATCCTCAACTTTATCTTCTAACACGGAGAGTTTCTTAGTCAAGGTGCTTTGCGACTGCAATAAACTCTGTGTCTCCACTTCTACATCAGCGATACGTTGCTGGGTATCCACCACTTGCTGTTTTATCTCTAAGAGAGTTTCATTACCAAAATTAATTTTTTGCACCAAGTCGCTAAATCTCGGTTCCAATGCCTTGACCACTGCCCGTTACCTCACCTACAATATCTGCCGTTCCCTGTGAGGCTCCAGGGCTCGGGGGTCCGGCGGCCATTTTGGCTTCGCTCTGCCGGGTGGGGAGCTTGTCTTTCCGTTGCGGTTTCGCTGACATAGCGATTTCACCCGTACCAAAAAAAGCTGGAATCGTCTTCTGTGTGCTCTGATCTGGTGGGGACGCCACTTTGTTCCTCAATTTGATGCCCAAAAGCGCAGCGGGGCTGTGGGGGAGCCAGGAGCATGGTCGGCACGCAGCTTACCGGCTCATCAGGTCACGTGGTCTTAAGTAGTATTTTTAATGTTAATGTTTGATATATTTAGAACTATGGAGTAGAAATATTTTACTAGGTTTAGGCAAAATTATGCCAGATGTATAATGGTAGGTTTATTATAATTGTTTTATGTTGAATTTTGCTACAGCAAATTCTGTTATTGTAAACCGACATGAAATTAATTTGAATGTCGGTATATAAATCTGATTAAATAAATAAATAAAAAATGGGAAACAGACTCTAGAAGAAATAATAAAACTATTTGTATAACACCAAGAGTGAAGGGAGAAATAAAACAATAAATAGTGATTTAGGGCCGGATTTTAAAAAGATTACGCGCACCGGGCCTATTTTAAAAAGGCCCGGCGATGCGGGTAAAGCCCTGGGACGCATGTAAGTCCCGGCTATTTACTAAAGGGGTGGTCCGGGGGTGGGGCGGGGCCATTGCCACTGTGTCGAAGGATCGTATGCCAGCAAGCTGCCGGCGCGTGCAAAATAAAAATTTTTGGAGGGTTAGAGTAGGGCTAGGGAGAGGAAAGGTTAGGGGAAGGGTGGGAAGGTCAGGTTAGGGGGGAGGGAACAAGGGAAGGCAGCATGGCTCGGCGCACACATGATGCACAATTGTGCACTAGGGGTGTGCATTTGGATTGACCGCATTAGTAAAACGCAACTCATATTTTTTTTTACTTAAAAATTGATTCGACATAAACGATCGGATTTCCCACATATCGAACATAGATATGTTCGATATGTGGGAAATCGCGATTGTTGAGCCAAAATAAAAATATAAACCCCCTCACCCTCCTTAATCCCCCCCCCCCCCGACTTACCACAACTCCCTGGTGATGGAGCGAGGAGTGAGGACGCCATTTCTGCAATCCTTGGCGAGAAGCATGTGACGTCGGCGGCACGTCGAGTGACGCCGGCGTCACGTGATTCCCGGCTCGTTCGCGCCGGACGGCTCGTTCGGCCCAAAAAGAACTTTTGGCCAGCTTGGGGGGGCCTCCTGACCCCCTCAAGCTGGCCAAAAGTTCTTTTTGGGCCGAACGAGCCGTCCGGTGCGAACGAGCCGGGAATCACGTGGCGCCGCGTCACTCAGACGCGACGTCACGTGATTCCCGGCAAGTTCGCGCCGGACGGCTCGTTCGGCACGAACAAGCCGGGAATCACGTGACGCCGACGTCACGTGATTCCCGGCAAGTTTGCGCCGGACGGCTCGTTCGGCCCAAAAAGAACTTTTGGCCAGCTTGAGGGGGTCAGGAGGCCCCCCCAAGCTGGCCAAAAGTTCTTTTGGGCCGAACGAGCCGTCCGGCGCGAACTTGCCGGGAATCACGTGACGTCGCGTCTGAGTGACGCGGCGCCACGTGATTCCCGGCTCGTTCGCGCCGGACGGCTCATTCGGCCCAAAAAGAACTTTTGGCCAGCTTGGGGGGGTCAGGAGGCCCCCCCAAGCTGGCCAAAAGTTCTTTTTGGGCCGAACGAGCCGTCAGGCGCGAACGAGCCGGGAATCACGTGACGCCGCGTCACTCGACGTGCCACCGACGTCACATGCTTCTCGCCAAGGATTGCAGAAATGACGTCCTCACTCCTCGCTCGATCACCAGGGAGTTGTGGTAAGTCTGGGGGGGGGGGATTAAGGAGGGTGAGGGGGTTTAATTTTTTTTTTTGCACATATGTACATATACCCAACTCATTGGATTTTTTTTATGTCCATATTGGCCGCAAGTGGGACCCCCTTTCGGACATAAAAAATATGAACATAAAATTTTGCTCTGCACATCCCTATTGTGCACCTCCTTGTGCACGCCAACCCCTGATTTTATAATTTGCACATGCCTGTGCGCGCAAGTTATAAAATCAGGTGTCCATGTGAGTGCACCGGGTAGTGCATGCACATGTATGCCCGCGTGCACCTTTTTAAAATCTACCCCTTAGATATTTCAGAAGAAAAGCATGGATCCACACAACTAAGATCCTGGCTTGTTTAAACTTCAAGGATTGTGTGGAGCTGGGAGTTGTCTCTGCAGCTTGCTGCAGCTCCCCTGTCTTCAACGGCACCGAACAAGGATGGTCACCACTGCCCTTGGTATATTTCTGAGGCCCCGTAGATTGACTTTAGTTTACATCAGCGGGCACGATATGTCACAGGACAGAAATACTAAGAGTAAATTGTGACTTTAGGATTATTACAGACTCACTAACAGAAGACAGATTGGTTTATGGAGTAAAAGATTTGCAACTGGCAGATCATTTAGAGTGAGTTTGACTCTGGATAAAGGTTTGCAGATTGTGGGGGTGTCAGAGCTTTCAAGAGCCAGCATAAAAAGTCCACTAAGAGAAATGAAGGAGTGGCAGTGCAATGCAGTCACTGCAAAGAAAACACAAGGATATGAGGAGGCACAAAGAGACAGCAGAGCTGCACAAATTCTGTAGGAAAAAAAAATAATCATAAGGTATAAAATAAATTAAAAAAAAAAAAAGACACACACCCAGTCTTTGAAAAAAAGGTATGAAAGATGTAGTAAAACAAACAGGCTGGCACCAAGCAAGCAAAAGCATGCAAATCAAGAAATAGACAGTTCCTGAGAAGGTACTATGTAGATGACTCAGATGTCCATGAATATCATGAATAGCCATACCTCTAAAGGAAATCAAAACAAATGTGATCCAGAAAGGAAAATACAGATTTCTTGAAGGTTATTTGCAATTCTGATGACTAGAAGAATCAAGCAGTGTTTTAGAGGATTACAGTGTAAAATATAATGTAATGTCAAAGCAGATGCTGACACAGGGCATAGACAAAACAGAGACAAATCAAACACTGGTGAGGCTAAACAGGAACATATTGAGGCTAGTAGGGAAATGAAAATAGAAAATGTTATAGAGTGCAGTTTTTAGTGTTTGACAATGAAACTCTGTGCTCACTGTTGGAAAGCAATAATTTTATAAGAGTACAAAATAAGCTTACCATATAGCTGTATATATGGTACAAAATAAGTTTACCATATAGCTGTATATCTGTAGGGGAGACTGAGCTAGTCCTGGCTTCCCTCTTATTGAATGCAGCTCCTCTTTCTAACAATATAGTGGAAAAGACACTGGATAATGTGGGAATCGCCATAGTACTAAAGGAGACATTACAGTCACATGACACCTCAAAGAGATCACTTGCAAAGGTAGACATTTGTCAGCATGAAAGAGACTGCATGCTAAATTTCTATGAGGTTGACTTTTTTTTTTGGAAAGCACATGCAAATATGTGAAAAAAGAAAGGGGTAGATTTTAAAAGGAGCCCCGCCCCGCCCCACCCACGGACTGCCCCTTTAGTAAAGCCCCGGGATTTACACGCGTCTCGGGGATTTACGTGCCGTCACCAGGCCTTTCTAAAATAGGCCTGGCTTGTGTAACCTTTTGAAAATCCGGCCCAAAATTTTTACTGTTGGGGCACTGCTGCCTCAGATGCCCATGGAGGTGCCCTGATAGACTGGCATGACCTTACACGAGCTGACACAGGAATAGGCTGGCAGAGCTGGAGGCCAGAGAAGCAGTAAAAAACCCAGCAGTGGAGGGCTGTGGCCTTGCAGAAGAAGTGGTGACCAGGACAGTGCTGCTCTGCTCGGCTCCTGAAGAGCCTCAGATGGGTTTTCTTTATTCGATGTACTGCAGCCCAAGACTAGAGAAAGCCAATGACAGAAGAGAGGGAGGAGGTAGACTGGAGTGGTGGGAGTGCTGATATCCACCTCCTACTGCTGAAGACATCAGGCCGGCAATCAGAGGGGCAGTGGGGAATCTGTTTCATGCTCCCACTACTACAGTAAATGAAAAGGCTGAACGGCAGTGAATGGAGGCAGTTGGGAGCATCAGGGAGGCTACTCAATGCCTCTCGTTGCTGCCACTGCTGCTGTACTATACCAGGCTGGCACTGACTTCATCCATGAAACCAGAAGTAGCACCAATTCACTGCATCACAGCCATTGGCCACTGGGGAGTTTAAAAGTTGAATGGATCCTTAAATAAATAAAGGTAGGGGAGCCTTGGGCAAATTCCCTCTGTATATAGTACAGAGGTCTGGGAGACATTTTTAAGAACTGCATAAACCCAATACTGGGACCAAATTTGTGGCAGCACTGACGCTAGCCACCAGAGAAATAATAGAAAAGTTAACTGGGGCATAAGGTGGCAGTGAGGAGCTGTGGGAACCTCCTGCTGCTGCTAAAAACTGTCAATATTATATAGCTGTATTATATAGCGCGGGGTGAACCTGGAAGTAGGGATATTATTAGTCACCACGGATATAATTTTAAAAGTAAAAGATGGCTTGGACAGCAGAATGGACCCCCTAAGCAAGCTCCCTCTGGCTACTATAAGTCATAGGAAATAAATAGTAAATAAAAAAGGCTCTTTTTCACAAGCTGGGGCTTGACCAATAAATAGTCCCAAGGGGCAAGATGGACATGCAGCACAGGGTTTTCATGTTCCATCCAGTCCTCTATGCAGCTCATTTGCATTTTAACTGACAACAGTTGTCAGAATGAGAGAAGCCTCATGTCTGCCAGCTCATACTGGTTGTCGGCATAGGAACATCTTGGAAGTATTAATATTTATTCATAAGTAGAAATTGGATGCATCTGAATGTGTTTAGATTTAGGGAACATCCAGAGCATGTGGTCACACATGTGAGAGAGAGAAGGTCTGTACATAATGGCGATTAGAGGTAGTGAACAAAGACAAGAAAGCCACCATTTCAGAGAATACATGCAGTAGTTTGCCTTATCAGTTAGTTTAGCACCACTTCACAAGATGTTTTCCTGCCATGCATGTCCAACCCAAAGCTATAATACCCCAGCACATGGTAGGATTTACAGATACCTACTAAGAGCTACAAATTAGCGTGTCCATCTTGGCAAAGACCCAGAATCCCCAGCACTGTACAGCCCATCAACCAAGATCCCTCCTTGCTTTGCTGATTCACCGACTGGGAGCTAACGAAGGGCACTCAGTCGGGAAAGTGACAGCTTTTTTGCTAGGCCCTTCTATATATATTTTCCTTCTATTAGTTGGGGAAGATATTTACCTTGCTTATTGTGCTGATATATATATATAACCTGTTCTGTGACCCAGACATTCTTATAAGCATCTGTTTGTGCATATATTATACAGAAAATATAGCTTTTCATACTTTCTCATAAGCTGTAGTTAGGCGTCATTATTTTCTTAGGGGTTGATTTTAAAAGGCACGTGTACATGTTATAAAATATTGTTCCTGTGGCCGCATGTGCAGGTGGGTAGAAACTCGTATGCGGGGGGAGGGGGGATATTTTGTAATCTACGTATGGCAACGTGATCGAACCTTTGTCCAGTTCCCTCCCAGTCTACTCCAATTAAGGCATGGACTGGGAGGGAACTTTCCTTTACCCCATCTTCCCATCTTCCCATCTTCCCTTCCTCCCTTTTCCCCTCTCCTCCTCTCCTCCTCAACCCTGAAACTAACCCTAACAAGCGTTGTTTTTGTTTCTTAACTTACCTGCTCCTTCGGAGCAGAAGTACGTTATGCGTGTTGGCGAGCTGCCGGCTTGCTTCCCCAGACAGGTCCTAATGGCCTCTGTCCCAGCTGGCCCGTACCCCGCCCCTCCCTGCCCAGACTATACTCCTGACCCGCCCCTTGTAGCTGGCCTGGCACATCTGCGCATATCAGGGGTTACGTGCATGGCCAGGCCCTTTCAAAAATGCACATGGTGAATGCAGGACCAGCCACACATGTAACCCCTGAATTTTATGCACACTGGCCTTTTAAAATTCACCCATTAGTGTGTTTGTGTGATCCAGACTATAAGGCAAAAGTGAGAGAGTTTGTCTATTCTGACAGAAATATTCATAAATCCTGGGAAAGAGGAATAAAACATGTCCATCTATCCTAAAAGACTCTTGTTTTGGGCCAATTAAAATAAAAAGTCTCTCCGATAGGATCACTGCCAAAGAATTACTGACAGTTAACTCTTAATAAATTGATCATAATCATTTTAGTAGGAAAGTGTGAGAAATTGAAAAACCCATAATTGGCAAAAGAAATTAAATTAGAAACATTTTCTTTGGAGGAAAGAAGTGATTCTCATTTTAAGACCAAATTAAAGTTTCTATTGGGAGTGGGATGCTCAGCTGCAGTAGCTGTCACTGAGCACTAGAGTCTCTGCAAGTAGTAGAAAGTTAGTAAGCACTGGAAGAAGGGCTGAACATTCATCACAATTAAAGTGGATGGAGTGAAAAAGAAAAACCCTATTTAAAAAATGAATGACTAGTTTGAAAGAGTTACTAAATTTAGAAAAAAAAACCCCTGTTCAGTGCCACAATAAAATTTGGAGGGAAAATCTGTCAAAGATAAAGAGGTTAGGAGCATACACTGAGGGCCAGATTTTCAAAGGTGTACGTGCGTATGATACGCACGTACCCCCCGAAAACCTGGCCCCTGAATATTTAGGGGTAGATTTTAAAAAGGAGCGCGCGGGCATACATGTGCGAGCGCTAACCGGCGCGCATATATGTACACCCGATTTTATAAGTTGCACATGGAAGTTATAAAATCAGGGGTTGGCGTGCGCAAGGGGGTGCACAATTATGCACCTTGCGCGCGCTGAGCCACACTGCCTTCCCCTGTTCCCTTCCCCTAACCTGACCTTCCCACCCCTTCCCCTAACCTTTCCCCCCCCAGCCCTACTCTAATCCCCCCTCTGTCCTTTGTCTTACCTTTTGCGCCTGCCTCTGGGCAAGTGCAAGTTGCGTGCGCCGGCAGGCTGCCGGCATGCAATCCTCCAACAGAGCGGCAATGGCCACTCTGTCAGAGGCCTCTGGCCCCGCCCCCCCCTCCCCCCCCCCGGACCACCCCACCCTGCCTCTGGACCAACCCTTTTGTAAAGACCCGGGACTTATGCGCGTCACCGGGCCTTTTTAAAATAGGCCCGGTGCGCGTAACCCTTTTAAAATCTGGCCCTTATTTTAGTATAAAAAGTGTCACCAAAATATTCTGGCTGGAGGAGGTAACAATTCACATATAAAGGGCAGAAGATATCCTGGTGCAGGGAGTTAGCATTTTTCTTAAGTGTTAAAGTGATAGGGAATACAGCTTTCAACAAGAAACACCAGAGAAGAAGAAAGAAGAACTACAGAGAGAGCAGAAGGAAAGAGAACCTCAAAGAATATCAACAGGAGATAAGTATGCACACATACCACAAAAAATCTGCTCAGAATAAAGAAAACATTCAAAAGTCAAATCACTCAGAGTCAAAGGACATTGTAAAAGCTTAAATACAGCAAGTTTATCCTTTCCTCATAGGGGAGCAGTTCCAACTCCTTTATCATTTTGGTTGCCATTCTCTGTACCTTTTTTTCCAGTTCAGCTATATCTTTGTTGAGATGGAATGATACAGAGGTATTATGACATCCTCAGCTTTATTCTCCATTCCTTTTCCTAATAATTTCTCACATTCTGCTTGCTTTTTTGACTGCCGCCACAGACTTTGCTGAGGATTTCAAAAGTATTGTCCATGATATCCATATCATTTTTGCTAATATGGAAGCTAATATCATGTAACTACAATATGGGTTAATTTCCTCATTTGCATCACTTTGCACTTGTCCACATTAAATTTCATTTGCCATTTGAATGTCCAGTCTCTCAAAATCTTCTTGCAATTTTTCACAATCCACTAGTGATTTCATAATCCGCTTGGAATCATTTTGTGTCATCTGCAAATCTGATCACCACACTCATTGTTCCATTTTCCAGATCATTTTAAATATTTTAAAAAGCACCAGTATTAGTACATAAAGTTTGCCATACTGGGTCAGACCAAAGGTCCATAAAACCCAGTATCCTGTTTCCAATAGTGGCCAAGCCAGGTCACAAGTACCTGGCAGGATCCCAAGGGGTAGACAGATTCCATGCTGCTTATCCCAGGGATAATAAGTAGATTTCTGCAACTCCACCTTAATAATGGTTTATGAACTTTTCCTCCAGGAACATGTCCAAACCTTTTGCAAACATGGCTACAGTTTCTACAGAATCTCCTGCAGGATCTTTATCCTGTTGGACTTTATGCCATCTCTAACATAAAGTGCCATCCACTCAACCTATCATTGCAAAATAATTTGTATCCTGGCATAATACTATCCCATTGGTTATCCTCCTTTTATCAGGTTTCTGAGATGCCAATTAAGTCTACCTTTTCCTTCAGTGCTAACTCTCCCATCTTACTTTTTAGACTTCTGGTGCTAGTATGCAGACATTTCAAGTATGTTTTTGTATTTGCATATATAACTTTCTTAGCAATTGACAGGGATAATTTGGAATTATTTTACTCAATCTGTTCTTTATTTATAGGCACATGGGATACTTTTGCTTTTACTGTAACCTCTATCAACTCCCCCCCTCCCCCCCACACTGTATAGTTTAAAACTGCTTTATCTCCTTTGTAAAGGTTAGTGCATGCAGCCTGGTTCCACTTGGGTTAAAGTGGAGCCCATCCTTTTGGAATAGGCTCTCTCTTCCCCAAAATGTAACTCAGTTCCTAACAAAACTATAGCCCATTATGTCATTCACACATTGAGACTACAGAGCTCTTCCTGCTTCTAGGGGTCTTATGAATGGAACAGGGAATATTTCAGACTATGCTACCTTGGAGATTCTGTGTGTTTCAACTTTCTACCTAAAAGCCTAAATTTGTCTTCCAGAACCTCCCTCCCACACTTTCCTATGTTGTTGGTGCCCACATTTCCCAGGACAGTTGGCTCCTCCCTAGGACTTTCTAAAATCCTGTCTAAGTGATGTGCGAGATCCACCATCTTTTTGCCAAGCAGGCAAGTTACCAAGTGATCCTCATGTCCACCAGTTACCCAGCTATCTACATACCTAATGACTGAATCATCAACTATGATGGCCGAACTAACCCTTCCCGTCTGGGCATAACCCCTTAGAGACCCATCCTCATGCGAGAGGCTGTATTATCTGGAGAGCAGGTGCTAACTAAAATCACTTTCTGCTACACAAACTTAATGCGTTCCATTCAGGTGACCTTGTTCCTCCAAGGCAGCATACCAGCTGCCAGATTGAAGTTAAGACTTGGCTACTCTGTCCCTGAAGTTTTCTTTATATACCTCTCTGTATCCCTCCGTTCACCCAGGTCTGCCACTCTAGCCTCCAGAGATCGGACTCACTCTATGAGAGTCATGAGCTCTTTGCACTAGGTGTGTACATACAACTTCTTACCAACTGGTAGATACATGTGGCACTCGGTGCAAAAAACCAGAAGGTCCCTATTTCACTGCTGGCCTGTTTGTATCTTAATATTGTTATGTTCTTAGTTAATTAGATTGCTAAGGAAGTAGAAATATGTAAATGAAAGACTATTAAATTTATATGGTGTGTTTAGTGTTAATTTGACAAAGGCCTGTAAAGGGACAATAATGAATCTAGGTAAATCACTGACTTATGGTGTGAGGGATTAGAGTCTATAAAACAAAGAATCTGCTTAAGGATGGGTGGAAGAGAAAGGTAGACACTTAAAACTATCTACCTTTCTTGTCTTTTTATCAAGCAAACACATTTAAAACTGCTTGATAAAAAGACAGGAAAGGTAGATAGCTTTAAGTGTGTTTGCCTAATGAAGAGACAGGAAAGATAAGTAAACATATAAAACTACCTACCTTTCCTGTCTTTTCATCAGGCGAACACTAAAAATTACCTACCTTTCCTGTCTTTTATCAAGCAAACACACTTAAAACTACCCACTTTTCTTTTTAATGAAGCACACAAACTAAAGATTAATTTACCCCACAATTGCTCCAAAATTTTAAGTCCCAATATTACCTAGTAAAATGATTCCCACTGATATTCAGCCATCAGCAAAATCTTCTGCTCTCAATGCTCCCTCGAAATTGAGGGTTACCGAGCTATTCCCCTACTATTTGTCTGACATCCATCAATAAAATCAAGATATACAAAGTATCATTCATAGTAGGGTGGCAGAGTCCTTCACATTGTGTCCTGGCTCCCATGAGCTTACCTTGGTCCTGGACCATACAGTGCAACCCAGAGATATTCGATAAGTGCTGGACTGGTAGCATCTGTGTTCCAGATATTACAGCAAAAGGACTGCTGGACTCTTTCATTCCCACCTTTGAGCAGACAGATGCCAAACGGGGACTATCTCAGTCTACACTCAGCTCTTGACTTGTGCTGCTGGAGGGTTGTGTTTTCTAAAGGAAAACCTAGCAGCTGAAGGGTTAACAGCACTTGAAAACCAAGAAGAGAAACCCTCTGATATCAGGTTGAGCCTGAAGACATTGACTGCCTTGTGCAGCCAATGAAAGTCCCCTGAATCAGGAGGGAGACAGCAGTGTGTGTGCCCCCATCTGTCAGAGGAGGAAAAAGACTAAAACTGGCTCTAGGATTGTTTTTCCTGGGCATTGAGTTTTCAGCTGTTAGCCTGAGCCTGGAGCTGGAGAGGGGAAAACAGCAGCTTGGAAACTACTGCTCAGTTTCCTTAGCCTTTCTTTGGACCACTCTCTCTCTCGCTCTCTCTCCAACCACTTTTTTTCTTCCCCCAAACAACCAGCCCAACTCCCCTAGGCTTCTTTTCTTTTTTTTACCAAAGCACTGGTTGCAATAAAACCAGTGCCCAGGCTTTTTTTTCCCTTCAAGAACCTTTTAATTTTTTTCTCCCTTCATAACATATACGTTTAACAGCTTATCCAGTGGCTGTAGCTCACTTCCACCCTCCCCTGTTTTCCCCTTTCCAAAACATCGTGAATTTTTTTCTTTTTCCTTACATTGCCTTTTTTCTGCACCCCTTAACCATGCCCAAGGCAAAGGTCTACCAAGGACAAAAAAGATGGGCCGGACCGTTCCACCTTCCCCACGGTGATGCAAGCCCTGATAGCCTCAGGATAGGTGAGGCTCAGTGCCCCAGCAGGAGGGGACCACACTAGCCAAGACATAGAGCCACACACCCACTAGTCACAAACCATCCAATTGTAGTTTCTCTCTGCCTCCCCCCCTCCCCATTTTTGGCGGGGGAGGGAGAGGCAACTGAACATCTACAGCGCCCAGAAGGAAGCAAGAATCTTGGCTGGCATCATCCAGGGAAAGCTCATGCCCCAACTCTACATGATAATACACAGTAGACCTGGAGCTCGGAGTGGTCTAGCGGAAGTGGCGATACAGCCTACTGCACCCCAGCAAAATCTGGCACTCACCCAACAAAGCCTGGGAGAGCTCATTGCCACCGGTGCACCCCCTCCTGTGAGTTCTCTCCAGCCCACTTCAGCCCAGCCAAATAAGGCGTCGGGCAACATTGGGAAGCCCTCGATCGGGGCCCCACCCATGCAAGGAGGAGCCCTGGAGCCCAAGGCCAAATGCAAGAAATAACTAATCGCCAGCCAATTGTAAGCTCGGAGGAAAAAAAATGTCTCCGAGGAATGAAAAAGTGCAACAACTGCACCCAGCCAATTCCAAACCCACACATGTGCCAGTGGCGGCCAGTGCCACACTGTGCCCAAACCACAGTCTGGCAGTGAAACTCCTGGAACGGCCCAAGTCAGAGGCACGGAGTCTGTTGCCCGATGCTCCCGGGAGAGGAGCCGCAGGATTAATGCACTGCCATGGCCAAACTGGCGGGGGTTCAAAACATAGTGGCATGTGGAAAAATGTTCGGCAAAGCGGTGATATTTTTATCGTCTCTCGCCGCTACCCACCAGGCACTCGTGGAAGGGCTGGAGATGAAAGGGCTCTTCCACTCTCTTGAACCCCTGGACGGCATTGGTGCTAGTGTCATCTTCTCCAACGTCCCCCTTCCTGTCCCCGCAATCCTTGCAAATGCACCTTCATGCCCTGGGAGAGCTGAGATCACCGTTTTCGACTGGACAGCCCAGTTTTCCAGCCCGTTGTACAGTGACCGGTTACAAGAGTAACTGGACACTGTAAACCCTGGTTAGGCAAGGCCAGGGCCCAATCGGTGGTGGCAGCCTGGCAGCGCTCCAATCACCTGCTTGTTTTCGGGGCCCGTTTTGACTCTCCTCCTCCTCCCCCGCTCCCATAGCTGTGCTGCACTTGTTGCTAATTTGCACTGTCCTCCTGGGAGTCACAGTGGAAGAGAAGAGTCGAACCAAGCCCCAAAGACAGGCAGGCAGAATCTGATTTGAAAGGGAAAAGGGGGGGGGGGGTAGCTGCAGATGGCCAGTCTCCCCCCCCCCCCCCCCGAGTCTTGTCTTGGTCCATGGAAAAGTTGGCAACCCTACAGGCAGCTGACGCACAGCCACAGAAGGAGATGTGGGAGGGAGAGGCGTGCAGAATCTTTGCCTGCACGCCGAAGTTGAATCCTTAGCTACCTTTCTCTCCCTCTACTTCCTGCAGCTCAATCAGTCCTGCTGTCCCACCGCTGCTGTTGTCCCTTCCCCTTCCTGGCCGGGGCTTGCACAGCCCGCCACCACAGCTGCCTCTTCAATACCCAGGACTCAGCCTATCAGAACTGCAGCCTCTTTTTCCCCGCCTCACAGTGGCTGTCTGTGACGTGGCTCTGCCAGTGGCTGCCTCTCTGCCACAGAGCAGGCGTTAATTTCTGAGCAGCCCAAAAGGTTGTACAGAAAAGCAGAAAATACTGCTTTTCCGTACATCCTCTGACGTAATATCATGGCGATATTAAGTCGGAGGAACCAAAAAGTTTAAAAGAGTTAAAAAAAAATATATTATTTTTTTTAAAGTGCGGGTGGTCAGGTTAGGGAAACTCAGTTAACCAGCATCCGTTTTCCTAACCCGGTGACAGCCGACCTCTCCTGGGCGCTCGCTGCCAAGGAGGAGCTAAGGGCACGCAGTTGTCCTTAGCGCCTCCTTGGCAGCGTGACCCCCTCATTTAAATATTGCATCGCGCTTTTGTTCTACTTTCTCTGCTGGCACTCCTCCTCCTCTTCCGTCCCATGGCTGGCCGTTTTCTCTTTATCCTTACCGCTGCTGTGGCAGCCAGAGCCAGACAGTCCAGCCAGGTAAACAACCATTGTTTGTCAGGAAATAAAAATAAAACTCCAAACAGAAACCATCTTAACTGGCCCCTTAGCAGGTTGGAATTACTTGGTGTTAAACAGAAATGCAGTGCACTGTGGTGACCCGCCCCCCCCCCCCCCCCCCCCCCCAGCATCTCCTCCTTTCTCCTCTCCCTGCTCAGCATCCCCAGTCCTGAGCCCGGTCTCCCCACTTCTCTGGCTAGTCTCCCCCTTGCTTTCCTGAGACCTGTTGCTGAGCTGGGCTGCTCCGGCAGATCCAGGGAGCATGGCCGGTCATGGGCGGGTGCCTCCCTGGGTGACATGACCGGCCAGCTGAGTCAGCAGCTGCATTGGGCCTAAGGAGGGCTCATGCCATTACAGTGATGGCACACCCAGCCCCCTGATGAGGCGCATCGACGGCCCCCTCCCAGACTTGCAAGTTGTACCCTGTGCAGTTGCCCACCCTTTCTGACAATCCTGGCTCCCTCTCTTTTCCCCCTCCCTGCCCATCGTCCCTTTGACCCTCTGAGAGCATGTGTGAGAAAGGGTGGGTGTGTGTGTTGGTGGAAGGAGGATATGTGAGGGGGGCATGTGTAAGTGAGAGACAGCGTGTGTGAATGTGTGAGAAAGCAGCATGTTTATGACAGAGAGGGAATGTGAGAGAGTTAATGAGTGTGTATACAAGTGTGAGGAAAAACTTTGTGTGAACTCCCCCCTCCCACTAATCCAGAACAATCTCATGGTGACTGGAAATCAAAAGTTCCCAGGTATGGAGAGCAGGGGATTTTTTTAAAATCCTTATTTTTAATTATCTGGTATTAGTTGATGTGTTGGCTGTTTTGAAAAATAATATGAGTGTTTGGGAAACTTTAAAACAGCTATTTTGAAATATTTATTATTTTTATTTAGATCATTTTACGGTTATGTTTTTCTATTTCTTGGTTTTATTGTAGTATTATGAGGAGTGGTGAGGTTTCTGTTTTTACAGTTGTTGCACTACATACAGTCTAGCTTTTGCAGTTTCTAGTTTAGTTTTTGTCTGTATGTTTGTATTTATACTTTATGGTCTCTTTATTCTGTATTTGGTAAGGGTCTGTCTATGTTCTGCGTGACTGAGGTGAGGTATTCTTGTTAGCGTGTAATTCCTGCCCCATGGAGCTCAGCTGAGAAATAGGGAGCAGCTGAGTGTCAGGAGCCACCCTTCATTGCCCTGAGAGGCTGGAAGGTAGTTCACAGGCAGGATTTGCAATCTATGCAAATTTATTAAAATGTATGGAAATGAGCATGTACCTTTCCCCCCCCCCCCCCCCAAGTCATTGAGTGTCCATTTGTGGTCTATGGAAACGTTGCCAATGCTAGTGTCAATGCAAGAGATGCATCCAGCCTTTCTGTTCAATAAATTAGCAGCCCAGCAGGGAGGGAAGATACAATTCCAGAACAGAGAAGCTGCTGTCATTTAAGAATGTCTTTTGAGCTGAAAATTCCCTTTGATCATGACTCCCAAGGATGCATTGGGGCATACATGGGATTCTGGGGTGGCCCAGCAGTTCTTGGGCCAGGCAAGTGAGAGATTGTTGGGGGAGTCAGGGGAGATATGAAAAACCCACAATGGAGTAGCTCCTGGTAAAGTAATTTAAACTACTTGTTTCAGGCAGGAGTGGTACTGGGCTGCTCTGTCATGTCTTGTGCTAGGGTAGTTTTGTAAGGTTTTGGTGTCCAGAAAAGTCCCTGAAATAGCACACCAGATATGACAGGGATCTAGTCCTGATGTTGCCTTATAAAGCACTGTGATCAATTATTAGTCTTTCCAAACAGCACTGGCCTTCCTCGTGGTCTTTTAGAGGTGAGAAAGCTAGTGGAGGGCTACCATTAAGGAGGTAAATTTACCAGCCCTAGGATTTCTGGGCAGCACTGTTGTTTTGAAAAGCAATTTGAATTTAATACAGGTGGCTGGCACATGTGCCATATTATGGGAAAGCTGGACAGTGATAACACTGGAGAGGATGAACAGTTTTAAATCTGGGACCATTTGCTATCATGTCAGAAGTGTGTTGATCTCTCTGAGAAGAAAAAACCTTGTGGACACAGTTCAGATGCAGAGACGTGTGGAGCTTGCTGTTGGAAAGGTTGCTTTCAGGAGTTTGCAGCACAGAGGGATCATTATGGGACACTGATATGTGTTTGGTGAGAGCATGAAAAGAATGTTTTAAAAATCTGGAATAAGGTAAAGTGAAAACTTAAGGTTAAAGCATTGAAGAGTGACAGTTAAAAGTATAAGAATTGCTGGGAATGTGGATTTTTGGTAGAGATGTCCATTGTTTTGTAGGTTTGTTTCAGGCGTCATTTTTTGGGGAAACTCGGGATACTTTGTTTTCCCCGCGGTTTGGGGTTTTTTTTTTTCCATGGGCCCCTTATTTTCGGGTTAGTGCGCGCTAACGTTTTAATGCTAGTGCGCACGAACGGGAAATTGTCTAATTTGTAAATTGTCTAATTCAGCAAAAACGAATGCACATCTCTAATTTTTAGATCCAGCATAGACAAGCACAAGAGAAAAACTGTATATAAATGTGACTGCTATTTACAAACTATAAGAGCTGGAAGTGAGAATCAATCTGACAATTTTCTACCTGAAAGAGGTTAACTAATTTGCTGATACCAGGATCAAGTGAATGAGTGAGAGGGTACCAAACTGTGTATTCAGTCCACTTAAAGTGAAGACATTTGGGACTCAGATACAGTAACATTTCTCCTCAGAGTCACCGCATAAACTGAGACATTGCTACCCAGTGCTCTAAATTTAAGACTTTATTCATTGCATAAGCAGCACTGCAGCTCTGGTACTGAGAGACCTGTGAAAGTGCCCATGATATTGGAGCTGGATGTAAAGGAATAAGAGACTGCGATTTGTTTATTTTCAAGATCCTCACACTGATCCAGTTTTGCTGATCCTTCCGCATCAAGTAGATAGGGCTTGCTGCAATTATTTTTTATTTTCTCCCTAAGATAAGCAAGTTCAGTTAGATAGCTAAGACACACACTGAGCAAGATATTAGCACTTGCGGGAGATTGCAGTGATAGTGTGGCCAGTTACACTCTGTTATTTTATTTAAAGCATAGGGAAGAATTTTCTTTCTTCAGGAGAGGAATAGCATCTGAGGACAGTATGCTCCAATATTACTGAATGCCAGAGAAAGCAAGAGGCAGTGGAGACAAAGGTCACCCTCAGTAGTTTAGGTACACCAGCTTTAACTGCTAGCCAATAGCATCCAAGTCACTGGAAGGAGAAGTCCTTGCTTCTGTTTGTAACAGATAAGTGGGTGCACTCATTGGGACACAAAAACACAAAGCATAGAAAAAGAGAGGAAAAGGATAGACATTGTAGAGAAAGCAAACATATAAATAAACCACAGAAAGAAAGAAGGACAGAGAATACATTACTTACTGTTTCTTGCAGGGCATACTTTCTTTTCATCAGGTGAGCTTGATAACACTGATTTCATCTGGAGGCAAATGAGAAGGAAAACTATAAAGTTATCAAATCCTTGGGTTTACCTGATAGTTCATGTATTCTTGCACATACTGCAGTAAACTGTAAAGAACGGTTATTAAGTGAATAATTTAGATAATAGTTATTTATCTGAAAGAGTTTATTGTACTGTTCTTATTTGATGAGAAGTAAAAATCCTGAGATTTCATATATAACCTATACAATACTTCAGAGCTTATATGATCAGTATTGACAGAATTGCTACTGGTAAATTGTTTTTTTGTTATTTCTGTTTAACCTGATTTCTTTTATTTTAAATAATAAATCTTGGTATTCACCAGCGGAAGCTGTCCAACCATTTATTACTGTTTCCCCTTCCAACCTCCAGGAGCATCCCTGGCTAGGTAGGATTTCCCAAACAATCAAAATTATCTGGTCAGGAAGAGGGCAACATGTAGAACCCCTCTGGATTGCAATCATGACTCAAATACCACCCACATACCCCAAAACCACTCGGAACAATTTAGCCACCTTAGCGGAGATTGTCATTATTACACTGATTGCCTCTAGGGGGCACTACATAGTTTTGGCATCATGCAACAGGATAGAATCCAAGTTTTAAAAGAACACAAAAGGTGTTGACTTCCAGAAAATCTTGCATTTTGTATTTTCAAGTAATCTCTGGTCTCAGTGGACAAGAAGAAAATGGAAGTGAAACTTCAGGCCGAGATTGAATCCTTACAGAGGAGGCTGGAGGAGCATCAGGCGAGAGAGAGAGAGAGACAGAACCTACAGAAAGAGGAGCTGAAGGAGGCTCATCCTTCTTTAGAGAGACAACTACAATATATATCCCTAGGCATAAGAGGATTTCTGAATTCTCAGGAAGACCACAAGCTGGAGACTTACTCATAGAAGAGTGAGTACAAAAGCCAAAATTGCTTAAAGGTATTGAGAATACCAGAAATAGAGAAGAAAGATGTCATAATTTTTCACTTAAATGGTCCTGCTAAACAATACATGCCTGAAGATGAAATAAGAACTGTAGAAGACGTATTCCAAATGCTTACTGAAGAATTTGGAAACAAGAGGTTAGTAACACTGACCCTGAGAGACTTTTGTGAAAGAAAACAGCAGAGAAGAGAAAGCATAAGGCATATGTGAGTGCCTACAAGAATGTCTTTCTAAGATCAAGGAAAAAGATGCTTCCTGGATAGTGGATCCAGAAGTTATGCTGCAAGAGCAACTAATAACAGGGCTGTTGGATAACAAATTATGCTGAGAAATGAAACACAAATACAAAGAAAACTCCAGACTTACTTTCAGCAGATTTTTGAGAATGACTCTGGACTGGTCAGAGGAGGAAGAAGTCATAGAATCTTCCTTAGGAAGGGTCATACAAATATTGCCCCAGAGACCAGAAGCAATTGTCAGAGTGGAAAATACCAGAAATGAGAAGGAAGAGGATTCCTTGTTACAAGAAGTTGAAAACCTAACTGAAGAGCTAAAGAGACTGACTGAAAGCAAGCAAAAGTATTCACCTCTCCCTGAGAGGAAGCCAAGAAACTGTTATGACTGAGGTTATCAATTCAAAACAAAAAAAGAGCCAATCAGATTCCCACATAAATAATTCCTGTCCAGCTCCCAAGTTTTTCGCTCCCTGTTTGATGTAACTTTTACCTTCTACATAGTTGTTAATTGGTTTCCCCTGTTCTATTGTAAACCGGTACGATAAGACCGCGTCTTGAGTATCGGTATAGTAAAAGAATTTAAATAAATAAAAATAAATAAATAACATACATAAAAAAAAGGAATCCACAAAAATAGTGAAACTTTCTCGCTTTACCACTCACAGTTGTTATTTTTCAGTAGTTTTTTCTGATCTCTAACTAATAATACAAATGAATAATATGCCAAAAAATTAGTAGTAACCGCATCAGCAAGCCTGACGACGTGCCTTATAGGTTTAAAAGGCCGTCCGGACTACTCAATCATTTGCGGTACTATAAGCATCTTATAAATCTCCAATTTTTGTAAATATTTCTGGGTTTTTTGTTTTTCCAATTGTTTAATAAAAAAATCTTATTACCAAATCTCTTGCATTAGTGGCTCGACATCGGCCGGTGGTTCATGAATCCTGCTTCTTCAGGAGCCAAAACTTTAATAATCAAACTTGTACCCAAAGTCAATCCGTGCTACAGATAATTGCATTTCTTACTGTTTTATGTTCATTTAGTCACAACTCCTACAAAATAATTTCACATTATCAAAACAGTTTTGTTTTCAAAACGAATAAACATTTACTTATCTTTGTGTTGGCAATTAAACAACCTCATCTGGGATGCCATGCGCCCACCATCTTCTCCTCTGGGACAGAGAACGCTCTCCTGTGCCACCAAAGTTTAAATAGCGTCACCTATCAAGTATGCCGTCGTGATGACGTATGCTTACGCATTGTGTCATCAGCTGTCTTAACGATAATCATTAGTGCTACACTTACTTGACCATTGTGCACTCATGTGAAAACGACATTCCAAAAAATTCAGAGAAACATTCAATTCTAATGCTGAATTTAAATCTGCTGAATGCACCATGTTCAACACATGTATCCATCTCTGTCCTGCTCTCAGTAATCTTACATTCCAATCACCTCCTCACCAATGTGGTTTGATCTGTTCCAAAATACATACTCTCAATTCGTCAAAAACATGGATGATGCTATTTAAACTTTGGTGGAACAGTAGGGTGGTCTCTGTCCTGGAGGAGAAGATGGCCGAGGCATGGCATCCCAGATGAGGTTGTTTAATTGCCAATACAAAGATCAATAAATGTCTATTCATTTTGAAAACAAAACTGTTTTGACAATGTGAAATTATTTTGTAGGAGTTGTGACTAAATGAACATAAAACAGTAAGAAATGCAATTATCTGTAGCACGGATCGACTTTGGGTGCAAGTTTGATTATTTAAGTTTTGGTTCCTGAAGAAGCAGGATTCGCGAAACATCGGCCAATGTCGAGCCACTAATGCAAGAGATTTGGTAACAAGATTTTTCATTAAACAATTGGAAAAACAAAAAAACCCAGAAATATTTACAAAAAATTGGAATTTTATAAGATGCTTATGTTACCACAAATGATTGAGTAGTCCGAACGGCCTTTTAAACATATAAGACTCGTCATCAGGCTTGCTGATGCAGTTACTACTAATTATTTGGCATATTATTCGTTTGTATTATTAGTTAGAGATCAGAAAAAATGACTTAAAAATAACGACTGTGAGTGGTAAAGCGAGAAAGTTTCATATTTTTGTGGATATCTTTTTTTTTGTGTATGACTGAGGTTATGCCAGATGCTATGAGTCCATAGGAGCTGATAACTATGCTTGTGCATCTAGAATGCCTGGACTATACCAGAAGCCTAGAGAACCACCGATTTTTATCAATGTGGAGAAATTGCCAAAGTGAAAAAATTCCATTGTCTAGAGAAAAGGAAAAGAAAAGGACTTATGACTATGAGTCCTATAATTCCAAGACAGAAAGGAAAAATTCAGAGAAAAGGAAAGGAGAGGAAGAGGAAAAGACATAAGATAAACCCAGTTCCTTTATGCCAAAAGCAATAGTAAGCATTCTTTGTTTCTCCGATATCTTCCATAAACAAGTCTGGAGGCAAAATGCTATTGGGCCTAGTCCAATTATCACAGTGAATATTGAGGATGTTCTATTTTCCGGCTTGTTAGACATAGGCTCTAAAGTAGCTACCATGACAGCAAAATGTTTTGTGGAGAACTTTGACCAAACTAGATTGGGTGATGACAATTGGATCAAACTCAGAGCTGACAATGATCTAGACATCACTGTGATACGATGCATGGATGCTCAAATCAATTGTCATTGCTATATCTTCATTGTGAAAGATGAACCCTTTCAAGGTCAAGACAAAGATGGAGAGATCTTTGGAATCCTAGGGACCAATATTTTGAAAGAACTACAAGGATTCTTAAGTAATTTGAATCTCTGTACAACCAACTACTGGAACAGTGGCATAAGGAAAATTTGTGCTCAGATGAAGGAACATGAAGAATATAAAGCCAGACAAAGTTGTCTTGGGTTTGTAAAACTGGCAAGGAGCAGAAGAACTTTAATACTTGCTATTTCTGAAAAACTTACCACAGGAATATGCCAAAGAATCTCCACTTTCCCAGCATATAAAGTGTTAATGTCTCCTACCAGTGATATAACCTTGTCAAATGGATTGTTGGTAGCAAAAGTCTTCGCCATTGCAAGGAAGGATTAGTGTCTATCCGATTCCTGAATCCCAGTCCATGACAGATTAGGTTGTCAAAAAGAATGAGAATTGTAGAATTGTCCATTCCACAAGAAATTCAATCACTGGGAGCCGCTGAACTGCTTTTCAAGAGAAATGAATGCAGAGTTATAGCAAAAAGAACTGAGTCTCATCCCTCTGGAGACAGAGATATCCCAGTAAAAGTAAACTGGGACATATTAGATGAAAGAGCTGCTACAACTTCATTGAGATGTCTTCTCAAAAACAGACACTGATATAGGTTCTATGGAAGTTGTCACTAATGAAATTGATACTGAAAATATGTAGCCCATAAAGCAAAGGCATCGACAGATGTCTCCACATATTTATGCAGAATTCTGGAGACATATAGGAGATCTAGTGCCTCAAGGGATATTACAACACAGTCACAGTCCCTAGTCCTCACCTGCAGTCATTATAAAGAAAAAAGACAGGGGATTAAGATTCTGTTGCGATTACAGTAAATTGAATTCTGTCACTGTGAAGGATGCCTATCCTTTTCCTCACATTGAAGAGTCTTTAGATGCTCCAAGTAATGCAAAATACTTTTCTTCTCTGGATCTCACGTCAGGTTACTTCTAAATTGCTATGGATGCCAAAGATATTCCAAAACCTGCAGTTACCACCTCCTTGGGTTGTTTGAGAGGACTCATATGCCATTCAGATTATGTAACGCTCCTGCTACCTTCTTCCAGTTGATGCAAATTGTGTGGAATGCATATATCATGTCAATTCTTCTGACATATCTTTGAACAGAATGCTGGGTAGGTTGCTATGGAGAATGTGGTTGATGCAGGGGATAGCATAGCAGTTTCCATCCCACCTCAGAACCTGAAAGATCTAGACTGGGACCTGTTACTTATCTCATCCAGGGGATCATACAATTGGGAGGGTGAGATCCCTCCTGAATTTCATTTTGGGATACTCTTGACCCCACCAGGACCTGCCCCCTGGGACTCTGCGCTGTTGGTAGAGGAACCTCTGGGACTACTGCTCCCCTGCCCCACATCACCACTGGCCCTGATGCAAGCCCTTATTGTGATGGCTGGAGAGGGGCAGGGGGTTGACCTAGGTGGTACAACTGGCAAAAGCGAAGAGCCAGGTGAAGATCTGGTGACTAGTCCTAGAGCAAGGGAAGGGGTAGGTTGGGGGATAGGGTTTTGGTTGAGATGGATGAAGGGGATGGGCATGACGGGACCAGGGGCATACTCCCTGGTCTGATACTTGTGTCCCCAAACCTCATCCAAGAGCAGCTGGTGTCTTCCTACTCACAGGAACGGCCAAAAGGAATGTTGCTACAACCAGACCCAGGGGGAGGAGAGGGGGCAGGATAAGGGCACTATCTAAGCAGTGCCCCAGAGTGTCTTCATGTTCTTTGTGGACCTGAGTGGTCTTTTTCCCCCTATTTTCATTCACAAGCTGTTTGCCTTCCTCTGCCAAGAACAAGGAAGGAGCAGTAGGGTGGATAGGGCTTTCAAGAGGTGGCTGAACACAGAGCATCTCTACATCTCTGGAGGAGCTCTCTTGGACCACCTCTTGCAGAGTAAAACCGCAAGCTTACCGAACATTAAGCAAGTTCGCTGGTTCTGCATGTAACTGGCAGCCCTCCCATGAGGGGTGCCAGAGGTACTGCAGCAGAAATCTTGACAGAGGATGGCTTTGATGATCAGCACCTTGAATACCAACAGCTGCAGGGACAGTTTCCACAGGAGTTGGACGCTCTCCTATCTGCAGAGGGGGGCACTCCATAAGCTTCATGCAGGAAACCCATTCCACTCTAGAGAGCGGTAGGGCATTTTTCAGATTCTCTGGACATGCCAAGGGAGTGGCTGTCCTGCTCACGGAGTCCCTGCAGGTCAGTGTGCTGGGTGACCAAACTATTGTGCTAGGACATATGCTAAACTTGTGGCTCCTTCTCCAGGGCTGCACGATCAGTTTGATCAATGTGTATGCCCTGAATGAGAGGTCTACCAAGTCAGCTTTCTTTCACCGGTTTTCGATCCTATTGCATACCTTGGATGCCAGCAAGTAAGTGGTGCTTGGGAGTGAATTTAATTACGCCCTCAGGGCTCATGCCCTTCTCTGAACCACCTCCATCCTAGCTACAGGCCCTGCAGAATTTTCTGTATATAGATTCCTCTCCTCTGTGATGACCCCTGGTAGCTTTTTATCTTCAGTTTTGCAGTGTGTGTATTTTCTAGCTTTTTATCGTCACCAGGTAGGCAGGTTGCAGTATGACTGGCAGCTCTTTGTGATATGGCTGGAGGGTACACAAGCCATCTCCAGATGCTGCTGTCTTTCTAATGAGAGCTTGTTAAGTCTTGGCGCAAGATTTCTGCCTTGAGGTGGTCAGTTGTACTTGTGGTTGACTACCAGGAAGAATCTGTCCTCCACAACTCCGGTCTGGGCATGGAGCTGTTGGAGTCCTCCATGGTATGCAGTCAACTTGCCTTTGCCGGAATCACTAAGGTTGGCCACCTTGTAATGGCCAACAGCACTTTGTGAGTGCAGCCCTGCGAACTGGCTCAGTGAAAGAAAATAAGAGCCCTAACATCCTTAGCTGGGGCTGTTTGCGACAAAGCCTATTAGCTGGGGCTGTTTGCGACTCCTGATAGGGAGTCCACCTTATCAGGAAGGATTCCCCAGAATGGAGGACCCTGCCCACCTTCCATGCCTCTCTCCTCTGGACCTGTACATAGGTCCCATAGTCAGAGCCCCTCCCCATCAGCTCCCTTTCTCCCATGTTTATTTTACTATTTAACATTTTTTATAGACCGACATTTGTTGGGAACATCATATTGGTTTACATGGAACAATAATGTAGCGTAATATGGCTTCACAAGGAACAGAGATTAACAACATAAGATATTAGTAACAGTTGGATTAGATAAATATGTTTAAGTTTATGGGATTACAACAAGGAGAAACCTTGTTGTATTCCCATACATGGAATCCCTCAACTTGTTGAAGCCTCAGCAAGCTGAGGGAGAACCCTGAAGTCACCTTTGAGGCAATACCTTGAAAGGCAATTTACTATCTGATGCTCCACACAATACACTTCCTCGCATGCCCTGACATCACCTGGCACTCAGTACTGAGTGAAGGAGGGCAGCTGTGGAAAAGCTTTTATGGCAACATGACACCCTAGCACTATGGAGACTTAGCATGGCCTACTGTGCATGGGGCTATCTGCATGGGCAATTACACATACTGAGCCTCTCTGTCCTTTCTGCAGTGCAAATGAAAATGTACAGCACACCTCTTGTGGGTGCTGTAGGCTAGCCCCATTCTTGGCCTATGTAAAACCCTGTTCCTAAAATTCTGATTGCATTTACAACAGACCTATTCATTTATGGTCACCCGGTTTCTAAACCACCAAGCAAAGAGACCACCTAGTAAACTTCCTCCTCGCTACAGCGAGGCAAGTAATTAGGTGCAGCAGAGAAAAAGCAAGAGCCGGAGAGAGCCCAACAGAACGCGAGCTGTACTTCGCCTCCTAGGGGAAAGTGAGAATAAAATGTGTACATCACAGTACAAGGAATATCAACTCCTTCACCAAGAAGTGGGCTGCCCAAAATAAACTTTGCTCCACCCCCTCCCTCCTAATTACAACTTGATTTTGCACATTTAATCGCCTCCTTCCCCAATTTTTGTCTGTTAGTTTTTTTACATACTAAGCTTTTGTTTGGGGCAGTTTCGCAGGTCCGATGTGTCTGTACGGGAGAAGTGAGGCATTCCCGCTCTAGTTCCAAAAGCCTCAGGGGTGCACCTTGGGAAAGAGTTAGTCCCCCCAACTCTCCCCTCCTGCCAGGTTCACGGCCCCCCTCCTCCCTCCCTCTATATCACCTTTTCACTCTTTCACGATACCTGTGAATATGGGTTTGACTCAGGAAATAAACCTTTGTATGCCAATTATCATCTGAAGCAATTTGTTTAATGACGGACATGATTTCCATTGTGGCCACCCGTGGGATGTGGACCCACTATCACTTGTTGACCAGTTATTTTTTCCATGCAGTTGGCTGCTTTTGGTGGCCAGCTGCAGGGTCCACCTTTAAAATAGACCCTCTAATGTCAATTGAACATGGAGCTGACTGAGAATATTGATTGCCTTGTGGAGCCACTGAAAGTCCCTCTGAATCAGGAATGAGACAGCAGTGTGTACCTCAGCCTATCAGGAGAGCAATAAAAAAACAAAACAAACCTCTCTCAAGCGGGTTTTCAGGAATTTTGGGGATCCAGTCATTAGTCTGCCAGCAGAGAGGACTGCAGAAGGAGATAGAAATCAAGGTGGCAGTGCTTTGACTAGTTTCCACTTGGAGAACAGGACTGCATAGAGCGAGAGACTGTGAAAGCCAGGAAAAATCCAGTGTCCAGAGGCTGAGATCCAGTGTGCCTTCCTGTGGCTACATTTCAAGACCAGTTAGCCAGGAATGCATTTGCATTGTGACCACCTGCAAAGGAGAAGATCAGATAAGTGAAATCTGTTGTTCAGGCAGTTTTGAGAAAGAAGAACTGTTTCTATAGAATATCTCAGAACCAGGAGAGAATATAAAATCTAAATTATTTCATCTGCAACTCATCTGACCGTTTGTCTTTCTCTAAGGTCAGAACGTGCCCAGGAGTATTAGGAAGGTGCTACAATGCTGCCTGTCTTCCTCCTGATTTACAGACCTCTGATCAGACTTTGTCCGGGCATTGCTGATGTTCAGCCCTGCCTGGACAGTGTTATTCAGGTAACTCTAGTCAGACAAATTGCTGTCCAAAGGTTACCCAGCTAACTTTCTCCTACTGACTTTATCTAGGTATGTACACCATATTTAGATAAAGAGTAGTAAATCACCTGGAAAGAGTAGTAAATCACCTGGACCGGATGGTATAACACCCCCAGGGTTCTGAAGGAATAAAAAATGAAATTTCAGACCTATTAGTAAAAATTTGTAACCTATCATTAAAATCATCCATTGTACCTGAAGACTGGAGGATAGCTAATGTAACCCCAATATTTAAAAAGGGCTCCAGGGGCGATCTGGGAAACTACAGACTGGTTAGCCTGACTTCAGTGCCAGGAAAAATAGTGGAAAGTAGGGATGTGAATCGTTTTTCAACGATTAAAATTATCGTCCGATAATGTTTATATCGTCTTAAATCGTTATAGAACACGATACAATAGAAATTCTAACGATTTATCGTTAAAAATCGTTAAATCGTGTTAGTGTGCACTAACTCGAGTTAGTGCGCACTAACTCCCCGTTAGTGCGCACTAACTCGATTAAGTGCGCACTAACTGAAAATGATACAAATAAACACTTTCCAGGTCACTGAAGGTCAGTTAGGAATGAATATGTGTTCCTATTGGCTGGCTGCCCTCTTATCTATTGATGTTACCAAGGTTACCACTGAGGTGATGGTTGGGGGGATGGGAAATGGAACTGGAAACTAACGAACACCAACAGAAAATGAAACAAAGTGTTTCACACTTCCCAGGTCAGTAAAGGTCACTTAGGAATGAATATGTATGTATGTATTCCTATTGGCTGGCTGTGCTCTTATCTATTGATGTTACCAATATGGTTGGGGGGATGTGAATGGAAAACAGTTGGAAGCTTGACAAAAAAAGTAATGTAATGATCAGCACTCACGTGACTAGAACTTGTTTGTTATTATTTTTGTTAGCAGGCACCTGAAATTGCTAGTGCATGTTGAATTTGCCAATCACTGTGCATTTTAGAAAGGTGGTCCTGGCTGGAACTGTACACAGTTCAAATATATGTAATTGATTGTGGTAAGTGTATTTTTTAAGTAGCCACACTGGCACCAGTATGTTTACTTTTCCTCCTACTTAACTCACTAGCTCAGCTTTGTAAGAAGGGCTTCTCTGCTTGTGTGTTGTTTTTGTTTGGTGTGAGGAGAGCAGAAACATCAGATCTTTATTCAATCTACTACAGTCATCTCTTACAGTGCCCTATCCCTATTAATACCAGGAGTGTTGTGATCTTCCTGCACACAGTGCCCTAACCCTGATACCAGTCTGAGACAGCTCCTCCCTGCATTACTAGTGAGAGGCTGGCTTCACAGACAGGGGGGAGCTGCCTGACCCTCACTCCTGACTTCCCCCATGTCCCAGCTAGTGAATGGTGTGTGGGTGAGGGGGGGGGGGGGAGGATGGTGAAGTCTGAGACAGCTCCCTCCCTGCATTACTAGTGAGAGGCTGGCTTCACAGACAGGGGGGAGCTGCCTGACCCTCACTCCTGACTTCCCCCATGTCCCAGCTAGTGAATGGTGTGTGGGTGAGGGGGGGGGGGGGGGAGGATGGTGAAGTCTGAGACAGCTCCCTCCCTGCATTACTAGTGAGAGGCTGGCTTCACAGACAGGGGGGAGCTGCCTGACCCTCACTCCTGACTTCCCCCATGTCCCAGCTAGTGAATGGTGTGTGGGTGAGGGGGGGGGGGAGGATGGTGAAGTCTGAGACAGCTCCCTCCCTGCATTACTAGTGAGAGGCTGGCTTCACAGACAGGGGGGAGCTGCCTGACCCTCACTCCTGACTTCCCCCATGTCCCAGCTAGTGAATGGTGTGTGGGTGAGGGGGGGGGGTGGATGGTGAAGTCTGAGACAGCGCCCTCCCTGCATTACTAGTGAGAGGCTGGCTTCACAGACAGGGGGGAGCTGCCTGACCCTCACTCCTGACTTCCCCATGTCCCAGCTAGTGAATGGTGTGTGGGTGAGGGGGGGGGGGGAGGATGGTGAAGTCTGAGACAGCTCCCTCCCTGCATTACTAGGGAGAGGCTGGCTTCACAGACAGGGGGGAGCTGCCTGACCCTCACTCCTGACTTCCCCCATGTCCCAGCTAGTGAATGGTGTGTGGGTGAGGGGGGGGGAGGATGGTGAAATCTGAGACAGCTCCCTCCCTGCATTACTAGTGAGAGGCTGGCTTCGCAGACAGGGGGGAGCTGCCTGACCCTCACTCCTGACTTCCCCCATGTCCCAGCTAGTGAATGGTGTGTGGGTGAGGGGGGGGGGAGGATGGTGAAGTCTGAGACAGCTCCCTCCCTGCATTACTAGTGAGAGGCTGGCTTCACAGACAGGGGGGGAGCTGCCTGACCCTCACTCCTGACTTCCCCAATGTCCCAGCTAGTGAATGGTGTGTGGGTGAGGGGGGGGGGGAGGATGGTGAAGTCTGAGACAGCTCCCTCCCTGCATTACTAGTGAGAGGCTGGCTTCGCAGACAGGGGGGAGCTGCCTGACCCTCACTCCTGACTTCCCCCATGTCCCAGCTAGTGAATGGTGTGGTGGGTGAGGGGGGGGGGGGTGGTGGATGGTGAAGTCTGAGACAGCTCCCTCCCTGCATTACTAGTGAGAGGCTGGCTTCACAGACAGGGGGGAGCTGCCTGACCCTCACTCCTGACTTCCCCCATGTCCCAGCTAGTGAATGGTGTGTGGGTAAGGGGGGGGGGGAGGATGGTGAAGTCTGAGACAGCCCCCTCCCTGCATTACCAGTGAGAGGCTGGCTTCACAGACAGGGGGAGCTGCCTGACCCTCACTCCTCCGGGGTATTGTGATCTTCCTGCACACAGTGCCCTATCCCTGATACCAGGGGTGTTGTGATCTTCCTGCATGCAGTGCCCTATCCCTATTAATACCAGGAGTGTTGTGATCTTCCTGCATGCAGTGCCCTATCCCTATTAATACCAGGAGTGTTGTGATCTTCCTGCATGCAGTGCCCTATCCCTGATATCGGGATGTGTGCAAGAAGATCACAACACCCCCGGTATCAGGAATAGGGCACTGTGTGCAGGAAGATCACAACACCCCCAGTATCAGGAATAGGGCACTGTGTGCAGGAAGATCACAACACCCCTGGTATTAGGATAGGGCACTGTGTGCAGGAAGATCACAACACTCCTGGTATTAATAGGGATAGGGCACTGTGTGCAGGAAGATCACAATACCCCTGGTATCAGGGTTAGGGCACAAGTTCTAGTCACATTGACTGATCACATTACTTGTTTTGTCAAGCTACCAACTGTTTCCATTTCCCATCCCCCATATACTGTCAGTAGGAAACTTGGTAACATGAATAAATAAGAGGGCAGCCAATAGGAATACATATTTATTTTTATTTTATTTATTTTGATTTTTTCTATACCGGCATTCGTGATAACATCACATCAAGCCGGTTAATCAATATTCATTCCTAAACTGACCTTAACTGACCTGAAAAGTGTCAAATTGTATCATTTTCAGTTAGTGCACACTAACTCCCAGTTAGTGCGCACTAACTCCCGTTAGTGCGCACTAACTCGAGTTAGTGCGCACTAATCGGAAAAAACGATTTTTAACGATTTTTTAACTAAAAAATCGTGCCTAAGACGATTTTCTTGCCCTGCCACACGATTTCTATCGTTAAGACGATATGGAAAACGATTCACATCCCTAGTGGAAAGACTTCTAAATATCAAAATCACAGAACATATAGAAAGACATGGTTTAATGGAACAAAGTCAGCATGGCTTTACCCAAGGCAAGTCTTGCCTCACAAATCTGCTTCACTTTTTTGAAGGAGTTAATAAACATGTAGATAAAGGTGAACCAGTAGATGTAGTGTACTTGGATTTTCAGAAGACGTTTAACAAAGTTTCTCATGAGAGGCTTCTAGGAAAAGTAAAACGTCATGGCATAGATGGCAATGTCCTTTCATGGATTACAAACTGGCTAAAAAACAGGAAACAGAGTAGGATTAAATGGACAATTTTCTCAGTGGAAGGGAGTGGGCAGTGGAATGCCTCAGGGATCTGTATTGGGGCCCTTACTTTTCAATATATTTATAAATGATCTGGAAAGAAATACAACAAGTGAGGTAATCAAATTTGCAGATGATACAAAATTGTTCAGAGTAGTTAAATCACTAGCAGATTGTGATAAATTGCAGGAAGACCTTGTGAGAGTGGAAAATTGGGCATCGAAATGGCAGATGAAATTTAATGTGGATAAGTGCAAGGTGATGCATATAGAGAAAAATAACCCATGCCATAGTTAAACAATGTTAAGTCCCATATTAGGTGCTACCACCCAAGAAAGAGATCTAGGCGTCAAAGTGGATAACACATTGAAATCATCAGTTCAGTGTGCTGTGGCAGTTAAGAAAGCAAACAGAATTTTGGGAATTATTAGAAAGGGAATGGTGAATAAAACGGTAAATGTCATAATGTCTCTGTATCGCTCCATGGTGAGATCGCACCTTGAATACTGTGTACAATTCTGGTCGCCTCATCTCAAAAAAGATATAGTTGTGATGGAGAAGGTACAGAGAAGGGTGACCAAAATGATAAGGGGAATGGAACAGCTCCCCTATGAGGAAAGACTAAAGAGGTTAGGACTTTTCAGTTTGGAGAAGAGATGGCTGAGGGGGGATATGATAGAGGTATTTAAAATCATGAGAGATCTAGAACAGGTAGATGTGAATCGGTTATTTACTCTTTCAGATAATAGAAAGACTAGGAGGCACTCCATAAAGTTAGCATGTGGCACATTTAAAACTAATTGGAGAAAGTTCTTTTTCACTCAACGTGCAATTAAACTCTGGAATTTGTTGCCAGAGGATATGGTTAGTGCAGTTAGTGTAGCTGTGTTTAAAAAAGGATTGGATAAGTTCTTGGAGGATAAGTCCATTATCTGCTATTAATTAAGTTGACTTAGAAAATAGCTACTGCTATGTGCTATTACTAGCAACAATAATGTGGAATAGACTTAGTTTTTGGGTAATTGCCAGGTTCTTATGGCCTGGATTAGCCACTGTTGGAAACAGGATGCTGGGTTTGATGGACCCTTGGTCTGACCCAGTATGGCATTTTCTTATGTTCTTAGGTAAAATTAACTGGATAGCTTACCTGCTCAGCAGGTCTTTGAATATGGACCTTATTGTTGTTCAACTATTACTGCACCAAAAAGGTTCCATAGAATTTGCTAAAATACCCAGGTCTTCACCATTTTTCTGAAAGTAGCAAAATCCTCTATTACTCAGAGAACATTTAGTAAATAATTGCAAAGTTTGCATTCAACCATTCCACTCATTATTTTATGCACCACTATCATATTTATTTATTTATTGTTTTTATATACCAACATTTGATCTCAATTGAGATATCACACTGGTTTACATTCAGGTACTGTAGGTATTTCTCTATCCCCAGAGGGCTTACTATACGTTTTTGTACCTGAGGCAATGTAGGGTAAAGTGACTTGCCCAAGGTCACAAGGAGTGACAGTGGGACTTGAACCCTGGTCTCCTGGTTTATAGTCCACTGCTCTAACCACTAGGCTATTCCTCCTCCCTAACCCATATCCCTCCCTAACCCATACCCCCTCCCTAACCCATATCCCATATCTCAACTCAGCACAGATTACTTAATACAAGAACTTAATTTTTACAAAATCTTGCAGTGTAGAGTATGGAGGCAAAGAAGACACTTGAGGCAGCTTTCATCGCAGGCAGCAAAAAAGGACTGGAGCACACTTCGGCGCTCTCTTTTATTGTACATTCATACAAAGGCAGATGATGTATCATTACATGATTGGCTACTTTCCCATAGCAACAGACGAGTCCTTACACTATTGGCTTTGGCTCAGGGGGTGTGCACGGATCATTTCATTGGCTGCTGAAATCTATACCTCCTGACGTTTGTCCTGCCTCTGACTAGGGAACACCCAGCCCTACTTTCAGGCTATCAGGAATAATTATAAGCCAGAGAAATACATGAAGTCAGGTATCCTCTCCTTGGCAGAGACTTAAGCACAAGTGATGCTTTTATTCAGGCAAAGGTCAGGGAGAAGGGAAGTTAGTGTTTAAACCTGATGAAATGGCTTGCTGGCAAGCGCATATTTCCCACATCTCACCCTTTCTGTTTTTGTTTAGGCAGCTCAGTAAAGCTTTAGACCCTTACTGAAATCTGTTATGTCTTGGTATGGGCTGGAAATAGGGGAAAGGGGGATTATGGAGAGAAGAAAGCTAATTCGACGTGGTGTGCCAGCTGCCGATGAGCTCCTGAATCTCCATATCACCCAGAGCTGGTGCAGGTGGTGTGCCAACGCTGCAGGGCTCATGATTCCCTATTAGGCATCTAACAAGACATCTTTGTATCCGGGCTGAGAGCAAGGTTTCAATATGGATATGAGGGTTGGGTATGCACTGAATACAGCATCACAGGCAAAGAATTAAGACAATTACAGTAATTATAATAGAAATCACCCTTTTGAGACCAGAAATATCAGGGAGCCAGGACCATAGCCAGTCCCATGGAGAAGTTGGTATTCTGTCTGAAAATGGTGCATCAGCATCCATGGTTTCTATCTGCTCTATGGTATGTGTGAGGTTTGCTTTATAGTCTGATATGTACACACAGCAATGAGATCCAATTAATGCACAAACACCACCCTTTAAGGCTAAAATTGTGTCTAAGGTATAGCTGTTCTGTAATGCTACTTCTCTAATCTGAGAGACTTCTGTTGTGAGTAGTTTTAATGCATGGACTGTCTGATTAAATAGGGCAGTCGTCCAGTTAGCTAGGACGTGTAAGTCTCTGTAATTCATATCTGTCCCCATTGGGGGAAACAGGCTTCTAGCTATCTGAGTTTCTGTATACTTTTCTATGGGATTATTTATCGCCTCCCTTTTGTTACGGAGCCTTGCTTTGGGTAAATTTTTTACTGCATAGTAAGAGGGGAGGATGTAGCCTAGAGTGCATCTGCCTCTCCATCTGGGGGGAATGTGCATATATGCTCTACGCCCACACAGCATCCAAATGTTCCCTATCTGGTTAGTGTACCAGTTACGGGGCTGTTTGACTTGTTGTACCATAGCGGCTACATACTCACACAGGCTAAATTGTCCGTCTGAGAATTTTTCTTTTCTATCACACCTTTTTGGTTCTCCCACGGAACATCCTGAGATCAGCCAATTGCACATATGGTGGGTAAAGCTATGCAAGTATTCTGTGATGTTATTTGGGAATTCAGGGTAAACTGTTACATTAGAATATGATCGAAACATGACTTCTTCTAATACAATGGTGCGGTTACAATACGGATATTTTCCCACCCGAAGTCCCTTTCCATCCCCTGTATCATAGTCCCAACAACAAAGAGCGGCAGTCTCTTGAATATGGCTACCAATGTGTAGTATGGTATTATTAACTGGAGAGTTAATGAAAACACCTCTCTGTAAAGGATAATTAGTCCATACTGTAAGGTTAAATGGTACAGCATGCATCAGTCATTCTCCGCGGGCTTGGGTTGGCATGTGTGCGCAGATCCAACAGTCTGTTCGATTCAACAGGTGTGAAAAGTTCTGTCAGAGTCCTTGTTCTGAAATCGCCATAGCTGGAGAAATAAGGCAAAGGAGGAGGGTGCAGAACACAATTGTTAATGAGTTGGCATTCAGGCAAGAAAAGGCGGCTAATAAGTTCTCTGGAGTTTTCTCAAGGCCTTGCTGTTCTAAGAGTTGTGCAGATTGGTTGGATAGGGCCTTGATCTGTCCCCAGGTCATGTGGTGCTGCTTTTTGCAAGGAGTCCGGTCTCTGTCCTTCTGAGGGCTGTGGAGGCTCAGGGAGAAGTTGGGGATCGGGTCCTGTAGACCTGGACACCTTTCCATCTTTCCCCGGCTTGATACCTGTGGAAGCAAGCAGAGAAACATATCCTCGTTCCCCATTTTAAGGGAACGGGACCGTACCAGACATTAAATATTCTATACAAAACTGATGGCTGTGGGTGACTAACCCTAGTCCCATAATGATTACTCATGGCTGTGGTCTTTGATATGTTTAAGATGATTTAAAGTAAACCTGTTTAGGGGAAAATCCAGGGGCAATCCCTCCTTTTTAGTTTTTGTATTGTCAAGAGCTCTTAAGGGTATGATTGGCTCTCTCCACAATAGCTTGCCCTGTGGTGTTGTAGGGGATGCCAAATAAGTATTTAATGTTCAATTATTGACAAAATTCATGTAAAGGAATGGCTGCAGTAAATAGAGCCATTATCAATTTTCAGGACAGAGGGTAGCCCCATTATCAAGAAAGTTTTTATGCAGTGATCAATTTTCATTCAGTAAAATAGCAATAAATGTAAATTAATCATTTAAAGGAAAAGTCATTTGTAGTAAGCAGAATCAAATGACAAGTATGTCAGACACTATATTAAACATATGTTACACAAGACTGACACATATTCATATTCATTCATCCTGCAAATATTCATTCATAGTCTTCTTTACATCAAGACAGGCAACAGATAACACATAATTTGAGCTAAAAATATTATCAAAAAGTTATCAAAAACAAAATTAGATCAAGGATCAAAAGTCAAAAGGCGTTAGAAAAATGTTAAAATAAACTGCAAAGTGTTCACCTTCACATCTCCTCATGGCAGGAAGGCTGTAAATCTGGAAAATATTAAAAACTGGCATAAAGCAAAAATTTATTAAGGTAAGGATTAAAGTGAAATTCTTACTTTTTTAACCTTGGAGAATCAATTCTATCATTCAATTTAATAAAATCAATTTGGATTTGCAAGAAAAGGCTTGGGAGGGATTGCTTTAGATGTAGCAACCTCTGTCAGTAAAAATTTTAAGGTTCAGAATTCTGTATAAATTTTGTGAAAAAGAAAATAAAACTGAAGTTTCTTTAATACAGAAGGTCTGTAGGCCTGAAAAATAAAAACTATTATACAACAGAATTATTAAAACAAAAATATAATATATCTTGTAGAATAACATAGCGCCTCCTAGTGGAGACCCCATCATTACTTTATAGATTGCAACTATTGTTCCAGGTTGCAATCAATAATACTCTGAGCTTACTTTCAATGTGGAATATCAGAATAGAATTTCTTCATATAATTATTAGAATAGGAAATTAAACACGCTGTTCGCTCTGCTCTGTCTGCTGCACGCTAAAGTGACTGTAACTACTATTAATCTGTCTGAGTTATAACATATATAAACTAGAGAGAGAAACTGCAGTACTAAGTCCAGTTTTTTTTCTTTTCAAAAGTTCTCCCTCCCTCCCCCATGAGTGGCAAGCAAGAGTTACAGTAAAGGGGGGGAGGAGCGGTGTTTCTCAAAAGAAAAGAACTGCACCCAAGGAATTAATCCTTCAGTCAATAGGAACTTAAAGATAGCATTGTTTAACAATTGATAACATCGACCATAGACAATGGCTTGGCAAGGATTTGCTGATTCCTTGCAGACAGATTCTATTTTTCTCCTATAGGGAAAATTGCAATAAGAATCTGTGCGCTGGCAATTCAAGCAATTGCTTTAAACTTAAATCTCAGAGAAATGGAGTCATTTTAAATGTGAGCCAATTTAACTTTGCAAAAAGGAAATTTTCACATGTAATTTACACAGTATATTGTTCAAATTTCAGTACAGTTTTAGTAGGTCTCTGATTATTTAAAACAGGGACCGTAAAGGCAAAGAATTGTTTATCCCTTTCACACAGTGGGATTATAAAAAAGCAGTCTTTCAGATCTACTATTAAAATTTGATAATCTCTAGGAATCATGTTTGGGTTTGGGGTGCCGCACTGAAGCGGACCCATAGGTTGCAGAATAACATTAATGGCTCGAAGATCGTGGAGGAGTCTCCACTTTCCCGATTTCTTTTTTATTACAAAAACAGGTGTATTAAATGGACTAACAGTGGGTTCAATATGACCAGCAACTAATTGATCATTTACCAACTCATGGAGAGCCTGAAGTTTATCGTTAGGCAGGGGCCACTGCTCTACCCAGATGGGGGTGGTGGATTTCCAAGCTAAGGGGAGAGCAGTGGGCTTACTGTGAGACATGCTTAATCTTCTATTACTCGTCCCCAAAGGTTAATATGTATGGGGAGAATTACAGGTTTTAATTTTGCTGTGCTTGAGCCAGAGGGATTTGTCACAGTCAGCCAGCGAGCACTGCGGCGAGCCGGCTGCCGTCCCCCTACCCCCCACACCGAGGGGGAGTCTACTGTTGGCCAGTCAGTGGGCCAGTTATCAGCGGTTATGACTGAGACATCGGCTCCTGAGTCTAAAATGCCTTCAAAGGGCTTACCGTCTAGCAAGTAGGTTCTCTTCGGTTTCTCTTTTTTGATTGCCTGAGTCACTGCTAGGATACTAGGGTGCAGTGCCAGGGCTCGGGTAAATCCGAAGCCGCTGGAGCCTCTGGCAGTCTGCTGTTCTCCTACGGGCAAGACACATGGAACCATGACTAGCTGTGCCCAGGAGTCCCCTTTGTGCAATGTGAGGGAGGATTTTGTTTCAAATTGAATCATAAGAGTACCCTCATAATCAGAATCCACAACTCCTGGGATAACAAAGATCCCTGCTTTACTTGCAGAGGATCGAGGTAGAATTAACCCGATGGTTTGTTCAGGCAAAGGGCCTGTAAGCTGAGAGGGCATCAGGGTGACCTGCCCCGGGAATGCTACAAATTTGGTGTCTTGATTAACAAGATCTATGCCGGCGCTGCCGACTGTTGCTGCTGCGGCTGGCTGTACTCGTATCATGGGGGTGGCAACAATTGGGCTGGGGCTTGTCGCTGGCCCGGAAACTAGTTTCCCTGACCAGTACTTCGACATTGATTAGCCCAATGGAACCCTTTTTTACATTTGGGGCATACAGTTTTTGGCCGTGATCTGGGGTCCCCTGCAGAGTCGGTTCTCTTATACGCTCCGCCACCTGGGGCTCGACACTGTTGCTTAAAGTGGCCAGGTTTCTTACAATTAAAGCATGTACCTTTGGGTTGGCCTTTCTGCAGGGCGAAAGTGAGGGCATCCATTTGAAAAGCATGGGTACCTACATTTGCACATGCTTTAAGCATGTCTGCTAGGGTGTAATCAGGTCTGCCAACTATGGGTTGTAAAACCTTACGGCAGTCGGCATTTGCATTTTCAAAAGCTAACTTTGTTATGAGTTCCACACTTGCTTCTGTATTGTCTACCTGTCGCCGAATGGCTTCCTGCAAGCGATCAATAAATTGTGTATAGGGCTCTGTGGCTGCCTGGCGGGTCATTGTGAATGACTTTGTAACCTTCCCTGAATCGGGGACCTTTTTAAAGGCTTTATTCACGCAGTGGACTAACGCTGGATAAGCGACCGCTGGTATGCCAATTGCTTGTTGTTCCATGGTAGCAAATTGACCTGACCCATATAGCTGTTCTGGGAGGTAGGCGCCACCCGAATTGGCTCCCGCTATTAATGCTTCCCTTTGGTATTCAGATTCCCATACTACATACTGGGCTGGGGTGAGGAGCATGCGGGATAAATCCTTCCAATCTTGGGGAACTAATTTGTAGCCATTAGACAAACCCTCTAACAAACCTCGGGTGTAAGAGGAATGGAAACCTGTCTCCTTAATGCTTGTACGGAGTTCTCTGAGGATACTATAGGGAAGGGGGGTCCAATTATATTCTGTCCCGCCTTGATCATTGATCCTTTCTGTAATGGGAAAGGCTTGAAGCCCTTCTAATAATTCTTCTCCTGTAAGATTTCCTTTCTCTTGCTCCTGCTGAAACCCCATGCGGACCACCCCTCCCATGCCAGGTTGTAGCTTAATTGTGCCCAAGAGCTGGTTTTCTAAAGAGGGCGGAGATGTGTGAATGGCTTGTGCCTTGGGTGTAGGTATGGGGAGCTGAGGATACAAAGAATTTGCTGGCTCTGAGGGATTTTGAAGATAAGGTGGGGGAAGGGTAGGTGAATGGAGTGTATTGCCTGCCTTTTTACTGTCTGCTTCTAAAGGCACATGAGTTGAAGATTGTTGGAGACTTTTTATCCCCATGTGCTCAATGGCCTCTGTACATTTTTGCCATAACAATAACTGCCTGATTGGGGACCTTGGAGCAGTATGAAGACATTTGCCTATTGAAATCCAATCCTGGATATTTAAAGTTCCTGTATCTGAATACCAAGGGCAGCGGCAAGCTATTTCACTTATTAATTTTTCTAAATCCCCTAATCTGACTTGTGCTATTTCCCCCCTGGTGACGAAATAATGATTCTTGATGTTTTTCTGCAGCTCCTTGGCATGTAGCCTCTGCTGCATAGATAAATCACCTCCCATTGCTCACGAGTGTGGGGAACAAACTTGCTAAAAAATACTTAAATATACTAAAAGTACTTTAATATACTTACGATTTGCAAATCTGTTGAATGATGCGCATCTAAGCTATGTCCAGCCGAATGAGCAGAGAGTATCACAGGCAGGGTCACCAGATGTAGAGTATGGAGGCAAAGAAGACACTTGAGGCTGCTTTCATCGCAGGCAGCAAAAAAGGACTGGAGCACACTTCGGCGCTCTCTTTTATTGTACATTCATACAAAGGCAGATGATGTATCATTACATGATTGGCTACTTTCCCATAGCAACAGACGAGTCCTTACACTATTGGCTTTGGCTCAGGGGGTGTGCACGGATCATTTCATTGGCTGCTGAAATCTATACCTCCTGACTTTTGTCCTGCCTCTGACTAGGGGACACCCAGCCCTACTTTCAGGCTATCAGGAATAATTATAAGCCAGAGAAATACATGAAGTCAGGTATCCTCTCCTTGGCAGAGACTTAAGCACAAGTGATGCTTTTATTCAGGCAAAGGTCAGGGAGAAGGGAAGTTAGTGTTTAAACCTGATGAAATGGCTTGCTGGCAAGCGCATATTTCCCACATTGCAGAGCTCATCTGAAGAAAGATCAGTTCATTTCAGAGGCTGAGATACAGTAAATGATAAGACTTTCATAAGGCAGGCTGTTCTCTCTAGTGTTATCCCCATGATCCCTCCTAGGAGCTCTTCTAAAAAGAAGCTAGGCCAGGGGTGCCCAACACCGGTCCTTGAGAGCCACAGACAGGCCGGGTTTTCAGGATATCCACAGTGAATATGCCTGAGATAGATTTGCAATCTATGGAAGCAGTTAGGCCATAAGCCTAGAAATAGAGTTTTGTTGTTCCTCCATGGTGGAAAAAATAGATGACACCACTGGTTTCTGCACAGATAGGAAGCAAGCCAAATACTGGAAAAGAGCACACACTCACTGTTTGTCTCACCTTTTATACCACTAAATGTCTCTGCTGACATCATCAGTACTTAAAGGCACAAATCCAATATACATACCCTACTGTTGAAACACATACAGCCTATTGCTTTCTATAGGTAGAGGTTAAGCAAGGTTTAGGCAGAGGTTAAGCATAGGCCATTTGATATTAAAATCCCACATATAATAAAGCTCAGACTAAATGAACAACTAAACAATAGCAATTCATAATGTGCTCTGAAAAAATTCTTTCTTGGTAGGAAAGTTAATATATGAATCCAGTGAGATTATTGTGTCAACATTCATTCCAGAGCTCAAAACAGATGAATTATGTGAAGCAGCAGTTTGCCAAACCATTAGGGAGGAGGCTACCAGTTGAAATTATCTTAAAATGAGTAACGCGATGAATCAATTCAGTTATGACTGTATTTAAGGAAAGAGATTTCTCTGATATCGAAAACACCAGGCATCCATAGACTGCTCTCTCTTTCCCTCATTCTATTATATTATCATTGCGAACCACCCTGATCCTCCTCACCCAGTTTCTGATTCCAGTTTGAAGCTATTAATTTAATTCAATTTAAAAATGTATATCCCATCTTTCCAGCAAGCTGTTCAATGTGGGTTACAATAAAATTCATCCAAAACATATAACATATGCAAACAATTAGGTCACAACTTTATTAACAAAAATGTGATTACAATAACAAGATTAAGAGTACTAGCAAACGTTATTAAATTTTATGGGTTAGAAGCTGTAAAACTAAAATGTTTTTTGTATTTTTTAAAGATTTCTAACTTGCAAAATCCAAAGTTCTTGGCAAGGTACATAGAAACATTTATATTTATAATAAAACAATATTATTGACAAGGGGAGGTCTGTCTGTTACAGAATATTGGCTTATCTGCTAACTAGATGCTAGAGCCACACAAGTGGAGAGGAGACAGCGATGCACTAGAAAAGCATCCAAGTACACAGCGTGTGCAGCTAAATGAAGTTGTCTTAGCCGAAATAGCACAGCCACAAATTTGTTAAAACCAGTTGAGTTTACTCAGTAAATTCAGTACATTCATTGCTAGTATGTTCCCTGACATAGTACTATGTTTTGCCAATAGCTTCATCAGGAGGGGCACAGAGTCATATCATACAGGATCACAAAAACACCTAAAATGAACAAAACATGTACTAACAGACAAATTATCACTAGAAGAGCCATATATAGTATACTATATAATATATATACACATGCAATTAGTGCCTACATGATTTCTGAAGCAGTCAAAATGAATGGGTGCAGAGCTGAGAACTGTTTTTTAAGCCGAGTGTAAAAAGCGCACCAAAAAGACAGTCCAATCAGTTAAAGATGAGTGGTACCGTCAGTCAAGGAGGGAATCCCTCAAGGCACCTGATGGCAGGGACCGGTCAACAGCCAAGCTGTCAGTTGTGTCAGGAAGCAGTCAGAAGAAGACAGACCATTCTCTCTTGCCGTTAAAGCCACCAGGGCAAAGAGAATGCAGCTAAAATATCCAACATTGTTCCTTTCGTATTAAAAAGTCTGAAAAGTTCTCACCATGGCTACGAGGGCAGACTGAGGGCAGACCCCTTGGTCTCTTCTCTGCCTTCATCTTGTCTGTCATCTAACTTTGTTTTCTGGTTCTCTTTTCCATTTTCTTTTTCCTTCTATGCCTGCCTCCTTTTGTCACCCATTTCTCTCTCACCTATTTAAAAATGTATTTATACCACTTTCTTACTAAAAAGGTCATTCAAAGCAGTATATAACTAATAATTAACAGAGAAATACAACAACAAACTTTAAAAAATAACTTCCCCTCAATCAATAAAAACAATTAAATTATCCCTTTTAAACAAACTATAACAGAAGTAGCAAACTGCCAGCATCACAGACCATAATCCCACAATCTTCAAATTATCTAACCTCTGGAAAAAACAAAAACAAATATTCATCATTTTTAGAAATGTGAGAGAATTCAGCTCTTGCCTCAGTTCCACAGGAAGCCTGTTCCACAACGTAGACACCATAATGAAAAAAAATCAAGGCACTTCTCTCCATTATAAAAGAAGGCATTTTAAGTAGTGCCTGTTGACTAGATCTCAGACATCATTGGGGACAATACCATTCCAGTTTATTAAACAGATAGAGAGGCCACTTCCTTTCAACACCTGGAATTTTAAGAGCAAAGATACTTAATTGAGCTTGAGCCGTTACCGATATTTAGAAATTTGGATGAGAGAAGAGCCATTTTGGTTGTCTTGCTTGATGTCTCCGCAGCTTTTGATTCCCTCTCACACAGAGTTTTACAGCAAAGGCTGAGAGAAGGGGGATGGGGGGAACAGTTTACGGTTGGTTCTGTTCCTTTCTGGAAGGTCGTACCTAACAGATCTGAGTAGGGGACAGTTGTTCTTCTTGGTCTCTGGTATCCTCTGTTGTCCTTCAGGATGCCTCTTTTCCCCGGTGCTTTTTAATTTGTGTTTGGCTGTTCTTTACTGCAGGACTTGGGAGTTTATTTTATGATCTATGCTGATGACATCCAGCTGGTGTTCCCTATTACAGGTTTGCTGGAGAATACTCTGATCTATGTTAAAAGCGTCCTTAGGAATATTAAAGATTGGATGAGCACCACTAGTCTCTTGTTGAATATTTCAAAAACAGATCTTGGGTATTGCAAGAAATAATGGTAAGGTTTTGCCGAGTCAATTTCTTGTGGATGGCCTCTTTCAACTCAGGTCAGGTATTTGGGGGTGAATGTGAATGCGGGCAGTTGGGAAATCAGATTTTTTTTAGACTTAGAAAATTGCAACACCTGAGGTTTATTTTGCATAAAGCAGAGTTCTGAACTATTATTCAAGCATTTGTATTCTCAGTATTAGACTACTGTAATGCCTTCTATATAAAACTTCAAAAATGTTATTTAAAGTCCTTACAGCTAATCCTTAATGCAGCTGCCTGAATACTTACTGGAACACATTAGCCTGAGATTGCTTACCTTACATTGGCTCCCAATTTGTCAGAGAATTAAATTTAACCATTGATGCTTATTTTTAAAGTCTTATTTAAGGAAAATCCAGTATATTTAAGGGAGTTATTAGTTTGATATACTCCCGGGAGAGCCTTATGGTCAGAAGGTGCATGTTTATTAGCTGTTCCCAGAGTTAAAACAGCTAGATTACAAGAGTCCAGGAACAGACCCTTTTTCCTGGGTTGCCCACCCTCCTTTGGAATAGTCTCCCAGTGGAAATCTGACAGCTACAGGACTATGGAGCTTTTCGTAAACAGGTTAAGGCATATTTGTTCCAGGAAGCTTTTAACTGAGTTGTTTTAATGTTTTATTTATGTAAGTTTCATGTTGTGTATGTTAAAGTGTGAACCACCCAGAACATATATCTGGTACCTGGGTGGGCTGTAAGTCACTATAAATAAATAAATAAAGTACTATAGTAAGAATCTTCATGGATGATGGACACGTAGGACACCATTCTCGCTGCTGCTCATTCCTCTCTACCTTTCTTCCCCAACAAGCTCTCTGCTTTACCTCTCTCTCCCTTCCATGTCTTACCCTTCATCTCTTCATTTCCTGTCTCTTCCCCTATTAACTCATCTGTGCCCGCCTTTTCTCCTTTGCTTCCTCTCTGCCCCCATCTCATGCTCTCCAGATCCCATTCCAGCTTCCCCCCCCCCCCCCACACACACATTTCTTGGCCCTCCATCTACCTTTCTCTGGCTTTTCCCCCCACAACTCCGAACCCTCCATCTTTTTTTCTCTGATTCTTTCCCCTACATTTCCCAGTCATCTATTTCCTTTTCTTCCTAACTATTATTTTTTTTTCACCTCCCTCAATGACTCCCCACCAACCAACCTGGGATAGAAAACAATAAACATTATGAATGCAGTGACATGGTTCTGTACCGGTGATTGTGCTGGCATATAACCAGCATGACAGGCAGGGAGAAAAATAGGATCTTGACTTACTAATAGGGTTGCCAACTGGCTCCAGAATTCCAGGTTGATCCAGTCCTGCTTTTACTCTATTGCATGCAAGTACTTATAGTCTTGCTTTTGTTAGGGAATGCAATAGGGAAATCAGAATAAATCCCAGCATGCAATGGGATAAAACCAGGACTGGATTAACCTGTCCTGAAAATCTGGAGCCAGTTGTCAACTCTACTCCCTAGTACAGGTTGCATTCTACTTAGGTAGCCTTGAAGAACCAACCCCATTCACACAGTGTCAGGTGACATGGCTGGAGAGTGTTAACCCCTTGCTATCTGTGCTGGAGGATCACCTTCTACTATTGATCCTTCAACATATTCCACATCCCTTCTCTTCCTACCTCTCTATTGGTTCTTTCCAGCTCCCAGCACCTATCCCAGTTTTTCCTTTCTCCATTTCCCTAGTTTTGGAGAGCAGGAACAGAGCAACTACCACAAGCAGCTGATCCCAAAATTGCAGCAGAGAGGAGAGACATCAGGCACCATAGGAGAAAGGTGCATCACTACTGCTACATAGTGCAGGAACCCAGGCAGCCATCATTAGCACAAGAAGTGCATGATAGGCAGATAGCTGCTGAAGAGGAGCAGAGACAATAAGCATTGCGGGGGAAAGTGAACATGCTCTGCTTCCTGTCTCTGCAACTGCTTCCTCTTCCTTTTATCCCATGATGTAAATTCATGTCCATTCAGGAAACCCAAGCAATAGGGAGAGAAGAGGAAGGGAAGACAGCTGTGAGAACAGGAAGCAGAACATGTTCACTGTCCCCCGCAGTACTTATTGTCTCTGCTTTACTTCAACAGCTCGCTGCCTGTCGGGCACCCCTTGTGCTAATGATGGCTGCCTGGGTTCCTGCCCTGTGTAGCAGTAGTGATGCACACATCTCCATTTTACATCTCCAGGTAAGAACATGGCAGTTATCAATCCAATATGCACCCCCCCCCCCCCAAAAAAAAAAAAAAAACCAAAACAAAAAAAAACAAAACAGAAAATAGAGTTTCTTAGACAGTTCACAGATCTTAAAGTGGTTACTCATTCTTCTCTCAAGCAGCTTGAATCACTAAATAGAAGAATTTTCCAAAAATCACTGCCAGGACCTCTTTTCTCCTCAGGCCCCAATGATAGGTAGATCTTCTCCTTTATCCAGACTTCCCCAATTATCATGGTGTCTCTGTGGATTAGAAGTCCTATTCCTTCCAGCTGGCCTGCTGCCCTTGCCAGAAAGAGACTGCTCTCTCCAGTGGATCAACAGCTGTCGAGACTGGGCACCACACTTGGTGCTCTCCTTCCTAAGCTCTTACACATGACATCTTAAGCTCCTCTCAGTGCCTTGTGGAAGCACCATATACAAACCAGTGGTTCTCAACCCAATCTTCGGGACACACCTAGGTAGTCAGGGTTTTCAGGATATCTGTAATGAATATGCATGAGATAGATGTGCATGCATTGCCCCTATTGTATGCAGATCTCTCTCATGCATATTCATTGTGGATATCCTGAAATCCTGACTAGCTTGGTGTGTCCTGAGGATGGGGTTGAGAACCCTTGATATACACCACCTTACTTTGCCCATCCTCTTTGGTGGAAAACCCTTCTTTTACTCACTCTACAAGCTGACACCCCTTGAACATCTCAATGCTGAAAAATCCTTAATGAGAAAGCATAGTATGTGCTAGTGAATGCAGGAAGGGGTCAAACACAAAATAAAAACTGAAACATTTCTTTGCACAGCTCTTAAAATGCCACCATGAGATGTACGGTAACATTGCAAATGGCAAACACTCAAGTTTTCTTACTTGGTCCTTGACATTGTTCCTGAATCTTCCCACTTGGAGTTTCATATTGTTACCCCTAGTTTACCAACTTCCTTTCCATTGGAAAATATTTTATATTTATGCATCATTTGGCCTCTGCCAACCACCGCCGACCAGCCTGGTGTTCCCGGGACGGCGTGGGCGCTGCCAACCGCCATCTTGCTCCAGGAATTACTTAGGCACACGCGTGCGCGCTCATGGGCCACCTTTGTACACATCATGGCGGGAACCTCGGGGATGTCCCCTCCGGATGACATCACCCATCCATTGTACTGGCTGGCTGGCCCTTCGCTTAGACGAGTTAGCAAGGATTTCCCTCTTGCTGAATTCTGCTCCTTGGACTTCCGGTTCCAGATTCTACGTTTGGCGTGAGACACTCTGGGTACCCACTCCTCAGGGGCCCTCCTCCATCTCTGGTCATCCGCTCCTCAGAGGACCTTCTGCCTTGGACTGCTTTCTGTCCCGCTCCCCGGGACCTCTCCTGGAACTACCTGCTGTGAGTACCTATTCTACAGACTTCAACTTCCTAACCTCGTTGTGGGATCCTCTATGGTGAACCCCGTGCCTCAGGCTACTACCGCTTCATCCCAGAAAGAAACACTCCGGTATACCCTGCCAGCAGGTCATTACCGCTCCACTGCTACAGGAACCTCATCGGGGTTCCTGCACCTCGGACAAACCTTCTCATTACCATCACTGGGACACATCTCTGGCGTACCCCGCTCTGTGTGCCACTACTGGATCTGCACGTCTGAGGTATTCCTCCACCTCAGCAAGACTTTCTGGCATACCCCTCTCTGCGGGCCACTATCCCTCTGCTCAAGACTCACTTTACTGCATTCCCCGCTCCACGGGTTGTGCCTTTCTCTTTCCTCAATAAAGACTGTATTTACAGCTGTGCCTGACATTGCTGAGGATGCGCCTACCGACGGTTAGGCTCACAGGGCTCCTCCCTGTAGGCAGAGACATCTCTCACCTCGGCCCAGGGGTTCACACTTTACAAAACATAACATCACCTTAACAATGATTTATGTACTTTACTTCCAGGACCTTGTTGTGATAAATAGCATGAAAGTGAGCCCTTGGTGCTGTGGCATAGTACTTGATGCAGCCTTGTAGGCAACCCTGGAGCTTCACCTATACCAGCCGCCTCACCCGCAGTTTGAGCCTTTGGGTTATAGAGGCTGGCTTGGCTTAGATGGGTTCCTAGGGCGATGAAGAGAGGACAACAGTGCAAGGAAATGCTGGGGTCAGTACAGTCAGCAGACTGGAGATATCAAGAGCAGACCAGGAATCGAGTGGGCGGCAAGCAAGCGTAGTTAGGTGAAAGGCAAAGGGCAGGTCCAGGTGGCAGGCAACTGTAGTCAGATCCTAAGCTAAGCTTTATTTAATTAGCCTTTGCTTCCAAGTTCTCCTTGGACTGTTTGTTCTATTTGGACTTGTTTTGTGTATTTTGCATTTCTACAAGCCCCTTTGTCTGATGCCTGTTTGTTTATCTACTAACATGAAGAACAGATCTGTGTGGTCTCGAAAGCTCATGCACATCATTTTTTGGATTGTTCTGATGCTGATCAAACACCATTTATCGAAAGCTACAGAAATCCAGCCACACCCACGGATGCTATGTTCTGCTTGGCCTGCATCTCAGGCATTTTGTTGCACAAAGCATTCCATCTTTTCTTTTCTTTTTTTTTCATCCAGTCAAATAAATAACTGATAATGAATCTTTAAACAGAAATGTTTCTTTACTTACACAATGTATTTCTCTTTTTGTTTTAAATTCATATTTAGATCATGTAAAACCAGTGATTTATATATTTCAAGGATTTGTTACTCTTCCTCCTACCGGAGTACTTGGTGTAAAGAACAGGATTAATGTTGAGCAATCTGCATATCCATGCATAGACATAATACATAATCATAGCACATGATACAATAAGCATGCCACAGGGATTATGTCCTGAATGGTCTCAGGGTTCCATGAAACTGTGGTTGATTTGGGCTGCGAGAGAAAACCCCCAAAGTAGCCATTGCTCTTTGTAGCAACACAGTTTATTTTGGTCAGAATCTGAAATAACGGCAGACAGGTTCTAAAACTGGTCACATTTTATTTACATGAAATGTCATTTACAAGCTGATCCAGAGGTGCATTTGAGTGTTTACAGATTTCATAAATCTGTATTGAATATTAGGTTTGAGGCATTTCACAGTTCTAATGAAGAATTGCATAAAGTTACTGAATACATCACTAAATACCTTCTCTTAGATATGGCATAAGTATTTTAAAGGTCTGTCTATTCCTGGCCCTCTTTGAGAATTTCTGAATCTCTTTCCTTTGTCTCCACTCTGGAGTTCTTTTCTCTCATGGGACAATTTACAATGGGATTCAGATTCCTTTAGTGAGTGAAATAGAAGGATTTCCTTGTTCTCACTATTCCACAGAGACATAGCTCCGTAGGCACTTAGGTAATTATGGACCACTCACTTTGGGCTCAAGTCTACCAGTTAGAGGTACTGGCCCACATGGGCAGAAGGATGTGAAGGAAGGCGTCCACATGGGCTGGAGGAAGGAGGAAGCTACTGTGATGGCTGAATCAGTCTATGTGAGCCAGAGGAGGGATGAAGCAGCAGTTGAATCAAATGGTGTAGTCATGGTTGAGTCTTAAGGCCCATAAGTTTTGGGCTCAGACCCACACAATCAGTGTAGCCCAGTGGCCCAAGAAGAGAGGCCCTGTCACAAGGGCTGCCATGGACATGCTCAGTGCTGCCAGATGTTCCCCCCTCCCCCCCCTCCCGGGAAGAGGAGGAGGCCTGAGATGCCACCAGTGGACCCCATCCTACTATTGGCCAAGGAGTGGAGGAGGCTCAGGAGGCAACTGGTAGACCCTCTCCCATTAGCAGATGAAAAGAGGAGGAAGCCCAGAAGGCCACTGGTGAACCCCATCCCACTAGCGACTGAGAAGAAGAGGAGACCTGAGAGGCAGGCTGCCAAAGAAAGAAACTAACCTCACTGGGTGCAAGCCCATTCTTCTGCTCCTCCACAAGTGCTGTTCCTGTGGCATTCAAAATACGTGCAGCCAGCTGGTACTCTACATTGAACTAGCGATGCATGAGATCAGCTAGCCCTACGAGTTTTGAACACTGTAAGGCTGGCACATTAGAAGAAGCAGTAAAACAGGCTCCCCTTTCTGATCCCAATGGGGACCCTGCCTGTGTTTTGTGTTTGTGCGAGTGAGCGAATGGTAACTTGTCTGGGGACTGTGTATATGTGTGTGAAAAGGAGCCTGCCTGATAAGTGCGTGTGTGAGAATGGGAGCCTGCCTGGGCGGGGGGGGGGGGGTGTTTGTGTGAATGGGAGCCTACCTGGGTGTGTGTGTGTGGTGTGTGTGTGTGTGTGTATGAAAAGGAGCCTGCTAGTTGGATGTGTGTGTGAGAGAGTGAAAGTCTATAGATGTGAGAGCCTGTGTGTGCGTGCGTGAGAGAGAGCGAACATGTGGGAGTGAGAGTATGTGTGTGTGTATGTGTGTGAAAAAGAGAAAGCATGTGGGTGACCAGAGGTTTGGATTGGGAAAAGTATTATATGTAGAGTGATTGGAGTTCAGTAACGCCTTTGACAAGGTTTTGCATAGGCGACTAATAAATAAACTTAGTGGCTTTGATATGGGCCCTAAAGTGACTTACTGAGTTAGAAACTGGTTGATTAAGATGTGATAAAGCATAGTGGTAAATAATGCTCACTCTGAGAAGAGGGGCTTTACTAGTAGTGTGCTGCAAGGATAGCTCCTTTGACTGCTTTTTTTTCAACATTTTTAAGTGATATTGCAGAAAGACTATTGGGAAAGTTTTGTCTTTTTTTGCATATAATACCAAAATCTGGAACAGGGTAGACAGCCAGGAGGATGTAGAAAACATGAGAAGGGCCCTAGTGAAGCTTGAGGAATAGTCTAGAGCCTGTCAGCTAAGATTTAATATTAAAACATGTCGTCATGTATTAGGGCTGCAAAAACCCAAGGAAGCAGTGCAGCCTAGAAATGAAATTCTCCTTTGTATGAAACAAGAGCAGGGTGTGATTGTATCTGATGATCTCAAGTTGACCCAACAGTAAACAAGTGGAATGCAAAAGCCAGAAAGATGTTTGGATGCATAGGGTAAGGAATGTTCTGAGAAAATAGGAGGTGATATTGCCCCTTTATAAGTCCCTAGAGAGATCTCATTTGGAACATTATGTACAGTTCTGTAGAACACACCTTTAAAAGGATATAAACTGGATAGAGTCAGTCCAGAGGGTGACCATTAAAGGAGTCAGTGATCTGCAATGTAAAGCATATGGGGACAAACTTAAAGATCTAAATATGTATAACTTAGAGGAAAGACAAGATAGAGAAGATATGATAGAGGCATTTAAATGCATCAGAAGCATCAATGCACAGGAAGAGAGTCTCCTTCAATGTAAAAAAAAAAGACTTTGGATTGAAAGATAATGGGATGAAGAAGAAAGGGAGTAGACCATGAAATATTCTAAGAGGATAACTTGGAAACAAAAGCATATGGCGGCATATACTCTCATATATGGCCACGAGCAGATATACGCAAATATTTTATAATCTGCATATATGATAATTGTGCGTTTTATAGAATATGTGTTTCTCTACCCTGCAATATGCACGCATATCTAAGCTTATGTGTGAATACATGCACACAGGGAGATAAAAGAAGGAAAAAAAATTGGTAGAGCTTAAGTTCCAGCACTGCTCCTTGTCATTAACAGAATGCAAGGCTTATGAGCTGTGACACTCTTTTTTTTTAAACCAAGACCAATTCTGGGCAGAGTTAAGGTGGAACCAGATTAGGGAGAATTCTGATTGCTACTAATAACTAATTTTGAGCTTAGTTTTGGTTCTTGTATGGAGACCCTTACTCTAAGAAGCTGTTTTCTTGTTTTCTGCACATGACTATAGTAATGGAAAGAACAAGGATGTTTTACCATTGAAGGAGGATCTGAAACTAAGCGGTGTTTTGATTTGTGTAGCCTGACTAGGATTGGATGGACTGTGAAATCTGCCTTTGAATAATAAAAGGTTCTTTTTTTTTTTTTTTAAAAGAACAAACATGGTTCTGCTTCAATGATATATTAAGGCTTGATGTAGGTTCTAGGCCCAACCACAGGAATACAAAACCTCAGTTGTTTACACTGGTGGAAAGGAAAGAGTTTTCAGACTCTCAGGACTCTTCTCAAAACTCCAAAGCATATCCAGGAAAACAGGCTACTGCAGTCTTACTTTAACGCTATACTGGTGGCAGTAGGACCCAGTGCTATGCCAGATAGCTTTTGGTTACTTGTTACACCTCTATGGTGTGAGTTCTTTTGCAGATTGATGAAAACATCACTCCAGCCAAAGATGCAAGTGGGTGAGCCCTTTACACACATATGTGCTAATTTTTGCACATGTAAAGTTTTGAAAATTCACCCCTAAGGGAATATTTCTTTACTGAAAGGGAGGTGGATGCATGGAACAGCTTTCCAGTGGAGGTGGTGGAGAGAAGGACAGTATCTGAAAGTAGGAAAGGATGGGACAACCATAGTGGATCTCTGAGAGAGTGGTAGGGATTGTAGAGCTAAGCAGTTGTGTTGATAGAATGACTAGATAGGCATATGCTCTTTTTCTACCATCATGTTTCTATGTATCTATAAGCTTGTACTCAGAGTACTAGGGGGAGTTCTTTCTGAGATTCTCTACAGGAAGACTTGAGAGATTGGATCAGGGATTCAGCAATGATTCCATGTAAGTCATCTAGTTTACCTAGGGTAGCAGGGCCATGACACCATGGAAGCAATTATAGCTATCACTAAATCCTAGGTCACCTTGGTCGCCCCATGGCAGCCTAAGAAGACCTATGGACCATAATATTCTTGAGGGAAATGTAAAGGAATTTACTGAGTTGTACTGCTGAGGCTGTTGATGAGAAGAACTCTGTTAAGGGATGTGTGTACAGATAAGAATTTATTTGAAGACATGACTAAGACACTTAGGGGCCGATGTAAGGTGCGCTGAAGCTGCTGCAGGTTTGTGCGCGGATGTACACAAGTTTGTAATCACGCTTTCCCGCACAAAGCCATATACGGGGATATAATAAGGGTTTTGTGCGTGGGAAAAAAGCGCGTACAAATGAGCTCACAGACATGCAGTTTTTCCTGTGCAAATGCATGCTAATGGCCTGCAAAGGAGGTGATTAGCTAATCATAGGGAATGCTAGTGCTAGTGCGGGTTTTTTAATGCGGGTTTTCAGGGAACGAGTTAAGTGTCAGCGCCGACTCGGGGTGCCTATGTCGGCGTCCGAGCGTCCTGAAAACCACTTAGCCGAGTACCTATCTTGGTATCCGAGTGGCCAGATCAGCTAGGTGCTTTTTTGGGCATCAAAATGGCCAGCTTAAGGTGCTTCCCTATGCACTTTTCTGGGTGCCTGATTGTATAGATTCGTGACCAAGTAAGCGCCTAGCTCAGTGCCTGAGCGGCACTGTTATTATTTGTGATAGTTGTGGGTGGATCCTTGGGCCGGTAGCAGATGACCATGCCCTCGGGGGAAGATCCCAAGAAGGACCACCAGTCAGGCTCAGAGTTGGGAGATAGACACACACAAGTTCTTTTATTAAACAGTTCTTGAGAACCACCAGAGGTGGCAGTAGTGAGCTGGAAGAGCCCAGCTGGGCTGTAGTCCCTCAGGCACTGGAACAGCGATCCCAGGGTGGCAGAGCTGTAGAGAAACTGAGATAGTGAGTAGGCAGAGTATGCAGAGTTCAGGAACAGAATCTTGTTAGTAACACTCACATTGTAGTCTCTTAGAACAGCCCAGGAGCTGGAATGAAGTAGGCCCTCGAGGAGTGAGTACCTGGTTCCAGGGAAAGCTCTGAGAGAGAGATGGTAACTCACTGGTGTTGTAGGCAGCGGTGACTTCCTGGCAGAAGTTGTATTCAGTAGCAGGTCCGGGAATGTGGGCCCTCGAGGAGCGAGTACCGGTTCCAGACTGCGACCTGAAAAGTAAAAGAGAGAACGAGGCCCCCGAGGAGAGGGTACCCCTGGTAAAGTCCGAGGAGGCAGAGTAGCAAGGTATGTGGAGAGCGCATCCCATCCGCAGCGATACCTGGAGGCAGCTAGGTAAGAAACCCTTTGCTAACTCGATTAGTTAGCGAAATGAAAGACCTTTAAATATCCGAAGATGATTACGTTATCTCAGGGTGATGCCCCTGAGGTTCACATCACTGCTGGTACTTGAGTCGGGGCTGTGCCGCGCGCGCGCCCTTAGGCCTCAGGAGAACATGGTGGAAGGCAGCGTCTAGCCGGTCCGGGAACGCCGGAGGAGGTCGGTAAGATGACGCCATGGCAGCCAAACTTCCATCAACCTAGGAGGGAGTCGCCAAAGAGGTAAGGAGGGTGGAGTGGAGACATCGGGCAGCGACAGTCGCAACAGGCACCCAGAAAGGCTAGGTGCTTTACTTGTGTTACCGTGGAAGGTCGGCATGGCCCCGGGTCCAACTCAGTTTTGCCGCGCAGCAGCGGCAGTCAGCAACTGTGACACGAGTCGGGCTCAGGCCCCGCCCCCTTTAAACTCGTCAGTTCCCGGAAGCCCTGCAAATTGCGCAGGAGGTCTTCTTATTTAAAGCCCCAAGCCCAGCACAGCATTGCCTCGGCTACAGGCTTGCTTGTGCTGGTGCTTTGTTTGGATTATTGCCTCTCTGTCAGACCTGGTCTGCCTGTGATTTTCTTGTCTGCTGCCTGCCTCAAACCCGGTCTGCCCTTTGGATATTCTGTTTGCCACCTGCCTACGACCCGGACCGGAATTGGACTTGCTCTTGTCTGCTGCCTGCCTCGAACCCGGTCTGCCCTTTGGATAATCTGTTTGCCACCTGCCTACGACCCGGACCGGAATTGGACTTACCTTGCTTGTGACCTGTCTACGACCCGGACTGGAATTGGACTGCCTTGTCTATCTACTGGACTGAGTCTAGTGTGGAACATCCCTGTGCCAGCTACCTTGACTTTTCTATCACGGCGTAAGGTAAGACTGTTGTCCATCAAGGATTCACAGAATTGTAACAACTTGGTCTAGGCGCTGAGCTAGATGCTTACTTGGTCGCGAATGTATGCCGTCGGTTGCCCAGAAAGACATCTAGCTACTGTTGCTGCCCGGGCACTGAGCTAGGCGAGAGGCAATGGTAGCTTGGTGCCTTTCTGGGCACCCGACGGCATACATTCGCGACCAAGTAAGCATCTAGCTCAGCGCCTGAGCAGCAAGATTAGCTAGGCACCTGATCGTGCAGATATGCGAGCAACTGAGCACCTAGCTGAGCGCCCAAATGGCAAGTTATGCTAGGTGCCTTTCTGGGCGCCCAATCATGCTGATTTTTCTGCCATGAACAGAAGAGCATGAGTGGCCTGATAAGCGCCTGGCTGAATGTCTTTCTCGGCTTCAGAGTGGCCAGCTTAGCAAAGTGCTTTTCACGGTGTCCAAGGTAGGCATTTCCCTGGGCGGACAGATACACGGCCAGAAGAGCGGCAAGATTGTTGTGAATTAGCATCAATGAAAATATTTGCCATATTTTCTGCAGCACAGTTATTGGAAATATTAAAATACTTTCCAGGGTCATAATTTCACTTAATAAAGAGACTGGTTTGCTCGCTCACTCACTTTTATGCGTGGATTATCGGTGCGGTTTTGAGTGCGGATGCAGCCGCATATTACATAAGCCCTGTACCACACTTAGGTACGCATATTTTTCCCTACATGCGTGGATTTCTGCGCAAAAATCGTTTGCATAATTAATTTTTTTACATCCCGTGGAAGAGGCAGTTTCAGCCATGCATGGTGATCAAAACCCGTGCACATAACGAGCGCCTGTTTTGCTGTAGGTCTTATTACAACGGCCCCTTAGAATGTTAGAGAACCTGATAAAGATATTGATGCTGTATTAGAGGAAGAAGAAATATAAAAGTATGTTTATTTATGTTTGAAGCTTTTCTCTGCTGTGAATTCCTGTGATTCATCATTTTGGTGATTTTCATTATTGTGATTTGACTGCTGGTAATCCAAGAAGAATACACATTTATAATTTTTGCAATATATTCCTGTGGATGAGACCTTGATTATCTGTATCTCAGGGCCAGGGGTTCAAGGTGTGAATCTGCTATCTAAGCAGAGGTATACCGTCTATAGTGCATAGTGGTGCACAGGCCCCACAATCTTAGAAAAGAAGTGTGCTGTACATCATCGATAACATCAAACCATTACTTGGGGCCTGACCTGAAGCTTCCTTGGGGCTTACCTGAGGTTTCCCCTGGCCCAACCTGAGACTTCACTGGGGTCAACTTGAGGCTTCCCTGATCCTGCAACTGCAAACTTTCCCAGAGTTTGGGGAATACCCTGGGACCCTCTGATCATCCCTAGCAAAAACAAGTTTCTAGGCCTCTCCCTCTGACCCTTCATCCTCGCTCTCCCAGAAAAAGATGTTGGGGCCAGGAATCATTCCAGCCTCCACTTACCCCTTCTTTGTGGGTCCTCATTAGTAAAAGGAGCAGGAGGGATACCCAGTTACCTCCTGCCCATCATCTTTTACAAATGGCACTGGTTGGCAATGAGACCAGCGCCATAGTGATTTCAAAATGGTGTCAGTCTCAAAGCCGAATAACACCATTTTGTTGTACGGCCCTATGTTTGTATAGCTGTACAACAAAATGGCACTGGCCAGTCCAGAGTCTGGTGCCATTTTGACATCATTATGTTTCCAGTATCACAGCCAACTGGCACCATTTTTAAGGGATGTTGGAGGGCAGGAGACAAGTGGTCATTCCTCCTGCTTCTTTTACTAACCAGGACCCCCACAGAAGGGGTAATCAGGGACCAGAGTGGTTCCTGACCATGAAAGGTTTTTTAGAGGGGCACCAGGGAAGGTCCCAGGGAATTTGGGGTTTTTCTTTTTTACCTTGGGGGTTTTCTGGTGCACCACCTACTTTGGCAGTCACCTTACACCCCTGTACCTAAGGGAGTGTACCTTTGGGTAGGCGCTAATTTCTTAGAGTAAAATGTGCGGCTTGGCTGCACATTTTACTTACTGTATCCCGTGCGCATACCTAATAGGGCCCTCAACATGCATTTGCATGTTGAGGGCGCTATTAGGTGCCATGGGTTGGACACGCGTTTTCCGCCCCATACTGAATAAGGGGTAAGGGAAAACGTGCGTCCAAGGGCAGGTACTGTATCGGCCTGTCAGTAAGTCACTTTAGAGCCCATATCAAGGGCACTAAGGGCCGGATTTTCAAAAGGTTACGTGCATGATATAAAATCACGCGTACATGTGTGCGCACCGGGTAGCGTGCGTACATGTACACCAGCACTCCGATTTAAAATCTACCCCTAAGTATATTTATTAGTCACCTATGCAGAACCTTGTCAAAGGTCTTACTGAACTCCAATCACTCGACATATAATACACTTTCCAATCCAACTCTGGTCACCCACATGGTTTCTCTTTTTCACACACATACACAGACTCTCACTCTCACATGTTCGCTCTCTCTCGCTCGCACACACACAGGCTCTCACATCTACAGGCTCTCACTCTCTCACACACACACATCCAACTAGACAGGCTCCTTTTCACACACACACACAGGTAGGCTCCTATTCACACAAACACCCTCCCCAGGCAGGCTCCCATTCTCACACACGCACTTACCAGGCAGGCTCCCTTTCACACACATATACACACTCCCCAGACAGGTTACCATTCACTCACTCGCACAAACACAAAAAACAGGCAGGCTCCCCATTGGGATCAGAAAGGGGAAGGGTGTTTTACTGCTTCTTCTCATGTGCTAGCCCTACACCCTCACAGGGCTAGCTAATCTCATGCATCGCTAGTTCAATGTAGAGCACCAGCTGGCTGCACATATTTTGAATGCCTCAGGAACAGCACTTGTGGAGGAGAAGAAGAATGGGCTTGGGCCCAGTGAGGTTAGTTTCTTTCTTTGGCCGCCTGCCTCTCAGGTCTCCTCTTCTTCTCAGTCGCTAGTGGGATGGGGTCCACCAGTGGCCTTCTGGGCTTCCTCCTCTTCTCATCTTCTAATGGGAGGGTCTACCAGTTGCCTCCTGAGCCTCCTCCACTCCTTGGCCAATAGTAGGATGGGGTCCACGGTGGCATCTCAGGCCTCTTCCCGGGGAGGGGGGAACATCTGGCAGCACTGAGCGTGTCCATGGCAGCCCTTGTGACAGGGCCTCTCTTCTTGGGCCACTGGGCTACACTGATTGGGTGGGTTTGAGCCCAAAATTATTGAACCTTAAGGCTCAATCATGACTACACCTTTTGATTCAACTGCCGCTTCATCCCTCCTCTGGCTCACATAGACTGATTCAGCCATCACAGTAGCTTCCTCCTTCCTCCACCCATGTGGACTCCTTCCTTCACATCCTTCTGCCCATGTGGGCCAGTAGTACCTCTAATTGGGTAGACTTGAGCCCAAAGTGAGTGGTCCATAGTTAACTAAGTGCCTACGGAGCTATGTCTCTGTGGAATAGTGAGTACAAGGAAATCTTCCTAATTCTCTCACTAAAGGAATATGAATCCCAGTGTAAATTGTCCCATGAGAGAGAAGAACTCCAGAGTGGAGACAAAGGAAAGAGATTCAGAAATTCTCAAAGAGGGCCAGGAATAGACAGCAGACCTTTAAAATACTTATGTCATATCTAAGAGAAGGTATTTAGTGATGTATTCAGTAACTTTATGCAATTCTTCATATGAACTGTGAAATGCCTCAATCCTAATATTCAATACAGATTTATGAAATCTGTAAACACTCAAATGTACCTCTGGAGCAGCTTGTAAATGACATTTCCCGTAAATAAAATGTGACCAGTTTTAGAACCTGTCTGCCGTTAATTCAGATTCTGACCAAAATAAACTGTGTTGCCACAAAGAGCAATGGCTAATTTGGGGGTTTTCTCTCGCAGCCCAAATCAACCATAGTTTCATGGAACCCTGAGGCCATTCAGGACATAATCCCTGTGGCATGCTTATTGTATCATGTGCTATGATTATTTATTATGTCTATGCATGGATATGCAGATTGCTCAACATTAATCCTGTTCTTTACACCAAGCACTCCGGTAGGAGGAAGAGTAACAAATCCTTGAAATAAATAAATCACTGGTTTTACATGATCTAAATATGAATTGATTTATTTAAAATCCTTTATATACCTTCGTTAAGTTATTTACCATCACAACGGTTAATTTAAACCAAAAAGAGAAATATATTTTTTCAGGAAAGAAAAACTTCAGTTTAAAGATTTGTCAGTTATTTATTTCACTGGATTAAAGAAAAGAAAAAGAAAATGTGCAATGCTTTGTGCAACAGAATGCCTGATGGACAGGCCAAGCAGAACATAGCATCAGTGGGTGTGGCTGGAATTTTGTAGCTTTCGCCGACTGGTATTCGATCAACATTAGAACAATCCAAAAATGATATGCTTGAGCTTTCGAGACCACACAGATCTGTTCTTCATGTTAGTGAATAAACAGGTGACAGACAATGGGGCTTGTAGAAATATAAAATATAACATAAATATTATCCAAATATAAGCAACATTTTAAGCAAAGGCTAATTAAATAAAGCTGGCATGGCATCATTGTGTACTTTGATGTATTGGGCATACAAAAGAAGGTGCAATAGATTGTTGGTCTATTCTAGGTTGAGAATAAATAAAGATTTCACTGGTGACACTGAGGTAGCACAGCTTTAGTAAGGAAACTGTGTTAAGATTTTTGAACATAGAGAGTGCCATCTTGTGGCTAAAAACATGAGAATAGATACTGTCCTGCACATTTAATCATTAAAACATGCACAGGCTAATTTTAAAATGTGCACATGCAACCATATACATGTGTATCAGCGTGCGAGTAGAGTTACGCTTGAGTTGCAAATCTTGCGCACACTTACGGATGTATGATTTAAAATATACCTTCCATACATAAGTATGCTCTTAGTTTTAAGAGGTTACTTGAGTAAACTTACTTTATGGGGCGGATTTTCAGACTCCGCGAATAGGCCTACTTTTGTTTGCGCTCCAGGCGCAAACAAAAGTACGCTGGATTTTAGTAGACACGCGCGGAGCCGCGCGTATCTGCTAAAAACCTGGATCGGCGCGCGCAAGGCTATCGATTTTGTATAGCCGGCGCGCGCCGAGCCGCGCAGCCTACCCCCATTCCCTCCAAGGCCGCTCCGAAATCGGAGCGGCCTCGGAGGGAACTTCCTTTTGCCCTCCCCTCACCTTCCCCTCCCTTCCCCTACCTAACCCACCCACCCGGCCCTGTCTAAGCCCCCCCCTTACCTTTGTCGGGGGATTTACGCCTCCCTCCGGGAGGCGTAAATCCCCGCGCGTCAGCGGGCCTCCTGCGCGCCGGGACGCGTCCTGGGGGCGGGTCCGGAGGGCGCGGCCACGCCCCCGGGCCGCCCCGGGCCGTAACCACGCCTCCGGGTCCGCCCCCGAAACGCTCCCGGCACGCCCCCTAAACGCCGCGGGGTTCGGGCCCGCCCCCCGACACGCCCCCGACACGCCCCCCTCGGAGAACCCCGGGACTTACGCGAGTCCCGGGGCTCTGCGCGCGCCGGTGAGCCTATGTAAAATAGGCTCACCGGCGCGCAGGGCCCTGCTCGCCTAAATCCGCCCGGTTTTGGGTGGATATAGGCGAGCAGGGCTCTGAAAATCCGCCCCTATGTGTCTTCCTTAGGACTTTGCCTGCTTTAACACACGTATGTAAGCGGATTTTAACACATGCTTGCGCGAGAGACATTCCCAGTTTTTCAAATTAGCCCTCCAGTTTGCTCAATCAATTTAAAGTTCATCCAGACCTCTCTGGTTCTTCATCCTTTCCCCCCCCACAGTTGACCCTGACCCCTCACCCTGTTGTGTAAGTCCAAAAACGCGAGATCCGCAGACTTGCTTCTCATCAAGAGCAGCAGCAGAGTCACGCAGCTAACAAGCCGCTGCACGCTGCGCGCTGCGGCTTCCAGTTTTAAAATACGGAGATACGCCCTTCTCCCAACTGTGCCCCTTTTCCCACCCCTTTTTTGTTATTCATTCAAGCATATACATGCATGTAACTTCCAGCTTTTAAAATACGCATCACTCGCGCGCAGCCCACAGACTCGCATGCATGGGCTTTTTAGTGCGAGCAACACTTTTAAAATTCAGTCCAAAACTGGGGCCACAGTTAATCCTATGAAAAGAAACTTTTGTTGTGTTTGTTACATTTTCATCAGGGAGTCTCTGCTGATAAACGAGCACTGCTGAGTTTCACAGAAAGGCACTAATGTTGGAAGTAATATTACAAGTAGTGTTTTCTGAAGAAATCTGGCAAATATATGACTAGAGATAAAACTTAACTAAGTTCAACTAAGGAGGTGTACCTAAGTGAGGCGGTTAAAAAAAGATATCCAGAGTTTGCATTGGTGTGGATGGGTTCTCAAGACCTCCTATCTTTTTCTTATCTTCCCATACAGGTAATTCTAAAAGTTGTTTTGGGTATTAAGGAAACAGAGAATTTCTCTCCACTAGCTAACCTTTTCAATGCTTTTGTAAAGTCGAAAGTAGTTCCAGAGGACTGAAGATAAGCGGATGTGGAAGTATGGAGGAGGCTGGGAACTACAGGCCGGTTTGTCTGACTTCTGTGGTGAGCAAATTAATGGAATTGCTGCTAAAACAGAGAATAGTGTAGTTTCCGAAACCAATGGATTACATGATTCAAGACAGCATGGTTTTACTAGAGGTAGATCTTTCTGAAGATTCTGATCAATTTCTTTGATTGGGTGACCAGAGAATTGGATCAGGGTAGAGTGCTGTAGTGTACTTGAATTTCAGTAAGGCCTTTGACTTGGTTCTGTAAGGATGACTAATAAATAAGTGAGCGGCTTTAGTATGAACTCACAGTGACTGAATAAGTTAAAAACTGGTGGAGTAGCAGGTGACAAAGAGTAGTGGAAAATGGAGTTCAAACTTGGGGGTGGCATTATGGGAGAATTGTTGGGGAAAGATTTGTCTTTTTGCCGATGATACCAAAATCTGTGCAACAGGGTAGACAGCCAGGAAAACATGGAAAGCTCATGGAATGGTCTAGAATCTGGCAGCTAAGATTTAATACAGAGTTATGCATTTAGGGGATAATTTCCAAAAGGATTTACACACTTAAAATTGAGGTTTACATGTGTAAATGCATTTTACACATGTAAATGGGCTTGTGAAAATGGTTGCAATATATGCCATTGAATTTTCAATAGGTTTTGCTCATGTAAATGCATTTTAGACACGTAGATGGGGTTTTGAAAATTGCTATGATAGTATGTTGCATTTGTGCACATTACGCCTTTAATAATTACCTCCCTGGTTGCAAAAACCTATGAGAGAGGTACAGTATAGGTGGTGAAATCTTCTAAGCATGAAAGAAGAATGGTATCTGGGGTAATCATATCTGATGCTCTTAAGGTGGCCAAACAGGTGGATAAGATGACGGCAAAAGCCAGAAAGATGGTTGGGTGCATAGGGAGAGGAATGGTCAACAGAAAAGGGAGGTGAGACCTCATTTAGAATATTGTGTACAATTTTGGAGATTACGCCTTCAAAAGGATATAAACCGGTTGGAATGGGTCCAGAGAGTGATTACTAAAATGATCATTAGTCTTCATTCTAAAGCATATGGGACAGACTTAACGATCTGAACATGTTTACCCTAGAGGAAAAGGCGAGATAGAGAAGATATGATAGAGACATTTCAATATCACCAATGTTTTTATGCATAGGAGGCGAGTCTCTTTCAACCGAAAGGAGGCTCTAAAACAAAGGATTGTGGAATGATGATGAAAGTGGTAGTCTCAAGAGTAATCTAAGGAAATATTTCTTTACAGAAAGGTTAGGGGCTGCATGGAACACCCTCTCTGTAGAAGTGATGAAGCCTAAAACTGTATCTGAATTCAAGAAAGCATGGGAGAAAGGGGATCTTTGAGAGAATGGTAGGGATTGTAAAGCTGTTTTGATTGGTGTGGATGGGCAGAGTAGACAGGCTTTATGGTCTTTTTTTGCTGTCGCGTTTCTATGTTTCTATTTTTCTATTTGAGATGAGAGAGATTTTGTTTGTAAACATTTTGAAAATTTAGGAGATCTTGTAAGGGGGATTGTATGACTTTATCTTCAAAAGGGAACCTTTGAACATAAAGTCATTTCCAACAGAAATAGGCATTCCAAACTATGGAGATAAAGCAATGACTATTTTTTCTTTCTACTATATGAATGCACTGGGCAAAGGATGTAAGTCAGTATAACCTCATGAATCATCTAATAAAGTGTCGTAAACTGTATACTGATGGCTCCATCTCAATAATATACATGATAATTAATCCCTTACAGTTCTGAAGATGACACAAATCTCTTGAAGAATGAGCTTGACTGGCTTATGAATGTTGTTCTTCAGATAAGTACCTAATAACCAAATGGGAAGCTTTCAGTACCAGTGAAAGTAAGTCCTAGCACTCAGCTTTGCATAGAGATATGTGAAAGTTTCAAGTCAAAAGTAAAAAGTGGAGTCTTTTTTCATCAGTGAATTATTCACACTGTGAAAAATTTCATTTTTTGTGAATAAGTGAAAGTTATTTTAATTGGCCCAGTAAGTCAGCATTATTTTTGTAAGATTTTACCACTTTTTTACTTTTCACAGAACTTTGGTCATTAAGGGCCCAATTCATCAAGGTCTTTTCCCTTGGACATGGAATGGAAAGAAAGCCTTAGTGAATCTGGTTCTAAATCCTATACAAAAAGATGTTTACAAAAAAGGCAAATTGTAAATTCTAGCATAATTATTCACAGATAATTTTACCTTTATATGCCTCCTTAACATTCCTCTAACAAAATGCAATTGCCATCAGTGAATAGTTTTTAAGTTGTTCTTTTAATAGTAACTAAATGAACAAATGGGGGCAGATTTTCAAAGTCTACGCGTGTAAATCCAGGTGGATTTACGCGCGTGGGGGGGGGGGGGGGGGGTTATGCGCGCCGAGCCTATTTTGCATAGGCTCGGTGATGCACGCAAGCATCACCGAGCCTATGCCTATTGGAATGCCTATTTCTGTTGGAAATGACTTTATGTTCAAAGGTTCCCTTTTGAAGATAAAGCCATACAATCCCCCTTACATGATCTCCTAAATTTTCAAAATGTTTACAAACAAAATCTCTCTCATCTCTACTCATTCTCCTTGATCTTTCTGCAGCCTTTGATACGGTCAACCATTCAATCCTTCTAGACCGGCACGGGGACATTGGTACCTCTGGTACTGCTCTCGCCTGGTTCCATTCATTTCTCAGCAATAGATAAGTTCACTATATTATTCTTATTGTATCTATATGGTAGATTTGACAGGTCATCTCTACTACATTAAATAGTTAAATTGTATATACATATTATATTATATTATATTTATTATTACCATGTTAAATTGACATCCGGTTTTATTGTTCCTTATGTTCTACAGTTCTATGTAAAGCCCCCATCCGCTGTTGGGCAGTTCATCGTTTTATGTAAACCGGAGTGATTTGTAATTCCCACAAGAACTTCGGTATATAAAAATTAAAAATAAATAAAAATAAATAAATAGATCATTCAAGGTAAAAATCAATAACAATCTCATTCTATCAGATCTAACCTGGGAGTCCCGCAAGGTTCTTCCCTTTCACCAACCCTCTTCAACATATATCTTCTTCCTCTCTGCCTCCTCCTTACCAAGCTGAAAATCAAGCATTACATATATAATAGGGATGATGTTCAAATCCTCATCCCTATTAAGGAGTCTTTACAAAAATCCCTTAACTTCTGGGACAGTTGCTTTCAGGAAATCAGTTCACTCCTCGCTAAGCTTAACCTAGTCATCAACAAAGACAAGACTGAATTTCTCATCATCTCCCAGGATGAAAACCTCTTTATTAGGAAGACAGCCATTCACCCAGAGGATCAACCACAGGATGAAAGCCACTCTCACCCTAACCCCCCCTTCAACAATTCCGGACAACCTCAAAAACACGTCTTACGTAAGAGACCTAGGCGTCCTCCTGGACAACCAGCTGAACCTCAAAAGATTTGTCAACAATACGACTAAGGAGTGCTTTTTCAAATTACAAGTGCTTAAAAAGCTTAAACCCCTTCTGCACTCTTATGATTTCCGCCTGGTCCTTCAATCAATCATCCTCACTAAAGTTGATTACTGTAATTCTTTGCTGCTCGGTCTCCCTGCTGTCACCATCAAGCCTCTCCAGATGTTACTGAACTCAGCCGCCAGGATCCTAGCGAACTCAAAAAAGAGGGATCACATCACGCCCATCCTCTAAAATCCTCCACTGGCTCCATATCAAATATAGAATTCTCTACAAAGTCCTGACCATCATGCACAAAACCCTACACAACTTAGGCCCAATTGATCTCACCTTCCAGTTTCGCCCTAACAACTCCACCAGACCGATACCAAGGCACTCTTTTCGTTCCTCAAGCTAAAACATCTCTAAGGAATAGGACCATATCCACAGCAGGTCCTAATTAATGGAACACTCTCCCACCAGACCTCCAACAGGACCCCTGCCCAATTTCCTTCAAGAAAAAACTCAAAACATGGTTATTCAAACTAGCGTTTCCAGAACCCGCATATTAACCAATTTATTCTCACCATAGTCTCAACATATCCTTACCAATCTCCTCGCAAGTAGGATTTGCTACTATGCGCTTTCAAACTCGCTCTTATTCACTCTAAACTAGGGATGTGAATCGTTTTTTGACGATTTAAAATATCGTCCGATATATTTTAAATCATCAAAAATCGTTAGGGCCACGATACAATACCAATTCCCCCGATTTATCGTCAAAAAATCGTAAATCGGGGGAAGGGGAAGGGCAGGAAAACCGGCACACTAAAACCCCCTAAAACCCACCCCCGACCCTTTAAATTAAATCCCCCACCCTCCCGAACCCCCCCCAAATGCCTTAAATTACCTGGGGGTCCAGCGGTGGTCCGGAACGGCAGCGCTCCGGAACGGCCTCCTGCAATTGAATCGTGTTGTCTTCAGCCGGCGCCATTTTTCAAAATGGCGGTGCAAAATGGCGGCGGCCATAGACCAACACGATTCGACCCCACCCTCCGGAACCCCCGCTGAACGACCTCCTGCAGTCGATCTCCTGCCGGCGCCATTTTCCGTACGGAAAACGATTCGCGGCAGGAGATCGTTTTCCGGACCCCCGCTGGACCCCCAGGGACTTTTGGCCAGCTTGGGGGGGCCTCCTGACCCCCACAAGACTTGCCAAAAGTCCAGCGGGGGTCCGGAACGACCTCCTGCAGTCGAATCGTGTTGGTCTATGGCCGCCGCCATTTTGCGCCGCCATTTTGAAAAATGGCGCCGGCTGAAGACAACACGATTCAATTGCAGGAGGCCGTTCCGGACCGCTGCCGTTCCGGACCGCCGCTGGACCCCCAGGTAATTTAAGGCATTTGGGGGGGGTTCGGGAGGGTGGGGGATTTAATTTAAAGGGTCGGGGGTGGGTTTTAGGGGGTTTTAGTGTGCCGGCTCACAATTTTCACGATACTTTAAACACCCAAACGGCAACAATACGATTCCCTCCCCCTCCCAGCCGAAATCGATCGTTAAGACGATCGAGGACACGATTCACATCTCTACTCTAAACACACATTCCCTCTATGAGAGCTACAGATACCCTTTGGTCTTGTTCCCCATGTCTTTCGTTCTTTTCAAGCCCTTTGCACCTCATCTTTCTTCCTCTCACCCTTAATGCAACCAAGCCCAAGTAATTGGATCAATCGTTTATTGTAACTGTATTGCTATGTAATTTCAATTTGTTTAAGTTGTTATTTAATTTTCATACTATGTTACTTAAAAAGATGTTTCTTGTTCTATGTAAAGCCCACAGGCAAGTTTTATTGTTCACTATAAACCGGTTTGATTTGTATCCAATGCAAGAAGATCGGTATATAAAAGCTAAAAATAAATAAATAAATAAATAAATAAGCAAGCCCTGGGATGTGCGTACGTCCCGGGGCTTGAAAAATGGGTGGGGCGGTCCGGGAGTGGGGTGTGGGCGTGGCCAGAGGCCTCTCCACTGCTGCTGGGCCTGGTGTGCGCAACCTATGCCTGCCCAGAGGCAGTCACAACTAACAAAATAAAGGTAGGGGGAGGTTTTAGGTAGGGCTGGGGGGCAGGTTAGATAGGGGAAGGGAGGGGGAAGGTGGGGAGGGCTGAAGGAAAGTTCCCTCCAAGGCCGCTCCGATTTCAGAGTGGCCTTGGAGGGAACGGGGAAAGCCATCGGGGCTCCCCTAGGGTTCGGCACATGCAAGGTGCACTAGTGTGCATCCCCTTGCATGCTCCGACCCTGGATTTTATAACATGTGTGCGGCTGCGCACATGTTATAATATTGGGCATAGATTTGTGCGCGCAACCCGGCGTGCACAAGTCTTCGCCCACGCGTACCCATTAAAATCCGGCCCATGGAGTCTATTAATTTTGAAAATCTCTATATGTCAGCTCTCACATACAATACTTTTAACCTTTTGCTAATTCATGGAGAAGGTACAGAGAAGGGCAACCAAAATGATAAAGGGGATGGAACAGCTCCCCTACGAGGAAAGGCTGAAGAGGTTAGGGCTATTCAGCTTGGAGAAGAGACGGCTGAGGGGGGATATGATAGAGGTCTTTAAGATCATGAGAGGTCTTGAATGAGTAGATGTGAATCGGTTATTTATACTTTTGAAAATAGAAAGACTAGGGGGCATTCCATGAAGTTAGCAAGTAGTACATTTAAGACTAATCATAGAAAATTCTTTTTCACTCAATGCACAATAAAGCTCTGGAATTTGTTGCCAGAGGATGTGGTTAGTACAGTTAGGGGTAGATTTTAAAAATTTGCGCGATCGCGTACTTTTGTTTGCGCACCAGGCATGATCAAAAGTACACTGGATTTTATAAGATACGCGCGTAGCCGCACGTATCTTATAAAATCCGGGGTCGGCGCGCACAAGGGGCTGCACATTTGTGCAACCTGCACGCGCCGAGCCCAGCGCACGCTGCCTGTTCCCTCCGAGGCCGCTCCGATTTCGGAGCGGCCTCGGAGGGAACTTTCCTTCGCCCTCCCCCCACCTTCCCCTCCCTTCCCCTACCTAACCCACCCAGCCCTATCTAAACCCCCCCCCCCTACCTTTGTCGGCAAAGTTACGCCTGCTTTCAGCAGGCGTAACTTTGCGCGCGCCGGCCGGCAGCCCCGCTCCGTGTTCCGGTCCTGGGGGCTGGTCCGGAGGCCGCGGCCACGCCCTCGGAACGCCCCGGGCCGAAACCACGCCCACGTCACCGCCCCCGAAATGCCGCGTCACTCCGGCCACGCCCCCGGCTCGCCCCTTTTACAAAGCCCCGGGACTTACGCGTGTCCCGGGGCTCTGTGCGCGCCAGCGGCCTATGCAAAATAGGCATCTGGGCGAGCGAGGGCCCTGCGCGCGTAAATCCAGCCGGATTTACGCCTGCAGGGCATTTAAAATCCACCCCTTAGTGTAGCTGGGTTCAAAAAAGGTTTGGATACGTTCTTGGAGGAGAAGTCCATTAACTGCTATTAATCAAGTTTACTTAGGCAATAGCCATTGCTATTAATTGAATCAATAGCATGGGATCTTCTTAATGTTTGGGTAATTGCCACGTTCTTGTGGCCTGTTTAGCCTCTGTTGGAAACAGGATGCTGAGCTTGATGGACCCTTGGTCTGACCCAGCATGGCAATTTCTTATGTTCTTATATATCGGGGGTAGAATCAGTAGCAATGTTAGAAAATATTTCTTCATGGAAACTGTAGTGAATGCATGGGACAGCCTTCAAGCGAAGAGGATGGAAGCAAAAACAGTAACAGAATTCACAAAAGTATGAGACAGGCCCAGATGATCATTAGTTGCACAGAAGTGAAAGTCAGAGATCAACTGTGGCCTATGGCAATGAAGAAGAAAGCAAATTGGGCAGACTGGATGTGGTTCGTATTTGCAGCTATATTCAACCTATCTGGTTGTTTCCTAGAACAAAATCCGGTCTATAGCGATCCCCCTGAGTTCTCCACTAGATGACCCTAGACTAGGACATGGGATTAGGAGGGGAGCAAGCAATTTCTCACAGCTCTCCCTGTGAAGTTGTCTGGAATGATGAGCTTCTTTCTGCTCAAAGGCCGGCAGAGAGGGAGTTTGGTATGGCATTTTTGTTTGAAATTAGAAGGAAAAGTATTGTAAATTCTCTTTGGTCCCCTATCTCTTGAGGGCCAGACCTCATGACCTATGTTCCCAGTGTTAGGAAAAAGGCAGTCAATCTCTCTGGTCTGCAGTTGCCTTAAGGTTTTGTGTTTTTACTTAAGGATATTTTGGATTTTTATTTTATTTTTTTTGGTGTTTTGCTAATCCCATGGTCCTTTTTCAGGGAGGGAAATTCCTCTTGACCCTGGGAAGGATCAAGCTGAAAGAAGATTTGCTGTCTCATTTCACACCCAGTGAATGGACAGTGATGATTCTGTTCTGAGCGGCTAAGTATTTTCATCTTTTGTTTCGAGGGGACGTTTGCTGCTGCCATTCCTGCATAAGTGGGGGAAAAAGAGAAGAGTGATCCCAAGTTATCACTGGGAGAAGAAAAGCAAGACTAAGACATTTTGTTCAGTTGGAGAAGGCTACCAGTGTTTCTGTCCTGGAAGAAGAGAAGAGATTTGGGAATTTGAAGATTCTGATGTACATCTGGGCCTCAGTTTTTGTCTAGTAAGTGAAATCCACTTCATCTAGTAGACTCCTGGCCCACCTGGGATACTTGCCTTTCCATGCCTTGGAGGGTGAGACCATTTCAGGACCCCAATACTATAGGAAACTTTCACAGACAGAGGAGCAGTTTGAGAATATCATTGGGAAATGGATAAAACCAGATTCAAGTATGTATGATACCAGTTCATTTACCTTGGAAGATCTGTTGTAAAATGTAATTTTGGAACACCAATCTAGAGTGCCCCGTCCTATTGTTTGGCACCTACTCCCATCCACAGCTTAGAGAGCAAGGGCCACCCCCTCCTTCCTTTCAGAGAATCCATGGCCTGGGACTTCTGGCTGGGCAAGGGCTTAACCCAAGGACTGAGTGTGACCCCTGCACTTCTCAGTGCCCAAACCTTGCTCCAGTCATGTGACTGGGGCTGGGTCAGATCGGAACCACTTTGGAAAATGGTGCCAACCGAGCCTGGGCCCTTCTGACTGCTGACTTTAGAGTTTTTGAGATAATGGGGTGCAAGAGGGGGGCTTGGGGGGCTTGGGATGTGTCCGATGATGATCGCTTTTGCTGCTTGCACTTAACACCATGTTTTATTGTGTTAATTTTTAATTTTTATTTGCCTGTCATTGTGATTTTTATATTCGTTGAATCGTCGGACCTGATGGGGAACTGTTGCTTATGCTGCCATATTTCTAAGCTGAGGCTATTGGACCTGATCGGCAGCTATGGTTTCTTCTATATTGACTATTACGTCCTCTGTGCTAATGGAAACCTACTATTCTTGTTGTGTTTGTGACCTATCATTATTGTAGTTTTTTGGATCTAATGAAAAACTATCCCTTTCGTTATCATCTCTGTGTGTTAGGACTATTAGATCTAATGGATCGCTATTTCTTCTTCTGTGTTTGTCATTGCGATCTCTGTTCTTAGTATATCAAACCTGAGGGAAACTGCTGTTCTCACTATCTTCATTTTTAGTGCCCGCTGTATTACCTCTAGTGGGCCCAAGATGATTTAAAAGTTCAAAAAGGATCTCAGCGGGCTTTAAAAGATTGACCAGTCTATTTCATGGTTAAGACCCCAAGGGATGACTATATTCCATGTGTAGATGAATTGTTGTTTTATTTGTGTCAATCTTAAATTTAAGTCCCCTCCTCGTGGATGTTGTTTCACTTGGAAGATAACAGCCACTGTCAATTCCTGGGCTTGATGTCCGGCTGCTTGCCAGTGCTCTACTACTGGGGCCCCTTCTTTCTGATGTTTAAGGCGGCTGAGATGCTCATGTATCCTTGTTTTTATCTTGCGTGTGGTTTTCTCTATCTAGACTTTATTACAGGGGCACCAGAGTGAATATACCATATTCATCGATTCACATAAAAATTGATTTTGAAAATAGAATCTTTTACGTCCAGGAATTTCCAAATGCATCCCCGTGTACATGTGTGCACATGCACTGCATTTTCCACATCTAATCTGTCCCGCCATAGGTTAACCTCCTTGTTCTTCTAAGGTCAATAAGTTAAGAGTGTACTACTGAATCTCTCAAATTTCTAGCCCTGGTGAGAGCAAAGATTGGTTTTTCTTGAAAAATGGGGTATATCTGTAGAAGGGACCAGTATTTTAGAATGCTTGCCTTAAGGTGGTGCGTGTGTGGTGTAAAAGGCAACACACATTATCCGGTCGTTTGGTTGATCTGTTTTCTGTTGTAATAATAAATCCCTGTTCACCCATCTGATTCTTTTGTAGGCTTTCTTGATGACCATAGTAAGATATCCCCGCTGAAGGAATCTGTTTTTCATATCTTCTGCTTGAATTTGGAACTCTTCTACTGTGGAACATAGTCTCCTGAGACGGAGAAATTGTCCTACTGGTAAGTTGTCTCTCAGATGGCTCGGATGAAAGAATGAATAATGTAAAAGCATGTTCCGATCCGTGGGTTTTCAAAATATGGAAAAAATGAACACTCCTTGATCCAATCTAATTTTAATGTCCAAAACTGATACTTGTTGCGTACTGTAACAACAAACACAGATGAAGAAATAGCGATCCATTAGATCTAATAGTCCTAACACACAGAGACGATTGCGAAAGGGTTAGTTTTTCATTAGATCCAAAAAACTACAACAATGATAGGTCACAAAAACAGCAAGAATAGTAGGTTTCCATTAGCACAGAGGATGTAATAGTCAATATCGAAGAAAACAATTGCTGCCGATCAGGTCCAATAGCCTCAGCTTAGAAATATGGCAGCATAAGCAACAGTTCCCCATCAGGTCCGACAATTCAACGAATATAAAAATCACAATGACAGGCAAATAAAAATTAAAAATTAACACAATAAAACATGGTGTTAAGTGCAAGCAGCAAAAGTGATCATCATCGGACACAAACACAAAATGCCGTGAGATATATTTAAAGGTATAACATGGGAGGGTGCACACAGAAACATCTATGAGGCACCCAAGTGTGCTCTCAGCCTCGATCTGGATAGGGTAGTAGTGATTGGCCCAGGGTAGTTTAAAAGTGAACCGGGTAGAGAGAAACGCCGGACTACACCATGAAGGCGCTGCTCACGAGAATGATTTTTAAAGAAAAATTGTAAGTAGATAAAAAACTCTATCAGTGGTGCAATACATATGATACATAAGTACAAGATTGATTGTTTGTTATACCTTTTAAAAGATATGTGCTTTAGAATTTTGAAACCACACGGTGGACAAAAAGAAAATTCCCCCAAAGTCCCTGAAGCAGGCAGACAACTGCTGAAACATGGCCGATGTCGGGCAGGCGGTCCCGACCCCACAGAAGTGGCAGGGATCTATCTAGATCAAAAGAAACCGATAAGTACTCACAAAAAACGAGAACGCTTAGGGAGGGTCAGGCCATCTGCCAGGGAGAAGATACTAAGCACATGGAAGTAAAAAATTTGAAAAACGTATACAATAAAGTATTTGAAGAATAAACACAGGAGCTACCCATTGAGATAATCACAAAGTTGGTTGTCTTAGACATAGCGACTGCATATCACCACACATCAGGGAGTTCCCTTGATGGTTGGTTGTTAATGATCTTTGAAAAAGGGAACGAGATTTGGTTGTTGTTAAGTGATTACTGGCATCAGTAGCATGGGATCTTCTTGGTGTTTGGGTACTTGCCGGGTTCTTGTGGCCTGGTTTGGCCTCTGTTGGAAACAGGATGCTGGGCTTGATGGACCCTTGGTCTGACCCAGCATGGCAATTTCTTATGTTCTTAAGAGGACTTGTGTGATATCAGCATGAATATCCCCAATTAGTCTTACAGCTGATGGATACAGAAGCTTCCCCATCAACTCCATTCCAGGAATCTCTGTCCCCATGCATTCCAATAGTGCTGGCTGAAGAAGTGAAACTGACACCACATTTCAAATACCAAACTTGAACTTTATTCACTGGATGAGCCAGCCAACAACTATATACATGGATATGAAACTATGTAACCAATGAATAAATCAGAATTTCATGGATCTTGTAGTCGGGCAACTCACATATATTAGCCAAATCCTTCTGGGAACATAATAAGCACATTCCTGATTATATCATTACAATTTGACTTTGGACCAAACATGACTGTTAATCCAAACTGCATTTCAACTCTCTTCAATCTAAACTCTATGTAAGGAATGGGATTTACACTTCAGTGTACGCATATCAAAATTCATGTCCAAAACGGACCCAATACAAATCACATTTGCACAAGCTACTCACACGTCCATGGTCTTCGACCTTCCTTAAAGATCTCCACAACACCTTTCCCTGGTGCAGGTTCCCTGAACCACTGCACTCCAAGTGACACTCTGGGAGACTCCATCTTCTGGGAATCCCTCATGCCAGAATACCCAGCATTTTACTCAGAAGGTGAAATGGCCTCTCCTTTCCTTTACCCCCAGGTCTGTTGCTCGGGAGGAGGAAACTACCCACGCATGCTGTTCCATGGCCATGGGCCTCTACCCTTGAGAGGGAGAGCCCCTGCAGGACCCGACCACCATTTGGGAAGGTGGTCGGGGCCTGGCTACTCTAGCAGATCACATATCTGGAGGTCCCTGTTCCCCACCCAACTGGAAAGGGTAGGAACCAAAAGTGCAAAAATCCACCAAAAATTCCTACCCTTATAGATCCCACTACTAAACAGTTATCACCCAATCATAAAATCCCAAACTTTTAAGGAAACATACAGCCTATTTTCTCCAAAGAACGTTATCAGATTATACTACAGTGCTCACACATCTAAAGTGCAATCCTGTGGTCTTTGAGCAGTAGTGCAGTATAAAACCATTTCCCAAACATATCCAACATGATAGGGATAGGGTCTCCCCACCCAAACCATCTGGTGCACTGTAATCCCCAAAAGGAGGTAAATATTTGTGATTTCCCTAAACTACCTTTATATGCCTTTGTAAGGCAGCAACAAGATGGGTAACTATTTCTAGATCTCTGCTCCAGAATCTGCATGTGTCCATTTTGCTGTGTTTTCTATGCTTTCTGCAAACCATTTAGTCCATAGATCATCCACTACTTTGTACTGAAGTTATCAAGCTTCTCATCATTAGGTTTAAGTTCACAGCTCTATAGCCAGTCTTGTGTCAGGTTTTGACCTATATGGCTGCTAAACTAACTCTATATTTCCTGCTGTATTTGTGCATTTGCCACTTATTTATCCTTGTTTGCTAATTCAGTGCTTTAAGGAGATTTTTCTCTTGTTTTGCAAAATCTGTTGCTTCTTTCCCTCTGTGTGCTGATGAATTCTCACACGTTCTTTCTATTCTTCAAAACACTGGTTCAATTTTAAGGATAGAGACTGTGGCCGTTTACTTTCCTACTTCAGCACTTTTTGAGTATTTGGGTCTATTGATGCTGTTTGAAGGTTCATGGGGCCAATATTTAACCACAGAGCAGCGAGTTAGGTTAGCCAGATACACCTATATGGCTAACTTAACCGGGAAATGTATATCCAGCTAACTTTAGACCAACCCTATGGCACGGCCAGAGTTAACTAGATAGGCTAATCTATCCGGCATACTCCGTTCCGTCACGGAACGCCTACCTCCTGCCCCAGAAATGACCCCATCTTATCCGGCTAAATTGTAGCTGGATATCTTATTATCCAGTTAGAATATAGCCAGATAAGCCATTTAATATCGGCCTCTATCTGTATGTGTAAGATAAAACTCCTGTTTTCTGAGTGCATAAAATACCACTATGGTACAAAAATGGTTTAGGTTTGATAATTAATCGCATGATGCCTATAACTGTTTCCAGTTATAGGCCATGTTTCCAACAGTTCATTTAGATTCAGTCTAGTAAGCAAAAATAGACATATTCTAAAAGTTGATATAGTGTAAAAAAAATCTATATCTTTTTTAACATCACTACTCTGATTTCATCTTTGGAGAAAGGAATACATTAAAAAATAGCAGCAATATACATTTAAAGATTTTATTAACACATACTTTTCCATTTGTTAGTATACTCAGTAATTCTTAAAGTCTCTTTTGTAATGCAGAAGAATATCAGCATTTAGCACAAAACTATCTACAGGCATAAATGTTTTAATTTAAATCTGTTGCTTAAAATGAGGGCTAAATATGCTTCAGGGAACCTCCACTTGGAGGTTGTTTCACAGCTCACAAGAAATAATTGACCTGTACATTTTTTTTGTGTTATGTTATTTGGGGTTTGGGCATTATAAGCAACCTTTGGAATTTGGATACCTGGAATTGTATTTTACTTTCCAAAAACAAATTTCACCCGAACCCTTGCCTGAGATGTCAAGACACCCAACACTATATAAAATTCCACCCCCCCCCCCCCCAATGTAATAACAAGACCATATTCTGCTACTCTAAAAAGGTGGGGAAGAGTTTCTGCAGTTTGAAGTCATTTTTCTGTGATAGTGTGGAAAGGGATCCATGAGGTGGTATGATAAAACTGTTCTGGCGATAGGTTTATTCTGCGAACATTCAGCTCTGACGCAAAGGTTCTTGCTTTCTGGTAGAAGAAGAGAGACAGTTCCCGGTCTACGAGGAAGTTGTGGTAGATAATAGCAAGCCTCGTGTAAATCTTCAGTTGAGCCTTTTTGTCGCCCAGGTCCATTGCGGCTGCAAGGGCCAAATGGTAGTATCCTGCGGCATCAAATGGATCCTGGAACAAGACAATTATCCTATTATCATGGAATACAGAAAAACTAGCTTTGGTTTGACGTAATACTGCAGTTCCATTGAGGGAAAAGACAAATATGCCCTTGATTTTCTAGAATCTTTTTTAACTGTATGCTTCTGCCATCAATGTAGCTCCATCACTGCTCCCTTGTTGCTTATTTTGAAATTAAAATCCTCTGACCAGCATCCCACTTGTAAAAGCAAAAAAAAACCCCAGCTCTGCACATAAAGTCCCAGACATAGTGGCTTAACAGGGTAATTCTGTGTGTGTGTGTATTGTAAAAATACTAAAAGATCCAGGATTCTAACATCTACTGAAGCACAAGAATGTGCAGCTTTTGCCAGTTATGAGTTATAATAACATATCTTCTCCCATCCTCTCCCACCATGTGTAAACACTCTGCTGTAGAGCTTCTAGGTTTACCAGGCTTTTGAAATCTACACCAGCATCGACGATATTAACGTCTTGCCTTCCTGTTGTTTAAACAGCACCAACAGAGAATGAAGACGTCAGGAAAGTAGAAACACTAGCATGGTTGCAAAATGTTGCAGTTTGCTCCCAGTCTACCCTGTGTGATCTCAGTCTGGTTTCGGTCCTACTGCAGAATGTCTTCATTCCACACAGACGCAGAGTTCTGCAGGAAGGGGAGGAGGGAGGGGGGGTGCACTATCGAATGATGAATTGGTAATTCAATAAATGTGTTTTTGCTTCCAGCCATTTCATGCTTATGAACAGCTAAGTGCAAATGTTTGCAGAATAACTTGTCCCAAAACATTTCTCTTTCTATACTGTATATATAGGGACCTTCATTTTCAGTTTTGGGTTTTTTCTCTTGGGAATTTATTGTTGTTTATTATAGCAAATGAACATGGGAGAAAAACCAATGGAAAACGTTTGTCATTTTTTTCCCCCCATTTTTATTTGGCACTGCCAAATTCCCAGGAAAAGTAAAATAAAACCTGAAAATGAAGGTCCCTAGGTATCTATTAGGAATGGCACATGGTTCTATGGCAATATTTCCTACTACAATTCGGGAGCCTAAAAAGAAATCTGTTGTGTTATTATATTTCTTACCTTGAGATCATAGAATATAATGTCCCCTAGGGTTAAGTACACCTTCACATAGTACACTGCTTCTTCATCAAATTCCAGAGGAGAAGAGCAAAGGGAGAGGGCCTTTAGGTAAAAATGTTCGGCAAGTTCACACTGACCCAGGCGATGGTAAATGCCAGCTAGTCTGTGGTATGCAACTCGTTCATTCAGTTGATTACCTGAGGAGAACATATCCAAAATAGAATAAAAGTAACTAAAATATGTTTGGAATTTCGTATTGGTAGATTATGCTGTACTGTTTATTTTTTCCTTATCTATTCTCTTTATTAGGTTTTTTTTCCCTTTTCTATTCTATATCTTCTCTTATTATTCCACTCACCCTTTTATAACATTCATTTAAATATACACAGCATGCATGCACCGCCCACCTAACCCTACACACTGAGATTTTGTGGAAAGAGCAATCTTTGTGAGCCCCACCAGGTTAAACACCAGCAATGTTATTGTTACAAGTAGTATTATTAAAATCATAGGAGGTAATTTTCAAAAGGTTTTACATTTATTGGGCTTTTGAAAATTTCTATGATATATGCTACTTTTACACACTTAACTCCTTTGAAAATTCTGTAGTGCCTTATATCCAAGCACTTCAGGAATGTACGTACAGCCACCTGCATGCTGAATGATCTTGGTGGTTGACTTTATTCCTGGCACACTGCATGGCAGCCTGTGAAGAGGAAAGGTATAGCTTTACCACTCCTCAATTCAGAAAGGCAGGGCACAGGACTGTGGAGTCACTTGCCATACATATCACAGAGTGGCGAATGTAGTAAGGTGTGCCGAATCTCTCAAAGTCAGCTTTGTGTGTAAAAACAGCAACTTGTGCCTCTAGCTTGCGTGTAAGCGCACAAGTTTCCATTTTTACATGCAACACACTTTACAAATCTTTTTGGTTTTGCATGTAGTAAACTTACATGCACAGGTTTACTCTTGTGAAATTTTAAGCAAATTAAAAGTTAATGAGCTGCTGCTGTAATACTAAATCATTCCAAGCAGGTCCTTAACTAAGTTCGCAATGCTACACTACATACAAAAAGACTTTTGCAGGCCCTTATTTGTATACGAATCTCAGTATAAACTCACGCTTCTAAAATCAAAACGTCTATGCAAATTTTGGTGTGCTTTAGTTCATCAGCCCCAGAGTCAGTGACAGAGCTTGGATTACAACTCATGGAGTGTTAAATCCCAATACGCTACTCCCGATTCCTATAGAACCCATCTGCTGATCTATTCCTTTTGTGCTAAAAGCTGTTTCTTGTCTTCCACCTCTCTTGATAAGTTTTGTACAAAACATCAATAGAATATAGAGAAATCTCTACAAGGTATTTGATTTAGTACAGCACATTACCATGTACGTGCTGAGGATAAAATAGATAAAGATGTATAAGTTTTGGATTGTAAGTGAGCACTAGCGAGAGAATGCTTTTTTCCTGATGTTCAAGTTGGATGTTCCATGCCAAGGAAAAGGGCATCTAGTGAAGTAAATGGCAACTATTCTAGTAAGAACAAAAACAAGTATGGCATCCAGAAAATAATTTTAAGTGATATTAAAAAAAAAATCTTTTAAAACCTGCAGCTTGCAGACAGTGTAACTTCTGAGTGCTGTTTAATAATGTTACATTAGAGTCCTCTGGAACTCGCAGATGATTCATAATAAAAGCTCCATTCTTACAAGGAAATGCGTGAATCAGGGAAGCTTTTTAATATCATTCCACACTTGAATACTTTAAGAACATAAGAATTTGCCAAGCTACATGTCCAAGGTCACATTCTTGACCAATGTGGAAAATCTGTTGCATATCAGCTACACTTTCAGCCTGCATTTTCAGTGAGATTTTTTTCCATGAAATTTTATTACACATTTACTACTTTTGACCTGTGTTGACCCTTTGGCCTTAGTTAACTCTTGGAGCTAGGAAAGATAGGTTAGAAATTAGGGGAGGCCCCATTCATTACAGCTCCTCCTGTAGGGATGGCCGTCCCCTTGTGAGGTTAGAAAAGTGGCTCTCTCCCTTAGAAAGTGAGGTAGTGACACTTGATTTTTGTAGTTAAACCATGTACAGAAGTTTTCTTGTCAGTTGATTTTTGGGCCTAACTCTGGACGCAGGCATTATCTGGTTGCGGTCTTGTCAAAAGGGTCGTGAAGTTGTCATTCCAGTCCACTACTTGGCTGGTTTGGTTTGCTTTCTTGGTCATTTTGGGAGTTTTCCAATTTTGTTATAAGAAATGAATCCTAGTGAGACCCCCTGGTTGTTGCTTGGAAGATGATTACAGGGAAGTCTCCCTCTGGAAAGGGGGCCAGGATAGGTCAGAGGAATGGTGGTGATCTGCTGCAAGTGACTTCTAGTGTTTGAACAGTTTTGGGAAGAAGATTTTTGTTAGAAGACTTCGGAGGAAGGATTTTGCTGCCCATTTTCTGCCCTGAAGGAGGAACATCGAGAGAGCTGTGATGTTCCCGTTCAGATCCTCTGTCCAGCAAAGGATCCAGAGAGAGAGAGAGAAACCCTGCTGGAGAACTGTGAGTAAGAACAATTTGAGATCTTTTGAGTACCCCCACTTGGAGTCTTCACCTTGAAGATGTATATTGGGACTCTCTGCAGAGACTGAGTTTTATCATTGTTTTTTTCTCACTATTGGGGGGGGGGTTTCCTGCCCAAGCAAGGATAGCCCTGGCCCATTTGGGAGCATTACTTATCCAAACATTGGAGAGTGACTGTTTCCCTTGCTCTGATAAAGAGACCCTTGCACAGATAAAGATGGAGAACTGTACATGCCACCAGTAGTGATAAGACCTGATGTGAACGATGCCACTTTCAGTAAAGTTTATTTTTGGGCACTCCATCTGAGTCTCATGCGTTGTTTTGTTGGAACTCACATCCACATAAGGGAAGAAGAGATCGTGCCTCTCCCAGCTATAAGAAACAGTGTCACCCCTTCCACCCAGGGCCTTAGAGGAGAAATTCCTTCCCCTCCAGCAGTAAAAGCACCGGGCCCTGGGGCTAGAGGCTTGTGTGAGAGAGATTGGAACCCAAATTTGCCCCAAGATATATACATTCTTGTATGGCCCCCTTAGTGTATAGTCATCACCTGGAATTGGGTTTACATACCTAAAACCATTTACCTAGTAATATAATAGATGATGACAGCAAAAGGCCAACCTGCCAGTCCAGTTTGCCCAGTTATTTATTTATTTATTTGAGGATTTTATATACCGTTATTCGGAAAAGCCATCATAACGGTTTACATAGTGCACAGGATTTTTTTTAACATGGAGGTTTTGAGATATCATAGCATATTGCAATTACAGTAATAAACATAACCTAACAAGTTTCTGAAGAAATATAAGATTGGATGTGGAAGGAGGTAAGTTTGGTTGAGAATTAGGGTTATAAGTTCATTTGAGAGTTGGTATGAGCAAATGATTGGGGGTCCGTGAAGAATTTGCGAAACAGTAAAGTTTTTAGGTCTTTTTTGAAGGTTTTTATACTGTGTTGAGTTCTTAGGTCTTCAGGTAGAGTGTTCCAAAGATTGGGGGAGGCGATGGAGAAGGCTCTCTCTCTTGTTGTTGTTAGATGAGCATCTTTGATAGTGGGGATTAATAAGTAGTTTGAGTTATTGGACCGTAGGTTTCTTGAGGAGTTTTGGATACATCCTAGCTGCTTGCCACAGAGCGTGACTGCTTGCAAGATCTGTCTCCTTATCCAGGACAGTCTTGTTTGTCTTCCTCATCTGTACTCCACCATCTTAGGTATAAGAGCAGACAAGTTTTCCCACTTAGTTCTCCCTCCAGCACTTCCCCATGTCTAATCACAAAGCTCTTTAGTAATCCAAACAGCTTTTGTCTAAACATGGCTCCTAGAGCTCTTGTGAATCCTGCCCAAAACATTGGGCTACATGAGCACCTGCCTTTCCACTAGGACTTCTAGATATTACTGCACTTGCAGCCTTCCAAGCAGACCTAGCTACTAGTTTAATTTGATCATCATAGTGTGATCTAAACAGATACCATTACGCCTAGGCCTCCTAGTTCCCGTGTACAGCCAGCCAGACAGACCCAGCTACGTGAGCACTTCTGTTTCCACCAGGTCCTCTAGTTTTAATTTGTGCTATCTTTGCAGCCTTCTAGACCCAGTTGCTTATTTATTCTTGCACTCTCTTTATATTCTTTGCAACTATGGATCCTTTCTGCTTATCCCATCACTTCTTGAAACCTGTTACCATCGTAGTCTCCACCACCTGGGAGGGCGTTCAATGCATCTGCCACCCATTCCTTGAAAAATATATATTTCCTGATGTTGCTTCTGAGTCTATCCCCTCAAAGTCTCATGTCTACTCATAACCACTTGTTCTGGAATTTCCATTCCCTTGGAAAAGGTTTGCTTCCTGTGCAAAATTAATATCTTCCAGGTATTTTAATATGTCTTTTATATCTCCTCTATCTCTCCTCTCCTCTATGATATCCACGATTCAATCTCTCATACCCTGCACCATTTTGGTAGCCCTTCTTTAGTCCACCTTCACTGTCTATAATCTTCTGGAGGTACAGCCTCCAAAACTGGATGTAGAAGTTCCTAGGTCCCTTGAAGAGCACATTTGCATATCCCATCTCCAGTGGGAGGAGCTATTCTTTTTTTCCATGGTGTACAATTGCTTAGGGAAGGATCCTTAGATGAAATTTTAGAAAGAGGGGCAGTTGTAGACCGGTCTGCTTTTTGTATGGAAATCGGAGGTGGAGAGAAACATAGTTGAACCTTCCTGCTTCATAAGAAGGAAACAGTAACAGCTGTTCTAACTGGTGCTAAGGCACCCGTCTGGAACTTAATTCAGAAGAGAAATAAGGTGACAGAGCTCTTTGGGGGGTTCTACCATCCAAGCAGAAAGTAAAAGAGCAGCTGCACTGTGAAACCGAAGTCCTGTGCCTGTACCCTTGTAATATTTCCATTTTGACCTAAGGCCTGAGAGCCATTCTGACTGGCTGCAAGAACTGCAGGTATAAGGAGAGAGTCTGTAGAACAGAAAATCTCATATTTGTTTTTGGGAGACAAGGGCAGTGGTGGTTGTTGGGGGGGGGGGGGGGTGGGGGTGTTGAAGGAATCCCAGGAACTTGACTTTGTGACCGTGTTTCATTTTGGATCGCAATTCTAAAAGAAGCAATTTTTGTCAACTCAACCAACTTTGCCTTTTCTATCAATACATTTTCGGTTGTTTAGAAGAACAATTTGGTGTGTGACCGGTCCTGAAGCAGTAACTTTCCCCCTGACCGGATGGACCACCAGTGCTGTGCTGAAGTTCCCGGAGTTTCAGCAGCACCCAAGAAAGGCCCTCCCCACCACCTTTCACTAGAAGTACTGGAAACTGGGTTACATGAGCACAATAAGCCACTGACGAACTGTACTATTCCAAAGATTAAACTCCAGAACGATAATTTAGACTATAAACTAACCACTAATTCAAACACAAGATCCTTTTCCCCAACTTCTCCGAACTAACCACAGTATCTGTAATAAAGTAAATATGGCAATTACCTAAACTGACACTCAGTGCAAGGGATGTTTTTGCATATTCCAGAGACTCCTCGTATGCTTTTAGATGTAACAGCAGTTCCACTAATTTGTTGCAGAGCTGAAGTTCAGCCATAATATTCCCACTTTTCTCAGCAAGAGGAAGTGCTTGGTCCTGAAAGAAGTTGAATACGTTTTTAAAAAGCTTATTTGGTTAATTGTGCTCCTGAAAACACGCGCATGATCCTGCTGCACCCAACCCCTGCTTCAAAGAAATCCACACTGTGCAAGGCTGGTGTTTTTCAGCCATAAGAGCAATGAACCGCTCACCCTGTAGAACGACACTGCTTTCTCTCTCTCCCTGGTGCCATTGAAAAAAACATCTCCTGCTGCCTCAAACAACTCCATTCCCAAGTTTGGATCCCCAATACAAAGAGCAGCTTCTTGGGCAACCTAAAGAGAAAACACATTGAGGTTTGTTTGTTTTTTTATAGCCTATATTGGTATGAGAAGAAATGCAATAATTCCCTGGAGTGAAACAGTGTTGTATATTAATAGTTGTATCACTTGCTACGGAAAGGTCCATGGATGGCACTGAGTTTTTAATGGGGTTTTGTTTGGGGGATGGTGGTGGTGGTTTGCCTGATACTTTCATTCTCTTTCTTTGGGTTTTCAGGATATTTCAAAGTTATTCTTGACACCATCACAAGAAAATAGGGTGCATATATCTTGATGCTGACATGCTCTTTCAATTAGTGGGAGCACCCATTGCACAGTGGTCAGGCACTTTGCCACTGCTTTAGAGGAATGGAAGCTGTTAATTGTTAATTTTCAAGGGTATTTTAATATTCACAACAACGGCAATAAAATGTACATGGGAGAAAAAAGTTGTTGTTTTCTTAATCTTAATTAGAAGTGTGGGTTTACATTTTTGCACACAAATGGATACCCAATCATTTCCTGTGAACAAAATTTATGAGGCTCTATGCAAACTTTGCCGCTCATTTAGTCCGCAAACACTTTCTATTGACCTACCAAGCTATTTCATTGTCAGTGTTTCACTAACATAAGCTGCCTGCAATGCTAGTTTTCATTGACGCCAGTTGAGCACAAAGTCAATTTTATTATAATCTCATATACTAATAAAATTTAATACTAGGAGAGACAAATAAAGGAGGAAGAATTCATACATATATAGTACATACTAAAATCATACTTTTATTCAAATAAATGCTCCATCACGACAAAGTAAAATTAAATAAGTAGGCCATCATGTTCAGACTCTTAACACTGTACCGAAGTTAACAGCCACCACCTGCCATTATAACCATTGGTCTACATCAAGTTCTGTTTCAATAAATTTTTTGTGCAATAAAATCTTCAACAGCCAGTTATGTGATGTGACCATTTATCTTATACAGATAGCAATGAAGTGAATATTCAAAGTGCGTTCAGTGCTAATTAGCTGGATAAGTGTAACGTATGCGGCTAAGCAGGGGCCGCTGAATGATGGTAACTTTCAAAGCCGGCATGTAGGCGCACATGAGCGCGTGTTCATTGGCCTGCACCCAGGGTCACGGTTATTCTACAACTTGCTCATATGTTATAAAATAGGCTGGCTGTGCGCACATGTGCACCGAATTTTAAGTTGGCACGTGTGTAAATGTCTCTTCTACTGTGGAAATTGTGGGATTTTGAAAGGGGTGAGAACCGACGCCATTTCCGGTTTTACCAATTCATCCCCTGTTTTCCCAGTCAAGAGACAGGTCTTCCAAACCCCCTGCTTTAATAGCCTTCACTCCCCCCAGTTATCCCTGACCCTTAAAAACCCTGCCGATCTGCCTATTTATCTTTATTTTATAATTCACATGGCATCATAGCAAAGTGAAGTTATGCTGCAGGGGGGCATAGGCGCACGCCGGATCGCGAAAGTATTAACACGCTCCGAAACGCACTTGCCCTGCCCATGCCCCCCCCCCCCCCCCGCTCTCTGAAAACTTCCCAGATGCGTGCATTGCGTGCGCTAACCCAACATATTTGCGCATCCCCTGATTAATGCCTTTGGGCTTTTATGTTGCAACAATTTTTATTAAGTTTCACATGTTATACATACACAACCGTCTGGTCACGGGTTTGTTCTGCACCCGCTTCCCAGCGACACTGAAAGCAACATCATAGAATCAAAACAGACAATGGCCCTCCCTCCACCCCCCACCCAACCCCCCAACTTCTCTGTCACGTAACATGTCTACACAAATGTAGTGTCCAGTTCGTCCATAGAGCTGCATCTCGCTTGGTACGAGAAAGATACAAAGTCAGAAGAAAGCCAACAGGGCAATCACCTTGACGTCAGGCGTTTAGGATTCGTCAGGCGTTTAAGATTCGACTTCTGGCGTGATGAGGAAGTGCTTGGAGATAGGGCTCCCAAATGTCCAAGAACCGGGTCCTCAGCCGAGGCATCATACGGAAAGAAAGGGATTCCATATGCATCATAGTGTAAAGGAGGTTTCGCCACACCCAAAAGGAGGGTGGGTCCACCTCACGCCATTGTAATAGTATTACTCTTTTCCCCACTACTCCAGCTTTTTGAAGGAAGAGGCGGGTGCCCAGATCCCGGATACGCACAGCAGGAATATACCCAAAAAGTAGCCAAGTAGGGGCAATCGGAATGGATACTCCCAAAACCTCCGCTAAGTATTTAGCGATTAGAGTCCAGAAGCGCAGGACCCCCGGACAGGACCAAAAGGCATGAATCAAAGTGCCAACACAGTCTGGGCATCAAAGACAACAGTCTGAGCGCACTAGCCGTTGTTGGAACGCCCTCTGAGGGGAAATATAGGCCCGTCCCAAAAATTTATACTGTGTCTCCCGATATGCGCTATTACTCGAGATCTTGGGCACCCCCCTAAAGCAAACCCTCAACATAGATGCAGTCACAAGACACCCCCCGTCAGTATTCCAACGAGCAGCCAAAACATCAAAGACCTCTACACTACTGTCTTTAATTAAGGAGCGATAATAAATGGAAATAGAGGGAGCCTGAGTTCTAGATAGGTGCAACATCTCCTCAAGCTTCTGAAACATGGGAAGGTGCAGGAAGGCCGGTGGCAAAGATTTCAAATAGTGATCCATTTGCAAGTATGAGAATACATCTCGACCACCCACATCGTATCGTTCACGGAGTTCTGGCCAGGTAAGACGTCGCCCTTCCTCATGGAAAAAATGTCCCAAATAAGTAAGACCTTTAGTGCGCCACCGCTGGAAAACACGAGACTGTGTGCCAGGAGTGAAATCGGGATTCCCCCCCACAGGTAACAGGTAAGCGCAAACGCGAGGTAGGCGCAACCACTTAGTGAGCGCCACCCAAGCACTTCTAAGGGGACACAGATTCACCGATTGAATAAAACCGTAAGGGAGCCGGGTACGCTCCGCCTGCAATGCATAGGTGAGAGCCACTGAGGAAATCAGCGCTTTATCCGCCTCTAGAACAGTGTAGGTAGCGGTCTCTAGGATCCAGTCCCTAATAATGCGCATATTACAAGCTAAATTGTAAAGGTATAAATTGGGCACCCCCAAACCCCCAGCTCCCCATGGCCGTTGTAACCACCCCAGAGGCAAGCGCGCCCTCCCACCCCTCCAAATAAAAGCACGTAGGGCACGATCCAACAAGGTCCTGTCCGAGCGTTTAAGATGAATGGGCAGATTCTGCATAAGATAAAGCCATTTTGGCAGTATCACCATTTTATAAAGATGCACCCGGCCACTGATCGAAAGAGGAAGGGGACCCCATCTAAGTAACAGCTCTTGTGTTTGTTGAATTAACGGAGGTATATTTACAGCGTACACCTGATCCGGGTGAACTGTAAGATTTATCCCCAAGTAACGAATGCCCGTAGTAGCCCATTGCAAGGGGAAGGCACCCGGCCAATCATCTCGTAACGTATCGGGGTATGCCAGCGCCGTGGATTTCCCCCAATTCAATCGAAACCCCGAAAAACCACCAAAGGCTCCCATTTTATCCAGCAATAGCGGAAGAGAGGTCATCGGGCTGGTTATAAACACCAGGAGATCGTCCGCAAATGCTGCGCTTTTAAAAATCATATCATTTAAGCGAATTCCCCGAATACCCGGCGTCTGTTGTATGGCCAAAAGAAGGGGTTCCAATTGTAGAACAAATAATAAGGGAGATAGGGGGCAGCCCTGCTGCGTGCCCCGCCGAATATCAAACGGAGCTGACTGTACTCCATTAACCAATAACAACGCCTGGGGATCCGCATAAAGCAACTGTATGGCCTGTAAAAAAAAACCCATCCAGCCCCAGACGCCTTAAGATATAAAAAAGATACGGCCACTCCACCCTATCAAACGCTTTTTCCGCGTCAAAACTGACCACTAGGGATGGAGTGCCCGTATAATGACAGAGGTCCAGGGCGGTGAGGAGCTGTCGAACATTGGTCAACCCATACCGTTTCCGTACAAAACCCACCTGGTGCGCGCCCACCAAGGTAGGAAGCACGCGCGCTAATCGGTCAGCTAAAAGTTTTGCCAGAAGCTTCTGATCATAATTTATCAAAGAAATAGGACGATACGAGTCCACCCTCTGAGGGTCCTTCCCCGGCTTAGCAATTAGAGTAATATGCGCAGTATTCATCTGAGGTGGGTAATTGCCCGCAGTAGTCACAGCAAGGAAATAAGCTTGTAACGGCTCACAAACTTTATCGATCACACACTTATAAAACTCAGCCGTGTAACCGTCGGGGCCGGGAGCCTTCAACTTTTTTGAGTGCAAAATCCCCCCCTTGATTTCAAGTTCAGTTATTGGGGCATTAAGCATCTGTCTTTGCTCCAAGGTGAGTGTCGGAATGGGCAATGTGTCACAAAATTGGCTACACTTCTCCTCAGACCACTCCCCTGCACTATATAATTTCCCATAATAATCTCTAAAGAGCCGCAATATAGTTTGATTACAAGTTTCAATCTGACCCGTCTCATTTTTCAAACCCGCCACATGTCGCGACCCCCTGGCAGAGCGGATCAAATTGGACATCAGTTTCCCGGCTTTGTTGCCATGTCTATATAATTGGTATTGATAGTATAATATACTTTTCTTTGCCCGGGAATGCAATACAGTGTTCAAGGAACATTGTATTGAATGATATTGTTCCCGAAGCTGAGCCGTATTACCTCGGAGTAGTTGGCGCTTTACGCGCCGCATTTGGTCAGTTAAGTGGATAATTTGAGCATTTATGGACTTTTTGCGATGGGCCACATAAGAGACAATGTCTCCCCTCAGCACCGCTTTAGCCGTACACCAAAACAAAGATGGATTATCTCGGTGCTCCATATTAAGAGTAGCGTAATCTGACCAGCGGTCTAGTAAATACTTCTGAAAAGCGATGTCCTCTGCTAAATAATACGGAAATCGCCAGACCCTGGCGCCCGCAGTAATAGGCGCAATTTGCACATCCACCCACACAGGGGCGTGGTCGGAGATAACAATAGGTTCAATGCCTGCCTCAGCCACCAGTGAAAAGGCGTGTCCACTAAGCATAATATAATCTAAGCGTGCAGAAGTAGTATGGGCTCTGGACAAATGGGTGAACTCTCGGACCCCAGGATTAAGCAACCTCCAGACATCCACCAAATGGAGAGTGGATTCCAGTTTCCCAGGGCCTTTCCCCATCCCATGTTCACGACGCCCTGCGTGAGAAGTGTCCACCTGGGGATCCTGAATTGTGTTAAAGTCGCCCCCCACAATAATAATGTCTGCCAGATAAGGCAGCAGTTGTGCATAGATTGTCTGAAAAAATTGGGCATCATACACATTGGGCGCGTAGAGATTACAAAATACGAACTGCCTATGAAACACCTCAGCTATGACAATAATAAAGCGCCCCTCCGGGTCCTTAATTTCTTTGCTAATAGTAATCGGTAAGTTTTTGTGAAATACGATCGCCACCCCAGCAGACCTGGAGGTGGCCGACGCATAAACCACCTGTCCCACCCAGGAGCGACATAGTTTTAGGTGTTCTGCGTCATTGAGATGAGTTTCTTGGAGAAAGCCAACCAGCGCACCCAGCCGCTGCAAATGAGTCAAGATCTTAGTGCGCTTGACCGGGGAATGAATCCCGCCAACATTCCAGGATATTAATCGTGTAAGATTACTAGAGATATGAGATTAAGCTAGGAGATGATGCAGGGGTAATACAGTCCCGCAAATCTGAACTCTCCCAGCCGGAGTCCAGATTCGTACGAGTCGGCCACGAGGCATGATATACAGAAGAACATACCAAGCATCCGAGCTGGACACAAACATAGTACATACAGAGTAGTTCCCCCTCCTCCCCTACCCTCCCCCACCCCTCCCTACCCCTCCCACCCCCCTCCCCCCCTTGTTCCGTTCCGACTGAAAACAGAGCACCCAGTAGTATTTAAACCACGTGGCACCCCTGTAGAGAGATCACGTAGCCCCTCTCCACCAGCGCGTGGGCCCCCCGCTTCCCCCCCCCCGCCCCCCCCAGCCGCCCCCACCCCCACCCGACAACATCCAAACTATACAAGAGCATTCCATCATGTCTTAGAACATCATATCCTACTACCGCTACATCAAAAGGGCAGCAGTAACCTAAGTTTTGGGCAAACTTAACAACAATAGCCCGCACTTGTAACACTGTTGTCCTACATAGGAAGGAGAAAAGAAAACAAGACACAGGAGGGAGAGAGAAATAAAAAAGTGAAATATATGAGGAGAAAAAAAAACAAAACAAAAAAAAAACCCAAATAATCCCTCCCCCGAACTTAGGATAAGCGAAAATAAACAAAATTTTTATATTTTTAATGAGGGGAGTACAGTCAATGGGAATCTTCCTTCCGCTGTAAAACGCAGTACTCTCTCACAGCCTTAGTATCAGGCGCACCATCCAAAAATGAAATTAGAAAGAGAGAGTGGACGGAAAAGAAAAAAAAAAAATAAAGAAAAAAGTGTGTGCAGCCAACAACAGGTGCAGTCAACATGGGAAGTCAATGAGGCAGCTGCAGAGAAGCAAAAAGAAGCAAAAAAGCCATACCGATGAAGAACTCAATCAGGAGCCCAATGGCCCAACTAAAGTTCAAGAAAATAACAGCCGGAGCTCATAGGCCAGGGGACCTCAAGAGGATCCGGTCACTAAAAAAAACGGGCCACGCGTCAACCTGCCGGCCCGCAGCAGAATGGAGTCCCCAGGGTAGGAGAAAGGAAAAGATCAGACGTGCGAAATAGAAAAATGATAGGTATAAACAAAAAAAACAAAAAAAAAATTAATAAAATGATAAGTAAACTCTCTACTGCACATCCACGTGGGGCACATCCGCTACCCGCTTTGTGTTCACTCAGCAGCTCCCGCCACTCACAGCTCCCGTCCGGGGACTCACGAGGCAGCCACAGTGCTCGCCTTGTATTCCTCCACGAAGACACGAGCTTGTTCAGGCGTTTCGAGCCAACGGGGTCCCCCGGCAGTTACCACTCGCAGCCGCGCAGGGTAAATAAGGGTCGCTCTAAGGCCCAGATTTATCAGATTCGAGCAGTGTGGGGCCATTGCACGCCGTTGTTGGGAGACCCCCGCGGAAATGTCCTGAAAAAGTAAGATTTTGTTCCCGTCCAGTAGCAGACTTCGTCCACCCCGCAACGCCCGAAGAATTTCAATTTTGTGAGCGTAGTTTAATAGCTTGACAATAACAGGCCGTGGCCGCGCAGCATCATTCTGCCTCGGGCCCAACCGATGGGCACGCTCTACCCTCAGCGGGCCGTTATTCCGGGGAAGAGACAAATGCTCTGACAGCCATTTCTCCAAGTAAGCCGGCAGGTCCGGATCTTTCACCGACTCTGGGATCCCAATCAGTCTGACATTGGAGCGGCGCGATCGGTTTTCGAGATCCTCGAGTTTCTGGGCTTGCTGCGAGACGGAGGCCTTAAGGGCCACAATATCAGCCTGCGCCGTCACGAGGTCATCGTGTGTCTCAGACACTCGCGCTTCCAGTTCTAGTATTCGCGGTTCAAACCCCTGCAGCGATTGCTGCAAGCTTGTAATCTGCTCGGCGATCACTTTGAGGTCAGGGCCGATCGCCGCCACCACCGCCGTCTTTATATGCTCCAATTCAATACCTGGCACCGGCTGGCCTAGCGGTGGGCGATCCGGCGAAGATGGCGGATCTGCTCCCCTAGGCCTCTCTCGCTCCTTATCTTTGCGGATCGTCCGAGTCGCCATTCTGCTACCGCCCTGAGAACGCAGATAAGTGCAGTGAAGGGTATAAGTAAAAATTAGAGAATGCCAAAAGGTATTAGGCTGGGGATGGGCTCCGATGGGGGGACGAGACCCGGAGCTAAGGTTTCCACATCCGCTGTCCCCGCTGGCTCACGTGATCTCATCTCCTTTGGGCTTTTAAAATTCACCTAAATATGCACCCATGTTCAGCGGCCGCGACTTAGCTCCATAAGACACTTACATGGCTAAAACGTTAGCCGCATAACTTGTGGGCATGTAGTAGGTGGACTGAGGTGCAGCGAGTTAGTCGTATAAGTTATGTGGTTAACTACCAATATTCAGTCTTTGCTGTATAAGTTAACTGGCTAAGCTAGACGTGCCATAGAGCAGGTCTAAACTTAGCTGATTATAATTTGTATGACTAAGCGCGGATATATATGTGTATATTCAGCGGCTTAGCTATGCAGCTGAATATACCTTGTAACTTAGACGGATAAGTTATATCCGACTAAGTTACTTAAACGACAAGCTATGAATAATATTGACCTCGATATGATTAGAAATCCAAGCGAAACAGACACTTTGTTTCGAAAGCTATTCTTCTTCAGGTTAATCACTGTTCCTTTTAAAACTGTATGGTTAAATCTCTCTGAGATGGAGTCTAGTTAAACCTAAATTTCCAGCATGTAACTGTTACATGGTGTCAAATATGAACCTCGGTCGAGTCTGACAGGCTCAGATCCAGTTACCAGCTCACAGTGAGCACTCCAGTGCATCAAAATGATGATGCCTTACCCTGTCATAGGCCTCAGCTTTGCTGATCTAACATCCTGGCCTGACTGACGTCAGTGATTTGCCTACAGGATGGCAACCCAGCTGCACATGGAAGATGAGGTGGTTCATGTGTGAACACTCATTTACATTATAAGGCCCGAAGAGAAACACCTCTTCAAGTCATTTGTCTTCCGAGCTGAGCTATGAGAAAGTCCTGGAAAGGTATGAGGAGTACTTTACCCAAAGTACAATTTAATTTATGAGAGGGAAAGATTCTACCACTAATCTCAGTGGACGCCTTCATTAGGAATATATAAGAAGAGATGTTGTGTGACAAAAGAAAGACACACAGCAGAAAGCAAGGCCAGAGCAAGCTACAATATGTCGACGCAAGCACCCAGAGACCTTACTCCCAGAGAAAAATGAAAAAATGTGGAAGGTGAAGTAGAGATCATTTGCCCACCGATGCATATCCAGCCTTAGGCAGAAAATGCAATAAGAACCAGAAAATTGGCCATTTTGTACCAATGTGTCTTACTAAGCAGGTACAAGTAGTCACAAAGAAAGTGAGGAAACTTGGTTTCTAGGCTCGATAACACAAGGAGTAACCATTGACAAGCTGACTGTGAAGAAGTCCCGAGGGAATGACAGCTGGTGGTAAATTGGACTTGCTGAGAAAGAGCGCTTAAATTTTGAAAATAAAATCTTGGAGGGTTAAACTGTTACCTGGTATGTATATTGTGTGCTAGTTTTAAGGTTAGCATTTGTTTTCAAATGTTATAATTGTGTGCATTCCGGGAAAATAGAATTTTGATTAATTCTGTGAGCTAGTTAAGGATAGCATTTGATGGCAAGTGTTATAATTGTGTATATACTGAGAAAATATAATTTGGATTAATTTTGTGAGCTATTTCATGTTAGTAGTTGCCTGCAACTGTTATAATTGTGTGTTGTTCTGGGAAAATAGACTTTGAATTACTTCTATGAGTTAGTTAAGGATAGCATTTGATTGCAAGTGTTAGAATTGTGAGTTTGCAAAGGTCGCTTATTTAATCTAAGAAGGTGAGAGTACTGGTTACATGGCAATTAGTCATGTTTGGTAAGGGTAGGAAGAAGAAAAATTTTCATTCGTTTTTCATTTTGTTTTCAGTAGTTTGATTGTCCATGAATTTCATTTTGTCAAATGTTTATTTTGTTTATTTCATTAAAAAACAAAATAAACATTTAAACAAAAAAACCCCTTAAAAACAGAAAAAAAAAGAAAAAGAAATGGGGTCTCCCGAGCCCTCACAAGTCACGCACCCATCTCTCCCACCTGAAAAAATGCTGGGGCCATGATTCTCCCCAGCCCTAGCCTATGCGTTGCGTAAGGCATAGGCCAAAATCTCACAGACCTACTGTGGTCTTGACTTATGCAAGGCCGAGGCTTCAACCTGAGCCTAAGCGTCAGGATGGTCCCAATGCCTAGGCCCAGGCAGAAGCCTCAGCCTTGTGTAGGCCTAGGCCATTGTAGATCACCACAACTTTGGCCTACTCACTACGCAAGGCCCAGAACTTGCCAGGACCCGACACCTGGGCATCAGACCAATGCTGCGACCTGATGCTTGGGCCTCGGCCTGAACCCAGGTATCTGGACTCAGCCTCTGGGTCAAGGCCTCAGCGTTGGGACTGGGTCCGAGCTGAGGCCCTAGCATCAGGACCTAGCGTCTGGGTCAGGTTGCGGAGTCGAGCCTGGCTCCAGGCCGAAGCCTGGTGTTGGTACCGGGTCTCTGGACTAGTTTGCGATGTTAGGCCTGGGCTCAGGCCCCGTCATAATCTGAGGCTCAGCTTTTGAGACTCAGCTTTTGGGTTGGGTCCTGGTATTGGGCCTGGACCCGAGCTGAGGCTCAGACATCGGGCCTGGGCCTTGAATGTGATGTTGGATCCCTGGAGCAGGTAACCTTTTTACATTTTTAGGGTCTCGGTAAAGTCCCCAGCGTTATTTTTTGATATATAGATTACAACCAATAAGAGGAAATCTTCAAAATAAGTGATTTAGAACAACATATTATTCCTATATAGGGATCTTATTAGACTCTATTAGGATTTAGACAGAATATGCATTTAGTGTAGGGAGAGTCATAATAGTAATCATGTGGTTGTATAGTTTCCCCATGTGGAAGATGGTAATAGATGTTCTACGAGGACAGCAGGATGTTAGTCCTCACACATGGGTGACATCATCAGAACATGCCTAGCATACCCTATACTACGTGTCCATGCGGGGATCCTCTTCAATCTTGTAAAATAAAATTAGGATAAAATAAAAAAACAGGAGAAACCCAAATCTGCGGGATGACAGGGAGGGGTTTCGTGAGGACTACCATCCTGCTGTGCTTGGAGAACACCTATTACATATAAGCAACTCTGCCTTCTCCTAGGACAAGCAGGATGGTAGTTCTCACATATGGGTGAATTCCTAGCTACAGGCTGCCCCCCCACACACACAAAAAAGGGAACCAACGGTCACCTAACCAGGTGCCAACGGGCACAACAACACTGATGCTGTTGGTAACAGAGGGGGAGAAAGACTGAACCCAAACAATGGGCCCTAGTTTGGGAGAGTTGTGTTCTACACCTCCAACAAGTTCTGGAGGACAAACTGACTGAACCTACTGTCACGTTGGCCATCCCTATCCAGAGTGTAATGTGATGTGAATGCGTGAAGAGAACACATCGCAGCCTTGCAGATTTCCTCCATGGGAATCGCTCACAAGTGGGCCACCTCCCGATCTGCCTCTGGGGTCCCTGCCCTCTTGGGGAACTGCTCTACTTCTGGATCTGCCACTGTCCTTCGGTTCTTCTTCCTTGGTAGGAGGGCTTTTCCTGGCTTGGGTTTACAGCTCAACTAGGCATATAACTTCCTCTGTTCAGTGATTCAGGCCTTCCGCAGTCTCAGCTTCCAGTGATCTTAGCTCCGCTAAGCTCATAGCCAGCCATTCGCTGTTACCCAGCCTGGATGGATCATCTTCTCTCAGTCAGAAGGCCAAGACCCAGGCAAGACCATGGAAAGAGAATGTGTACACACCCCTCCATTCTGCCTGGCCTTTTTTCTCTGCTGTCTGACCCTGGATGGGTCACCTTCTCTCAGCCAAAAAGCCACACCCCAGGCTGGACCATGGAAAGAGAATGTTTGCATACCCTTCCATCCTGCCTGGCATGTTTTTTTTCTCTCTGTAGTCTTAGAACTGGGTACCCAAGGGTCTGACTCCCCTTGTTAGTCAGGGTGAGAATCTGTTTGTTTCCTAGGACTGTTGTTTCAGTACATTTCTCTCATAAATCCCTCTCTCATTCAGAATTCTCCAATGTACGACTTTTCCAGTCATACAGGCTCATTTATCAAATCACATTAGGGCCTTATCGCAAGAGTTAGGGCCCTAAAGCCTGCAATAATGCCATAATGCATGTGATAAATAACACATTGCAAGAAATCTATGCAAATTCAAAAAATTTAGTCAAAGATGTACCTAACTTGATGCAGTGCATCAAGTTAGTTCGAGAGTACAATGTAAAAATCTCATCTTTGTGTGACTTTCCTCACTCCAAATCACATCAAATCTTCACTGATGTGTACTAAGCTGTTCAAACCTCTGATTGTAGATGTAAAACTGCCCCCCAATCCTAGACCACCACTAAAACCTCACCTCAAGTTACTAGTTGACCCTCCGACAGTGGTATAAATAGATTACTTATATGAGAGCCTTATAAAGAAGTGTTTTCTTTCTCTCTCTCTCTCTCTCTCTCTCTCTCTCTCTCTCACCAGTCCAAAATATGGAAATGCCTGTCTGGGCATGTTGTGGTATCTCAAAATTTACCCTAATCCTGCCCCTTTTTTTTATCACGGGCACTATTCATGTGAAATGTATAGCAAAATGATGAATCTAGGTCATAGTTTTGTATGAGTAAAGTGATATTTCACTGCCAAGTTACCAACAGTAGTCCAGGGGGCTGTTACATGCAAATTCCACTACCTGAGTCTCTGACTCATCTATTCAATGGTCATTTAGGCAGCTTCACAGTAAGAGATCTGGCAACCTTTTAAATCTCATACTGTGTTTCCTGGGCTGGCAGCTCATATTACACAGCTGCATTGTCCTCTTTTTTTCTCTGCTGCAGTTCACTTAAATGGTAGCATGCTCTTTAACCTTAGTCTCTCTTGGGAGGAGGGGTTTCAGTTATACTTTATGGTCACTTTATTCTGTATTTGGCAAGGGTCTGTCTTGTTCTGGTGTGCAATGGAGGTGAGGTATTCTGCTACTGTGTAGTTTCTGTGTAGGGCTCTATAGCAGTTTGACTTGTTCTGTTTTTCTTAATAGTATTGGTGTTTTAGGGCCTGGTGTAATATTTTCAGTGTTACATTTTCATGCGTAGGGTTCTTACAATTTGTGTGCTGGCATTTAGTGTCATTTTGGTATGGGAAGTTTACTATATTGTAAATGTACTGTAGTTTAATCAAGCCTTTCTGAGGGCCAAACCCAACATACTTTACAATAAGGCCTATGGGCTCCAAGTGCCTTTTATGCAGGGTTACCTCATTATCACCACAGCTCTGCCTTTAAATATAATATCCATGTTGTTGCAAGTGATATTTTTACTCAGAAAACTGTACTTTGAATGCCTTTTTTTCATATAAAATCTGTTATTATAAATGCATAATTTTTAATTGTGTGTGTGGTGAGAACTGGGGAAGATGGGTGCAAGGCTGTAAGGTTCGCAGAGCGCCTAATACCCTTGCACTAACCCTGAGAGAGTGCGCTATGCACAGACTCTTGCCATTCACTTATCTCCCACATTCCAGGATGCAAAGGTTGGGAAGCAGATGATAGGGTTCCCAGCTTCCTAGAAATATTATCACTGACATTCTTATCTGGGAACTCTGACCTCTGCCTGCCCAATTCCACAGCATTTCAAATCATCAAAAGGGACAAACTCCAAGGGGACCCTCCCCCCCTCCCCCCCTCCCCCTAACCATCTAGAAGACAACAAATCATAGTGTGTAAATGGATGGATATTAACAAGCATGTATCAGGTAAAAAGCCCCAGTTATCTGCCAGGCTCAGAGCACAGCTCATCTATATCCCGTTTCTAGAATCATTCAGGCTTTCAATGCTGAAGAAAACAGGAAGCAAACAAGCCACTGCAAGTCAGGAAGGGCTATGTTTCCTGGATCTCTTTTTAAAATAGCTGATACTGGTGTGCTGTGCACTTTCCAGTTATAGACCTCCACTACAAAAACTTAATAACAGGCTGAAAATAATATATTCAAAAACTAAATATGTGTTAGGCTTAATGTAAAGTATGTCTTACAAGCACTTGCAGTAAAATTGTGTTTAATGCTTTGTAAAATGCATACCTGTCTTAAATTATCTAAAAAATGTACCCCCAAAAAAGTACTTTACAAAACAGATTTTAATCTGAGTGAAGTCATTTACATTTTTTCTAGCCTGTGTGGAACCAGTTCATTCTCTCTCATGCTTGATTGTGATTTTAAAAAGATCTATATTATATTGTTTCAGATCACCAGAAGACTCAAAGCAAAAGGCTATCAAGCACAGAAAGCGTCGGAGCAGTCTTTTCAAAATATGCATTAGTTCACTGTACCTGAATATAAAGATCCACAAGCTCATTTTGCCCTAAGATATGATAGATTCTTCCTGCCTGCAACCATGCGTATGCCTCTTTTTCCTTCTGCTGGAGATCTATAAAAATCCCAAGACTTCTTTTTGTATACTCCAGAGCAGATCTGTAAGCCCTAAAAAGAAGCAACATACTTATTTTACACTCCAAACTGGTTGTGCTACACAATGTTAAACATGGAAAGGATCCTTGTTTTCAGATAATAAATACGTTTCCTAAACTTTCATTTCCCTTTCCTTTTTACAACATCATTTTTCATGAAATCAAGATCTCACTTCCAGTTTGCTTCTTTAGAGCCCTATTCACTCAGGGGTTTCCTCACAGTTTGCTTGTATGATAAATATATTTTGTAAACGGGATTAGCGGTTACCATCTGCTTTGGGGTTTTGAGTCTTTAACCTCCGTTTCCACCAGCTGCCAGTGAATGCTGTCATGCTTTCAAACAGCTTCCTACAGTTGTATCCACCCTCACTTTTTTAGACAACATCAAATGCACATTTCAGTATCTTTTCTTAATTCTAATACCCCATGCTACAATGATGGTTCTGTAGGACCTGTTCTAATTCTATATCACCCAATACTTTACATTGCAACTAAGCACAGAGGTCAATATTGAAAGGGTGGTCAGTTTGGTATAAGTCCAAAACGCCACACTCCAACTGAATGATGCTTATCAGATATAAAAGAACCCCAAAAAGGAGCAAGGAAGAGAACATTAACAAAAGGGTCCAATAACATTCAGCCCACTCACCGTCTATTCAGCAAGTGCAATGAAGAAAAAATAAACCAAATGGAGTCCAGCTAGTCTTCAAAATAAAGATAGTTTACTTCACTTTAAAGATGAGTATCCAGATCAAAATAGTAAGAAAAATCATGGTTTCTTTGTTTTTTCTGTGTCTCCTTATTGTCCTTCCCCCTTCTGCACCACCATCCATGTTAAGGAACCCCTCCGCTTGAAGAGTAGTTCCAGCACACACCGTCAAAAGATGGAAAAATATCCCCAAGCTCAAAATTCCTCAAAGTCCGTCCAGTAATTCCAAAAATCTCAACTTGTAAACCAAAACTCTCAAATCTTCAAATCACTTGAGGCCTCTTCTCAAGAGTCAATTCTCCTCACCCTCACTCATCTGGTCACTTGGCAAAAAGATCTTTGATGCAGTCCATCAGGAGCGCAGGGGGAATGACCTTCCTTCCAGACTGATCAATATTCTCCAAAAATATCTTCAAAACCAGCAAAACTCACTCCTTCTATTCCTTCAAGTTTCAAAACCTCCAGGGATGAGGCAAGGACCGTCCAGAACTCTGACTCCTTCTCTCCCCAACCCGCTAAACCACTGGGCATGTTCCCTGGGATTTCTATCCCAGTGAAGACTCCCACAAAACAGTGAGGCGGAAGCTAGAGGAGGATTCTCAAAAAACAACAATCCCCTCCCACTGCCCAAGATGGAAAATTGGGGAAAATGTTAGTGACAGGAAAAGCTGGGTCATACAAGTATTTTTTCAAAGTCTAGCAATTCCTGTTACAAGAACATTCGTCTTATATTAGCATTGTATCTAGTTGTATCAGTTCCATCCATGCCTAATTTTATTAGAGGAAGCTACAGCATTTATAAAACAGTTAACAGTAAAATGCAAGCAATACTATATTGCAGTGAACTGTAAAAGCAAAGAATATTAGCACAGGAGACCACCTTTCAGCTGACATCCCATAATATGTAAAACACCCCAAATCCAGAAAATGCCAGGCAGTCGCATAATTGTGCAACCTATTCCACGGGCTTCCAACACCTCTCCCTCCTAAGAGGTTAGCACTCTCTCAGATCAGTCAGTCCAACCAAGTGGGGCCCCTTAGATGATATCTACAGAGCACTGCATAACAGAAATATGAATGGTATACATTTTTGTTTGATTCTTTTTCAGTTCGGTCAAAAATTTCCCATATTCATTCCAAAGTACCCATTTGTTCCATTCTTTTCAGAAATTTATGCACATAAATGCTGCTTTACTGGCACAAACTGATGAAAACTAACAGGACAAATGCACATCCTTACTGCACAGTTCAAACAGCTGATCTGAGGCCATGAACCGCATGTGAGGAAGAGGCATTGGTAGATGGAGGAATAAGTTACAGAAAAACTGGCTTGGATCTGGCCATGGGGGATCAGACTGTGCCCCAGGAGGTTTGGGAGGACTGGGGGAAGAGATAAAAAGAGAGAAGTGTCAGCATTATCTGAAAATATGCTTTATTAAGGATGTGCAGCCCCAATACTTTCATTCTAGTTCATTTTTCATTTGGGAGAGGTTTGTTTCTTTTTGTTTCATTTAATGTGTATTTTTGTTTCTTTGCCAAACTGAAATAAACATTAAATGCCTCTAAAAAAAACTGAGACAAGGCCTCTTCCAGCCCCCACTGCTACTTCCCTGCCAATACCCTGGGCCTCCTCAGGCCCCTCCGCCGCCCCCCCCCCCCTGTCAATAAGAACTGGCCTGAGCCTACAAACAGGCCGATACAGTAAAATTTGCGGGAGAGCCAGCGCTCCGAAGCGAGCGCCCGCTTTCTCAACGCTCGCCCAGCCCACTCTCCTGGGCGCGCGATCCAGTATGCAAATGAGGGCCCATGGTAAAAGGAGGCACTAGGGACACTAGCGCGTCCCTAGTGCCTCCTTTTTGACAGGAGCGGCGGCTGTCAGCGGGTTTGACAGCCAACGCTCAATTTTACCGGCGTCGGTTCTCGAACCCACTGACAGCCACGGGTTCGGAAAACGGACACCGGCATAATTGAGCATCCGCCTTCCGACCCTCAGGCCGCCGGCCAATTTAAAATTCTTTTTTTTTTTTAATTTTTGATTTTTTTTAAATTTTGGGGCCTCCGACTTAATATTGCTATGATATTAAGTCGGAGGGTGTACAGAAAGGCAGTTTTTTCTGCTTTTTTGTACACTTTCCCGGTGCCGGCAGGCGTTAATTTCTGAAAGTAAAATGTGTGGGTTGGCTGCACATTTTACTTTCTGTATCGCGCGGGAATAACTAATAGGGCCATCAACATGCATTTGCATGTTGCGGGTGCTATTAGTTTCGGGGGGGGATTGGCCGCACGTTTTCGACGCGCTATTTTTACCCCTTATACAGTAAGGGGTAATAGCGCGTTGAAAATGCGCGGCCAAACGGGGGATAACAGTGCGCTCGGCCAGAGCACACTGTACTGTATCGGCCTGAAAGTCGGGCTGAGCCAAGTCCAGCTGGAGCCACCCTATGCACCTCCACCCCATCCAAACATCAGCCAAGGCTGAGGATCTCACCAGCTTGCTAGGGTTGCCAAATGGCTCCTGATTTTCAGGACGGGTTGATCCAGTCCTGGTTTTACCTCATTGTATGCTGGGCCTTATTTTGATTTCCCTATTACATTCCTTAAGAAAGGTAAAACTATAAGTACCCGCATGCAGGGGAGTAAACCCAGGATTGGAGCAACCTGCCCTGAAAATCTGGAGCCAGCTGACAACCTTTACAGCCCACACTTACTTTTTCCATGGGGGAGGGTGTCCCAGTTCTGGATCTCCAGGCACATCTGCCCCACTGGAATCCTTTTAAAAACGGCACTAACTCACTATGCAAGAAAATGGCACCAGCAACTCCTGACACCTGTATCATTTTGATATCACACTTTACACTGGTCTCAGGACCAGTTGGTTCCATTTGTAAAAAGATTCCGGTGGGCCAGAAGTGAGTGGGGATTGCTCCTTCCCTTCTCTCATACCACAAATGGGACCCTCAATGAAGGAGTTCAGTGGGATCTGGAGAGATCCCTGGCTCTGGCTGATTTTTGGGGAGCAGGAGGAGAATCAGAGGGGCGCAAGGGGCTCCAAGCTGGGCTTGGCTCTGCCCATTTGAGTATGCCAGGGCCCCATCTTATTGATGGGGAGTGGGGAGGTAGGAAGGATTCAGGGAGGCCCCGGCTGTGCTTGAGTCAACTCAGCTGGTTAGGCTTCAGCCCCATTTAATGAAAGGGAACATTTTTTCCCCTTAGAAAATAGTGCTTGCTATTTGCTAATACTACTCACTATTTCCTGAAATGAAAACACCTGAAAAGTTTGGGAGCATTTCATAGAGATGGTTAATTCATTTCAGGTATTCTGAACCAAAACATAATTGGGCCATTTCTATTCAGATAAACCATTTATTGAAACAAATGCACATCACATCACTTTATAAGGAACTGCCTTGGTACCAACCATTCAGAATAAAATGTGCTCTATAGTATTTATTTTTTTATTTAGCTGTTTATTTATTTATTTGTTGCATTTATAACCCACTTAATTTGTTCCATGACACTCTAAATGGAGTACAACAAAAAAAATTAACATTCATTTATTTATTTAGAACTTTTATATAGACATTCATTTGCATATCACATCTGTTTATAATGAACGGGAAAATAACATTTGGAAAGGAAAATAAAAGTTACATGTAACAGGGAGATGAAGGAACAAGAGGGGAATAGTATAGAAACTAAAGGGAGGTCAAAAGGACCAAGGCAAGACGATTATAAATAAACTTGAGGCATAAATACATAAACTTGTGGTTGGCGGGAGGGGGGAGAAGGGAGGATGGGAGCAGGGAGGGCTAGTACCAAATTGGGGAGAGAGGCAAGGTTATGTAAATGCCAGTTTGAATAGCCAAGTTTTTAGTTTTTTTTTTAAGTTCATGTACAATGTTCTTGGCGTAGATCGGAGGCATAGCATTCCATATTGAAGGTCCAGCTATGGAAAGTGCTCGTTCTTTGGTGGAGATGTGTCGGGTGATACAAATTTATCATAAATAAGTTCAATAAAATCAATTAAAAAAAAACCAAACAAATTAAAAATAGAAATCTGTAAACTCTAATTTAACCAAGTCCTTCTCAAGTTGGAATCAGATCCAGCTAACAAGCTATGCCAAATAAAAAAAGGCTTGAATCTTCTATAAAACTCCAAATAAATTGTTATTACTCTATCTTTTTTGTAACTTATTTCATAGGTATGGCCTAGTACAACTGAAGGCACAATCATGAGAATGTTTCAAATGAGCCTCCCATACTGCTGAAGTCATTAGAAGACCAACTTGAGATGAACGATGGGTTCTTACTGGAATATAAGACTGGAGACAGGCAAAAAGGTAGCCCACTCCTTCCATGTGCAACATTTTAAAAATCAAGCATAACATTTTAAAATGAATGCAGAACTTGATAGGAAGACAGTGCAACTGTTTTAAAACAGGGGGCATATGTTCCCTGTTTGCTATGCCAGTAATAATACACACAGCAGCATGAGGCACTATTTGCAAACAATAAATGTGCTTGTTTGGGATCCTACTCAACAGAGTTTTGTAGTAGTCCAAGCGAGACAAAACTAAGGCTTGGACCACTGCAACAGTTTGATCCCTGGTCAGAAAAGATCTAGCCTATTTGATGAAATATGAGTATATGAAACATATTTTACAAATGCAGTATGTTTAATATGAAGAACCATAGTCAACTGTCTATCCAAATTTACCCCAAGGTCCCTAACTTGATCTTTATTTGGGATCAAAATATCTTGCCTTATGGATAGACAAGTCAAAACTTGTGATTTCCTTCTAGTAATTCCTTCTAGTAATCAATAAAGTTTCACATTTTGAAACATTCAGCTGTAATTTGTTCTCTGTGAACAAGTGAAATACACTCCTTCTTGTCTCAAAACCACAATGCGGTCAGAATTGAATGGAAAAATACAGAGGAAGATCGCCTGCATAGGACAAATAATGAACTCTCAGTGATTGCAGCAATTTATCAAGAGGGGGCAGATACAGAGTGAATAGAAAAGGGGAGATTACAAAGCCCCGAGGGACCCCATGAGTTAAATCACAAGATTGTGAGAGTAATCACCCATGATCACAAACTGGGATCTGTCATCAGTTATTCCTAATTGAGAAGAAATGTATAAAATGATAGTCACTTATGGATAATTTTAACATTTCTTACCTTTCAGTGCCTAAGGATAAATATAGATGGCTAATGTTTTCCAATATTTGTCCCTCCAAGACTTTGTCAGACACTTTTTGTGCTAAGAATAGTTGATATTTATTATAGATGATACACTGGGCTTCATTTGCAGCAACTGTACTGTAAAACCAACAGAGCAACTGAATTGCTTGGAGCTGGCCTAGATATAAAGGATAAAAATAGTCAATATCCCCAAAACACATCATTAGTTTCAATGCATCTCTGAAAATTACTGTAGCTGTCATTCATATAGTGTACTTCCAATAGAATAATCCCTTAGAGCAGGAATCTACAGCTAGGCAAAAATCTGATGGAAAAAATGTTCAAACTCCTTTCAGAAGACCATAATCCTAAAACAATCCAAAAGGGATGCAGCACCAGAAACTGCATTCATAACTCACAAATGTGGATCAGATCATTTCTAGTTTCATTTCACCCTGCAGTTTGCCTCTCACCTCATTACAATCTTCATTTTTTTTTATTTTTGAGACCAACATTTTCCTCTTGCTCCTTTGGACATCAATTCTTCGTCTGCAACTACTTGGATCTTTTTTCCTCTTATATCCATTCCCAGCTCATTTAGCCCAATCATGCACCAAACTCAATCCAGAACCCTGCAAGCAGGATCCTAAATCTGGTTCATGATGAATAGAACTCCCACCCCCTTCTTACCCCAGGGACTGTGAGTCCTGCCTCTGCTGAGGGCTGTGGATCAGTGGGCTACACATTTTATAAAATTCAAGGAAGATCTTACCCAGGAATCAAACCCTTGGTCCTCTACACGGAAATGCACTGCACTGCTGCTGAGCCACCACAGTGCCCCCTCAACTGCTATGCTGAGCAGTGTTTAATAGAAAAGTGAAGGAATATCTTAGATTTTAGAACAGTGGGCTATGAACCAGCGAAGTCAGGGTTCAAATCCTGTTGATGCTTCTTGCAACCTTTGGAAAGTCACCAGGTACAAATTTTGGGATTTATTCATTAATATGAATTAGGCCATTTACCATGCAATAAACAATGTTTTTTACGAGATAAATGGACTAACACTGCATGCTTTTAAATGTAACTGATTAACATGCAGATACCTTAAAAAATGCAAATGCATGCCAATCATTTCATAAATACCTTAAATGATGCAAATCAAATAACACAGCTTGAGTTAGCTACAATTCTTGAGTTGTAACTAACTTCCCTGGGGAGCATTGGGACGTCAACACACGCCCCAGTGCTCCTGGGACCCTGTCTTAAAGGGGCCAGTGGCCCCCAGTAAGGCTCCCTATAAGTACTCAAAACTCCTGGGGGGTCTCCCTAGAACTCCTATTCCCCCTGCCTTCAAGGGCCGGATATTTATGAAGAAGGGGAAAGGTTGGGGACGGGGCCTGGCACAATATAAAACCTTTTTGTTAAATATTTTGACAACGGTCCATTTCGGGGGAGGGCAGCAGTGGGAGGGGGTGGAACAGGGGGGGGGGTCTATGGAGGCCCCTGGGGTTTTTGAGTACTTTTCTGGGGGCGGAGACTTAATCAAGGCCATAGCCCCTTTAAGAGATGGCAGCTCCACAGTCTCGGGGCCGCCATTGTGTGGGGACGTCATTTACCACCGCTGTATTTTTTTCTGCAATATTTAATCATGAGGAAAAATACCATCAAATTCACAAAGTGCTGGGGCCAGTTACTGCAGCTTTGTGCCGCTCGCGGTATTCTCCCCTTTGGGAACGATTCAGCAGCTTAGTGAATGAGCCCCTTTGATGGAAAGACCTGGGAGATAGGGAAATTCCTACTGAATCTGAATGTAATCTGAAGTATCTAGAAAGGCAGAATATACATTTAAAATTATTATTCTAAAGGTTAGGTTGAATAGCTCCTTCAAGCAAGTCATAACTTTTATCACCATCTTTTGGATGCGTCAAACAGTTGCTGAAGGAGTTCAGGGTGTGGGGGGGGGGGGGGGGTTCACTTAGACTTCCCGTATGCCTGGGTGGTAAATCCAAAGACTGAGGGGTCTGGTACAGCTGCTACTAATGTTTCAACTTCTTTTGCTTGAGCTGCAGGAAAGTCCTACCTCATTCCCACATAACTTTATGTTGATCTTTTGACATTCATGTAATGACTCAACAAAAATATATTGCTTAAGATTAAAGGCTGCAGTTTTCAAATAGTCAGTCTCCCAGTTATTGGGCAAGCCTTGTGGTAAATAAATACTGTGAAAATAATAAATTCTAAGAAAAGAGTGGGAAGGGAAAATAAAGCTGGTGGTAAGGGGTCCACGCATCTCACGTGCTGTTCAATGGAATGCTACAAAAAATAATCTTAGAAGCAAACGAAAGTAGGGTTGAAACTGCGATATTAGTACTACTTACGGAGAAAAGATTTCATTACAAAAAATATATATTCAAGGCCATATAACAATAATTACAGATTACTTACTTTCAAAATGGTTTCTTTCCATTGCAACCAAAAAAGCCCACTCATAGTACAATCTCCCTTTTTCTTTATTGGTCTTATTAATATAATAACTCCCCAGCATAAGAAGGACCTGAATAAAGTCACTGCCATACTCCATACATTGAAGTCCAGAGAAGAGTTTGACAGCACTGACTAAGTAGTGTTCTGCCAGACTATAGGCCTTGGAGTGAAGACATAAGATTCCAAGGTTTGCCAGCACGACAGCCTGGTTCTGTGTCATCCCTGTGTCTTTTGAAATTTGTAGCGCACTGTAGAACTTTTTAGCAGCTGGCTTTGTCTTGCTCATTCTTCTCAGAGCAATGCCACTCATGTTATAAAGAACCCCCATCTGTGGAGCCATACAAAGTGCCGAGTCCAAAACGGAATTCAAAATATCCAAAGCCATTGTGTTTTGGTTGCTAAGAATGTATAGCCATGCAAGTGAAACTAAGAGAGGAATGACCTCTCTAGAATACCTTGAGGTGCTGGTGTTCACTGACTTTATCCTGTGAGCAATGGCTTCTTCATACTCCCTGTGATGAAGATACAATTCTGATAAGCAGAGATAAATAACACTGCAGCATTTTTGCTCTTCCTTGGTGACAGCTGAAGAAAGTGCTTGTCTGAGAAAGTGTACCGTCTGGGTAGGGAGTATTTTCCTGGCTTCTCTCGATCCACAGAGCCGAGCAGAATTTTTGACGATGAAATCCACACTTCTCAAAGATTCCATTAATGTGCGAGATTTCAAAGAAGCAGCTACCATTACACAGCTTAATGCAATGTGTGGTAAACATTTCTGACTGTACAGATCTCCAAGCTTGAAGTAACAATCCGCTGACAATGAACTGTTCTGTGAGTCTATCCTATTGTTCAAAATCTGCAGTCTTTCGATGAACGGCAATGCCTCTTCACGTTGTCTGAGATTTGTGTAAACTTTTGCCAATAGAAAGCAAGCTCTGGCTTCACTGTTTGTGTCTTGACTCAACACAATCTTCTTGAGAGCATATTTTAGAATATCTGTCTCCATTTCTGTACTACACATGTAGCTTGGAATTCCCATGAGCAGTGATGATACTTTGTCCAGAATGCATGCACATTTTTCTTTATATTTCTGCTTCAAGTAGATGGCAGTCAAGCTCGAATAAACAGAGACTACAAGAAATATGTCACCAAAATCCCCTCCTAGAGCTCCCAAAGCTTCTTCAAAATAAACTCTAGCTTGGGAAAATTTTAACTTTTTGGCACACATTCTACCCAGAAGGAGGCATATTCTTGTTAATGCCCAAGGCATATTGGCTTTTTTTGCCATTTCTCTTGCCAAGCTAAGATATCTGACTAGTTCTTCCTCTTCAGTATATCCATGAAAAGTGGCATCTAAAAATGAGCAAGAGTAGTCATATATATTTTTAAAATAAGTCTGATATTCTTTATCATTTAAAAACAAAAGCAGTGACTGAAGGACTTCCGTTGCATCATTGTCTTCTTCTTGGTTTATACAGAAACGTGGTCCACCATAATTTTCTAGTGAAGGACAAATTTCCTTCCCTGCACACGTGGACTTATCATCTCCTGGTCTTTCTATCTCTTCAGACTGAAACTGAGCATCTTGGCACATAACTAAAGCCTCTTTAATCTTCCTCTTAAATACAGGTGATTCTGGGTTCGGGCATGTACATGAACGTCCTGTAATTCAGAATGACAAGAAGGCCATAAAGAAGTGAAAAAGAAAATACATGGCTATATGACAAATGGCTAGAAACAAAAGCACACTGCTTATCGAAGAAACAAATAAGTAACAAAAGCAAAAATTAGGCCCGAATGGAACTTATTTTCTTATTTCATTATGAAAATAACTTGCTTCAGCTCTAAAGCATGAACATAAAATATGTGCATCTATTTCAAATAGCTATACAAATTACAAATTAGTACATGATGAAGCGGTCAAATGCCTGTCCTCTTCTACCTGTAGCCCTCTCTGCTGTTGGAGAGTCTTCATGCTGAACAAATTCTGGCTGTTTGCATAAGACCATCATGCCAATAAGAATGGGGTCATTTCTTGAGAGCAGAACGATTTACATTCAATTTGTAGATCTCACATCACAGGAATGCACAAGACCAATCTTACTAAAATAAGAGGGTCTCATCGAGCTCCATTAACAAGCAAACTGAAATGTCTCAGCTGATCAAATGGCAATGAGTTTTAGTGGGGGACTGACATTTTAAAATGAATGTTCTGGCAAAGTGGTAGGAATAATGATTTTTAAAACTACACAAAGCTTTAAGTAATTAAATAAAGAATGAATGTTAGCATGAGAGCCAAATCCACAAAATGCTAGGAAAATAAATCACAAACAGCAACAAGGCTAAATATAAATTCCAAATAAAGATTAAATTAACGAACAGAGAGGGCATTTTTCAAAGCAATTTATTTATTTATTTATCTATTTTTGGGTTTTTTATAAACCGATCTTCTTGCATTGGATACAAATCAAACCGGTTTACAGTGAAACAATTAAACTTGCCTGAGAGCATTACATAGAACGAAGAACATATAAAAAACTTTAAGTAACATGGTATTGAAGTACACATCTTATACTAGATGCCTTGCAAAAAGCCATTAAATTTAAAAGTAAACAAGCAGTTGGATGCATCGAATTTATGTGGGTAACCTTTGATTTACCCAGGTACATTGTCTTTCTGAAAATGGCACCCCCTCTAAATTTGGCTAAAATTGTGCCTGGGGGTTCCACAATGTGCGTACTTTTATCCAGATTTGAAGGAGGTGTTCTCAGGGGGGCGGGGTTTTGGGTGGGATCAGAAAATAATGCTGGTAGATGTGCTTTTAAATCTATGCACCGTATTTTTCTTAAAAGTTCTACCTGCATAAAAAGAAGCACAAGAGTCCAAAGGTAGTTTTTACCCACAGAAATTTTCAAGGCATGCACGGACTTTCCCTATGAAACCTGGTGCAAAATCCATAGGTAAAAAGTATCCATGGAGTTTGCACCCAGCTGTCCCCATAATTACTGATGTTTTGGCTGAAAACTGAAAGCTTTTTTTTTTTTACTGAAACATTGGTAACTGTATTGGTTGATTAAATCTTTTTTTGGTTTTGCTACTTAACTGTGTTACTATTTAACGTATTCGTTCTGATAGTGGTAAGTTTTGTTTTGGACACATAGGTACAGAATTAGCACAGTAGGGTAAGGAAAAACAAGTGAAAAGCGCATGCTAGAAGCAGGACGCAAAAGCGCGTTTCTCTTCCTCAGAGCAACTGAAAGTCGGCATAGGGGATGAACAATAAAAGTTGTCAGGCAACTGTAATTTTGCATCGATTTGAACAAAAAAAAACCAAAACAATCCTCTGACAATATTTAGTCACCATCCCCTGTGCTGACTTTCAGGCAGATCTGTTCAGCTGTTGCCAAGTTACAACTTACATATGGACAGACAGACAGACATACCCTCAACCATAGGTGCTCTGTCACTGGTGAAACACACCTAAAAATTAATTATATAGCACATGTATGGTCTAAAACGATCTATGTAAATTCTGTAAATGAAATAATTTTGTATTTTACCTTTTTCTTGAAGGCTTGAAGAATCTAATGCTTCTAGTTTATCTGATCAGGAAGAAAATACAGCAAAAAAGTGATTTTGTTTCCCCTCGATTATCATTTTAAATCATATGAGAGTGACTACCTTTTTATAATTTGGCAAGAAGTTGAGCTTTTGTTCAATCATTTCTATTTCAAAACAGAATTGTTCAGGCAATCCTCCTAAATTAATCTGAAAGCAAGCATGCATTGTATTATAGAACCATAATGCTATGTCCCCTTACAAGAGGAATATTTCAGGTAAGCATAACCATTTAGAAGGATCTACCACCTGATCAGCGATCTCCCCTAGCTCTGTTCAGGATGCCCCAAAAAATGGTAAGGTACCATTGTCTTAGTTCACAGAATAGGTTTTTTTTCCATTGGATCCGATGTACTGTGCTGTGCTGTTGGTGGGCTTCTGCTTTCCCTGGAATACCCACTGGCACATCAAACTTTAATCAATTACCCGGGAGATGACATTTTATTTAAGCAGTAGAATTGAAGACCTAAAACCTGAACAACCCAGAATATTAACAGATAGTGTATGCCCAGCCCAGAAGGAACTGTTGCTATTAAATGCTGAGTTCTGAACAGGGATTGGTCAGCTCACAATGAAACTGACCAATCCTGCATCATATGAAATGAATAAATGAATATCTAGGTGTGGTATCTGTCAGCTGTACCTCACTTACCCCGGGCTTCATCATTCCGCGGGAAAAGAAAGGGGCGAGGGGGCGAACGTATGCAGCCGGGCCGCACATTTTCGCCCCTGTTGCGCCACGGGAAAAGGTGTTGTTATTTCCTGTGGTACTGCCGGCGATAATGTGGAAAACATTATCGCCCGCAGCGGTACCGGACCATAAACCCGCCCACGCCCCTCCCTTTCCCCTGATTTAAGTTGTACCGCCACGATGCACGCGATAACGGCGCCTCGCAGTTTAAAGAATGACCCTGTTAGATATTCAACCAGTGGGAGAAGGTAAGAGCTTTTTCTCCTCCTACTGGGATACTGGGAGAGTTTGGGGGACTCAGGGGGATGCCCAATTTTTTTTTTAAGACGGGGAAGGGGGAACCGGCCATGCCAGGGAACTTTAGAGTTGTGGTCACCCTGAGATTGCTGTTGATTAGCAGATGGTGTTGGGGGAGGGGGAAGGAATGGAATAATATATCAGCTTTCTCTCTTCCACTCTCCTACCCCCACCAGTTTCTCTCTCTTTCTTCCACTCACCACCATCACCTGTCCCTCCTCTAGAGATTATCCCAGAATACTTCCCCTTCATCTCTCCCTGACCCCAGCACTCTCTTTGCTCCCTCCCCCTATAAGTCTCAGCTCCATGACTTGTGCATCCTCACTGTACCCTTAGCTGAGTGAGTCCCCACGTCCTGAAATCACAGCTGCAGACTGAGTTTTCTGTGGTTGCAGCCCCTCTCCAGTTTCTCCCTACCTGGCTGCTTGCAGTGTCTGCTCCAGACTCATCCCACTTCTCCTGTTCTCTGCAGGCTTACTGAGGAAGGGAAGTGGCTGAGCTGCACACAAAGAGGCCCTGAGATTTCTAGTGTTTCTCCAGAGACCCTGCAACTGATGCAAATTCCCTGAGTCTCAGGTGAAATCCTGAGAGCCCCCCAGGTATAAAAGTGGCTACTCCATGGGCCAGTGTTCTGTAACTTCGGAGCTGGAAGGGGGATTTGGCTATTACAACTGGTCAGTTTTTGGTCATGTTGGGATTGGAGGGATCGAGCTGCTACAGCCAGCCAGATATGGGATGGGCTGCTACAGTCTGACAGCTTTGGGATTGGGGATGGGGAATCAGGCCGCTACAGGCCACTATGGCATTTTTTAAAATATCTGGCTAAATACAGAGTATATACAGTTAGATTACTCGGAAAACTTTAGATGTGCTCTCTGCCATGACCAGACTTAACTGGATAACTTTATCCTGATAGCACGTAACAGGACTATTCTGAAAAGGGATCGGTCTGGATGGGAACTGGTCAGCTGTCAGTGAAGCTGACCAATCCTGTATCAGGTGAATAAATGAATATCTGAGTTTCAGCTATACCACACTTAAATATTCACCGTGCAGGAAGAAGAGGTAATAGGTTCTCCTCCCTCTGGGGTACTGGGAAGGTTTTGGAAGTGCAGGGGGGGCTATTAAGAAGGGGAAGAGGGGGAATGGCTGCACCACAGCAGTTTTTTTAGCCCTTTGTGTTTGGAGGGAGAATCTGACTGCTACGGTCAGCCAGGCTTCAGGGTTCGTGGGGCAGGGAGGAATCAGGACACCACAGCCAGCCAAGTGATTTCTTTTAAATATTCAGTAAGCCAGTCCTATATATATATTCAGCTAAAGCAATCTGTGTAAGTTTATCCGGATTAGTTTGCCACTCACCGGCTGACAAAATATGGACCTCTATATATACCGTGTTTCCCCGATAGTAAGACACCCCTGATAGTAAGACGTAGTGGGAATTTTAGGGGGGTCGGCTAATGTAACACATCCCCCGAAAGTAAGACGTACCTGTCATTTCAAAAAATATATATTTTTAAATACCTGTCGGAGGGCCGCGTGGGTCCAGGCGGCTGGCGGTGGGTGGTCGCGTGTTAAATCTAGGCCGCGGGCGGGTGGGCGCTTGTTCCAGGCGGTGGCGGCGGGGGGGGGGGGGGGGGGGGTGGTCGCGCTTGAGACGGCCGGCGGGCGGCGGGTGGTCGCGTGTTAAATCTAGGCCGGGTCGCACAGGCGCGCATTCATTCACTGCCGGTGGGGGCTGCCTCGGCAGCCCCCACCGGCAGTGAATGAATGCGCGCACAGGCCCACAGCGCCTGTGCGACCCCTGCGATTCGGCGCTGGGGGCTGCCGGTGGGGGCTGCCGGTGGGGGCTGCGGCAGTGAATGAATTCATTCATCCAGGCGGAGGAGCCGGCTGCTTTCGCCGCTGCCGGCTGCTTTCGCCGCTGCCGGCTGCTTTCGGCGCTCAAGGCAGTCACATGCCGTGACGTCACAGCATGTGACTGCCTTGAGCGCCGAAAGCAGCCGGCAGCGGCAGCCGAAAGCAGCCGGCTCCTCCGCCTGGATGAATGAATTCATTCACTGCCGCAGCCCCCACCGGCAGCCCCACCGGCAGCCCCCAGCGCCGAATCGCAGGGGTCGCACAGGCGCTGTGGGCCTGTGCGCGCATTCATTCACTGCCGGTGGGGGCTGCCTCGGCAGCCCCCACCGGCAGTGAATGAATGCGCGCCTGTGCGACCCGGCCTAGATTTAACACGCGACCACCCGCCGCCCGCCGGCCGTCTCGAACTAACGCGCGTCCACCCGCCCCCCCCCCCCCCCCCCGCTGCCGCCGCCTGGAACAAGCGCCCACCCGCCCGCGGCCTAGATTTAACACGCGACCACCCGGCTCCCGCCGCCAGCCGCCTGGACCCACGCGGCCCTCCGACAGGTATTTAAAAATAATTTTTTTTTGAACACTCAGGTTTTTTTTCCAATATAAGACATACCCTGAAAGTAAGACATAGTGGGACTTTTGGGGGTAAAAAGAAAGTAAGACGCTGTCTTATATTCGGGGAAACACGGTATTATTTATACCAAAAGCACCATCGCTGTCTAAAGAAAAAAACACTGATTCTTTCATTAGTGTCATTTTAGCAATACTCCATGAAACTAACAGAAAACAGATTTAAAACAAATCAGGTAAAACATGTTTCTCTAAATACACAATCAAGCTGTGGAATTTGTCGCCAGAGGATGTGCTGAAAGCAGTTAGTGCAGTTCCTGGAGAAAAAGTCCATAAACCATTATTAGCAGGTAGATTTGGGAAAACCTCTGCTCATCCCTGGGACTCAAGAACAAGGAAAGGTTCAATTCTCTGGGACCTGCCGCCAGGTATTTGGGACCCAGACTGAGCACCATCAGAGACAGGATGCTGGGCTTAATGGACCTTTGATCTTATTCAGAATTGCATATCTTATTTTGAAAATGGCTACTATACACATAATTTTGTCTCAATATTAAATGTGGTGCATTTTAGTAGCTCTATATTTTTTGCAATTATTCACAGAGCCAGGAAGAACTTCCCTTAGACATTTCTTTCATATTCTGCTTTGTGGTGTGCCAACTACCTCAATTGTATTTGCCAGTACCCAAGGGAACAATGTCTAAAATTATTAGAATAATATAAACTGAAACTAATGAAAACAGAAATCGATTGTCTAGATTTGAAGATAAGCTAAGCAAGATTTGCAGTAAATAGATTCTGGAAAGAATAAAATGTGCAAACTACAATCAAAGGAAAACTGGACATATTGACATTTGTATTTATTCCCAAGAGGAAGGATAATTTTGAAATGCATTCCTACAGGTAAAGCAGTACTTGCCCTGCAGAAATAACTTATTATAATATACAGGTAAACATACACCCAAGGGTCCCAATTTATTAGCATAAGAAATTCATCCAGAACTATATTTCTGCTCATTCTGAAGTAATCAGTATTTCTATAAAGTAAATGGATGTAGAAAACTAAATATAATAGCAGCACAGGTTCACTGCAACTTAGCTGGGATCCATTTGACTTGGTTTAACATAAAGCAGCTTCCACAATATAACAACAGGAGGTCATAGCAAAACTACATGGCAGATCCCGTTTTCCTAAAGGAACAAAGGGCTGGCAGATAGATAAGAAGAGCATGGTTGGTCAGAGGAGTAGGAGGCAGAGCTGAGGGGGCAGAAGCAGGTCAACCAGAGGCAGGATCTGCAGTAAGTACAGTAAAAGTGCTTGGAATGGATTTCCTGAACTGCTCCCTTTCTCACCTTTGTTTAAATCTCATCTAAAAGCCCATCTTTTGGAAACTGCTTTTAAATCTTAAACCTAATGGTCTACCTTCAGTCGCATTAAATAATTTTAACCATGGTCTCTTGCCTGTATGTTTGTCTTGATTAGACTGCAAACTCTATTGGGCAGGGAATGCCTCTTTTGTGTTGTTTGTACAGCGCTGTGTATAACAAGTAGCGCGATAGAAATGTTAAGTAGTGGTAGCGGTAAATGCCACTTAAAGATAGCCCTCGGCAACCATATTGCAACAGAGCCTGCCAAACCAGCCTTCTGTGGGAATGGCTACATAGGTTTTGGTCATTGCAGCATGGCAGAAAATAGTAGAGACCCCAGTTACAGAGAATTATCAGGAAAAGAAAGTGATTTAGTAATTAAGAGCCCTACTTATTAAACAATTTTCTCACAGACACAAAACAGGAGAAAACCGATTTACCAAACAGGCCCCTAAGTACTTCAGTCTCCTCTTTAACTTGCTCACTGTTGTCAATGAGCTCAGAGTTGTCAGCATGATGAGGTCACTAGTGACGAAAGTAATGAGGCAGAAAGTATTAGCATTAGAAAAAAGAAATTGCAGCGAGTTAAGGAGTTTAATTATGCGCAGTGGAAGCCAAGCACAGCACAATTTTCAGTCAAGCATTTTGCCTGAGTAAAACTGTCCTCAGGGAGTAAAATTTCAAAACCATTCCCGGGGGTCAGAAAAGGGTTTTTAAAAATTCCCCACCCAAGATGTGGGTATACATATGTGCACAGGGCCTATATGTACCTACCTTTACCCACAGTGTGAAGAGATGTCCATGTCAGTGGGGCTGGTGTGGACTTTGGAATTCCATGCATATTTTCACATTTTCAAAACGTTGAAGGTAATTTTCAAAAGGATTTATGTGCGTAAAACTAGGTTTTACATGCATAAATGGGCTTTTGATAAATGCTACTTTTACACATGTAACTTCTTTGAAATTTCACTAAATTTTCAAAAGGCTTTAACAAGTAAATGAGCTTTTGAAAATTGCCTCGATATATGTTACTTTTATGTGCATAAATCATCTTGGAAATTACCTCCTATGTGTGTATTTTCCTGAAAAAACCTATGCACCCAAATTAACAAGTGTAACTGTGTATAGGTAGTTTAAGTGGGATACTTTTCAAAGGGAAAGTATACATGTAAATGCATTGTACAGTGTATAAATTACACCCAATACTGTTTCAACACAAAACTGCAATGAGACAGAGTTCAGATTAATGTAACGGTCTTTCTTACCTACTCTATAAACTGTGCAGGGATCTGGGTTTGATATTTGCTTCAGTAAATGCATTGCTTCTTCTTCATCAAAGTTTGTTTCTTTTGTGAAGAATGATTTCTCTTCTTCCTCAAGAAACCCCAGACAGCCTGACCTACAGAAAGGCAGCACTTATGTTATGTAATATATTTCTTCCATAGTTTTCTGCTAAACTACTTCATTATTTTAACCAAAAAAAAGTAGAGCTTAGGTGTAAAATATGTTCTGGTATCTTTCTGAAAATATTTTTTCAAAGGATATGACTTTGGTGCACTTTGTACCATACTCTTGCAAACTATATATTGTGATATGTAATTCTAAAGAACCAGGAAAAATGCAAATAAAAGTCTAATGTATAGGTTATACATTAGGAAGTGTCCAGGAAGAATCTTAAAAAGAGAAATAATCTTTTACTTTTAGTTTACTTTTCATTTGTTAATCAGCACTTCAATTAGCTCATGGCAACTTGCACTATCACATATTATAAAAATACAATTCATCACTGCTGATGAATCATAACCGTACAAACACAACATAAAATCACAAAATATATAACCTTTCTGCAAGAAGATTCCAGAACACATCCCTAATTCTACAGGGCCCTCTAATCATCTAAATTCCTTAGCTCAATACTGAGAAACATGAAGGGGCTGATGCAATATCACACACATAAAAATGTGGGTCCAAATTGGACGCCCATTTTTTCAACATGTGCACATCCACCTCTCCTGGACACACGATGTAATATTCTAATGAGCTGCAGCACTAAAAAAGATGTGGAAGAGGTAAATTGTACATCCCTAGTGCTCAAAAGCATTGGGCGCCCAGGAGACGTGACTGTGAGCGGATTAGGAAAATGGACACTCGATACAAGCGTCCGATTTATCCTGCTGCAGACAATTTACCAATGAATTAATGTGCTAAGAATATATTTAGAGGGATATATACCTTGAAACTCTATTACTCAAATTATGATCACCTCTTTCATAAATGTTTTGTAAATGATTTCTTTTTATATATTTTTAATGTTTGACCACCCATACAAGTTGGTGAATATTTCTTAACCCCCCTTTTATTGAAACTAAACCGAAAAAAACAATTTTTTTGTCAAAAAGAAAAAAATGTTTGGGAGGGAGAGGAAGGGTTCATACACATTGTTTTTGTCACTACCATCCGGTAATGTACTCTTTATAATCATCAACCAACCTCCTCAAACCTGATTTTTCTTTATTTTTGTGTGTCCAGCGTGAATTAAAACTTTTTCATTAACTATTCAAACAAATGCCGACCAAATGTCGACCTTCATTTAGCTTCTAGTACCGACTCAATGTCGACTTTTAAAGCGCCCGCTTTCTTTCAGTGCAAGTCCTTTGTATACACTAACATACCTCAAGATCAGGCTTTAAATGTAGTACAACAAACGTTGATTAACAGAGTAGGGATGCAATGCATCTTAGATTCCACAGTCATCACCCATACTCATTTAAATGTGGGTTACCAGTCAGTCAATTCTTCTGCATCAGATGGATATGTTCTAGTATGCATGAATTTGAAATACCGGCAGAGTTATTACGTGACAGATTTCTCCAATGAGGATACGCTAAGAGGGTGGTAAACAGGCCTATAAACGGGCAAAATTCTCAGACAGGCAGGCTTTACTACAATACAAACCCAAAAGGCAGGATCCACAACTCGTATGCGTGACAGACAATGGCAATGACTATGATTGTGACATCAATACGACAATATTGGCACATTTTAAGATTACATGACATCTTTAAAGAACCCCCATTGATAGTCACGATGAGGGGCAGTAACATCGAGACAAATTGGTTCATCCACAGGCACTTTCAAATGTGGAGGAAGGAGATAAAGGCCATTTCAAGTGTGGTCAATTGTTGTAATTGTATTGAAGGCATAACATGGACAGATCTTGTGACAAAATACAAAGTATCTCGGAGAACGTTGACCACGTACAATTCCGATCATTTAGGGCTGGATTTTAAAAGCCCTGCGCGCGTAAATCCGGCCGGATTTACGCATGCAGGGCACTCATGCGCCGGCGCGCCTATTTTGCATAGGCCGCCGGTGCACGCACAGCCCTGGGACGCGCGAAAGTCCCGGGGCTTCGTAAAAGGGGCGGGGAGGGGGCGTGTCCGGGGGCATGTCCGGGGCAGGGGGCAGGTTGGGGCAGGTCCGGGGGCGTGGCCCCGGCCCGGGGGCGTGGCTGAGGCCTCCGGACCAGACCCCGGGTCGGGTGATGGCACGCCAGCAGCCCGCTGGCGCGCGCAGATTTACGCCTGCTTCCAGCGCTGGTTGCACAAATGTGCACCCCCTTGTGCGCACCGACCCCGGATTTTATAAGATACGCGCGGCTATGCGCGTATCTTATAAAATCCAGCGTACTTTTGTTCGCGCCTGGTGCGCGAACAAAAGTACGTGTGCACGTAATTTTATAAAATCTACCCCATAGTGTATGCCTTAATCTGCACTTGCCCGAAAGTATACATTGGCAGAATGACACGCAGTATGAGAACTAGATTAAATGAACATAAATCCTGACTGAACACCCAGACATTATCCGCCCCGATTGTTGCACATTTCATACAAAATAAACACAGTTTGCACAATTAAAATGGACAATTTTAGACCACATCCAGTTGTCATCACATGGTGGCAATTGTATAGATATTTTGAATCGAAGAGAGGCATTTTGGATTTTCACACTACAAACTCAAACACCGGCAGACTCAATGAAGAACTAGACTGGAGCTCTTTACTTTAAAAATACGTGATGATGCAGTATAAATGTGATTTTGGATTGGCGATCTTTGAAACCAGGAGAAATATATAAAAGCAGTCAGAAAACATGGGGATTTAATGAGAACCAGCGATAAGAGATCACATCCACGCCGTGATGCTGATTTTAGGATGTAAAGACGTGCTGAGAAATGAAGCGCCAAACACTGCCGACAGTTTGAAGGAGACAGAAAATCCCCTGAGGAAAGATCCACGGATCTGAAACGAGGCTCCGTTGGGAAACAATTATTTTCAATCACATAAGTCGGTTTAATGTTTATATCAAAGGACTTACACTGAAAGAAAGCAGGCGCTTTAAAAGTTGACATTGAGTCAGCACTAGAAGCTAACTGAAGGTCGACATTTGGTCGGCAATTGTTTGAATAGTTAATGAAAAAGTTTTAATTCACGCTGGACACACAAAAATAAAGAAAAATCACGTCAGAGGTGGATGGTTAATGATTATAAAGAGTACATTACTGGATGGTAGTAACAAAAACAATGCGGTATGAAACCTTTTCTCCCTCCAAAAAATCTTTTTCTTTTTGATAAAAAAGTTGGTTTTTTCGGTTTAATTTCAATAAAAGGGGTTAAGAAATAGTTACCAACTCATATGGGTGGTCAAAAATTAAAAACATATAAAAAGATATCATTTACAAAAAATGTATGAAAGAGGTGATCATAATTTGAGTAACAGAGCAGACAATTTACCGGCACAATATACACAGCCTTGACTGGTGTTAAATTTGCCATGTTGAAAAGTGTGCGTTAGGCTCACAAGATTTTTTTGCATCATGGGTAATAGCTAATATCCTCCTTTATATGTAATTAGCAATAATAGCTACATGTTTGTTTGGATGCATGTTTTGGGCACGTTAATTCCCTTATTGCATTGGATGTTAGTCTAGCGAGTCCAAATTGTGTGTCTAACAGTGGGTTAACCTGTGCACTTGGCTGAGCGCACTTTACTGCATCGGGCCCGAAAAGCTTGCTGAAACAGCCAAGACGTATTGCCTCAGAAACCATTCAAAAAAATGCCATACTGGGTCAGAACAAACATCCATCAAACCCAGCACCCTGTCTCTGAGAGTGGCCAATCCAGGTCACAAGCAGCCATCAGGATCCCCAAAAATAGATCTAATCCTTCTTACTCATAACCAGAGATAAGCAGTGGCTTTCCCAATTCTGCATGGCTAATAGTTTATGGACTTTTCCTCCAGGAACCTGTCCAAATACTTTTTAAACCCAGCTATGCTAACTGCTTTCATCACATCCTCTAGCAACAGATTCCACAGTTTAATTTTGCACTGAGTAAAAAAATCCTTTCTGCAATTTGTTTTAAATGTACTACCTATTAGTTTCATGGATTTCCCCTAATTCTTGTAATATTTAAAAAGATAAATAATTGTTCCATGTATATCCATTTCACCCAATTCTCTATCATATCTCCTCTCAACTGTGTCTTCCCCAGATTGAAAAGCACTAGCCTGTTTAGCCTTTCTTCAAAAGGGAGCAGTTCCAACGCCTTTATCATTTTGGCCGCCCTTCTCAATATCTTTTCTAGTTCTGCTATTTCTTTTTGGAGATGGGGTGATCAGAACTGCACACAATACTCAAAGTGTGGTTGCACCAAAGATCGATATGGAGGCATTATGACATCCTCCGTTTTATTCTCCATACTTTTCCTAATAATACATAACATTCTATTTGGTGTTTTGACCATTGCCATGCATAGGGGTGAGGATTTCAAAGTATTGTCCAAAATGATTCCAAGATCTTTTTCTCTGGGTAGTGGTGCCTAATATTGGCTCCAGCATCATTTACCTCTAGTTTGTATTATTTTTCCCTATACGTATCACTTTGCACTTGTCTACATTAAATTTCAATCTAACAACTTGGAATAATTTTGTTTCATCTGCAAATCTGATAACTTCACTCATCACTTCTTTTTCTAGATCACTCATAAATATATTAAAAAGTACCAATCCCAGTACAGATCTCTGAGGCAGAGAGAAATGACCATTCAGTCCTACTGTTTCCTGACCTTTAGCCAGTTACCAATCTGCAACAGGACACTGCCACCTATCCCATAGCTTTTTAATTTCCTGATGAGTCTGTCATAAGGGACTCTGTCAAATGCCTTCTGAAAATCCAAAACCCTTTATATAAAACATGGCTCATCCTTGACCACATATTTGTTAACTCCCCTTTGCTAAAGCCATGAGGTCTCTGCTCCATTAGTCTGTATCTATCCAGATGGCTAGTAATTTGTTCTTCAGATTAGCTTCTAGAATTTTGTCCGGTACAGACAACAAGCTCACCAGTCTGTAATTTCCTGGATCACCCCTGAAGTCTTTTTAAAAATGGCTGTTATGTTAGCCATCTTCCAATTCTTGGATAATGTATCTGCTTTGAATGAGAAGTTACAGATTACTAGTAACAGGTCTACAGTATTTTTGTTAAGTTCTTTCATAATTCTGGGGTATATCCCATCTGATATTTGTTACTCTTTAGTTTGCTCTAGTACATCTTTCTAGTTCATTGTGATTTAATTCCGTTCCTTAAAGAATGTTTCCAGCATGGGTATCTCCCCTTAATTAAATATACCTGGGCTACTTCCACCTCTATCACAACCTATCAGGATTTTCTAACTTCCCTGTTATGCCAGTATCCTAAAGTATCATATGCAGTTCTGGTCATTGCATTTCAAAAATGATATAGCAGAGCTAGAAAGGTACATAAAAATCAACCAAAATAAATGTATTTATTTACAATAATGAATATTCCACTTATTGCCAGAGATTCTGTTCTAGGTGTATTACAAAGAAACATGTGCAATAAAATACATATACATTCAGACAACACATAAAATAAAGATAAAATTCTGCTTACATCACATACTCATGGAACTAAAAAAAGCCTCATGGAATAAGTGAGCCTTTAGCATCTTTAGAAACAGTTTATAATCCTATACCTGTCAAGGGTGAACGGAAGCTGTTTCTTCAACACAAGAGCTATTCTTGAAAAAGCCTGGGTACAAATCTTCATCAACCTCACAGATCTAACACTAGAAAACTAACAGAATTCACAGAATGTAGGTTGCAAGATTGACAATACCAATTAATCAGCTTTCAAATAGGAAGGGTCCTCATCACGTAATAAACAATGCAATAATGACATGATCTTGGACTTAATAAAGGGCATGAAACAGTCTCTTTATGTTCTTCAGATTGGTAAAAAGACAACTGAGAAGGGGATATGATAGAAATTTATAAAATCATGAGTGGTGTTTTACTAGCCAATAAAGAATGGTTATTTACGTTTTCCAAACAGTACTAGAACTAGGGGACCTTCCATGAAACTAACTGGTAGAAGATTTAAAACAATTTTAAGAAAGTATTTTCTTCAGTTAGTGCACAATTAAGCTGTGAAATTTGTTGCTGAAAGATCTAGTCAGGGCTAACAAAATAGCTTGGCTTAAAAAGGTTAAGTCCATCTTCCTGGAAGCCAGGTCCATTAACAATTATTCTGTAGGTAGATTTGGGAATCACCACTTCTGGGAACGAAGAACATGGAATGGAACCCCCATTAGGACAGTCATCAATCCCAAGTGACCTGGATTGATGACTGACAGAAACAGAATGCTGGGCTCGATGGACCATTGGTCTTTTCCAGAATGGCACTTCTTATGATTAAAAGAAACACTGGTCACTTGAAATATTAATTCATTGATACTTCCTTGATTAATTGCTACAATGACACTAGATATACTGGATAAATGTGGCGTTGTCTTTAATAATACGCTGTGTGCTGGCACTACATTTTCAGTTACTCACTCAGATCCAGAAGCGTCAGTCTTCACATGGCAGGTCTTCACAAAGCCAGTCAGGCCAGTAGGCACATGCCTTCCAACAAACCACTGCATACATTCTATGAAGAAGCCAATGATCTCAATCTCATCTCCACTCTGGAAGCTAATCTCTTCAGGCACAGCACTCTTGTAATTAACTATGGCAACAGAAGATCCCACAGCTGCATGGAAGTATTCAGAGATAAAGCAAAGTATTTATACAAAGGTGATTTGCAGTCTTGCAATTGATATTATGTGTTTTTATCGATATTTCCTGTACACTGCCTTCAGCTATATGGTAAGGCGGTTAAAGCTGATACAAATAAATAAACCAGAGAAAACAGAAGATGTCTGTGATGCAATGACATCATGGTTGCACGCTCAGCTATGAATGACAGGTATTTTTGTTCAAGGCTTTTATCTAAATCAGTAAAACCTTGTTAGCAGTACGTGTGTGCCAAAGCTGTCAGCTACATCTGAAGTAAAAGGATTGTGCTAACCAAGAAACCTAAAATATGATAAGACAATGGTGAAGACACACAAAGGATAAACAGATATATAATTGTTCTTGGTTCAATCTCTGAATTTCTGATTTACTCCCTTAGCTAACTAAAGAATAATGTTTTAATTTTGAAAGCAATAAGAACACATTAAAACCCCGTCACTGCCCCTAAAAGGAGAAAATTACTGTATATTGATGGTATTACTCATCTTATTTGACTACATGCAAGCCACTTCAAAAATTAAATTATGATGCCCTCAGCTATGCTCCAGATCTTTTGATAGCTCAAAAACTTATCTTAAAGAAGGTCTTTTGAAAGATACAGACAAATCTCTCTAATAAAAAAGTAAATAATATACAATAAATGGGAATTTGTATCACAGTTACACAATGTGGGAATCCAAAGCAAATAGGCTTTGCCTTTCTTTTCACCTGCATTGTAGGTGGAGAGGTAGAAAACTAGAAAGAAGAGAGAGAAGGAGAGAAACACGCTGAAAACTTTCACTGTACATCTTACTTTGTGAACACCTGACTTATTAAAACCTAATGAACCCACAAGTCAAAGATTTGCAATAATGCAACCTCATCCCTACCCCCTTCCCTACAGGGTTAATCCTGTTAAAATGCTCTGTGGGACTACCTTCCCTGTTTGTGCTAGCACAACCAGCAAGGAGGTATTCCCACATGCAGTGGTTGGCTTTACCTCCATTACCAGCAGACACCAGATAAGATCCCTTATCTAAAGATCTTGAAAGCAATAATGAGACTCCGCAGGGATCTTGTGGTCCTGTGGGTACAGCAAGTTCATTTTTGAAGGGGAACACCCCCTCCTTTGCAAGTGCGACCGGCGCTCATAAGGCAGGCATGTTTGTATCCTCTTTCTTTGCACCTGCTTGGAAGGAAATGCAAACTATGCACCTGAATGCACACATGGAGATTTGAAAATGAAATCTCTGCATGCACTTTCACTCCCTCGATTTAATTCTGCCGCTTTTTTCTGCAAGGAAAAAGGTCTGTGCGCTGTGAAACAGAACATGTGCTTTAACCCACATATGGGCGGAAGGGCAAGTTTCAAAACATCCTTTTACACTGCATAAAAGCCATTAATTATTGTGCCCCTTAAGAACATAAGAAATTGCCATGCTGTTTCAGACCAAGGGTCCATCAAGGCCAGAATCCTGTTTCCAACAGAGGCCAAACCAGGCTACAAGAACCTGGCAAGTACCCAAACACCAAGAAGATCCCATGCTACTGATGCAATTATGGATATTCCCTAAGTAAACTTGATCAATAGCAGTTAATGGACTTCTCTTCCAAGAACTTATCCAATCCTTTTTTAAACACAGCTACACTAACTGCACTAACCACATCCTCTGGCAACAAATTCCAGAGCTTTATTGTGCGTTGAGTAAAAAAGAACTTTCTCTGATTAGTCTTAAATATGCTACTTGCTAACTTCATGGAGTGCCCCCTAGTCCTTCTATTGTCCGAAAGCGTAAATAACCGATTCACATCTACTCGTTCAAGACCTCTCATGATCTTAAAGACCTCTATCATATCCCCCCTCAGCCGTCTCTTCACCAAGCTGAACAGCCCTAACCTCTTCAGCCTTTCCTCATAGGGGAGCTGTTCCATCCCCTTTATCATTGGAAGTTATTTTAATATTTTGGAGTCTAGTAGTAGCTTAGTGGTTAGAGGAGCAGGTTACAAACCAGGGTTCAAATCCCACTGCTGATCCTTGGGACCTTGGGCAAATTACTTTACCCTCCATTGCCTCTCTAGTACAAACTTACAGACTTTTCTCACATTTTGTGTCTATGGCAAAAACTTTTAGTGAATCAGGTACTTAGATTGTAAACCCTCTGGGGATAGGAAAATATCTACAGTACCTGAATGTAATCCACTTTGAATGTATGCACTGACTTTCTGAGGCATCTCTTTTGCTGTATTCTTGAATACTAATTTTAGACAAAGAAAGCAGAGGACCCTGGCTACGTGCTGGAATGCAATGAGCCAAAACCCCAGACCCATTAGCTGATTGGTCTAATACATTCTCAAATCATATGTACTGCACTTATCTAAAAACAACACTCTGAATATGCTCTGATTGGTCAGTATGAAGAATAAATAAAGTTATGAACACTGCTGGACGAGTGAGTAGCGAGGTGTCCACACGATTGATGTGAACCTGTGCTACTCCGAGGAACAAAATAGTTTGTTCCTCCCCCTCGCTTTTTGTCTTTGTCTCTGTCTTTCTGTAATTAAAAGTCTCAAGTTACATACTGCTGCAGTGGTTTCTTTAGAATAAACAGTACCAACAAGCACAATATTCAATTAATATTTTGAATAATAAAACCCGACTTAGAAACATATGCCTTCCTGAGACAAAAAGGATTGTTAAAGCTAGCTTTTATTGACATTTCAGTACCTCCACTGGAATCAGAAGGAAAAATGTAAAAGCTACTAGAGATGTGAATCGGAACCGGAATCGGTTCGGATTCTGGTTCTGATTCACATGTGGGTTTTTTTTCATCGGGCCCGATCGCGGTTTTGTTTATCGGCTGCGCCCGAGCCGATAAACAAAAAACCCACCTGACCCTTTAAAACTAATACCTTAGCTTCCCCCACCCTCCCGACCCCCCCAAAAACTAGACAGGGGCTGACCAATGGCACCGGTAGGCCCTGTGACATAGTAAGGGCAAAGGCTATCAGCGCCATTTTGACTACTGGCAGCCGATGGCCCGAGTGCAGGAGATCGCTCCGGGACCCCCACTGGACCACCAGGGGCTTTTGGCAAGTCTTGGGGGACCCTCCTGACCCCCACAAGATTTGCCAAAAGTCCAGCAGGGGTCCAGGAGTGACCTCCTGCACTCGGACTGTCGGCTGCCAGTATTCAAAATGGCGCTGATAGCCTTTGCCCTTACTATGTCACAGGGGCTACTGGTGCCATTGGTCAGCCCCTGTCACATGGTAGGAGTACAAGATGGCGCTGGCCATCCAGTGCTTCTACCATGTGACAGGGTCCGGCCAATGGCACGGATACCCTGTCACATGGTAAGGGCAAAGGGCCATCGGCGCCATTTTGATTAGTGGCAGCCGACGGCCCAGGATCGGGAGATCGCTCCAGGGACCCCCACTGGACCACCAGGTACCTGTAAAAAGTTTTTTTGGGGGGTCGGGAGGGTGGGGGAAGCTAAGGGATTCGTTTTAAAGGGTCGGGGTGGGTTTAGGGGTTATTTTTGTGTGCCGTTTTTCCCGCCCTCCCCCAAAACGAAAAGAGAACCCCCACGATCAATATCGTGGGGTTTTCCTATCGTTTTGGGGGAGCCCCCGATTTCTGACGATTTTGAAAATATATCGTCCGATATTTTCAATCGTCCGAAGCCCGATTCACATTCCTAAAATCTACTGAGAATGATCAGGTATCTATATAAGCAATAAACAGATGCACAACAGGACTGAAGAAATCCTACCTCTATGTGATTTTTCTACATAAATATCACAGCCTCAATAAAGTCCACTTTCTCAGCATTTTTTTTTTAAATCCCCACAGGTAGATTTTAAAAGCACTGCTCGTGCAAAAACGGATTCATACACGCCTATGTGGGCCACGCATGAGCATCGCAAATTTTAAGAAGCCATCTGCGTACGTATCTGTGTGCGCGTCAAGAATAAGGAGGCAGAAAAGGGGTGGGGCATGGGCGTTCCCAAGACTTACACACGTAACCCCTGAATTCTGCGAGGCTGAATGTAGCAATGCCAGAGAGAGAGAGAGAGAGAGAGAGAATCTGACACTCTATATCTCCCACTGTAAGAGGGGGGACCTTCAACTCAGGGTGGATTTTTGGCAGGGGGGGGGGGCCAGAGTTACATTAGTCTGCCTAGGGCGCAAGGGTCTGTGGATCCCTTTCTCTCTCTCTCTCTCTCTCCACTTGTGTGAGTACACACAGTAGGGGTATTTTAAATGATACACATGTACTTGCATACACAATATAAAATCAAGTGTATTTTTGCTTGCGGCTTGTTTCTGGGCGCACACACGCTCCTTTTAAAATTTACCAGCTAGATTTCAGTTCTGGCATCACTATAAAACTTGAACTGAAATTTCTTACCGACTTGATTGCTGACCTTGCATTGCACCTTACTAAAAACATCCACAGAAATGGAATATCCTTTCAGAAACCATCTGCACAGGGGAAAAAAAGCCAGACATCAACAAACCATTACAACAGCGACAGCAATAGCTCTAGAAAATGTTCTGCCCTGTGGCCAGCTCCAATCCTGAGACTTACTGTACTGTATGACCACTCCTGTTAGAATAAATGGAGATATGTAAAATAGAGGACGTGAAGAATTCTGTAGGATTTTTGGATTTCACTAGGTATGACAAATTAATTTGTATGTTTAATTTTTTTCTTCATCAGTGATGGGCCACCTCAGGTATTGTACCATTGCAATCTTTAGTCTATGCTTACTCAACTTTCCAATGGGCTGGAAACAGCTCCGACACTTGGTCAAGTTTTATTATAGCTTATTTAATCTTTATATTTTTGAAATCTATTCAGGGGTTAATTTTGTAATTCACACATAAGAAGAGACCCTTCATTTTCAGTATTTATATTATTTTATCCAGGAATTTATCATATCAGTGTCACAGACTCTTATAACCAGGGGCGGTTCTATAATGAGGCAGGGAAGCGGCAAAAACTGTCTCCCAAAATGCTCCTGTGACGGCCGACTCACCATTTAATATGCCAGAAGAAAAGCTCTGCGGCACAAACAGATGACGTGCCCAAGGGGATCTCACACCCCGCGGGCCAGAAGAAGAGCGTTGCGGCGACATGCAGAGATGACCACCCGTGGGGCTCAACAACTGAGGAAGCCCAGCAGCCACCGGCAGATCCCAACCCGCTGGTGGCGAAGATGAGAGAAGCCCTGTCGGCCGCCGGCAGAGCCCACCTGACTGGCAGTGAAGATGAGGGAGTATCTGTGGGCCACCGGCAGAGCCCAACCCACTGGTGGCAAAGGCAAGAGAGAGAGGCCCAGCGACAGTAGGCAACCGGACAAAATGAGAGGCCCAGGCCACTTGCTCAGCTGATCCCACCCACCATAGCCAAAAAAGAAAGGGGGAGAGAGTACTGTTAGTGAGGTAGAGGAGGAGAGTGCATTTGAAAAACAGCATGTGGTGTATGTATGAGAGAAAATATGTGTAAGTATGTGTGAGAGAGCATGTATATGTATGAGAACATATGTTGTGTGTGTGTCTGTGTGTGTTGAAAGAGCATGTGTGAAAGCATGTGAACGTGTGGGTGTGAAATGGTGTGTATGAGCATCTGTGTATGTATGAAAGAGCATGTGTGAGAGCATCTGTGTGTACGAAAGAGATAATGAATGTGCATTGTGTATATGAGAGGAGAAAGCTCCCCCCCTCCCTGCTCCCCATACTAATCCACAGCAATCTTGGAGGTGACTGGAAATTAAATGTTCCCAGGTATGGAAAGTAGAGATCTTTCTTATCCTTATTAAATACTGGTTTTTATTTGATGTGTCTTCTGTTTTGAAATATTTTATTGATATTTGGGAAATTTTGTATAATTTTTATATGAATTTTTATTTATTCACTGTTATTCTATTCATCAGCTGTTTTGAAATATTATTTTTTATCTGAATGCTTTTACTATTATAATTGATGCTTTATATTCCTTGATGTTATTATTTTGAGGAATGATATTTCTATTTTCTCATTATTGCACTGCATTCAGTCTGGTTTGTGGCGGATTCCAGTTCAGTTTTTTGTCTATATGTTTCTGTTTATAATTTATGGTCTCTTTTTATTCAGTATTTGCTGAGGGTCTCTTTGTGTTCTCCATGTGTGACTGAGGTGTGGTATTCTGCTAGTTTTTGATTTCTGTTGTAGGGATCTATAGCACAGGGGTTTCTCATCTAGTCCTCAGGACACATAGCCAGTCAGGTCTTCAGGATATACACAGTGAATATGCAGACACTGGAGGCAGTGCATGCAAATCTATCTCATGTATATTCATTGTGGATATCCTGAAAACCTGATTGACTAGATTTGTCCAGAGGACTGAATTGAGAACCCCTGCTATAGCAGGCTGGCTTTTTCTGTTATCCTAATGGGAGGTGATTCAGGGACGACTCAAGAAAATCTGCTTCCTGAGGCAAGGATGAGATGGCTCCCCGCCTCCCCTTCACGCCACGCGGAATGCAGTACACACAAACAGCAAGGCACGGCTCTCCCGTCGGCCATACAACGAACAGACACTCACACCGGATAGAGACATACACCCCCCCCACCACCGCAATACACGCCCACCACCCTCACCATACTCTCATACAGACACACACAAACACACACCACCCACTCATACACACACCCACCCTCACCCACCCATACATATGCACACCCTTAACCACCCACCCTCTCATATACACACACAACCACCCACCCACACACTCACATATATATGCACACACTCACCCTCTCATACACAAACACACACAACCTCAAACACACACACACCATACAGACACACGCCCTCTCATACAGAGACCCATCCACACCCACACTCCTTTTCATACACACACCCCCTTTCATACTTACACAAACCCACTCAAACACACACTCACCCCCACACACCCTTTCATACAGACACTCCCACCCTCCCTCTCATAGAGACACTCACCCTCTCAAAAAGACATCCACCCACACACACCCTCCCTCTCATACACCCTCTCATATACATACACACACACACCCTCTCGTACACACTCACAAGCTGCATCCCCGCCCCCCCCCCCCCCCAAGCTAGCTGCCAAACACACACACACACACACACACACACACATTGTACCTTTTCTTGCTCTTCAGCCACCCTTGGGATCCGCTGGCAGCCCATAGCTCTTTTTTTATTTCTTCAGTTCTCCAACCTGCCCTGCAGCCTCCTTTCTCTTTCTTTGGCTGCCACTGGCTTATGCTCCGGCAACAGCCCGCAGTCTTTTTTTATTTTTTGGCCACCACACGATGACCCGCGGTTTCTTTTTCCTTTCTCTGCCACCACCACTGGGCTCCTGCGGTGGCAGCACGCAGCCTCTTTCTTCTTCGCTGGCCGCCACCGGCTCCAACAGCGGCCTTTCTTTTTCCTTGGCTGCGCCCGTGCTCTTCTTTTAATTTCTTGGCCGCCGGTGACCTGAGCACTGGAGGTGGCTCGCTGCCTCCTTTTTTTCCCGCTGCCGCCGGTCTGGGATCCGGCAGCGGGCCAGAGTCTCCTTTCCCTTTCTTTGGCCGCCACTGGCCTGGGCTCCGGAGGCGACCCGTGGTCTGTCTTCTCTTCTTTTTGGGCTGCTGGCAGCCGGTGGTCTCTCTTCTCTTTGTCTCCACAACACCAGCACTGCAGGTTTTCCTGCCTGCAGATTCGTTTGCCTGAATGAAGGGTGAGGTGGCAGTGGCAGGAAGGTTCCAGGGGGGCAATTCTGCTGCCTTAAAATCTTGCCGCCTGAAGCGGCTGCCTCACCCTGCCTCATTATAGACCCACCCCTGGGAGTATTGGTGTTTAAGACCTAGTGTAATATTTGCCTTTTCATAGGTAGGGTTTTTACTGTTTTAGAATGGGAGGTTTATGATATTGTAATTCAGTTTACTCTGGGGTTTCTGAGAGTAAAACCCACACCCATATTACACTAGGCCCTCTATTACAATAGGCCTAACACCATATGCGTTCCAAGTGAGAATTTTGCTTTTTTTTTTGCAGGGCTGTGATATTTTGTGATATTTTTATCTCAGAAGACTATACTTTCACTGTCCTTTTTCATGTAAAATAAAAGCAGAATTTTTAATTGTGTGTGGTGAGGGTGGGGGTGAGGGTGGGGAGCGAGCACAAGCTTGTAAAAGTTCACCTAGGGTGCCTGACGCCCTTACTCTCTCTGGGCTCGTGCATGTCACACACAGACCCACATCATTCCCCCATCTTCCACTTCTCCAGGGGAAAATGCTGGAGGAAAAGGTTGGAGGCATGGTTTCTGGGAGTAGCCTTGAGCCAACCCTGAACAAGAACAAAAATGGGATAAGTCAAACTAGTATCAATCAAGTTGACTTAGGGAACAGCCACCGCTATTAATGTCAATAATTAGCATGGGATCTATCTAATGTTTGGGTACTTGCTAAGTACTTGTAACCCAGATTGGCCACTGTTGGAAAGAGGATGCTGGGCTTGATGGACCCTTGATCTGACCCAGTATGGCAATTTCTTACATTCTTAAATCAGAGGAAATACATGTTTTCAAGTAAATATCATTTTCTTTTCTTGTTGTAATAAACGCTGATAAATTCCTGGAAAACATATAATAACTGAAAATGAAGATCCCTACACATAAGTTATCTGGCAAATGTGAGCCTATGTTACACCAGTTTTCAAAGTGCATTTACACACATAAATTCTCCTTCAAAATAATCCCACCAAATCTATCCACACAAATTACACCCGCTAAAGGATGTACAGAAGGTTTTCTTTTTAGATACATTTATTAGCTTCCACCAGACACTCTGGATTTCTAGAAACCTCGCAGGAAATTGGTTCAACTAGAGGAAGTCTGATTGTTACTTTTGCTGTCAAGATGGAGGGAGATCTTGTATTGAAGCTTTTCTTCAAGAATGGGTCTTTTCCTTTTCTTGGAGGTAAATGAAGTGCATTTCTCAACCTTGGTAAACACGCACACAACTTCAAAAGAAAATCTTTTCTTCAAACAGAAGCCCAAGCATTGGGCATAGGGCGTCTTTTCTTTTTTTTAAGTTTCCTTGTAGGTGTGTGGTGGTTTACCAAGGAAATAAATGCATTTCCGATGATGCTACTCAGTTGCAGAGATTTTTGAATGTAGTAGCAGTTCTTAGGGTATAAAATGTGTTTATAGACAGTTGAATCCCTACATTAATTTTGCTCTACCATTGCTATCTGACCCCTCTATCTTGGGCTTGAGATTACCTTGGGATTGTATTTTTCTTTTTTTTTTTTTTTCATTTCCTTAAAATATTGAGCACAAGCTAATATTTCTTGTTAGCAATGCTTTTGGTTGTTGCACTTATAAAATTTTATACTATTGAAAATCCCAACCTATAAGCACAAGTCCAACCTCCTCCCCAAATCTGCCCCAGGAATGCCTCCATTCAGTCTGGATAAAACTTAATTGCAAACGTGACATTTATTTTATTTTATTTAAAACCTTTTATATACCGACATCCGTTTGCACATCGCATTGGTTTACAAGTAACTTAACTTTAGGCGAAGCCTTTACATTGAACAGTAACTGTGGTATTAAGGAAACAAAAACAACTAAATAAATATGGCTATAATTTACAAGGAGTAGGAAGATGGCTATAATTTACAAGGAGCAAGCACCTCTGGGGGGGTTGCTGCTTAGGTGAATGGGAGGGAAAAGGATATTTACACAAAGTTTAATAAAGATTGAGAATGGCATTATATAATACTATTTGACAAACAATAAGTGGAATTACATTAGGAGCAGAGGGAAAGGGGGGGAAGTAGAGATGAGTAAGCACGAAAGGAAGATAGGGTGAGAGGTGGGCGGGGGGGGGGACGCAGGAGGAAGGATCAGATAACATTCGGAGAGAGGTTCATGTTGGAAGGATAGGCTTGTAGGAACAACCAAGTTTTAGTTTTTTTTTTTAAATTTAGGGGTAGAAGAGAGCTATGCTGCCGCTTACCCAACTAATCAAACTTAATATTCACTTGGAAGCAGCTCCATCACTGCTCTCTACATTAATAGTGGGGGTGAAAGGGAATTAGAACATAAGGTTACTAAAAGCCAAGAGAACAGATAAGTATGAGAAAAAATAAGTGTGAAGCTTGCTGGGCAGACTGGATGGACCGACTGGTCTTCTTCTGCCGTGATTTCTAGTTTCTATGTAAGATTCAGTACGTAGGTCTGGTGGCATGGAGTTCCAAAGGGTGGGACCGCTAGGGAAAAGGCTCTGTTCATTGTGGAGGTGAGTTTTGTCGATTTGATAGAGGGGGTATGGAGTGTTCCTTGGTGAACGGAACGAGATGGTCGAGTGGATGTGCGTAGAAGTAAGGGAGGGTTGAGCCAGTCAGAGTTTTCATTATTGATGCTTTTGTGGATGAGTGAGAGTGTCTTGAAAAGGATACGGGATTGTATAGGCAGCCAGTGGAGTTCGATCAGGGTGGGCGTGATGTGGTCACGTTTTTTGGAGTTGGTGAGGATGCGTGCTGAGGCATTCTGTAGGAGTTGTAAAGGTTTGGTATATGATGCAGGGAGGCCAAGGAAGAGAGCATTACAGTAGTCAATCTTGGAGAGATGATAGATTTGCAGTACTGTACGAAGTCAGTAAGTAAAGTAGAGGTCTGAGTTTTTTTGATGGTTGAAGTTTGAAGTAGCAGTCACTTATTATAGATTTGATGAAGGGTTTGAAAGAGTGCTGATTGTCTATAAGGACACCCAGATTACGGGTATGGGCGGGGAAGGTAGTGCAGGTGTGCACTAGCTGCATTAGCTGCATTTAATAGCCAATTCTGTAAAAGGCCTTGTGAGGGAGTCTATAAGATAGCCCTCAAATCAACTTAAAGGACCTGCCACAGGTATCTGGCCCGGTCCTCCATAAGGACCCACACCGCAAGGTCCATGAAGTTTTCCATTGCACCTATTCATTTGAATCCTTCATAGGTAGATCTGTGGGCCTCAGCAAATCAATCAGCAGGCTCGTTATACATCAGGAGGTCCATATTCAGTAAGCTGGCAATTGGACAAGTTATGCAGCTAAAGATAGCCAGATAATTTGACCCGGATATGCAGCACCTTTCATCTATATTTTATTTCCACCATGCTTTACAATTACATATTTCCAATACAAGCATACATTCCCCTGTTGTGGAAAGTCAGGTTAAGAAGGCTGACATTTGATAACTTCGAAAGGAGAGAATGGATAAGGTGCAATGCTATTATTACTGGGGCAGGATTGTATGAATAAGGGGTGTAGTTTGATTTTGAATAAATCAATATATTCAGTGGGGTGGGAGAGTGTAAGCAAGGGATATTTAATAGTACGAGTGAGGTACAGGTATGTCAATCTAAACAGAAGAAAAGTTTGATGTAGCTGAAATTTTATACATATATTTTGAAATAAAAGATTCATTCATGATACAGTGTACAAGGATAGATAGGTGAGCAGAACACTTATGTTCTCTTGTTTTTTTGATAAGCAATACTATTATTACCATTTTACATTTGGGCACATTGAAACCCAGGCAGATATAGCGATACGCCTCATTTCAAGGTAAAAGTCAGTAGGTGAGCAAGATCTGATGAGTCTCAGCAGCTGCCCTAGCTTGTAGTAGAGGTGTGCATCCGTTTTCCACGTATTTGTAATCCGCAACTTATTTTGTCCTATCTGTTAAATACGTGGGGAGGCGAAACGCATCGTGACTCCCCACGTATTTAACAGATTTCTGTTTTATTCGGCATCCTAAATAAAATTTAAACCCCCCCCCCACCCTCCTGACCCCCCCAAGACTTACCAAAACTCCTGACCCCCACAAGACTTGCCAAAAGTCCAGCGGAGGTCCGGGAGCGACCTCCTGCACGCCGGCCATCTGATGCCAATACTCAAAATGGCGCCGATCGCCTTTGCCCTCACTATGTCACACATAGTCACACACTATGTCACACATAGTGAGGGCAAAGGCGATCGGCGCCATTTTGAGACGCGATCACTTGCGTCTCAGACGCAATCACTTTGTGTCTCAAAATGGCGCCGATCGCCTTTGCCCTCACTATGTCACACATAGTGAGGCAAAGGTGGCGGCACCATTTTGAGTATTGGCATCGGACGGCCGGCGTGCAGGAGGTCGCTCCTGGACCCCCGCTGGACTTTTGACAAGTCTTGTGGGGGTCAGGAGGCCCCCCCAAGCTGGCCAAAAGTCCTGTGGGTCCAACGGGGGTCCCGGAGCGACCTCCTGGCACGCCGGCCGTCCGATTGCCAGGACTCAAAATGGCGCCGATAGCCTTTGCCCATACTATGTCACAGGGGCTACCGGTGCCATTGGTCAGCCCCTGTCACATGGTAGGAGCACAAGATGGCGCCGGTGACCATGTGACAGGGGCTGACCAATGGCACTGGTAGCCCCTGTGACACAGGCTATCGGCGCCGTGATGAAACCGGCAAACGAGGGTGTGAGAATGCAGGGGTGGCTTCTGGATTCCCTGCTGGACCACCAGGGAGTTTTGGTAAGTCTTGGTGGGGTCAGGAGGGTTGGGGGTTATCGTAAATTTTAATTTTAGCCGGGACACGAATTTAACTCGCCATATTAACACATCGGGGTGCCATACGGCCGATTGTAACGCATTTGCGCCCCGACGAATCCGAATCACAAATGCAACGAAAACTTTTTGGCTGCACATCCCTAGCTTGTAGCTCACAGCTCCCTGAAAATTCATGCACAGCTCCTCGGATCAAAATGTTTGAGTTTAAACCTATATTAAAAAAAAAAAAAAAAAAAAAGCTACCTACTGAATAAAGGGGCTCACGGGTTCCAAAGCAGATCTGGTCAGCAAGTTCCTGTTGCCAAGCACAGACTGTGTGTTGTGTGCATACCCTCCAGGGCTGTCTTCAGCTCTGCCCTCCCTCTGCTGGCAAACCCTCACCTCACTGTCTATCACGGCTGCCTCTCGGATTTGGTTATCAGGACACAGTACAAAAAAAGTTCCTTGAAAATATGAAAAGTATTTCTTTCATTAGTTGATAGCTCACAGGAAACATCTTTATACAGACCGAATTATCCATATCACCTGACGTTTACGTTCAAGCTCAGCTACAATTTTAAGTTTCATGTTTGAGGATTTGTGGTGGACTTCACTTTCGGTGTAGGCAGTGGCCCTTTATGTTGGGGGACTCTGTGACTAGGGATGTGTGAAACAAGTCTGAGCTTGATCTAGGCAGATTCTACCCTGGCTCCATTCAGAAATAGTCTGCATATCTGCACGAGATCCAAATCATGGTAAATTCATGGCGCTCAGCTTGCATACAGAGATACGCAGTGAAAAATCTGCTGTTTGTGGGCTTGGTATCTGTGCTAAGTACAGGAAGCCTGCCTCTATTGTGCAAATTAAGGGACTGGCTTAGTGTTGCTCCCACCCTATCTCACACCCATTGACTGACTGATTTTTTTATATCGACTCCTAAGGGGCCCAATTCCTTACAGCTTTACTCAATTAAACCTACCCCTTTTCAATTAACTGCACCAATATTCTTCCTGTACTTAGTTTTTTCCCAATGTTGGCCTCACTACTTTAGCTCCAAGTCTCTTATTCGTTTCTTGTGTGTCCTATCTGTCTGAACTAGATTGTAAAGCTCCTTGGTGCAGGTACTGTCCATTACATTTCCCTGTGCGGTGCTGGGTACATTTAGTATGCGCTATACAAATCATGCTAATAATAATAATTTTGGGAGAGTCTATAAACAGATTTGAATAGATCATCTGTGGACCCCTGAAAACAATGCTCTTGTTTCTTTAATGAAGGTTCTTAGGGTATTTTCATGACTCTGTGTAATTTATATAGGTTTGGACTTTTTTCAAAGATTTTCACACATCCCTGTGATTACAAAAGTTATGTCATGTTTACCTATTTCCCTCTCCCCAATGATCCTCATCATGAGCTAACAAACCACCTCATAAGCAGTCAGCCATATTTTAAGAATTAGAAGTTAAAATTAATAATAAATCTTGCAGTTTAAATAGCAGTAGTTTATTTCAATTATGAACTCCAACAAAGAATGCAATGCTAAATGCTGATTGTTTTGACTCAGAATGGCAAAATAGTTGATACCAATTCTTAAAGATCATTTTTAATGAAAATTGACTGGCCCAGTGGCAAGTACTGTACACTAGAGATGTGATTCGGCCGAACCTTTTGGTTCAGCCTTCGTTATCGGCCTGCCACGGGAAATTTTGTTTTCTCGTGGTTCGGGCCAATTTTATTTCGACTACCCCCGAAACGAAGCCCGAAACCCACCCCAACCCTTCAAATTTAATTAATTGCAACCCCCCCTCCCCACCCTCCCAACCCCCCAAAAACTTGCCAAAATTCCCTGGTGGTCCAGCAGGGGTCCCGGGAGCGATCTCCCGCTCTCGGGCCGTCGGCTGCCAGTAATCAAAATGGCGCCGATGGCCCTTACCGTGTGCAGGGGCTATCGGTGCATTGGCCGGCCTCTGTCACATGGTGGGAGCAATGGACGCCTGTGGGGGGGTTGCAATTAATTAAATTGAAGAGTTTGGGGTGGGCTTGGGTTTTTTTAATGTGCCCTTTCTCCCACCCCCAAAAAAAATACGATAAGAAAACCCACCGGCAATTTTATGGGTTTTCTTATCGTTTCGTCACTACCACCCCCCCCCCCCCCCCCCCCCCGACACGTAACAAAATAGGAAATTTCGTCTCTATTTCCTATTTCGTTGCAAACGAATGCAGATCCCTACTGTGCACTTCCATTCAGAGCACCTGGATTTGATTCTTGAGCAAAAACTCTGCTGCATGCATTCACAGCTTTTGGGAAGAGGAAGTCTCAGCCATCACTCAACAGTGACACTAAGTAGCCAGGCTCAGAGTCCACACTAGCCAGGTTCCAAAGGCAGCTGTTTGTGGCCCTTGACCAAGGACTATTGCTGTGATGGACAGGTTAAGTTGGGAGGGAGGATATAAAAATAGGGGGAAACCCCCCAGGCATTTGTAAATGAAGGCTCATGGCACCTTAGCCCAATAAAGGCCAGATCCAAATGAGCTAGAAGACCCCCCCAAAAAAAGATGAGGTAACTGCTGGGCCAAAAAAGAATAAAAGAAGTAGCCTACTGGTTAGAGCAGAGAGCTGTGAACCAGGGAAACCAGGGCTCAGTCCTGCTGCTGCTCCTTGTGACCTTGGGCAAGTCACTTAACGCTCCACTGCCTCAGGTGCAAACTTAGGGGCTCATTCATAAAGCTGGGCCAGGCCATTTACTGAGCTATCAATGCTGTTATTGCGCAGCAAATGGCATAATATAAAGATTTTCAAATACCATGTGTTAGTCTGGCCCCGGCATCGCATGTATTAAATGAGCTAATTCGCATGCAAATGTATGGTCAGGCATGACATAGGATACTTTAGAATATCTGGATGTCTCATAAACACCAGAAATGAACTTTTTACAAGTGAAGAGGTCATCCTGCATAGATAAATACTATTTAGAATAATTATTCCCCATTACCTTTGTGACAAACATGTTTGTAAGGGTTTGACATAGTTTAAAAAACAGATGTTAAAGCTACTAGTTTCCCCGTAATATATCTTTCACAAAAGCAAATAAAGTGATCCTCCTTACCCTCTAGCATCAGAAGACCCCTGTACATCATATTTAGAGATTCATCATTTATATAGACTTCCAGCCTAGTTACTTCCTCTTGTTTCTCCTCTGGTGAGGACAACCAGAAAGACTGGTCTAGTAACAAATTCTCCATGCAATGATTTAAAAAACCTGTCCAAAAAAAAAAAATCGGGTGAATCAACATAGTGCCATAACCTTTCAAACAATGTCAGCATATAGTGTCAGCCTTGGATAGAGTCTACAGACTCACGCCAGGAACCTAGCAGGCATGGCTCAACACTGACCGACGACACATCGCAAGAGGACAAACTCCCTGATGAAAGGTCTCAATGTGGACCTGAAACATGGCTACGTCGGTGACCCGCTCAACCACCAGATAAGTCGGGGTGTTGTACGAGCTTATTTCTAAGCCATAAGAGACTGCCGATTAAGCCGTTCTAGGTTGTGTCATCAGCGGCTGTGGAGATTTTTTACCCTTCGTTGGGATTAGTACACAAGGCTGCGAGGAGCGTTTGACAGCACTTAAAATTGAAGTGATTTATTTCACCGTAATTAATTATGCATAATGTTTTATAGTAACAGATAAAAAATGATCCAACAAAAAGCTTGTGGATTGTAGCACATTTTGCACATTCATCACATATAATGGTCGGAGGTGGGACGTTTATGATTACAATCAACAGTCATATTACCCCTGGTGGGGATTTATGATAATGCATATGAAACGTTCCGCTCCTTCCAACAAAAATTTTTTTGTCAAATTTTTTTGTCAATAGTTAATCCTTTGCACTCTTACATGAGGATTTGGGAGTTGAACAGAGAATAGTTATATAAGTATCATGAAGGATTTGTTTTGAGGTTTTCATAGTATTGTAAGGATCCTTCTTAAATTGTATTGGTGCCCATTGATAATAGGTTAACATATAATGTGTGACATCACTGCTATAGATGAAGACCTACATTTTAACAGGCATTAGCATTAATGACCACATTATCATGTGCTAATGCAAGCACTATCCAATGCCTCATGTACTAATACTAGTAACACAGGTAACACACATGCTCATTTTTTTTTTTTTTAAATAAATACAATTATGTAAATAACCTCCTTAGGAATTAATGCTGAATTAATATCCTCTATTAATACATGCAAGGCACTCCTAGCATGGGAAAATTAACTATACCACCTGAGGTAGTTAGGAGGGCCATGTTACCATGAGGCAGTGAGTCCAATCTCACCTTCTTCCTTCCCCCCACTCCACAGTCACAATCAGACCTCCAGGTCTTCTCTTCCCAATGCTTAACATCCAGAATGGGTCCCTGGATCTTCATCCTGCTAGACCTCGAATATATCAGTGGTCTTCCATCCTTCCTCAGCCTTACCCCACAGTCATTGACAAAAGATTATGCATTTTTGCTGGGCTTCTACTCCCGGCAAAATATAAAAGTCTCTAGAACTGGTGTTAGTGGGGTTACCACTAACCCCCACCCCACCAAGCCAACACTTAGATCCTCCAGGATCCTGTGATATCTTTACTGGCAGGAGGGAGGTAATGTTTCTTCTGCTGGCAGGGCAACAACAAATTCAAAATGCTGCACACCCACTTCACATCATAATCTAAATTGCATGCAGAAGCATGTATAGTTCAAAGTATGACATACGATCTTCCAAGAGGAGGGACACCGGCTCTCTCTTGCTGGTGAAGGCTTTTCAGGAGCCTGCAGGAATCTGGCAACCCACTAACACCAATACCAGAGTTTATTTTAGGGGTGTGGGGGGGGTTCCAGAAGTCCATTATTGATGTCTAGGGTGAGGAGGTGAAATTGGGGGATGAGGACCTGGAGACCTGTTGTTGATGTTGAGGGTGGGTGGTTAAGAAGAGTAATCCAGGGGCCCGATTGTGGAGTGAAGGGTCTGCGGTCACCAGTCCTATTTCTCAGAGTCGGTTAGGACAGGCTGCAAGGAATAACACAGAATATGCTGGTATTACAATGGCTGTGTTCAGTTTAGCCTGGCCACTGTAAAGCCACTATTTTCTTCATACTCACATGTTGGTACTTCGAGCTTTGAAGCCTGATATACTGCCTATACTAGTCCTTGCACATAACTCACTTTTTACTGCAAGTTCTAACATGGGATAAAATACAGAGACCTCACAGTATTCTCAGTGAGTATCTTAAATTGCTACTCAGAATTACAAAACTTACAAAAACTCCTGATTTGTAAATCTACCCAAGTTTACATCCTGACCACAAGGACATTGTCGAGAACAGGAATTAAGAAGCTGATAATAACTGTATTGAGCCTGATATTTTAAGAAGGCTCAGACCTTGATTTAAGGCATTAAAAAGGATAAATATAGGTGCCTAAGTATGAACAGCTGAATTTAAGCCCCTACATGGCCTTTATGGTGCCTCTGAACACAGAAAAGTTAATGCTTTGCTAAGATTAGGCACCCAACACTAGAAATCAGCACTGAGCATCAGACTAATTTGAGCGGGCTAGAACAGAATACATTTGACCCTTATGAACAGCGACTCTATGGGTTCACCTGATGTGAGCCCGTGAACCTTTCTGATTCAGAAAGGAATGGGGAAGCATGCCAGCCAATCAAACTGAAGTCCGGATTTACTAAGACTTTTCACCCATTCTGTGCTTATAGTACATTTGGCCTTCATTGAAAAAAAAGTAAAAAGTAAAAAATAAAATCTTTACTACTCAGCAGGTTGGGCTTTTGGACAAAGGGCAAATTCATCCTATGTGTGCCCTGTAAACAGAAACGTAAGCAAGAATTCATACCCAAGTCCTAGACTTGGCATGTACAGTGCTAACCTCTGGGATAGCAAAGCCTGACAGCTATCTCTCTTTGATCAGAAGTGTGAAGTGCACACATTTATTCTCTGATACAAAGTGTTATGCATGAGGTAATGTTGGAGTACTTTTAGTCAGTAAATACTGTACATATGCCTACTATTTTTTGCTAACACCGGTTCAGTTACTGCTAAACAAATCAATGATCCATGGAATAATCATGTGGATTTCTTTTTCAGTATGCCAACAATAGATGTTAATGGTCACTGTTTCCCATTAAATGTGTTTGCAACAGCCAGGACAGTTACGAAAGAAGAGCTCTTGAAAATAAGATGGCTTTACCAAGAGAATAGTAAGTAGAAAACTTCCATACTTCTTCGTATGTTTAAACGTCACAATTATTAGATCTTGGTCACTGTGAATGGACAGCAGCCTGGCAGATAGTTCCTAAAAGATAGAAAATTAACTTTGTTCTATAATGATCAATTATAAACACACAAACGTTTAGCCATTGGGGTTAAGAATACAGATCAATATTTGACTTCTACATTCTAATGGTCTGATTCAACTATTAATGTCTCAGTAATCCTACGGAGGTCCCAACATACCTCATATTCCTAGAGCTTGAGCTAATAAACTTACCATTTTTATAACACTACTGGATATATGAGGAGCTGTACAATGGTAATACGTGAAGGATAAGACTCTTTCCAAAAGCCTCACATAAGCAAATCAAACAACAGAGCTTTCCTGAAAAATCTAGGCCTGGACTCTTATGGCAGGGTGAAGGGAACCTCTCTTCACCCAAAGTCCCTTGTGATCTTCTGCCTTAAGGAGCCTGGGTTAAAAGCCTGAAGTTAGACTGAGGAAGTAGTCGGAGCCATCACATAAGCAAATCAAATAACAGAGCTTTCCTGAAAAAAATCACAAAAAGCACATCATTTGAATGGAATTCAGTTATAACTCCTGAGCCCCCAAAAGCATCCCAGAAGCCCAGCAGGAGGAAGAACGGATTTTATCTCCTCTCACTGAGCTGAATTCTAAGTGCCAGCCAGTGCTGCTTTTTAAAAAAAATATCTTGAAGGACAGGAGTGAATCGAGGCCTTGCCTGTTTATCCAGATAACTTTAGGACAGCTATTTTGCCAACATGAGCTATCCAGATAACTTTACCCAGCCAGTGACAAGTGTCAGAATAACGTTTAGCCAAATGTCAGGAACGCCTCCAGCACCATCTTTTTTGTGAGGATACTGAGCTGCTCAGACAAAATTTAGCTGGGTAGCTGGGAGAAATCATCAAATCTTGGGTTTTGGCGGCTAACTCAAAAACTTAGATATACAAACCCTTTGAATATTGACTTCAAAGAACTTCATTCAAAGAGCACCTCAAACCAGTGAGATTTTTTAGTAGGCTTTTCCTGGGATTTTACAACACTTTCATACAGAAAGGTTTATGTCCGGTGCAAATTTCCAGCTATAGCCTGAATACCTATGGCTAAATGTTCAAAAAACTGCACAGTACTGAGATATCTAACCTCAGACTTTAGACACTGGCTAACTCTGGTCCTGCTGCAGAATTATCTAAAGTTAGCCAAATAAACTTATCCGCCTATTTATAAAATAGCCATTATGACGGAGACGTCACAGAGCAGACCCCAAAGGCAGCAGAGGAAATGCTAGAAGTATCTGACAAAGAAAGAAAATCCCCAGAACATAGCGAAGTAAGAGTCAGGAGAACTGCAAAACCCCATATGGACAGGGATTGGGTGTCGGAAGGGAGTTCTGGGGGGTGGGACCTTAGGGAGTTGGGCGGGCCAAGGTCCCTCCCACCTTAGTGCAGGTGGAGTAGATAAAGACAGGAAGGACGTGTGGTTCTCCCTTTTAGAGCTAGCATAAAGAAGCAGCAGGAGGAAGGAAGCTTAGAAGCAGAGGAGCCAGGGTGATTAGCCTAAGCAGAGCTGCAAAGGAGGTAGGATGCACGACGCGGTGGGAGAAGGAATGCCAGCACCTAGTTAGCCAAAGTTAACAAACATCATTTTTCCTTAATTTCAGTGTGGGGGAGGGACACTGCAGGGTTGCTAGGCCAGGAGAAATAACTGCAACAGTTAAGCAACTTCAGTGTTTGTGACTGTGTAAAGCTGCCGTATGGGGGGTTGGCAGCACACCCTATGTAGGGTCTTGAACTTGTTTTCCTGCTGGGCTGGTTGCAGTGTGGACAAGCAAAGTATTAAGAGAGTTTTGAACACTGGATGTCAGGCCTAGGCCTTTTGTGGCAGCCAGGGGTGGCTGGCTTTCACATACCTGGGTGCGGACTGGACTCTCAGAGCCAGATAAACTCAAGACACTCTGACAGACTCGCAGCTTGATCCAGGAACAATTTGGACATTATTGCACATGAACAATAATGGGCATAAGGCAAGCATAAACAACCAACGATAAGTTATCTTCCTCCTGAAGCATTCTGAGTGAAGTGTGCTAATTATTTAAGAGTTTCGCGGGACTCAGGAATCAGGATACTGCAGCGGAACTACCAGCTAAGTGCAAGCTATGTTTTGAGGCACAAGATATCACACCATCTATATTCAATTGTGCTACTGCAGACCCTCTCTTTTTGTGCCCTTTGTATAGAGAACAGGCACAAAAAAGACCACAGTCCATATAGGCAGCCAGAAACCGAAGAATCTTTAAATTAACCGGGTAGGGCAGAAACCCATCTGGCTTTATAGGAGTGTGCTTTCTATAAAACAGAAGGTCATTGAAGGAAGAATGTCCTTGGCTTGAGGTCCTGGAATTTGAACGCAAGGTAGCAGAACAACGTAAGAAGGAGCAAAGACAGGGGACAGAGCCCCAGAATATTAATGACATGTGGGATCACAAGTTGGCACTCCAAAACTGCAATTTTGTTGGTGTCCCACATGCATGACTTATTTATTTATTTTATTTATTTATTTATTTAACATTTTTATATACCGAAATTCATGTAGCAATGTTACATATCAATTCGGTTTACATTATAACATTAACATGCATGTAAGGATGCGGTTACATTGAACAGGGAGATAAACTTGGAACAAGTAACTGGGGAATAAATTACAACGAATAAATAAAGTAGTGCGAGTTCTCCTGCGAAGTTGAGACTAACCTGACTAAATATATAGGTGCTTATAGAAGCTTATAGGATTCGATAGACATGGAACATGGAGCACCTGATTGGATAGATAAGGCAGCGATTAATGGCCTAGATTAAACGCTTGTTCGAATAGCCAGGTTTTGATTCTCTTCTTAAATGTGATTGGGCAAGGTTCCTTCCGGAGTTCTGGCGGTAGAGAGTTCCATTGCGCAGGGCCCGCTGTGGATAGAGCTCTTTTATGTAATGATGTTTTGATAGGAGGGGCAAGGAGGGTATCTCTATACGCTGCTCTTACCGGTCTTGCGGGTATATGTGGTCGAATAGGTATACTGAGATCCAGTGGAATGAGGTTGTGTATGTATTTGTGTATGATTGTAAGTACTTTATAGGAGATTCTGAACTTAATTGGGAGCCAGTGAAGGTTTCTCAAGATGGGGGTAATATGATTTCTTTTGTTAGACTTAGTCAGGATCCTGGCTGAAGCGTTTTGCAGCATTTGTAAAGGTTTTATGGAGTTGGCTGGGAGGCCGAGTAGAAGGGAATTGCAATAGTCAATTTTTGAGAAAATGATTGCCTGGAGAACCGACCGGTAGTCTTGGAAGTGGAGGAGTGGTCTGAGTCGTTTCAGAACTTGTAGTTTATAGAAGCCATCCTTTGTGGTATTATTAATGAATCTCTTTAGGTTTAGTTGATTGTCCATGATGACTCCGAGGTTTCTGACTTGAGAAGAAAAGGAAGGTTGATTAGTAGGGAGTATGTTAGACATTGCATTGTTACAGTCCTGTGAGACGAGGAGAATTTCAGTTTTGTTTGAATTAAGGATTAAGTTGAGGCTCAAGAGCAGGTTGTTGATGGATTGGAGGCAGTTGTTCCAGAAATCTAGTGTTTTTTGAAGAGATTCCATAACCGGGATGAATATTTGTACATCGTCTGCGTAGATGTAGTGGGTTAGTTTTAGTTTGGAGAGGAGCTGGCAAAGTGGTAGAAGATAAATATTGAAGAGGGTAGGGGGTAAGGATGAGCCTTGAGGGACTCCTAGAGAAGAGCGGACTGGGTGTGATTCGTTATTGTTGACTCTGACCTTGTAAAATCTGTTATGTAGAAAAGATTTGAACCAGCCTAGAGCAGTGCCTTTGATGCCGATGTCGGCTAGACGGTCCAGAAGTGTTGAGTGGTTCACCGTGTCAAATGCGGCCGATAGGTCGAGAAGAATGAGTAGACCGGGTTGTTTTTTATCCAGGTTCAACAATATTGTGTCTGTTAGGGAGATTAGGAGAGCTTCTGTGTTTCTGGCTTTTCGGAAGCTGAATTGAGAGGGGGCTAGTATTTTGTTGTCGTCTAAGTACTCCGAAAGTTGCTTATTCACTATTTTTTCTAAGATTTTAGAGATGAAGGGGAGATTAGCAATCGGGCGATAGTTGGCGGGGTCGTCTGGAGACAGGTTGGGTTTTTTAAAGAGAGGTTTGAGAATTGCGAGTTTCAAAGGGTCAGGAACTGTACCTTGCATTAGTGAGCAGTTAATGATGTCGGCAATTGGTTTGGCAACTGTTTTTGAGATGGCAATGAGTAAGTTGGCAGGAATCGCATCTGTGGGGTGTGAGGCAGGTTTGAGCTTCTTTAGGACTGTTTCAATCTCTAAGGAGGAGGTCGGCTCGAATGTTTCCAGACCCATGTTCTGTTGAATATGTGAGGAGTAGGCAGGTGGTGGAAGAGGAGCGTTGTTGGTCTTTAAAGGTCTGATCAAGTCTGTGATTTTTTTCTCGAAGTATGTGGCTAACTCTGAGGCTTTGCTGGCCGCTTGATCGTCCGGATGGTCGTGGGGGAAGATTTGGTGAGAGTCGAGACGAGGGAGAATAAAGCTTTAGGGTCGAAGATGAAGTGGTGTATTTTCTTTGAGAAAAAACCCCTTTTTGTTTGTAGTATGGATATCCGGTAGCGGTGCATGAGGGATTTCTAGGCTCCCAGGTTTGATGAGGATGGGTTCTTTCGCCATGCATGTTCGAGTCTTCTAAGTTCTTGTTTCAGGGTTTTGAGTTGAGGGGTGTACCAGGGTTTCCTGTTGTTAGAATTAGAGAGGAGGGCTTTCGAAGTTAATGGGCACATGAGGTCTGCTACGTTCTTAGTTATTTTGATCCAGGAGGAAGTGGCTGAATTCGCATCCATGAGGTCTATTTTGTCTAATGCAGAGGATAGTTGTGGGCTGAGAGATTCTGGGTTGCATAACTTCCTGGACTGAGGTTTTTTGTACTGGGAGGGGGATGGGTTGGGTGAGCTTGAGAGTAGTAGAGATCAATCTATGGTCCGAGCAGGGGACTGGGGAGTAAGTCGTAGATGAGGCAGTGGTGAGGCTTTCATTTATGAAAATTAAATCCAGTGTGTGTCCCGCTTTGTGTGTTGGAGCTTTGATAATTTGTTTGAAACCCATATATTGAAGTGTGGTGAGAACGGTTTCACAACTGGAGGATTGAGGGGTTTTATCCACGTGAAGGTTGAAATCTCCCATTAATATAGCTGGGGTATCTGTGTTAAGGTGTTTGGCTAACAGTTCAATTAAAGGTGATGGGTCTGATTCTAGGCTTCCAGGAGGGGCATAGATAAGGCAAATTTGAAGGTGTTTAGATTTGAATGTTGCGAATTCCAAGAATGTTGCGAATTCCAAGACTTAAAGACTTTATAATCCAGGTGGAACTGGAAAAGCCTCTACTCCGGCCTTGGTAGATTCCAGCTGCAGGAAAACGCTCGTTCACCAGGACTTACTATTTCAAGGATATATTAACGATAAGAAAATAGAGACAGTAACATATATACATGAGGATGAACAAAAGTGTTCAACTTCCCATGTCCTCTTGATGACCTCCACAGTTCAAGCCATGTTAGAAGCAGCTGTCCTCTCTGAGCTACCATACCCAGTAGTCCTGGATCGAGAGTATCCCTATTTTGTAACCTTATTTATTTTATTTATTTTATTTAAGTGTTTTTTTATACCAATACCCATATTCACATCGTATCGGTTTACATAGAACGTATAGTAATGATAGAGAAAATACATAGAACAATGTATGAGATAACTCATGGGTGTTGGGGACAATACAGCCGGAGGGGGGAGGCTCTTGAGACAGAGCCGGGGTATGTCCCGGGCATGTCTGGATGCTCGACCAGACATGGCTGAGCTGAGAGGGAGGATATGTGATGGAGTGTACCGACTACTCCCTCAGTCTAACTTAAGGAGCCCACTTCAGGCTTTTACCCAGGTCTCCTTAAGGCAGAAGACCGCAAGGGACTTTGGGTGAAGAGAGGTTCCCTTTACCCTGCCATAAGAGTCCAGGCCTAGATAGCATGTGAAGGCCCCCAGGGGGCTGGTAGGACCTCACAATACACTCAGACAGTGAGCGTTTACCTGTTAGTTGTGCCCAATGCAAAGTGAGTTGCTATTTTGATTCTTGTATCTTGGAAGCACCATAAATAAATATCTGCACCATAACTAAGCTGGTCCAGTCTTATTGTATTCCTGAACTATTCCTGTGGCCACAGCAGGCCTGAATATGCTACATTCCCTTTGAAAATTAATGGGTACATACTAGGAATGTGAATTTGTTTTAACTAAATTTGCAAAACACAACAAATAAGGGTGAATTAGTTTCATTCGGTGGCCCCAAAACAAATTGTGGGCCCCCGCCCGAATTAAATGAAGCCCAAAGCAGGGACTGCAGTCTAACCCAGGCATGATGCCAGTGCCTTGGCCTAGGCCTAGGCCTGAAGCCGGTATTTTGCCTAGAACATAGGCCTAGGCTGTGGCCTAGGCACAAGTGCAACACCAGGGTCTCAGCCTAGGCCCCACCCCTTGAAAAATGACTTACCTGATCCATCAGTTATTCGAAGCTGCGGCCAGGCCGGCTCCTGATGTTGGGACCTTGGCCTATGCCGGGTCCTGGTCCAGAAGCTGGGTCTCAATGCCTGGGCCTTGGCCTAGGCCTGATGCTGCAGCCCGGTCCAGAAGCCAGGTTCTGATGCCTAGGCCTCAGCTCAGGCCTGACGTTGGGGTCTGGTTCAAAGTTAACTCACTCTTGCACATTCTCTCCAGGGGAAGATGCCATTTTGCTGTACGACACACCTTCCCCAGCGGAGAGCATCATTACCAACAAGAAAAAAGACAGAAGACCTACAAAGAGGACGTCTGAGGCCCGGGCTCTGGGCCTGGGCCTAATCCTAGGCAAAGACCCAGGCATCAGGATCCGGCCTCCAGAACAGGCCCTGGCATTGGGCTACAGCCTCTGGGTCGGGCTGTGCATTGGGACCCAGCCACTGAGCCAGGCCCTGGTCTAGGCAGAGACCCAGGCATCAGAACCCAACCTCTGGACTAGGACCTGTTGTCAGGCCTGAGCACAGGCTTTGGCCTAGGTTGAGGCCTGGGTTGAGGCCCCAGTGTCTAGCTTAGGGCCTGGTGTCAGGCCTAGGCATTGGGACCAGGCCTCCAAGTCTCTGCCTTGCGTAGAGCCTAGGCTGAGATCATGGCAACCTACCACTATCTTGGCCTATGCAAGGCAGAGGCTTTGCCTTGGGCATAGGCCTCGCCTACTGGCCATGGCGTTTTTACAGGTGGGAGAGATGGGTGATGAGGACAGAAGGCCCCGTTTCCTTTTTTTTTCATCTTTGGATTGGCTTTTTCTTAATGTTTGATTCATTTTTTGTAAAAAAGAAAGAAAAAATGAAACATTAAATGAAACAAAATCCTGGGGGGAAACATCTCAAAAACGAAATAAAAAAAGAAACACATTATTTACTCCTGCACATCCCTAGTACGTACTAATACTTGAAGGGCATACTAACCCTCGTGTGGCACTTCTATACCTGCATGGGAGTAGGTGTAAAATGTTTGCACATACATTTAAACACTTACTTAACTCTGCCCCTCAGAACACTTCTTTCAAGCATGCATAAAATAAAGCATGCCATTACTTCCAGAAGTACTTTTACATGAACATCTTCCAGGGTGATTTTCAAAAAGTCTATATATATATATGCATGCATGCTATGCGCATGCATGCTTTCAAAATTCACTCCTAGATGCCTAATTGTTTAGAATAGCATCAAATGGAGTTTTATACAATATCCAAATTAAAAGATAAAAATGCTTAAGTTAATTTGCCACACTGAGTCAGACCAAAAGGTCCATCAAGCCCAGGATCCTGTTTCCAAAGTGGCCAATCCAGGTCATAAGGCAGAATCCCAAGGAGTAGATAGGTTTCTTGCTTCTTATCCCAGGGATACGAAGTGGATTTCTGCAACACTATCTTAATAATGGTTTATGGACTTTTCCTCCAGGAACTTGTCCAAATCTTTTTTAAATGCAGCTACACTGATAGCTTTCACCACATCCTCTGGCAATGAATTACAGAGCTTAATTATGTGTTCAGTAAAAATTTTTTATCTTATTAATTTTAAATTTATCAGCTAGTAACTTCCTTATGTGTCCCCTAATCTTTGAACACTTTGAAAGATTTAGCAACTGATTAACATTTACTTGTTCCACTCTACTCATTATTTTATAGACCTCTATCATATTTCCTCTCAGTGTCTCTTCTCCAGGCTGAAGAGTCCTTACCTCTTTAGCCTTTCCTCATAGAGGAATTGTTCCATCCCTTTTATCATTTTGGTTGCCCTTCTCTGTACCTTTTCGAATTAGGTCCTTTGCTACCGGGTGTGTAAACCGTACAATTGCACAGGGTAGCACACCCAATGGGGCGGCCTTGGGAGCAGGGAGAGGCCCGGGTTGCCACTGGTGAACCCATTCCCATTGATGGCGGAAGAAGTGAAGGTTCGTGGTGCTGCCTGTGGGATCGGGTCCACCGGTGTCAGAAGAAAAAGTCAAATCCAGGTGCTCCTCCTCTTTCCTGCCTGCACGGCCCCGGAAGAAACATGTTAAGAACATGCCATACTGGGTCAGACCAAGGGTCCATCAAGCCCAGCATCCTGTTTCCAACAGTGGCCAATCCAGGTCATAAGAACCCAGCAAGTACCCAAAAACTAAGTCTATTCCATGTTACCATTGCTAGTAAAAGCGGTGGTTATTATCTAAGTCAACTTAATTAATAGCAGGTAATGGACTTCTCCTCCAAGAACTTATCCAATCCTTTTTAAACACAGCTATACTAACTGCACTAACCACATCTTCTGGCAACAAATTCCAGAGTTTAATTGTGCGTTGAGTAAAAAAGAACTTTCTCCGATTAGTTTTAAATGTGCCATATGCTAACTTCATGGAGTGCCCCCTAGTCTTTCTATTAATCTGAAAGAGTAAAAAACTGATTCACATCTACCCGTTCTAGACCTCTCATGATTTTAAACACCTCTATCATATCCCCCCTCAGCCGTCTCTTCTCCAAGCTGAAAAGTCCTAACCTCTTTAGTCTTTCCTCTTAGGGGAGCTGTTCCATTCCCCTTATCATTTTGGTAGCACTTCTTTGTACCTTCTCCATCGCAATTATATCTTTTTTGAGATGCGGCGACCAGAATTGTACACAGTATTCAAGGTGCAGTCTCACCATGGAGCGATACACAGGCATTATGACATTTTCCGTTTTATTCACCATTCCCTTTCTAATAATTCCCAACATTCTGTTTGCTTTTTTGACTGCCGCAGCACACTGAACCGACAATTTCAATGTGTTATTCACTATGACGCCTAGATCTCTTTCTTGGGTAGTAGCACCTAATATGGAACCTAACATTGTGTAACTATAGCATGGGTTTTTTTCCCCTATATGCATCACCTTGCACTTATCCACATTAAATTTCATCTGCCATTTTGATGCCCAAGTTTCCAGCTTCATAAGCTCTTCCTGCAATTTATCACAATCTGCTTGTGATTTAACTACATTGAACAGTTTTGTATCATCAGCAAATTTAATTACCTCACTCATCGTATTTCTTTCCAGATCATTTATAAATATATTGAAAAGTAAGGGTCCCAATACAGATCCCTGAGGCACTCCACTGCCCACTCCCTTCCACTGAGAAAATTGTCCATTTAATCCTACTCTCTGTTTCCTGTCTTTTAGCCAGTTTGTAATCCACGAAAGGACATTGCCACCTATCCCATGACTTTTTATTTTTCCTAGAAACCTCTCATAAGGAACTTTGTCAAATGCCTTCTGAAAATCCAAATACACTACATCTACCGGTTCACCTTTATCCACATGTTTATTAACGCCTTCAAAAAAGAGAAGCAAATTTGTGAGGCAAGACTTGCCCTGGGTAAAGCCATGTTGACTTTGTTCCATTAAACCATGTCTTTCTATATGTTCTGTGATTTTGATGTTTAGAACACTTTCTACTATTTTTCCTGGCACTGAAGTCAGGCTAACCGGTCTGTAGTTTCCCGGATCACCCCTGGAGCCCTTTTTAAATATGGGGGTTACATTAGCTATCCTCCAGTCTTCAGGTACAATGGATGATTTTAATGATAGGTTAGACATTTTTACTAATAAGTCTGAAATTTCATTTTTTAGTTCCTTCAGAACTCTGGGGTGTATACCATCTGGTCCAGGTGATTTACTACTCTTAAGTTTGTCAATCAGGTCTACCACATCTTCTAAGGTCACCGAGATTTGGTTCAGTCCATCTGAATCATTACCCATGAAAACCTTCTCCAGTATGGGTACTGGAGCCTCACAGGCAGGAGCCTCGCAGGCAGGAAGGAGGAGGAATCTCATTGGCAGCCTGAGAAGGCAATGATCCAAAAGTCCAGCAGGAGGAGGAGTGAGGTGGCAGAAATGGAGCTTGAGCAGCAGTTGAATGTGGACACTGTTCCTCACCAGAGGCTACAGAGGGGAGCTTGGGGAGATTCGGCAGGCTGATGCTGGCGGAGGCTCCCTCCCAGGACAGGCACCAGATGCTCATTCCACGCAACTCCCGTTGACCGACCATGCCCCTGTCCACCCCACACCAGCCAATCAGCAGCTCTTACGAGCCTCACACTTCCGGTGGCAAGCGGGAAGGGGTGGGGCCTGCCGTCCCAAATTTAAATTTTGGGGGGAAAGTTCAGTGGCGGGCAGAGTAGTTTACCTGAAATTTGGGTGTTATGGTCTTTTGTGAAAAGGAAGTCAAGTATGATTGCCAAATAGGGTTGTCAACTTTTAAAAATAGAAAAAACAGTCAGGCTCCTCAGACCTTCTCATGCACTCTATCTCCTCCCTTTCCTCAACCCCTTCTCCTCAGCTCCCGACCAAGAACTTTTCTCATGAAGCTGGGGGCTAATCCTTGGCCCAGATATGACAGCAGTGGCAGGTAGTGAAGGAATGCAGGCCAAGGCCTGGCTTCCAGGCACAATAATGGATTATGACCCTATAGACTCCTTAGGCAGCAAGACATTGGGGCCCCCTGTCCCTGTAGGTTGACTGTTATATAGGCCATATAATTGTTGATATGTGGGGGTGGGGGATCCTAGACGTGTACCTAATGTGCCTATTGGGTAATCCAGCACTATACAGGAGGCAGAGCCTGGGAGAGAAGTGGAGCAGAGCATGAACTTCCTCGCTACCTGCCCCTGCTGTCACAGTTAAGCCTAGTACCAGCCTTTGCTTTATAAGTGTGGGAAGCGGGGGAGGAGATAGTGGCAGATTGGAGAAGAGGGTTGGGAGTGGAAGCAGATCTGGGGTGGCCGGATGTGCATACCGAGCATTTGCACGGGGTGGCACACCCGGGGGAGGCAGTGAGCCGGCGTCAGCCGGAGAGGCCATGGGACCACCGACAGCCGAAGGAGAGAGGCTGCAAGCCGCCAGTGCTCAAGCCACCACCGACCATCGGAGAGGCCGTGTGCGCTCACGCATTCACACAACTTCCGCTCCCCCCCCCCCCCCCAATCAGGAAGGCCTGCAGGGCTATAGTGGAGCTCATCCCGCCACGGCCTGAAAATGTCAGAAGACCATGTGTATATGTGTGTGTCTGAGAGCCTGTGTGTTTGTGTCTGTGTGAGAGCCTGTGTGCATGTTTGTTTGTGTGCCAGTGAGAGCCCATTTGTCACATATAGGCTTTCACAGGCACACACACACATAATGTATCTGTGAAGGAGAGGGAGCCTGTGTATGTAAGAGAGAGGGAGTGTGTGTGAGAATGAATGTGTTAGTGCGTGTGCGTGTGCGTGTGTGTGTGTGTGTGTGTGTGTGTGAGAGAAGATAAAATTTGGGCGTCCCTACCTCCCCCAATCCATGCCAATTTTAGGGTGATTGGAAATCAGAAGATCACAGGTATGGAAAGCAGGAGATGTTTTTTTATTCCTTATTAGTTTTAATTACTGGGTGTAATTTGTTCTTTTCAAATATTTAATTTTGGGGGGGAGAGAAGAGAACATTTTTTAATTATTGGATTTTTTATTCATCAGATATTTTGAAATATTTTATTGGTGTTTGGAAAATTTTGTGTTCTTTTCATTAACTTTTTTGAAATATTTATTCTTTTTATGAATATGAGTTTACTATTATGGTTGTTTGATATTTCTTGATTTTATTATTTAATGTTTTTATGAAGAATAGTAATATTTCTGTTTTTCCATTGTTGCTCTGCATATAGTGGCTGGCTTGTTGTGGGTTCCAATTCAGTTTTTCTCAGCATGTTTCTGTTTCTACTTTCTGTTCTCTTTATTCTGTATTTGGTGAGGGTCTGTCTATGTTCTGCATATGTAATCAAGGTGAGGTATTTTGTTGGAATCATTTTCTGTGAAGGGATCTATAGCAGTGTTGCCTTTTCATAGATAAGGTTGTTAGGGTTGTTTTGGTATGGGAGGTTTACTATAATGTCATGGTAATTGTGTTTGTTCATGGCTTTCTGAGGACCAAGCTCACACCCAATACGCATTATAAAAAGTCTAATTCCACAGTGAGTTATAAATGTCGTTTGTAGAGAGTTTTCTAGTTGGCACCACAGGAGTGCATGTAAATATAATATGCTTGTTGTGTTATTTTTGCCTCAGCAGACTGTACTTCTGAATATTCTTTTTCATATAAAATTTATTATAAATGCATAATTTAATTGTGTGTGTCTGTAAAGGATGAGTGGTGTGGGGGTAGAGTATGTTTAAGGCTGTACGGTTTGCCTAGGATACCTTATACCCTTCCCTATCCATGGGTTCTGGGGTGGGGGTGGGGCATGTCAGTTTGGAGGACGGCACTGGACTTTATTTGTTGGGCCCAGGACAGGCACTGAATGAATTGTGGTGGGGGGGTGGGGGGTTGGGGGGGGGGGGGGGGGGCAACATAGTAATTTTTCACACAGGGCAGCAAAAAAGCTAGTACCAGCCCTGTTTCTAATTCTGCTATATCTTTTTTGAAATGTGGTGACAAGAACCGCACACAGTACTCAAGATGAACCTCATCTTGAGTAATGCCTCTGTATTGAACCATGGAGCAATACAGAGGAATTATGATATTCTCTGTTTTATTCTCCATTCCTTTCCTAATAATTCCTTGCATTCTATTTGCTTTTTTGGCTGCTGCTGCACACTGGGCAGAAGATTTCAACTTACTATCAACGATGACCCTTAGATCCATTTTCTGAACGATGACTCCTAATTTTGAACTTTGCATTGTGTAGCTAAGTGCATCACTTTGCCACATTAAATTTCACTTGCCTGCCCAGTCTCCCAGTTTTGCAAGGTCTTCTTGCAATTTCTCACAATCCTCTTGTGATTTAACAAATTTGAATAATTTTGTATCATTGGCTTTTGAGCATCAACATTGGATAGCCAATATTAATTGATAATTCCATTTTAAGGCTCCTAACATAACTGGCTTAGACACATATCTATATATCTTTGAAAATATAATCCCATATGATTTGGAACAAGAAGTGTTTTGAATTTATGTCCAGATCTGTATAACCAAAAACCTGAAAAATGCATAGTGCTTCATGGAAGCACATGTAACTCATCTGGTTTCTAGGATATCCATATTGAATACTCATGAATGAGATTTGCATGTGTTGAAGACTCAGTGTATGTAAATTTATCTCATGCATATCCATTGTGGCTGTACAGAAAACCAAACCAGTTAGGTATGCCTCCAGGACTGGATTGAGAAATACTGGCTTACTAAGCACAAACTCATGTGGCTATCACTGACTGTTTCCTTTTGCTTGTACTTTAGAAGGCAAAGGATGCCAGAGTTCAGTGTCCCTCCAAGAGTTATGTCTATGAACTCTGCATCAATCTCCATACTTTATATTTTTTGAATAAAGATCATAAAGCAATCTCCTGTCTCTTTAAGAGCCTCAATAGTTCGTTCACTACAGAACTTTCAGTGAAGCTAATTAAATATTAATTTAGCACCACAGGTACCGTTAGTGTCATTGTGGCCACAGTACAATTCACACTATTCCTTCTCACAACAGATTCACAATCCTATACTATAATATACAAATGAATCACATTTTGGAATTTTATTTTCAAATGGAATGCCAACAGTTCAGTTCAAGTGTGACTGAAATTTCCAACTATGCATTTATAGAAACCCCAGGCCTGTAAATCCAGCAGGTTACTTGAGACTTAATCATGCATATAAATTACCTTGTGCAGCTGAAAATGGCAGACAGAATTGCACTTTCTTATAACACCAAACCTTTTACCATGTTTGTGAACATGTGTTCATTGTGTTTGTCTGTGTACAGACAAACTGGAAGAATAGGGCTACTACAGTCATAACAACAACAAAAAAATAATCTCTCAAGATTTTAAGTATTTTTATGCTCATTCTGAAATCTTGAGAGTGGAGAATTGGCTGGATTATTTAGAAAGACAGATGATCACAGTAATCCCCATCTTAATAAAGCCACGTTTTAGCAAGCATAAACATGCAGTATTTCTGAATTGTCAAAGAACAAAAGGAAGAAAAATGAATTTGGGAAAGACAAGAAAACATGATTGTATTTCGGTACTGTGGTTCAGCTTTCATAAATCCACTGCAACATAACTGTGCATAGGGTGTTTTTATGTATAAGAAGTAAATATTGGGGCGCTGGGAATTATTTGATGGTTGTAACAGCTTGCAGTGTTATCCTTTCCTGTGTTGTGTTTTCACATATGTAGCATTTGTACTGAAAATATATGTCAAAGAAGAGCTAGACTCACACCAAAGACTGCCATCACCTCCTTGCTGTCGTTCTCCAACAAACGAAGCTTTGCCCTGAGCTTTTCCTGCATGTATGGGTCTGGAAGCCCATTCTTTTTTCTTACCATGAGTAGCGTTAAGGAAATATCTGAAAAGGAGCAACTAAAAATTATGACTCACAATCACTTAAGCAGTGTGAATTCATCTTATAGGCACATCCCTGGGATTCTATGAGATTGTGCACACAAGAGAAAGCAAAGATGCTTACCTGTAACAGGAGTTCGCCAAGAGCATCAGGATGTTAGTCCTCACATATGGGTGACATCATCAGATGGAACCCGACACGGAAAACGTCTGTCAAAATTTCTAGAAACTTTGACTAGGCACACTGAGCATGCCCAGCATGCCCTATACCATGCGTCCACTTGGAGTCCCTCTTCAGTCTCGTAATAAGAATTACAATAAAACAAAAAGTAGAAGAAACCCAACTCTGTGGGGTGGCGGACTAGTTTTGTGAGGATTAACATCCTGCTATCCTTGGAGAACACGTGTTACAGGTAAGCAACTCTGCTTTCTCCAAGGACAAGCAGGATGGTAATCCTCACATATGGGTAAATCCCTAGCTACAGGCTGCTCTTGAACACAGGAAAGGACCAACAGTCACCTAACCAGGTGCCAAAAGGTAAAACAACACTGGTGCTATTGGTAACAGAGAGGGAAACAGTCTAATCCCAAACAATGGGCCCTAGGTTGGGAGAGTTGGGTTCTACACCTCATACAGGTTCCTGAGGACATATTGGCCAAATCTACTGTCGTGTCGGCCATCCCTAACCAGACAGTAATGGGATGAGAATGTGTGGAGAACTCAACATCACTGCCTTGCAGATCACACTGCCTTACGGAGCCTTGACACGATCCCCAAGATGCAGTCCCGCCTGGGCATAACAGAAGGAAATGCAGTCTCCTAGCCAATTGGAAAGTGTCTGTTTGGCAACAGCAATGCCCAAACTATTCTTATCAAAAGAAATAAAAAGTTGGATGGACTGTCTATGGGCTTCTGTCCACTCTAAGTAGAAGGCTAAGGCTTGCTTGCCATCCAAACTGTACAGTGCTTGTTTACCTTGGTGCGAATGGGACCTGAGAAAGAAAATTGACAGGATGATTGACTGGTTAAGATGGAAATCCATCACCACCTTAGGTAGGAACTTAGGGTGTGTACGCAAGACCACCCTGTCATGAAATAATTTAGTATAAAGTGAATAAGTCACTAAGGCCTGGAGCTCGCTGACCCTACACGCTGAAGTGACTGCAACCAAGAATATGACCTTCCAGGTCAGGTACTTCAGGTCATAGGAGCGCAGCAGCTCGAAAGGAGCTTTCATCAGCTGAGCTAGTACCATGCTGAGGTCCCAAGACACGGGGAGGCCATAGAGGAAGCTTCAATTGAAGCAGGCTTCCTTCATGAAATGTACAACTATAGGCTGTACAGAGATGTGCGTACCATCTACACTGTGGTATGCACTACCACAGTGTAGATGGCAACTTAGTGCCAATCACACTAAGATGAACCCTGACAGAGTTGGCTTTTAAGCCAGCCTCTGATAGGTGTAGACAGTAGTCAAACAATTTTTGTGTTGGGCAGGAGAACGGGTCTAGGGCCTTCTGTTCACACCACATGGAAAGCCTCCTCCACTTCAGACCATAGAACTTCCTAGTGGAAGGCTTTCTGGAAGCTATAAGGACCCAAGACACCTCGACAGAAAGATTAAGCGGCTGCAAGATTAACCTTTCAACATCCAGGCTGTGAACGACAGGGCCTGGAGGATGCCACTGCCTGCCCTGATCTTGTGTGATGAGATCCAGGGAAGTCCCCAGACTGATCAGTTTCCAGGTGTACAACTCCAGCACGAGTGGAAACCAGACCTGTCTTGGCCAATGAGCGGCGCTGAGTAGTGGGTCTGAGAGCGCTTGGCCCTCTTGGGACGGATTCAACCACCACCGATTGGTGGGGCAGCTGATGTTTATCGACTTCAACAGCCTTCTGGATGATGTAAACCCTGTCCACCTTCCTGTTCATGGGAGACACTGTGAGGGCGTATTCCGAAATTCTCAGCAGCAACTCTATAAGTATCTCATATACTGGGACCACCACGATCTTCTTAGGAGGCTCCACGAACTGAAGAACCTCAAGCATTTTGTGTCTGGCATCTTCTTCAGTCAAAAGCTGGAATGGAATGACCTCTGTCATCACCTTGACAAAGCCTGTGAATGTTAAGTCCTCAGGCAGGGACTTCCTCCGCTCCTCTGGAGGAGAAGGATCTGACAGGAGACCATCTGAATCTTTGGAGGAGGACTTCATCTGATCATCCCCCAGGGGTCATAGGGCTCCTCATCCTCATTGTAATCCACAGAAGATGAGGCCCTAGATGCTCAGACTCTTTGTTTCCACCAGCCTTGATGGAGCTTTCTCTTCGGAGGACCCGGCGATGAGCACCGTTTTGGTAGGGGGATGCTTCGATGCCCCGCTGGTCATTGATGCCATCCTGGGAACCAATACCAGCTGGGCTGGTAAAGTACTGATAAGCACTTTGAGTTTCTCCACAATTGGTACGATCACGGGTGCCACTGGCTCTGGTGCCATTGGTGCTGTGGGAACAGAGCCCTGCAGTGCTCGCTCCACCGCTAGCTGGACATGACACTTCAGCTCCTCCTCAAATGTTGCTGATGCCAACACCAACTGGGAGGAATGAGGGGTGGCCAGATCTTCTTCGGACCTGTGAGGGGGCTCAGCAACTATTACCAGGACCAGTGGAGACCAGCACGATGGAGGTTTGGCACTCCTCGCCACAGGGCTGCTTCGAGGGCATTGTGGCAAAAGCTGATGCGCCCCCATGCCTGGCCCAATGGGTCAACAGTAACCAGTGCTAATGCTTTTTGGTCTTCCCACGATTCTCGGCCAGGTCTTTCCCCAGTGCTGAGATCAAGGATGATGAACCTGATGTCCTCATTCCAAAGGAGATTGACAACACTCGGTCTCCAGCACCCTTATCCACCAGCGACGACAAAACTGATGGTGCCATTGGCACAATGTCCATCAATGCAGCTCTGAGGTCCTCTGATGCAGATGCCGCAGATTCCAATGCCGATGGGTTGGACGTCTTCAACCTGAAGAGATTGTCCATCTTGTCGAGTCAAAGCCAATGTCCCTAGGCACTCAAGCTCAACCCCCTTCGTGATGCGATGCCCCCAGGCAGAGGATGCAAATTTCACGTGGATCAGTGATCGACATGTCCTCAGGCACTGGGGGACATCAGCAGAAGCCAGACACGGCCATGATGGGATGAAACAACCAGGAGAAAAATTGATCGATAGTGGTGGGCACTGATGGAAGACTGCCACCAAAGCACCACCGAAGCAGGGGGGAACAACTTTGAAAGAAAACTCACCTGAACACCAAAAACCCTGCATGGGGACAATACAGGGAGGCACAGAGAGAGACCTAGTGAGGGCTATTGAAGAGAAATGGCAAAAAAAAACCCCAGCAAAAAACGAAGTTTTACAAGGCAAAAGGCCACTTTTTTTTAGAGCTCAATCCAACCGCGAGGCTGATAGCTCCATGAAGAGGGCACCTGTGTGTATGCATGGTATAGGGCATGCTGGGCATGCTCTATGTGCCTAGTCTACTTTCTAGAAACTTTGACAGAAGTTTTCCATGTTGGGCTCCACTTGATGATGTCACACATCTGTGAGGACTACCATCCTACTTGCCTTGGAGAATGTGAAATACAAATTCAATTTAATTATGTGATTCTATAGCTTTACAGGTGAATTTTCAAAATTGTACATGCATAAAAATTAGCATATATACATGTAAATAGCCTCTGCGCGAGAATTCCATATTTTTTAAAAGTAGAAAATACGCATGTATATTCACTTTCACGTATACATGTGTGCAAAATCGGCAGTCTAGGGCTATTATCAACACTTACATGCATAAGTTGCTATTTTAAAAGACTTGGCAAATGTTTGTGCAACTTACTTGCTTATTTTTACACCTGCTAATTATCTGGTATAAGTGATATTAAACATATTCAGTGTGTACTGTTGGAAGGTCTGGGTTAACCGGGTGATGTTCAGGCTAAAGAACCAAGAGGGTCTCGATGACCTGGAAAAGGATTGGCAAACCGGTGGACTAGTTGGTAAAACTGGTAATTTCCTTGATGCGCATGTTTTAAAATTGGCTGACTTATGTATATAAATCACGCTAAAAGCAAGTAAGTCCAACTTTAATTTTGCATGTAAAATATACACACATATATTTTTAAACAAGTGTGAAAGAATGCACATCAATGCATTGCATGTGCTTGTGCGTAAGTCTACAAACACACATTTTATAAAATGCGCGTATATCATACAGGCGAGTTATAAAATACTAGGGAAAAACTACGAGTGGCCATATTACATGTGTATATGCCACCGTGCACATCGGTTTGAAAGTTATCTTCCCTGAAGTCCATATTCAAAAGCCATTTAGATGGATAAATCAAAAGTTATCCATCTACATGGCAAATGTGGCATATCGGCCACTTATCCATGTAACGTATAGCCAGATAAGTAGTTATCCGGCTATAATTTAGCTGGATAAAAAAGGTGCATTTTGGGGATGTTTGGAAAGGCCCCAGATATCCGGCTATCCCAGCCAAATGTAGGGTATATCCGGCTAGGTTAGCTGGATAACTTTCGACCTTCTTCCGAGCAGGTCTAAAGTTATCCGAGCACACAAGTCTGGATAACAAACATGTTAAAATGATATCCTGCTAAGTAGCGCTGCCAGGAGCTAAGACTACAGGGTGGCGAGTCCCCTCCCTCCTCGCACCAAAGCGTGATAATAAAGTCTCCTGGCTATAGTCTCCTACTCCCAACCCTCGCCCCCTCTCCCCAAAGCTTTCTAAATCTTGAAAAAGTGCCCTCCAGCCCCCGGTGGTGATTGTTACCAACCTTCTGACTGCCTCCCCGCCTTCCCTCCCACAATGAATCATGGCACCTGCCCCCCCCCCCCCCCACCTCCACTCTCCTCTCCTTCCCATCCTGAACAAAACCTTTCTTTTTTTTTTTTAATCTGAGCCGGGAGAGGGGGACCCTCCGCCCCACTCCCAGCGCTTCCAGTGCTCCTCTCACAGCGGCAGCACTGGATGCGTAAACCTCAACCTAAGCTTACACTTCCAGCACGGCCACTGTCAGAGCAGCGCTGGATGCGCCGGGAGCGGGGCGGAGGGTCCCTCTCTCTCCCTGCACAGATAAGAAAACGTTATTGGCCAGGATGGAGAGGAGAGGGGAGGTGAGGCAGGCGCCATGATTCTTCATAGTGGGTGGGTAGGTGGAGGGATGGCTATGGGGCAGCCGGAGTGTTTAACAATCACCACTGGAGGGACACTTTTTTCAAGTTTTCAAAAAGGTTTGGGGAGGGGTGGAGGTAGATGACTATGGCCTGGAAAGACTTTAACATCATGCTTTGGTAGGGTGGGGGGTGAAGGGAGAGGATTGGATGCCCTCTAGTCTTACCTTTATTTTGAGGGTCATGACAGCGCTACTTAGCTGGATATCTTTTAAAGATATCCTGTTAAGTAGCGTGTTATCTGGCCACACAAGGCCAGATAACTTTAGTGTTGTGTCTGTGGACCCTTGGGATGGAGTAAGATTGGCTCTACCTGCAGGGAGGAGCCCTGCAGGTTCTCATTGCCAGCAGGCGGACCCAAACAAAACAGAGATTGGTCTAGAGTTTCATCTGTACCAGCCCTCGTTCTCCTCGGGTTGAGCCTTTGGATGCCGGGGCTGGCAGGACTTAAGAGAAGATCTCTCTGGAGATGGCTAGGATCATGGTTCAAGGGCAGGCTATGGTCAGAGGCAGGCAGCGGTCAGGTACAGTGAGAGTCCAGGCAAGGGTCGAAACCAGATATCCATCCAAGGAGGAGGAAGAGGGATGGACAGGGCTGAAGCAGGTAAGGCAGGAGTCGGCCAGGCAGATGAAGGTTGGAACAGGCTGGGCAGACAAAGGCAGGAAGCAACACGCAATACAGGATGTAGCTGAAACTGTTGCTGAGCCAGGGTGCATCGGAGGGGGCTGCCCTTATATGGTGCCAAGATTGGTGATGTCATCAGTAGGGGGCCATAGGGACTTCCCCGCTGCGGTCCCTATGGCTGCATTGGGCTCACGTGTGCCTAAGGGGAGTAATGAGGAGCAGGAGCTAGCAGAAAGAGCAGTGGCAAGCCCAGCCACAGAGATGAGAGTGGCGACTCATGGGGGCACCCCGCGAGCCATCGAACGCAATATTTAGGTTGGTTATGTTCAGCGGGACGTTTATTTCACTGAATGTATGGGACAAGATATCCGGCTAACCTTAGCCGGATATCTTGTCCACTAACTGAATACGAAACTCCCCCCTCCCCCCCCCCCCGCGTCTACTTAATTTCAAATTGTACAGTATTCCTCGTGTGAAATATATTGTCTCTGTTATATAGGAGCTTGTTCTTATGAGCAGGACACTGAATGCAATTAATGTTAATAGTGAAGCTATGCAAAGATAATAATAGCAGAGGAATTTGTTATTCATGAGCCATAAAGCTTTATTAACTGGACACAGCTCATTAGTTTAGCAAGTTCTGCATTCCAGAAAAATAAAAAAAGCAATAACTCAAAAGGGGGGGAGGCGCTGTAAATTGTCTTAGGAGGCCGTTGTGTTAATTTCTATAGAATTTTATCAAGTGCTAGTACCAATACTACAACCAGTTAGTTGCATATTTGTATTGTAATTTAGTATTAAAGCCGAGGGTTAGTGAATTCTTACAAGGTCAAGGCAGGAATGTAAGTGAGAAGGAAGCTAGGGCAGGGAGATTAAAAAGGTTTGATGTTTTATGTGATCTAGGCACAGTCTGGTTGTGATACTTTAATAACGCAACTGATATCATATTCTCAAACGTAATAGGTTAATTGATGAAAAGTATTGGGTCAGGGCTTACCTGTGGGAAAACTGTCTCCGGGCTCCAGAGAAATCTCTGAACTGTCCTTCAGGCAGTCATTAATCTGAACAAAATCTGGAAAATAGAACAGTTGTAAAGGAAAAATCACACAGCAAAGAAAGAAGTCTCAAAGACATCCCTGATTTTCAGGGATTGCTCCTTAGTAGTGTCCTATGTTCCCTTAAAGTTTTGAAAGACTGCGTGTGCAAAAATGTTCTTTTTGTGCAACTTTTTATAAGACAAATTCAATTCTGTGCACTATGAGCTGTACATAATGCAAATATTAAGATTTCTTGTGCACGCTATGTTTTGCTGTATGCTCAGGGTTCACGAGCTTTGTGCGCATGCATCCGCGCACAGTTTAGAGACACTACCCCATTTCTTGTCCCAAATTTCCTTGTCTGACCCGCCCCAGTTATCCAACCAAACAGCTGCTGGAGCAGTGAAAGGCTCTCCCTGTCCTCAAAACAGACAATAAGAAAAACCCATTTGCCAAAAGCCAGTCTCCCATCTCTCCAGGTTCTCCCTAATTATACTTGAACTGCTTCTCTCACAAAGCACCTAGAGCTTCCCTACCTCACCCCACCCCCCATCTCTGTCCTCGCAGTACTTTCCACCGATGCTGATCGTTAGACGGCCCTAACCAATAATACACTCTTCCTCTACGCTCCCCCAGCTGATATATATCAGCCTTCATAGCTTTTTGTCTGTAAAGATTATGCTACACTGTATAAATAATTAGACCCTGAGTTTGTGATAGGTTGTAGATGTAAAGCCCATGTAATGACTATGCTACACTGTAATATGCTACGCTTTATAAATATTTAGACCCTGTTTTTGTGGTAGGTTGATATCCCTCCCTAACATATACAGTAGATGTAAAACCTGCGTTCATTCCCCTGTTCCTCCGTTCAGGCTTAATTTTAACCCGTTGCTATATTATAGTTGTTCATAATGCAGTTCCTAGTTCTAAGCTGTTCTTCACTCAGTTCATAGTTCTCTGTGAAGCCTGTTTGCTATATTTAGTTTTATGTAAACCGATATGATGTTCCCTTACTAATGTTGGTATATACAAATTTACAAACAAATAAATAAATAAGGCCACTTTTGCGATTTCGGAGATGGCGAGAAGAATCCTCTCTTCCCCATGCTAACCTTTCCCTCGAAGAACCAATGAGAGCCTGCCATGCTGCTGAACTCTCTCCTCCCTCGAAGAATCAATAGCAGTGGTAGTCAGGGCTGCTACACTCCTTTCCTCCCTGCCCTAATAGCAGCAACAGAGAAGTCTGTACCCAGAATCTTCTCTGCTCTTGCTATTCAATGAAGTGGGCCTCAGCCTCATGAAAGGGAAACTGGAAAGACAGCTGAGGATGATTGTAATGAAAGCAAGGAGAGGGGAGACAGAGAGAGAGACAGAAAGGAGAGACATGAAAAGGGGAAGAAAATGATAAGGGAGGAGAGAGGCAGACCATGGGAATGAAAAAATCTGAATGATTATGTTAGATTAGAAGGAAAAACGGAGGCAGAGGCAACAAAAGTTAGAAGAGGGATTGGAAGAGAATTAAAAGGAGAGATATTAAAAAGAGAAATATCATAAGAGAGAAAATAAGAGAGAGACAGAGCAGGAACAGAAATTGAGATAAAGGAAAAAGTAAGCCAGAAAGTTGATTAAGAGCAAGCAACAACAAAGGTTGAGATACAATTTTATTTTGTGCAAAAAATATGAATATTAAGTAATTAAGTTCAGGTAGTAACATTGTAACATAGCAGATTATGGCTGAAAAAGACCAACTGGGCCTTCCAGTCTGCCCGGTTTTTCTGTTCCACATAGTTAAGAATGTCTCAGCTTCCAGCTGTAAAAGCTTGACCACTTGTAGGATATTGTTCTTCGTCTAAGAGTAACTTCATCTTTGAATTCCCACTCAGGCATACTAATAAAAGCAAGAACCCTTTAAGACTTCCACAAATTTTGCACGTCCTCACCTGTCCCCTCTGCAGGAAATATCTGCCAGCCCTTGCAGTTAAATTAGATCCCTAACATTTTTTGTGTAAAAAAAAAACCAAAAAAAAAACCAACTTTGCATTTGTGATTCTTAGTTATCAGAAAACTGCATATTTTGAGATTAGCAGGCTAAATATTCTCTCGAAGGCAAGAACATAGATTCTTGCCTCACTCCAAATGCTTTAATACTGCCTTAGCTTATCAACACATGGGCAATTGGCCATGATTTCTCAACAAACATCTGGTAACTGTACTTCAAGATCATCAGAACTATTAAAGAGAAGCAGGAGATTATTAGATGGCCAACACAATCTATTATTTTTTATTTATTTGTTTTTGTATACCGACATTCATTGGAGTACATCACATCAGTTCACATTATAACAGTTGGAATAGTATGACAGGGGAGTTGTACTACTTATACATTGAAACATTAACCTTAATGGGGAACATTAAAACGTATATAGCATTAAACCTTGGGGGTGAACATTAAACAAATATAACGATAAATATTAAGGGTTGGTTATTGGTAGTTCAGTTTTAGAACTGGGCTAGGGTGCCTCATTAACAGATGCAGTATATACAATATATACAATAGGGTATCACAGATACAATATGTACAGAATGGCATGCACCATTTTAACTGGAGGTTAAGGTGTCTTAATAATGATGCATGGAGACATTGGGGGGGAGGAGGGAAAGGGTCAGGGAGTAAGAAGTGAAGCAAGAAGGGAGGGGAGGGGTAGGGGGGATTAGTTTGTGTGTTGATAGGCTTTATGGAATAGCCATGTTTTCAATTGCTTTTTGAACGACTGGGTGGAGGGTTCCAGTCTGAGTTGGGAGGGTAGCTTGTTCCAGAGGGTGGGGCCAGCTACTGAGAAGGTACGTTGTCTGGTGGAGGCAAGGTGTGTGGGGGATGGAAAGCAGGCCTGTGTTTTGGGATCGCAGGTTTTTCTGGCTGTTGTGTGGTTGGGGAGAGTCTTTAGACCAATTGATTTTTCGGTTGTTGAGTGTTTTGTGCGGGAGGGTGAGGATTTTGTATTGTGACCTGTGTGTTATGGGGAGCCAGTGGAGTTCTTTTAGTATGGGGGTGATGTGTGATGAACGATTGGTGTTTGTGAGAGATCTGGCTGCTGCATTTTGCAGCAGCTGGAGAGGAAATTTTGTGAAAGAAAGAACGTAATGGTGGGAATTAGGAAGGTATGTGCTCTTTCCAAACTCTGTGTGTATAATAATGTAACCCCTGGGTTAATGTCCCCTGCCAGGACCCACTCCTCAAACAGAATTTCAATGTTAGTCTTTTCCTAATATTATGCAATCTGATGTCCAGAATTCCCTGACTGGGGGGGGGGTTGCGTCCGTCACTGCTCGACGCCCTCACTCGCCCTCTTTACCTCTGTGGCGACTCCCTCCGGGTCTGATGGATGGTTTGATGCCACGGCATCTTCTTGCCCTCTCCTGGCGTCCCCGGACCGGCACGACACTGCGGATCCGCCATGTTGCCTGATGACAAAGGGCGCGCGTGCGCGCCCGCATGCTCCAATTGATGTACCAGCAAGGGTGCGAACCTCGGGGGCATTCCCCCGAGATGACATCATCCACTTCCAATATAAAAGGTCTCAGTATTCACTAATGAATCAAGTTAGCAAGGATTGATAGCGGGGTTTCATTTGGACTCGCTTCTCTCTACTCTACTCTGCCTCCTCGGACTTACCAAGGGTACCCGCTCTTCGGGGGCCTCGCTCTCTTTTCTTTATTTCAGATTGCCAATAGAAACCGGTACTCGCTCCTCGAGGGCCCATGTTCCTGGACACTCTGAAGATTCTCTACTGCCTGGAAGCTATCACAGATACAGACATTTGTGAGTTACCATCTCTCTCTCAGAGCTTTCCCTGGTACCAGGTACTCGCTCCTCGAGGGCCTAACCCTTTCCAGCTACTGAGCTTCCTCAAGGCCTTATGTGAGTTTTGTCATCTAGTTCTGGCTATGACTACAGCATACACTGTCTACTCACTGTCTATAGTTTCTCTACAGCTCAGGAACCCTGGGATCGCGGTTCCAATACCTGAGGGACTTCAGCCCTGCCGGGTATATCAGCTCACTACTGCCACCTCTGGTGGTTCTACTAACCTGTCTAATAAAAGCATTATCTGTGTCTGTCTCCATACCCAAGCCTAGCCGGTGGTCCCTCTGAGGATATCCTCCTGGGGGCGCAGTCATCTGCCATCGACCCAAGGATCCACCTATCTACATTCCTCTACAGCTGAGTGCCCTCTCCAAGCACTCCGCTGATAACAGATTGCTACTCTCTCTCCATCAGGAGTCTTCAGCAACAGATTCACTACAGATTGCTAGCTCCGCAGTTTAACCTCTAACAGATTGTTATCTACTCCCTCTACAGGAGCGGAGCATATCAGATTGTTAACTCCTCCTTCCTCAGGAGCAGTTCCATACAGATTGCTAACTCCGCCCAAGGAGCATAACAGTTTGCTAACTCCTCCTTCACAGGAGACGTATTCATCACAGATCGCTTACTCCTCCTCCAACAGGAGTATCCAGCAACAGATCTACAACAGAATTCTAACAGATTGCTAACTCCTCCCTTCTTGAGGAGTAGATCACAACAGATTGCTAACTCCAGTGGATCTGGCTTTAAATTGGAGAGGCAGTACTCCTGGGAATCCAGCTTAAGGTATGGGATGTCAGTAGCCCATGGACCCGGCACACCTCTCCGCTTTGCAGGCTATCCCGGGCCTGGCTCAACACATCTCAGAACAGCAAGAAACCTTGGAGAAACTTACTGCAGCATTCCATCAGCTTCACACACAGAAGACCCAAGGCACAGCTTCTACCCAAGAAGGTCAGTTACAGGAGGTAACTTTAAAGACTGCTGTTCCACTGGCTGCTCCTATTCGCTTCTCCGGAGAACTCCAGAAGACGTGGGGCTTTTTGAACCAGTGCAGCATGCATTTCACCTTACAGCCTTCATTGTTTCCCACGGGCCTCTCTAATACCACTTACATCCTGTCATATTTGGATGGGAGAGCCTTGTCATGGGCATCTACCTTGTGGGAACACAAAGACATAGAAGGATTTATGGACTTGTTTAAATCCGTTTTTGATGACCCTGCTCGTATGTCTGTTGCCGGGTTTGCTTTAGTAGACTTGAAGCAAGGCAACAGAACATTGGCTGAATTTGCCATAGAATTCAAGACTCTTGCAGCAGAACTTCACTGGGACCCCAGATGTCTCAAGATTCTCTTCTGCAGAGGCCTGGATACCTGCGTGAAAGATGAGCTGGCCGCTCGCCAGACACCTGACTTGATGGAGGAATTAATAGCCTTAGCTACTCGGATTGATTGTCGGCTCCGAGACAAGGTGAAGGAACTCCGGCCTAAGGTGTTAACTGGGTTGAAACAGGCTAGTACCTCTGCACTTCGGATGGGTCCAGCAATTCCTGCTGTTGATAAAGAGAAACCTATGCAACTTGGTCATGGTCACTTGACCTCAAAGGAGAGAAGATTTCGGAAGAAACGCGGCCTGTGCATGTACTGTGGTCAGTCAGGCCATGATGTCTCTGCAAGCCCCATTCGTCCGGGAAACAGATGGGCCTAAGTCCCGCAGGAGGATGTTCTTGGGCCATACTGCGTTATCTCCTTCGCTCTCTCATTCAGTCTCTGTGACCTCTGAACCAGCTACAGTTCGGACCCCTGCCCTGGTGGACTCAGGGGCAGGAGGCAACCTTATTCTTAGACGTCTTGTGGAAGACCTGAGGAGTCCCTTCATCAAATTAGAAGATCCATTATTGCATCACAACTTGAAGTGGGCTTTGGACGTTCCTTTACACCGCCACTTCTCTTGAGAATCTTAACGACATCCACAGCAGTTTTTACTTCTGTCTGCTGATATGCATAGCGGTTGTAATGTTCGCCATGGCTAGATGGCGCTCTACATCTTTACCGTCTTTATGGACTATAACTTTCATAGCGGTTGCTATGTCGCCATGGCTAGATGGCACTCTATATCTTTACCGTCCTCACGGACTATAACTTAGAGATATCTGCTACGATTGTTTTACTCGGAAGTCGTGTCTAAAGTATTACAGCACAATTAGTTCCAAAGAAGATATCTCTAGCTAACAGCCTGTTTGATTTGCTGGTGCCACCACCATCTCTCTCTTCCGGCCATTCTACGGAAGAATGACCAACCTAAATATTGCGTTCGATGGCTCGCGGGGTGCCATGAGTCGCCACTCTCATCTCTGTGGCTGGGCTTGCCACTGCTCTTTCTGCTAGCTCCTGCTCCTCATTTCTCCCCTTAGGCACACGTGAGCCCAACGCAGCCATAGGGACCGCAACGGGGATGTCCCTGTGGCCCCCTACTGATGACATCACCAATCTTGGCACCATATAAGGGCAGCCCCCTCCGATGCACCCTGGCTCAGCAACGGTTTCAGCTACGTCCTGTATTGCGTGTTGCTTCTCCTGCCTTTGTCTGCCCAGCCTGTTCCAACCTTCATCTGCCTGGCCGACTCCTGCCTTACCTGCTTCAGCTCTATCCGTCCCTGTTCCTCCTCCTTGGATGGATATCTGGTTTCGACCCTTACTTGGACTCTCGCTACACCTGATCGCTGCCTGCCTCTGACCATAGCCTGCCCTTGAACCATGATCCTAGCCATCTCCAGAGATCTTCTCTTAAGTCCTGCCAGCCCCGGCATCCAAAGGCTCAACCCGAGGAGAACGAGGGCTGGTACAGGTGAAGCTCTAGACCGCTTTATTTATTACATTTTTCAAATTCTTTATCACTTTTGAAAGTGATGGTTAAATCTGCAAGCCAAGTGCTCCTGATAGCCTTTGGCAGTGGAGGCATTGTCTTCAATGAAAATGCCTTTTTCGCTTAAAGTACTTTTGATTATATTAAAACATTTAAAACTCTTTTTTATTGAATTTTTACAATAAATTAAAAGGACAATAATATATAATATTAACAACAGTAACAAGATACCCCATCTTCCCCCCCTCCCCACATATCTCTTCACTAAGATAGCTTCCAAAGTACCCCATATACACCATACATTCAAGTCAAGTCAATGGTTATTACCGTACATAATAAATTTCTAAATTTAGTTGAATAGTTGTGGCTAGGAATTAAATACCAAGCTTCTTGCTTGGGGAGATAGACATCATAGTCATACCAAATTTCCAATGTAAAATCATATTTCTTTGTTGAAGAAACCTTTGCCATCAAGAATTCAAAAGTCAAGAGTTTGTACATTGTCAATTTCCATTGAGTGATCGTTGGGTGGTCCAATATAGACCAAACAGAGTCTCCATGCTTGTGGTGTCCTGTGAGAGCTTTCTTTTTAAATTTGAGATTTTATGATCCTATTACACCAGCCATGAACTCTCTATATATTTATTTATTTATTTTTTATTTTTATATACCGATGTTCCTATATAATATACATATCGCACCGGTTTACAGGGAACTAAAACTGACGCCTCTTGGGCGGCTTACCATGAAACAAATAACAATAAGGAACTTGGACAATAAGGAACTTACAAGAATATACGAGGAGCTACATGGCCTAATTAAACTGAAATATAGCACTATAAGGAATGTATGTACAGAAGGAGAAGGGAATCGAGGTCTATAATGTCATCGTATTCCTCGGGTCTTAGTTCTCTGGGAATGCTTGGGCGAAAAGCCAAGTCTTTAGTTTCTTTTTGAATGTCCTGTGGCAGGGTTCTAGGCAGAGGTCAGGAGGAAGCGAATTCCAGAGAGGGGGACCTGCCGTGGAAAGAGCGCATTTCCTCAGAGACGTTTTTGCCGGCTGGGTGAGTAGCATGTTCTTGTACGCATTTCTGGTCGGTCTCTTAGTGATGTGCTGTTGGAGTTGATAAGTAAGGTTGAGCGGGGAGATGTTGTGAAGGGCCTTGTGTATCATCATAAGGGTTTTAAAGTGTATTCTGTATTTAATCGGCAGCCAGTGTAGGTGCTGGAGGATGGGGGTGATATGATCCCTTTTTTCTACACCAAGTTCCTGTTGCATTTAAGCATCCAGTTTAGGATGGGGTTTTTTTGGTTTTTAGACCTTTGTAGAATTGGAGTCCTCAGTATTTGAACGCGTGCCTGACTTGCTTTGTCCTTAAACGTTCGCTCTTTTCTTTATAGGAGGTCTTCTTGGATGTTTCCTCAATTATGGAGAGCAAAGCATTTCCTTCTTAGCTCTGTTACCTAGAACTCTGCCATGTGAAGATTATTCCATAGGGGATTATTTGTGTTTCCGTAAGTTTTATAAACACTTTTTTATGCTGGCTTTTAACTCTAGTATGGCTTGACTCTGGAACTATTTGGCCTTTGATTGTATTATCATAATCATTTTTATCTTTGCTTCTGTTTTTACTAACTGTATCATTATATTATTATTTATGATAACAATTTTTATCTCATCTGGTAATATTTTTCTACAGTGTTTGTTTCTGATTGCATTTTCTGATGATTTTTTTTATATTTTATGTATTTTTTTGTTGTGAACCACCTTGATCGGCTTTGTCAGCTTGGAATGTGCGGTATATAAATAATAAATGAAAATGATATTGAAACGAAATGATACATCTATTGTCTGCCCGGAGTTACTGGCTGGAGAGGCCATTTTATTAATGTAAGAAATAAATACAGCAGTGTTTTTCAACAAATAATTATATGCATTTACTGTTCTTACCCAGGCCTGTCACTTGTTATTTATTTATTTTACATCTTTTATTCAGCAATTCCTCTTATTCAGTGCTCAGTTGCCCACCCTGAGTCGTCATTGGATGGGAGGAAAATAAATTGAAGATATAAATTAATAGACTTTTCTTTTTATCCCGACTTATCTCTGTTTGCCATAAACTGGGGGATCCAAACCAGTACCTGAGCCACATCATGGCTCATTATTCTGGAGCTATGTATTGGAAAATCAATTTTTGTTTCTTTTGGTACCTCTGGGTGAGACAAACCCTGACACCTGCATTATATCTACTTTCCCCCAATTATGACACTGAGTTTTATAAGTCATCAGTAGTCATATAAATTACGCATAATGGAGAAATTACTTACTTGATAATTTTGTTTTCCTTAGTGTAGACAGATGGATTCAGAACCAGTGGGTTTATGCTCCCCTGCCAGCAGATGAAGATGGTGCAAGCTGACGTCACAGTGACCCCAGCCTGCCAGTATTCTCTTCAAAAACAACTGTGGACAGACTAGCAAAAAACATGATTAAAAACAGGTAACCAGAACTGTAGTCAACCAACAAGAAACACTGAACTCATGTAAGATTCTAAATACCCCAAGCTAGGAACTGGATGAGCACTTACCAGTAATCCCTGGGAACACAGAGCCCCACAGGAGGACCAGTTACACACTCAAGCAGCAGCTGAGGGCGGGAAGCTGAATTATCAGGTAAGTAATTTCTCCATTTCCTAGCATGTAGACAGATGGACTTAGAACCAGTGGGATGTACCAAAGCTACTCCTGAACAGGGTGGGAGGCTGCCCGCGGTCCAGTCAACACAGCATGTGCAAAGGATGCATCCTCCCGAGCCTGCACATCCAGAAGATAAAACCTGGAAAAAAAGCCTGTTAGACTTGAAAAAAATTGCATCCAAGAAAAAGCAGCCGGATCCAGACCAAGCCCAGAAGGAACGGGAGCTGGTCCCACAGAACTCGCCTGCAGAGGAGCCAATCAAGGGAAAACCAAGGTCTGGCATCCCTCCAGTCAAGGCCATGACCAACTCATCATCAGAATAGGAGGAGCCAGGCTTAGCAAAATCCACGGAAGACAACTTTCCGTGAGCGTCTGAGCAGCACCGACACAGGTTAGAAGCCAGGTCAGGCTGAGAAGCCATAATATGACAGGCAACACAAATAGGAAGATGTTTAGGCCTCTTGTTTACCGGTGACATTATGGCAGTAATCGTGCATCTGAACGGCTCACACTCAAAAAGGCTATGCACACAAAAATTAAGCACTGCAGAAGGAAGCGCAGCAAAGTGAATGCACGTGCACCAAGCTAAGCGTGTGAACAGTTTAAAATTTGTGTGCATAAAAAGTACGCCCAAACCTGAACACACAACGCATGCACAGAACCAATGCATGCACACACCAATGGCCTGTAGAGGGCAGCAGAGCATGCACAGGAGTGCAAAAAACGGCACCACAGCCTACTACACAGCGTGCAAGAAAAAAGACTAACTGCAGGGCCTAGCCCACCGGGGGCTGTTCAACCCGCCAGCCTGCCCAGTTCCCCAACCCCAACGGGAGTGGAAATGAGCATCAGGATGGCACACCGAGCACGGAGACCGGAGGAAGTCCTGAAACCAGTTTTAACTGTATCTGTTTCAAAGGTAAAACTTCTCTTTTTTTTTTTTTTAAAACCTTACCTGAGATCAGCGCTTACCAGCTGAGAACAGAGACGGTCTCCGGCTGCAGGAGGAGAGGGCATCTGCTGTCATGCCGCACTTGGCTTCCTGCACTTGCTGCCTTTCAGCTGAACTAGCAGCTTAGTCCACGCCAGGAAGCCCAGCTACCGGACCAAGGCACACCTCTGAGGGACCACGGAAATCACCTCAGCAATTCTCAACCGGGGAGGGACCTTTTGGTATCACCACAGGAGAGCAGGGCTTTCCTTTCCTTAATTTAGATTTCAAATTTCTCCTTCCAAAAACTCAAAGCAGTCCCCATAGGGAGATGCACGTCCACCATCTTCTGGAGACGGAGAATACTGGTAGGCTGGGGTCACTGCAGGGCTATATATATTAGGGATTTGAATCGGGCTTCGGACGATTGAAAATATCGTACGATATTTTCAAAATCGTCAGAAATCGGGGGTTCCCCCAAAACGATAGGAAAACCCCACGATATTGATCGTGGGGGTTCTCTTATCGTTTTGGGGGAGGGTGGAAAAAACGGCACACAAAAATAACCCCTAAACCCACCCCGACCCTTTAAAACTAATCCCTTAGCTTCCCCCACTCTCCCGACCCGCCAAAAAACTTTTTACAGGTACCTGGTGGTCCAGTGGGGGTCCCGGGAGCAATCTCCCGCTCCCGGGCCGTCGGCTGCCACTAATCAAAATGGCGCCAATGGCCCTTTGCCCTTACCATGTGACAAGTTATCCGTGCCACTGGCCGGCCCCTGTCACATGGTAGGAGCACTGGATGGCCCACGCCATTTTTAAAGATGGCACCGGCCATCCAGTGCTCCCTCCATGTGACAGGGGCCGGCCAATGGCACGGATACCCTGTCACATGGTAAGGGCAAAGGCCATCAGCGCCATTTTTATTAGTGGCAGCTGACGTTTTACAGGTACCACCAGGTACCTGTAAAATGTTTTTTTTTGGGTGGGGGGGGGGTCGGGAGGGTGGGGGAAGCTAAGGGATTAGTTTTAAAGGGTCAGTATGGGTTTTTTGTTTCTCAGCTCGGGCGCAGCCAATAAACAAAACCGCGATCGGGCCGGACGAAAAAAAAAACCACAATGCGAATAGGAAACAGAATCCGAACCGATTCCGGTTCCGATTCACATCTCTAATATATATACCATGACGTCAGCTTGCTCCATCTCCATCTGCTGGTAGGGGAGCATAACCCACTGGCTCTGAGTCCATCTGCCTACCCTCCAGGAAACAGGAGTTTCAAGCTCCTTTCACTCATTCATTTGTTCTTCAATTTGAAAATCACTAGATTATTAACATTAGAAAATAAAGCCCCCAATTTATCACCTGAGCAACTATAGCATGGCCAGTTGCTTTGGTAGCCAATTAACACATGTCCTAGACATTCCTTTAACATGAAGTATTGAAAGTTAGTTTCCCATAAGCAAGGAAAATATCAAATCAGAGCTTTCTTTAAAGAAAGGAAATAAATTTAACATGAGGTCATATAATTCAAACCAGAGAACTCTTTTAACACAAACATACAATTATTTCTTAGTGATGACAGAGGCCAAATACTGTATACACATCAAGTATATTTCTCACAGAAGGAAAATCAAAATGTTTCAACTAGCTGTTTTCAAACAAATTTTCCACAAAAACATTGTTATTGTGATTTGTACAGGAAATACACTCTCAGAAATGCCTTGTATACCACATGACATTGCCACAATGAATATTCATGAGGTCGATTTGCATATCCTGGGTCTCCAATGTATGCAAATCTATCTCATGGATATTCATTATGGATATCCTGAAAACCCAACTGGTTAGGTGTGCCTCCAGGAGAGGGGTGAGGAAACACTGCTCCAGTGGACCCATTCTCTCAACCTCCACTCACCTCCCTAATCTACTCTCTCTTTTTCATCCCCTCCAGACTTTTCGTATCCCTCAGCTGATTCACTCTCACCTCCAAATCCTTCTTATAAACCCCAACTGATCCTCTGTCATCCCTTCCCTCTCACTCCATCACCTCCTAACTCAAATTCCCTATCCCCTTTCACTCCCAGCCTTCCCTCTAACTCTTCGCTCATATTCTCCCACAGCTCCTCTTTCATCACTCAGTTTATCTTCTGTCATTCCCCTTTTCTCATCCTCCATAGCCAATCCTTTTCCACCTTATCCAACCCTCATACCCCTCCCATCAAATAGCATCTCCTCCAAACATCTTCTCGGCAGGGTCAGCAGCAGCAATTACTTTGGCCTCTGGGTCAAAGGTGAATGACAACTGGTGGTGACAGAGGAAAAGAGAGGAACAGTGGCAAACTCCACCGGCCGATACACACTCAGTTCTCCCCTCCCCTCATGGCTGGTCTCATGCTTGATAGTCATCTGCAAGAGGCAATGGCATTACTAATGAAAGTCTTAAGGGGGCCTGTGAGCTAGCGCAAACTCACAGGCCCTGCAGTGGCCTTGATCCCAACTTGTTCAGGGCTTCCTGTAACCACAGAAACTCATGCAAGGACAATGTCACTGCAGGTCCTGAGAGTGCATACTGGCTCACAGGCCCTGTGCTGACTTCCAATACTAAATCTGACGCTGCTGGCACCTGAAAAGTGCTGCCATTTGACCCACATTTTGGGAATCCCTAAAATAAAGGAAAAAATCTGAAGGTTCATCAGTACCTCACACAATGTCTGCCTCTTTCAACTTCTCAATGCTGTATTCCAGGCAGCATCTCACTCTCACACACAATGTCATCTGACATCCACTAACAAAATCTTTCTTCTGTGGATGCCATGTTTCTAGTATCAATTAGGAATGTGCATTTGTTACTCCATTCGTTTCATTTGTTTCGGCAGTACACACATATCTCATGAATGGATAATAGATGCACAAAACAGATGGTGTGTTTGAGCGTCTACTATCCATTCATGAGATACGTGCATACCGCCGAAACAAATGAAACGAATGGAGCAACAAATGCACATCCCTAGTATCAATGCACTTCTTTAATCTCTTTTCAGTATTATGTGCCTGTACATCAGGTGTTTTTCCTAATCTTCCAGTCCAATCTGCCAGAAAAATGTTTTGTGCGTTGTGTCAAAGGACAGCAAACATTTTACAGCCCTTATGCTCTTTATGAATGTTTGCTATGTGTCAGAGGGATTTTTTTTCAAACTTTTTTTTCTGCATTTCTAAAATCCACAGTATAGGTATTCCCCAGTCTCTCCAACCAGTAAAGCAGTCTGATGTCCCACTGATGTATAATCACTCCAGCTCTTAGTGACACACACTACTGCACAGTTTTCAAATATAATTTCTTTGCAGTAATTTTCCATCCATTCAATACTACCTGTTACAACCTTTGTATTTCACAGCGGTATTGAACGTCCCTGATCTACAGCACTCTCTCACGTGAATGGTAGCTTGTAAGTCTTGTGTTCAAAAGCAGATCTTACTTTTCATCCACAGAACAAACAATTCAACTAGGAAGATGGTTTCAACTAATATGGTTTTTCTGGTGATAAAAAGTACAGCTATTGAATTCAGTTTGTTTTCTATTCTAGAATACACTCACAAAAGTTAAATAATGCACTCTGAGGGAAAATATTCTATGCATTAGTTCTATTTTAAAAAAAACAAAAAAAAAACAGCTTCAGCTGGCAGTTAAAACAAATAAAATCATTAAGATCCCTTGGTTTGTGTAAACTTTTAAATTATGTCTGAAGAGATAGGTGGTTAATATTTTACAAGCCCCTCATACTTAGTCACTTTACCATGCTGACATCATAGCATTGTTGTGTAGATTCTTATTAGAAGGAACCCTATATGTGCATTTCTGAGACAAGGAAAGTACAAATACAGAACAGAAAGCTAAAGAATAGACCTTGGAGCTCACATTTTTACAAACCAGGAGCACAAGCATAGTAAAACATGTAGTACAAAAAAAGCATAAAATATATACGAAATAAAATCTTGGATTAAGATCAGACGAAGAAGCAAAAGAACCAAGAAAAAGAAACAGACAAGTTGTTGTTTTTGAAGAGTCAAGGTAGTATTGTTACTTTAAAATCTGTTCACTGAATTCTTCCTCATGGCAGTAAGTAAATATGGTTCTGTTTTATACAAAAAAGGAAATCAATTGACGAATGAAGAAAATGATACATTTATCATTTGTGAAATGCTACCACGGTCCTTTTTTTTTTTGTTTTTTTATAACAGATGGATGACACAATGTCCCTTGCAAAAGAGCTGTTTGCAATCCCTGAGATGGGAATTCAAATTGAGCTCTGCAAGGTCCACAGCTCACAGCCCTGTTTTATGAGCTAGCCATTGGAATCTACAGGCTAGAAATAAAATAAACTGTAACTTAAAAAAAAATGCAAAAATATATAGAACATCCTTACCATTTTGCCCTTGTGAAGAAATGTTGTCTTTCGTCTTGGGTTTAATGCTAATGGTAGCAGCATCAGCAGCTGTCTGTGCACAGGCGGACTCATCTCCTCCTGCCTGCTGTTGTCTCTCTTCCCATCTTGCGCCATGATTCCTTTTCGTATGGAAAGATGTCCTCTGTGGTCCCAGCTGAGGAAACACAGATCTCTCCCATTCCCTCTCCTCCTCGTTTATGGCATGCAACTTAAGTTTTGAAATAGGGTATCCTGCGTCTCCTGTTGCAGAGATCTCCATAATTTGTAGTGACCACGAATATTACAGGATTTCCATTATCAGATCTGCAAGAGAAATGAATGGTGCTTGATAGTAGAGGATAGTGATCTCTTGTACTCAAATGCTGCAAAATGGCCCAGTGTGCATGTTAACCAACAAATGCAAGGTAACCCAAGAAAGCAAAAAAATCCCTTCAATATTCATTGTGGGTATCTGGAAAACTACATTTTCTCTTTGCCATTCTTCATATACTGGTATTGCAATTATTCAAACTGATTATAAGCCTTCTGTTTGGTTAATTCCTGAATCACACAGAATCTGGAGATAGTGACCCACAATTTTTTTTCCTATGCTTGGGCTGGCTCAGGCATGCTTCCTGTGCAGTATCTTTGCAGGAAGTCTGAATTTTACACACAATAGACACTACTTTCTCAATGCAGACTATTTGACAATTGCTGGAATAATGCAGGACCTGGTTTTAAAATCTATTTTAAATTGTTTTTAAAATAGCATCTCACTAATTTCAACTATTTCAAATAAAATATTGAAATTCCTTGTGGTTACATTTATATTTCATTACATATAAAAGAACATATACATATACACACACACATTTTTATTTCTAGACCACTTTTCCAATATATTTAGCTCAAGGCGGTATACAACATGAAGAAAAATCAATAATCTGTCTTCCCAATGCTTTGTTCATTTAAAATAAAATCACGACATCTTTTTCCTTTTAGTCCTGCAATATTAACTGCCGTTTTTAATTATCTGAATAATTTCCTTCAAGTCCCTTTTTGTGTTTTCTTCTAGCCAAATTCACTTGGAGATAACATCTCTGGCAAGTGTGGGAGAAGAGGTGAATGAGCATCCATTCTAGCACATATCAAATGGCCTACAAAATTAGAGTACATAAAAAAAAGAATAGAACTTCAGTAAAACTATACTGAGTGAGAGATATATAAAATTCCCTAAAACACTGGAAATTACAGCATAATGTGCAGAGAGCCACATGTGACACAAAAATGATATTTATGGAAAACAATGTATAGCAAAAAGGGTCATTTATTTACTCTCTCAGTTCTAGTAAATATTCTTCTGGGGTTGAATGCAATCATACAGCAGTAGGAGCATAGTACAAAGTGTAAAAAAGATGAAGAGGATACATGTTATTGTGATGGGGTGGACAGATTCTACATAAGGAACAGGCAAATCCTGGGTTTTCTGTAGCGGCTGACTGCTACAGCTGATTGAACCTTGTGAGATTCAAGTCCAGCGTTTCATCATAGGTAATAAGCCAAGAGTTGGCCAAGCCAAGATTATTGTTGCCTGCTTGCTTATTGATAGCAGCAGCATGGCATGTTGAGACGATATAGCACTCTGTGTTACTGTGGCCTCTCTCCTCTATCAATCTGTATCCACTTTAATACTATGAACAGAAAATGCATAGTGATCAAGGAGGAACAGTCAGGGAGAACAGACATGCAGTGTTTGCTCAGCTTCTCTGTGATCTACTCTGCTACTATCAATCTGTGCTCCACAGAAAGAAAGATATGGTGGTGGTGGGGATAGAGACTTGGAGGGAGGGAGGAAGAGAGAGTAAATGATTAGAGGGATGAAGAGGAGAGACAGGAGGATGAGAAAAGAATAAATGAAAGGAGGGAAAAGAGAGGAGAGGAAGAGTGAGAAAGTAGGAGGAAGAGGAGATGAATAAATGGAAAAGAGATGAGTTAGTGAATGGAAGGAGGGAGAAGAGAAAGCAGAGATGGGAGGAGATGGGAGGAGAAAAAAGAGGAGGGGATAATATAGAGAAAGAGAGGAGAAGAAGGGAGGCGTAAAACTAGGGAAAAGACTAAAGTAGGAGAAAACAGAGCTTTGGAAGTTGTGTTTACATAGTCTGGAGTTTCAGGACTTTTGGAGAGATCTACATTTTTGGATTTGTTTAAAATGCTAATATAAAAAAGTTATTAAAAAAACAGAGAAGATAAAGAGGAGAAGCCATAGGAAGGAAAGAGACGGAAAAGGTAAAAGATGGTGGTGAGAAGAGGAAGAAAAATGATAAAAGGAGAGGCGGTGAAGAGGAAATCCAAGTATAATACATCTAATGTTCTTTGATGATCTAACTCTCTGTTCTCCCAATCAAAAAAATGTATTAAATTTATCTGACAACACCTACCCCTGGATAAAATAAAACAAACATACTACCTCAGATCCTGTAATCCATTTAATTCCAGAAATTGTATTATCCTCTAGTATAGCAGTGAATCCATTAATTTACTCACCACTGAGGTCATTTTCAGACTCCTGTAGGCCAATTAGTCTGATATCGGTGGTGAATAAATTAATGGATTCACTGCTAAAACAAAGAATAATGCAGTTTCTAAAATCTGATGAATTACAAGATCTGAAGCAACATGAATTTACCAGAGATAGGTCTTTTCAGATGAAACTAATCAATTTCCTTGACTAAGGGGGTCATTTTCCAAAGGTATCGCAGGCGAAAAGTCCCTTTTCGTGCGCGATATCTAAATCAGGGCGAATTCTGCACTGGAAGGGGAGGAGTCAGGGTGGCCTCGGGGCAGACTCTGCTATGACTTCGCTGATGGCGAAAGGTAAGACTCCTTATCACTGCCAGTATCGCGCCCAATAGCACCACCTTTCACGGTGCCGCTATTGGGTGCGAAAGCCGGCAATGATAGCACCACGGAGGTGCGATCGCTGCCGGCTTCCGCAGGCCCACCCCCCCGCTTTGCCCCCCTCCCCCGCCTCCCCATTACCACTGGAATTTCTAAGTTCTGCGAACTTAGAAAATCCAGGCCTAAGTGACCAGAGATTTAGATCAGGGGGAGAGAGCTGGTTATTCGGGATTTGCATGCGTTTTTCCTGAATTAGGCAATTTCAATGAAATTGCCTAATTCGGTAAGGTTTGGGAGAACCAAAAAACAAATGAATTTTTTCAAAAATTTCGGAAAATTTCATTTTTTGGGTTAGTACGCGCTAACTCTGACACATTAGTGTGCACTATCGGGAGTTAGCGCGCACTAACTCCCATTAGTGCGCACTAACCTGAAAAACAAGGCCCCTGTAAAAAAAAAAGACCCCAAACCGTGGGAAAAACAAAATTCTCACAGAGGGGCCCCGAAAAAAAGCCTGTCACAATAGCAAAACCCGAAGCATATCTCTACTAGTTATAGTGTTCTTGGATTTCAGTAAGGGCTTTGACAAGATTCTACATAGATGATTTACATAGATTCTACATAGATGATTTACAACAAACTGAGTGCCTACGTATGGGCCCTAAAATGAACTGGATTAGAAACTGATTGAGTAGGAGGCAACAAAGGAAAGAAGTAAATGGAGGTCATTCTGAGGAAAGAGGGGTTACTAGTGGTGTGCCACAGGGATTAGTCTTCCGTCCAGTTCTGTTTAATATTTTCTTAAGAGATATTGCGGAAGAGTTATAGAGAAAATTATGCCTTTTTGCAGATGGTATCAACATCTGCAACAGGATAGATACCCTGGATGGTGTGGAAACATGAGAAGAGATCTAGTAAAGCTTGAGGAATGGTCTAGAGCTTAGCAGCTACAATTAATTGCTAAAACATGCAAGGTGATGCATTTGGGTTGCAAAATTCTAGGGGCGCAGTTGAGTTTGGGGAGTGTTGTTCTTCTGTGAACAAACAGGAGCAGGAGCTGGGGGTGATCAAATCTCATGATCATAAGGTGGTCAAACAGATAGATAAGCTGACAGCAAAAGCCATAAGAATACTTGGATACATAGAGAGAGGAATAGCCAATAGGAAACAGGAGGTGATATTGCCTTTATGTAAGTCTTCTGTGAGATCTCATTTGGACTAGTGAATCGGGCTTCTGACAATTGAAAATATCGTACGATATTTTCAAAATCGTCAGAAATCAGGAGCTCCCCCAAAACGATAGGAAAACCCCACGAAATTGATCGTGGGGGTTCTCTTATCGTTTTGGGGGAGGGCAGGAAAAATGGCACACAAAAATAACCCCTAAACCCACCCCGACCCTTTAAAACTAATCCCTTAGCTTCCCCCACCATCCCGACCCCCAAAAAACTTTTTACTGGTACCTGGTGGTCCAGTGGGGGTCCCGGGAGCAATCACCCGCTCCCAGGCCGTCAGCTGCCACTAATCAAAATGGCGCCGATGGCCCTTTGCCCTTACCATGTGATAGGGTATCCGTGCCATTGGCCGGCCCCTGTCACATGGAGGGAGCACTGGATGACCGGCTTAAGAGAGGGGGTACTGTTATGCTTGGCGGTCTGCGGGCCACTGCCATGGACCGCCACGATCACTCTTGAGCTGGCCAGGCGAGTGCACTGTGCCCCAGTACGGGGGAAGCATCCTGCATGCCGCATCTCCACCCGCGGTGGGAGCCCAATTGATCCTGGGCCTAACAAGGTAAGCCCTGGTGGTGTGGGAGGGCTCCTGCTCCAGGGTGCCTGGTGCCGAGCACTGCCAGCATCAGCTGTTCCTGCTGAAGCAGGCAGCCTGCTTCTGTTCTGCTCCCCAGGCCTCCCCTACACACGTGTGCTTGCTGACTGAGACCTCTTAAAGGGCCAGTAGTGGAATCTTGCAGAGGCGCCCTCTGTCATGGGGCCTCTGGTATTAAAGCCTGCCTGGAACTGCCTCAGATACCTCAGCAATAGGTCAGTTCTGAGTAGCTGTTTGCCATGCTGTGCCTGTGCTCAGTCTTTGGTTCCTGATCCTTGGTTCTTTTTCCTGTGTCCCGTTGGTTCCTGTCTCCTCGGCTGCTCATTTGCTTTCTGCTGTCTCACCTTGTCTTCCTCCATTCGAATTGACTCTTCGGCTTTGGACCTTGGCTTGGACTTCGGATTCTTCAGTATTATATTTTTGGCTGACCTCGGACCTCCTGGACTTTGCTAGATTGCTGCCTGTCCTGACCTCAGTTTGTCTTCGTTTCTGCTGTCTGCCTTGACTTCTGCCCAAACTGACCATTCTTCTTCTCACTAGTCTTAAGAACATAAGAACATAAGAAATTGCCATGCTGGGTCAGACCAAGGGTCCATCAAGCCCAGCTTCCTGTTTCCAACAGAGGCCAACCCAGGCCACAAGAACCTGGCAATTACCCAAACACTAAGAAGATCCCATGCTACTGTTGCAATTAATAGCAGCGGCTATTCCCTAAGTATACTTGATTAATAGCAGTTAATGGACTTCTCCTCCAAGAACTTATCCAAACTTCTACCACAATGGATCTCATTCATCCAGAGGCCTGCGCCTAAGTCTGGCCGTCCCAGCACTCAAGGGCTCAATCTGCGGGGAACGTGGGCTGGTATTGGTGAAGTCCCTGTTGGGCCTCTGCTCCAGCCAGCTCTGCCTGCCGATGGTCAGGACCTGCAGGGCTCCTCCCTGTGGGTAGCGCTAACTTTACCTCGGTCCAGGGGTCCACAAACGCAACAGAGTGTTTTGTTCAAATAAAAGTTTTTGGTAACAAAGAACTGAGTTTATCTGATATCTCTGCAGATGAGGAAGAGGTTTAACTGTCTAGAGGCTCAAACCTGACAAATAAAAATATATCATACATATGCAACCCAACAGCAGCTGCACCCGCATTCCCCCACCCAAAATGCATATACACATACCATGTCTTTTACCTGAACCTTCAACCCTTTTGCTACTTTTGCAATCCATATCATTCTTAAGCATGCCCAGAATCTGATAATATACTGACCTTCATCACCTCTGGTCGTAGGCCATTTCCAACCTTATTATCGTCCACTGTGATTCTTACAAAACCAACACAAAATTCAACACCCAGGTCCCCCTCCATGTGTTAGCACCAAACTTTCCAATAATCTGCACAACTACCAAAACCAACAAATATATTGCCCAAACCATCTACCCTACCTCCCCATTCTCAGTGAGGTAAGGGTTTTAACCACTGTCACATCATGCAGGTTACTTCAGCTTTTTAAGCAGCCATACCACCAGTTAGGGTCATAACTGCTGTTCCATGCAGGTTACCCCAGTTCATTCTTGAAAGCTGGATGCAGTGTGAGAAAATGCTGGGCAGGTGTTGGAGGGGGCAAACATATGTGAAAGAGAGAACATTTGCAGGCCCCTTGCTAATCTCAGGGTGACCACAACTCAAAGGTTTCCAGGTATGATCATATTCTAATGTTTCTAGAGAGCATGGTTTCCCCTTGTGGGCTGTCTGGAAGTGCAAGAGTGAGCTCCAGAGAGGTTGCCCTCATCCCTCATTATGTTGAGAAAGGGTAACCTAAGAGGTACCACTGTGGCAGGTTATGCATATAAGAACATAAGAACATAAGAAAATGCCATACTGGGTCAGACCAAGGGTCCATATAGGAAAGGAACTGCCTAAGAGAAGACAACCAGGTTGTCAGGCAGTCTGGAAACTAGTGCTCTAGCTGCAGAGTTTACAGCAGGACAATAACTGCAGTTAAAAAAAACCTCAGGTGAGATTTTGTTTTTCTGTTGTAGACTGTTATGTGTTGATAGATGCAAACAAGGTCTTTTGTGAGTCCGCTGAAACCTTTTGAACCTCCTTCCTGGTGCAACAGGAAATATTAAGCAGAGCTGACCTGTGAGCAAACAGACAGCAAGGAGAGATAAAACCAACTTTTTCCTTTATGGACTGGGTTTTATTGTTGTTTTCCAGCATTCCAAACCATAATCCTGGCCAAATAGCAGAAGTAAATTAGCACAGCAGCCAAGAAGTACATATTCAGCCACTGTGTGGGGTTTGACAAATTAGCTGGATAAGTTTATCCAGCTAATTTATATAGGCTAAGTTAGCTGGATAAGTTTATCCAGCTAACTTAGCCTATATATTCAGTGATATGGCTGCATCGCTGAATATATCCAACTATTCTAAAGTTAGCTCGATAAGTTTATCTGACTAACTTTAGGACAGGTCAAAAGGCGACCAGAGTTAGCCGAATAAGTTATCTGGCTAACTCTGAATATCGGAATTAACCAGATAACTTATTCGGCTAACTCAACTTCTCCCTGTTACACCCATTCCCCTCCCACCACTTAGCCAGATAAATATTTGGATAAGTACTTATCTGGCTAAGTGGCAGCCACTAACCACAGCCGACTATTTTAACTGTGCATTTAGCTGGAGAAGTTGGAATTTATCCAGCCAAGTGGTGCTGAATATGAGCCTCTCAGATTCTAGCAACAGTCACAGGTACCATGCTCAGTCTCATGATTTCTTGTGGATATCATGCTACTGCTGCTCAAAATTAGAAGAAAACTTCACTCAAAAATCCACATATCTCATATGAAAAATCCACATATCTCACATGAAAAAGATCTCAGAGAAAACAAGGTAAAGGCAAAAGTCAACACCTTTAATGCTCTTATAATCAGTCTAAAACACCTCCCACAGTCTTATATTCAGAGCTCAACATTATAGAAAAATACTTTTTCCCATAACTACCCCTGCGATCAAACGTAATCTTGGAGAAGAGCACAGGTAACAGCCCAATATGCTATAGTTCCATTTCTTATAGATCTTTGGTATAAGGCAGCCACTTCTAATCATTGTGTAGACCAGGTGGTGGTGGTGGTGGGGGGGAGGGGTCACTAAATCTTTTCCTTGAGGGCCTCAGTGCAATCAGGTTTTCAGGATTTCCACAAGGGTTATGCATGAGATCTATTTGCATATGTGACCCAGCCTTGCCCGTCACTAATATTCTCCTGGATTTTCTAGCCTAGGCAGTGGGAGTGGGTTTCTACGTTGTTTTAATCCGCCCCATGCTTTATCTCCACCTTTTTGTGGGTCGAAACTCTGGGGTATAAAATGCCCTGTGAGCATGCTCAGAGTTGGAGGGAAGGCGACACAGAGAGAGTAAGCAGCTTGATGTAATCACTGGGTCTCAGGAAAGGAGAACGTTTGGAGAGTTGAGAGTAGGAGAAGTAGAGATTTTTGGAAGACTTTACTGCTTGTGGATTTTTGGACCAAGTTACCTGAGAGAAGGGCATACCGCAGATATCTCAAAGAGCTTGGGCTCCCGATCTCTTTGGTTTTGTGACCAGTTAACAACAGAAGCTGAAGATTTTCTGAGAATTATTGAAGTTTTGGACTTTGAGACTGTTGGGAGTTAACTGTTTTGAGATCTATTTTTGGAGAAGAGGATTTTCATTTCCCCAGCCCTTGCTTTATGTTCAATACCTTTCACAGAGAGGGACTATTTGAATGGACACTGGTTCATTTGGGGAAAGAAGAACTAGGGAGATTTACCATGGACAGAGAGGCTTTTGTATTGGTATTCAGATTTTCCTGAAGTTACTTTTGATCTTCATCATTTTGGACTGGATCTTATTTTGCAAATTTTAAGTAAACTTTAATTTGAACACCATCCTAGGAGTCCATGTTTCATTTTGCTACTTGGCGTCCCCTTGTGAACCTAGGTACCAGCTGAGAATACCCCTGACTAGTGCTATCGATGATAAAAATAAATCAGAAGCAGGAAGATATCTCCACATCGGCACCTAGAGCCCAAAAGGTTATCCTTCCCCCGCCAGATGAATCCCAGTATTATGTAGCTTCTTTGTTCCAACTAACCAACCAATTGGGGAACCTACTACACATGCAATGGAAGAAGTGCATGCAGATTGATCTCATGCATATTCATTGTGACTTGGATTGGCCACTTTTGGAAACAGGATGCTGGGCTTGATGAACCCTTGGTCTGGCAAACATGAAAAACTTTATTTCTCTCTGAATCATGCTCTTTCATGTGATAAATGTGGAATTTCAACTAAAGTTGTTTTATTGTTTTAGGTTTTTTGTAATTTCACTGCCTCTCCATTTCTTTTTGTATCATGCTATTGGTGATACCAACTACTTACATTAAGTTAGCAGAGTCTGTTTTAGTATCTAAATCAAATTAAACTGAAGTGGAATCCCATCTTTCAATTTTCAGGTCAGCCGAATGACAGTAACCCACTGGTTGAACAGTAAGCTTGTTTGGGGTGGGTTGTTAGCTCTTGTACATTAAAGAGGATTTCCTGCCGGTGCAGAGATCTGCTTTATGTTGGTAGTAGCACAGTGGTAATGACCCCAAGCCTCCTCTCAAAGTATAAAATAGCTTGCAGACATCACAGACTTCTCTGCTAGTGTTAGCACAAAATGGCTGCACCCAGCAGCAGCACCAAGAAACCCACTTCAAAGCAGGCTTTCATAGATGCAAGATTTTCACTTAGGTCTAAAACATGTTGCCCAGCCAGGGAGCTATATAATGACATTAATAGAGATGTGCAATCAGAAGAAACGAAATAGGAAATAAGAACAAAAATTCCTAATTAATTTCATACTTTAAACAACATGATTGCAAATCCGATGAAATTTCATTGGTTTTCACATTGTGGTTTGAAACCCCCTTATCCCCCAAAAAAGTAACCTTGTCAGGCCTTGGCCCAGACGTGAGGCCAGGGTCTCACATAGGAAATAGGCCAAGATCCAAAGCAGAGGCCTTGGCCTATGCCCAAATGCAACTCCAGTGCCTCAGCCTAGGCTAGGCCGGGGCCTTGCCTAGGCCATGGACAAAGTCAGAGGTCGCAGCCTATGCCTGAGGGTGATGCCAGGGTCTTGACCTAGGCCCAGGCCAGATGCCAGGGTCTAAGCTGAGACCCAAGTAAAGGCCCCGGCCCCAAACGTTTGCCCCATTTATCTGATCAGATGTCCCAGTCCTCAGTCTAGGCCAGGGCCCAATCTGGTGGCCAGGTCCCAATGCCTGTGCCTCGACCTAGGGCAAGACACAGAGACAGGTCCGATACCAGGCCCCATTCCAGAGACTGGTTCCTGACACCTGGGCCTATGCATAGGACAAGACCCGGGGCCAGGTCCGATACCGGGGCCTGAGTCAGAAGAAATATCCAAATGCCTGGGACTTGACCTAGCCCAAGACCCCAAACCCAGATCCCAACACCAAGGCCCAACCTGGATGCCAGATCCCAACACTGGTGCCTCGGCCTTAGATCAAGCCTGGAGGCAGGAGCCCAGGCCTTCGTCGTGTCGTTCTCTTCTTTCTTCTTTACAATAACAGTGTCCGCTGAAGACATGCCGGAGTTAATTAACTCTGGTGCCTCCCTCCTCAGTGAAGGCTGCCATTTTGTTGCATGGCAATTGTTTAAACTGGTGTACAACAAAATGGAAGCCTCCAGTGAATGTCATCATTGTAAAGAAGAAAGATGCAAGAAGAGAACAACACATTGGAGACTTGGGCTCCAGCCTCCGGGCCTGGTCTGGGTCGAGGCCCAGGCATCGGGACATGGCCTCGGGGCCTAGCCCCATTGTTGGGCATGGTCTCAAGCAGAGGTCCCTGAATTGTTTATGGGCCCGCGCTGAGGCCCCTGATTCAGGACATAGCCTTTGCACCAGGTCCCAGGATCAGGCCTGGGACTGGATCTTGGTCTAGACCCAGGCATCGAGACCCAGCCTTCAGACTGGACCCTGGCATTGGGCCTTGGCCAGGCCTTGGCCTAGGTTGAGGCCCCAGCATTGGGACCCAGCCTCTGGACTGTGTTCCGGCATTAGGATTCAGCTTCCAGGCTAGGCCCCAGCATCAGGCCTGGGCTCGGGCTGAGACCCAGCATTGGGACCCAGCATCCAGACCAGGCCCTGGCCTGGGCTGATGCCCTAGCATCTGGCTTAAGCCCCGGGACTGTACATAGGGCGAGACGTCGGGACCAGGCCTCGAATCTTGGGTTTGTATAGGCCTAGACCGAAGTCTTAGTGACCTACAGTGGCCTAAAGCCAAGGCTTCAGCCTGTGTCTAGGCCTCATCAGCAGATCTCCCCAGACCAGGTAAGTTGGAGCTCCGGAGGATCCTGGCTCTGGTATTTTTCCAAGTGGGAGGGATGGGTGGGCTTGGGAGGCCCTGTTTCTTGTTTTAATGCAGATTTGGATTTGTTTCTTTAATATTTATTTCATTTTGTAAACTAAAGAAAATAAAATAAACATTAAATGAAATGAAAATTGTGAAAACACCACCCCGATAGAGAAGTTAAAAATCGAAATTAAAATTTCACCCTGTGTACCCCTAGAAATTAAGGCTCAGGTGCACTAAATCAACCCTGTCATCAGTGTGATCTGGTTGAGCCTTGTTTTAGCTAGCAAGAGAACAGGTTAGAGGGAGGTTCCATTCAAATGCAGCCCCTCCGTGTCAGAGTCCTGGAATGGCCGTCACCCTGACAATCTATTTAAGAGCTCTCCACTGTGAACTTGGGAGGCAGTCCCTTTAGGAATGCAAAGAGGTCATAGCTAGAGAGGAATTTGTTTTTTGTTGTTTTCCAGGCTCAGTCAGTAAAAGCAACCCAGCCTGTGGATCCTGACCAGGGTCAAGAGGGGTTTCTTTTTCCAGTCGACAACCTGGCTGGTTAAGATTCTCCCTCTTCATCTATTTTCAAGGATTTTGAGATTTTATTAATCTCACTGGACACCTGGGCCTTTCCTTGCATATAGGGATTGGGGAACCCTGTGTGTGGCATGCTCAGGGATAGCAAAGACCTGCCCCTGAAGTGGTGGTGACCTGATGTGAGAAGGACTCCTGTGTTTAAATTCAGTTTTTTAGGGAAAAGAGTATTTTGTTAGAAGATCCAGGAGGAAGTTTGGCTGCCCCTTCCTTCCTACTAGAAGCAAGATAACTACTTGTTTCAAAGAGGATCCCTCCCATTTGGGGTCCAGAGAGAGATATAAAGAGACTGTATGAAATAAAGAAGATCCAGAAGATCTCCTCAGGAGAGGAAAGAGAGGATTTACTCTGTGCCATAGACTTAACAGTTTTGTTGGTTTGGAAGGGGTTTTGTCCAGCTTAAAAGACGCCGCCCATCTGGGAGCTCCACTTCACTTAATCCAAGATAGTGGATGCTTACTTGTCCCGACACAAGTGAGTACAGCACAGATAGAGGAAAGAGATTGTACTACATTTAGGGTCAGATTTTAAAATGCAACCCGTGCAAGTTATAAAATCAGGGATCGGTGTGCGCAAGATGGTGCACACTAGTGCACTTTGCACGCACCGAGCCTTTGGGGAGACCAGCTGGCTTTCCCCATTCCCTCCGAGGCCGCTCCGAAATCGGAGCGACCTCGGAGGGAACTTTCCTTCCACCCCTCCCCCACCTTCCCCTCCCTTCCCCTACCTATCCCGCCCCCAGCCTGAAAAAAAAAACAAACCCGTACTTTTATCTCACAAGTTACGCACACCGGCCAACTGCCGGTGCAGAGACTTCTGGCCACGCCCCTGCCCCAGCCCCGCCCCCAGACCACCCATTTTTTCAAGCCCCAGGACTTACATGCGTCCGGGGGCTTTACGCGTGCCACCGAGCCTTTTGAAAACAGGCCCGGCGCGTGTAACCCTTTGAAAATCTGCCCCTTAGAAGAGAATTCTGTGTAGCTGCAGTTCGACACAAAACTCATTCATCACAAGTGTTTACAGTATAGACTTTTATTTTGGACACTAATGAAGTGACTCCAGAGTATTTATTTTGCCCTCACTGCACCCACATTAAGGAAAGACATCTCCTCAGGGGAAAACAACAGGAATGTGTAAAGACATCACCCCTGTCACATTGGGCCATGGAAGTGTATCTTCCCCCCCCCCCTCTACAAAGGATCCGGCCTTCGGAGAGGGAGTACATGTGAGAGAACTAGCCAGAGAGAGGTTCCAGCCTCAAAATGCAATAAATAAATTTGTGTACCCACCCGTGCAGGATAGGCACACCTGGGTGGTGTTACAATGGGTGATCTCTAACCAGTTGGGTTTCCGGACATTCACAATGAATATGTATAAGATAAATGTTCACGCATTGCCTCAACTGCATGCAAATATGTCTCATTCATAATTCATTATGGATATCCTGAAAACCAGACTGGGTTATGGGTTCCTAAAGGCAGGTTTGCAGTGGGTTCTAAGAGGGTACACGCATCCAAACATTACTCTCCCCAGTAATCTGGTTCACTTTCAAAAGTTCTTCTTTTGAGCGCACTAGGACTACTGTCAGTCACAGTCTTTCATTCGTCATTTTAGTTTCTTGCAGCAATATCAGGGCTGCCTTTAGCGCTAGTGGTGGCCTGTGCAGATACCAGGAGTGGTGCCCCTCCCCAAACAGATGAATCCCGTGGAGCACTGCAGGCGGCAGTGCCACTTTAAAGCTGTGACAGCAGTCTGAACTCCATAGTTGGAGGGGTCCCCCCCCCCCGTCCCCAAGAGTGCTGCAAGGCAGCAACCCCTTGAAAGTTGCCATTGCACGCTGAAGCGGCAGTGCAGGTCGCACACCCTCCACTTCAAATGGTTTCCCACAACCACAGGAAATTAAAATCCTTTTCTTCATGCAAAAACTTCAGATGCTACATTAAAAAAAACTGATGAATTTGCACATATTGTCTCCAAAGCTAGATAAATAAATCTAAAGCCACCAAGATGTCAATGAACTAACTTATGGAATGTTCTGCAGGTTAGCCGCCTGTTTTGGCAAAAGATTGCTATGTATGCAAATGAGTTCGGTGCCCATTTTCATGAGAAATTTAGCTACAGGGCCCAGCTGAAAAGGATGATTAAAAAATGCTATCTTTTTTGCAAAATTGGCCTGCAAAGACATCTTCAAGCACTGGATGGATGAATTAATGAGCTTTTTTCCATGATACTGCATCATAGCAACTCATTAATTGAGAACTGTACTAAAATCTCCCATGTTGTCGACTATGTGCAAAATTTAATTATTTTAGAAGGGGGACATTTGCAAATTTTCTCACAAAGGGGGCCTGCACATTAAGGGGTAGATTTTCAGAGCCCTGCTCGCCTAAATCCGCCCAAAACCGGGCGGATTTAGGCGAGCAGGGCCCTGCGCGCCGGGAAGCCTATTTTACATAGGCCTCCCGGCGCGCGCAGAGCCCCGGGACTCGCGTAAATCCCGGGGTTCTCGGAGGGGGGCGTGTCGGGGGCGTGTCGGGGGCGGGCCCGGTCGTCGCGGCGTTCCGGGGGCGTGTCGGCAGCGTGTCGGGGGCGGGTACGGGGCGTGGCTACGGCCCGGGGGCGTGGCCGCGCCCTCCGTACCCGCCCCCAGGTCGCGGCCCGGCGCGCAGCAGGCTCGCTGGCGCGCGGGGATTTACGTCTCCCTCCGGGAGGCGTAAATCCCCCGACAAAGGTAAGGGGGGGGTGTAGACAGGGCCGGGCGGGTGGGTTAGGTAGGGGAAGGGAAGGTGAGGGGAGGGCAAAGGAAAGTTCCCTCCAAGGCCGCTCCGATTTCGGAGCGGCCTTGGAGGGAACGGGGGGAGGCAGCGCGGCTCGGCACGCGCAGGCTATACAAAATCGATAGCCTTGCGCGCGCCGATCCAGGATTTTAGTGGATACGCGCGGCTCCGCGCGTATCTACTAAAATCCAGCGTACTTTTGCTTGAGTCTGATGCGCAAGCAAAAGTAGGCTGATCGCGCTTCTTTTAAAATCTACCCCTAAAAATATGTGCAAAATGCTGAAATCTGGGGTGTTTGTGCCTTTCAGGGTGTTTTGCATGAGACTCATGCAGATGTTCCATTTGCAAAAACATTTTACATTTTCATATGCCTCAAAATATCTATGCATTACAAATCTGAGGCCTAGATTTATCAATCTGCAGTAAATATTGCATGTGATAGGAAAAGGGGCATGTTTTATGGTAATATTGAGGTATGCATTATCACAAAGTATGTTAACTTTTCAGGAGAGAGAGAGAGAGAAACTCGAGGTGAGGATTAGGTAGTAGTGTAGAAGTTAGGGGCTACTTTTGCATGCAGAGTGAGTACATGCAAAAAAATGGATTTACTATATTGAAATCGATTCTGCTACCCTGTAAATATTACTTTGAAATTGATTTTGCTACCCTGTAAATATTTTACTGTTCAGTTATCTCCCCCCTTTTTCTTTTCCAGATCCAAGTTTTTACTTCCCTGTTTTATTGTAACTATTTCACATTCTTAACCATGCTCTTGTTATTGTGGTTTGAGTTCTCTCTACTTTACACACATTGTTAAATGTAAACCGGTTTGATATGGTTCCTGTCATGAAAGCCGGTATAGCAAAATTAATAAATAAATAAAATAAAATAAATAAATGTACGAACACAACAGTACACTCCTGTGAAGATTTGATGTCTTTTTATTTAATAAATAAATAATAAATAAATAAAATAAATAAATGTACGAACACAACAGTACACTCCTGTGAAGATTTGATGTCTTTTTGAGACCACAGTGACTCACCTATAGAAGGCTGGGGTGTGTTAACAGTGACAAAGAAAAAGGAAATATTTTTCCATACACAGTATAGAAATCTATGCACACACTACCCTGGCCACAGGCAGACAGCATGGTTTTTATAGACCACATAGGCTAGAGAAACGCGGATAAATAAGGGGATGGTCAGCAGTATGTTGAATATTATAGATTTAGAAACAGACATAAGAAATCATAGAGTTCCCAAGTAGTAGGCATTGCCTATGCATCTCCTTATTTAGAGGGTTTTGAAGGAATGAGAAACCTTAAGTTCGTCCATAGGTGACGTCACATCCCCATGGTAACAGAGCACCCCAGGGTGCCACTACTTAGGATCGTAAGGAGACATCGTGATTGGCCCACGGGTTGACGTAAAAGGGTATTTAAACAGCTGTGTAGAGAGAGACGCCGGACTTGCAAATAAATGGCGCCGCTCACAGGAACGAGATTACAGAAAAACAGTGAGTATTATTCACAGCTCTAGATTGAGGTACTGATATAAATAATCGTGCACTAGTTCTTCGATTAAGTTGTAATATTAGTGGTATTTTCAGGTCCATAGGCAAACTCGATTCCAATTCAGTTCCCGCAGCCCCTGAAGCAGGCAACCGCCGAAACATGGACCGTGTCGGGCAGGCGGACCAGACCTAAGCCTCATTGAATTCAGCTAACAAAACTTATGTAGCAAGTGCACATAAGCATTGACGAAATTGAAGGTAAAGGGTCGGTCCTCCATACGGGTAAACTGACGAGAGAATTGGGCAGTGGACTTTTTAATTTGAAAGTAAAAAAGAAAAAAGAAAAATTAGTTTGAACACATAATAAAGAATAAATCACGGGAGCCGACCAGAGGGGAGCAGTCAGAACACAATAGACTGCTTCAGGGCCGGCACCCGCACAAATGTCCTCATAACGAGCAGTTACCTTGTTATGTAGAGTGTTGCAGAGTTTTGCACAAGGCAACGAGGTTGGTTGATATATATATATATATATATATATATATATATATATATATATATGTCTTTCAGAGTGAGGCAACTCACAGAAAGATGAGATTTGTACAGTGTTCTCTCAACCTAGCTTGATGGACTCTCTAAATGGGTAACATCAAGCTAGGTTGAGAGAACACTGTACAAATCTCATCTTTGTGTGAGTTTCCTCACTCCAAAGGACATCAAATCTTCACAAGAGTGTACTCTTCTGTTCGTATGTCTCACTCTGCATGTAAAAGTGGCCCCTAACCCCTACACTACTACCTAAATCTCACCTCGACTTACTAGGTGGGCCTCCTATAGTAGCATAAATAGCTGCTTACTATGGTGCTACCCCCCCCCCCCCCCCCCCCCCCAGAGGCTCTCTCTCTCCTCCTCCCTCTCCCCCTTTATCTCAGGCCCTTCCCAAGTCTAAAAATGCCCAAACAGAATTTATGAACAAATTGTAAATTGCATTATGGGCTTAATGCAATTGAAAATGGAGTAGTTATTTGCAGCATTAAAACTGTGCAATATGGCTTCACGAAGCCAGCCCACTTTTGCAGAAATCCCATCCCCGACTCTTCCCCAATTCCTCCCCTTTAAAAAATTTGCATCGCACCATGCGTTATGGTGCTTATCATATGTGTTAAGGCAGTTTTTGGATATGAAAACACTTTAACGCATGCGAAAACGCCATAACACAAGTTGATAAATGACCCTGTGAAATGTTTAAAAATGTGTAGATATTCTGAGGCAAATGAAAATGTAATTTTTTTTTGCAAATGGGACCTCTACACGAGAATCCTGCAGTATGCCCTGAAATGAATTTCTAGGCTACTAAAATTCATTTTGAGGCCAATCAAACCTCTAAAATAGGCCTACAGTAGTTGTCAAATGCAGTCTTCAAGGCTCTCAAACAGGTGTGGTCTTCACAATATCCACAATTCATATCTATAAAAAATATGTGCAAGTATTTGGTCTAAGAATAGGTTCATTAGCAAAATTTCCTTTTAAGTCAGATCTGTTTGGGGGTCTGGAAGCCTATTACAGGCAATTAGGGTAGAACTGAAATTAGAAAAGATGAAATTCTCGTTTTTAAACAGATAGATGGAATTCAACCTGAACACAATGGAATCAAATTCAGGATATTCATCACCTTCTGATGCTGAAGAAGCAATCTTTCTGTTAAATAATTCTCATGTAGGTCTGCTTGGAATCCAGTTTCATCAGGACAAACATGGCTACTAAAACCCTGGGCTACCTAGACAGATTCTGTGAGAAAGTTAGGGGGTATGGGGGAAGGATGCACTGAAGCTACTTTACTTGCTCACTCACAGTTCCCTAAACATTAAAGCAAAGGAGCTATTTTATTAATGACATTTGTTAATCACCTAATTATAAGCAAGCATTCTAACAGGGTCATTTATGAAATTACATTAGGGCCTTATCGTGAGCGTTACTATGTTCTCTCAGCCTAGCTAGACTGTACAAATCTCATCTTTGTGTACCTTTCCTCACTCCAAATCACATGAAACCTTCACTGATGTGTTCTGTGCTGTTCGTACCTCTGACTGTGCATGTAAAATTGCCCATCAAAACCTAGGCCACCAACAAAACCTTATTCCGACTTACTGGTTGCCCCTCCTACAGTGATATAAATAGTTTACTTATATGAGAGCCTTATAAAGAGTCTCTCTCTCTCTCTTGCCAACAGCCCAAAAAGTGGTAAAAGCCTGTCTGGGCACTTTTCAGCTTGCGATGTGAAAATATCATGTGTGATAAATTTCACATGAAATGCAGTAAAATAGCACATGTTGTAGAATCTCAAAAATTACCCTAACCATGCCCCTTTTTTAATCACGGGTGCTATTGCAAAATTTATAGCAAAATGATAAATCTAGGTCTAAGTGAGGTACAGTATAAAATAGAGATGTGAATCGTTTTTTGTGTTCGTGTCGTTCTTTGTTTTTCAGCTGCCACTGGAAATGTCGTTTTTTTGCAGTTCGGGTCTTTTTTTTTCACAAAAAATCATTTTTTGAGTTAGTGCGTGCTAACTTAGGGGTAGATTTTCAGAGCCCTGCTCGCCTAAATCCGCCCAAAACCGGGCGGATTTAGGCGAGCAGGGCCCTGCGCGCCGGGAAGCCTATTTTACATAGGCCTCCCGGCGCGCGCAGAGCCCCGGGACTCGCGTAAGTCCCGGGGTTCTCGGAGGGGGGCGTGTCGGGGGCGTGTCGGGGGGCGGGCCCGGTCGTCGCGGCGTTCCGGGGGCGTGTCGGCAGCGTTTTGGGGGCGGGTACGGGGCGTGGCTACGGCCCGGGGGCGTGGCCGTTCCCTCCTTACCCGCCCCCAGGTCGCGGCCCGGCGCGCAGCAGGCCCGCTGGCGCGCGGGGATTTACGTCTCCCTCCGGGAGGCGTAAATCCCCCGACAAAGGTAAGCGGGGGGTGTAGACAGGGCCGGGCGGGTGGGTTAGGTAGGGGAAGGGAGGGGAAGGTGAGGGGAGGGCAAAGGAAAGTTCCCTCCAAGGCCGCTCCGATTTCGGAGCGGCCTTGGAGGGAACGGGGGGAGGCAGCGCGGCTCGGCGCGCGCAGGCTATACAAAATCGATAGCCTTGCGCACGCCGATCCAGGATTTTAGTGGATACGCGCGGCTCCGCGCGTATCTACTAAAATCCAGCGTACTTTTGCTTGAGTCTGATGCGCAAGCAAAAGTAGGCTGATCGCGCTTCTTTTAAAATCTACCCCTTAGTGCACGCTAACCAAAACTGTTAGATTAACGGGAGTTAACGCGCACTAATCCGAAAAACGAATTTTCACGAAAAAATGGGAAAATCCCGATGGTTTTTCAGGCTCCCCGAAACATGCCGAATTGGACATATCTTGGCATTTTGAAACAATTCCTCCTATTTTCCCCCTTAAACCAGTGCAGTGCCACACAGGATGCCTGGTCTCCCTTAATTCCCCTTGTGAAAGAGAGCTCTGTGGGCGGGGACCAGCAGGGGAGGAATAAGAGCTGGGACCCAGGTGGGAATAGGCAGATCAGGCTTGGGTCTCCAGGAGGAAGGCAGTTCCTGTAGAGTAATGCTGTCCAAACACTGAGCTGTGATGAAGCTAAGCTATGATTACTCAGTGAAACAGTACTTAATTGTGAGTAACTGAAGTACAGTTGTCTGAAGAGAAAGACAGTTTGCGTTTGTTTATTTGTGAAGCTGAATAAAGATATCGTATTTTAAGAAAGGCTAGAGTCACACTGAATTTATGTCTCCAGACCTGGGGATCACCACTCGGTCCCACAGTGCCTTAAATGCCAACAAAAGTTATTGAAATTGACATCTGAAAAGAATTTATTCCCAATGCAATTCTTTCAATGCAAGTGTAATGTGGTCTCTCCTTTTGATCCCTATAATCACCAATATGATGTTGGAAGCTTATGTATAACCACATCTTTATATAATTGTTAAGCTAGCCCAATAAAAGTCATCACAATCAACAAAGAATATATAAAAACAAACACACACTGGCGCTGATGTAATAAAACCCATGCCAAAACTAGAGTTAAATTTTAGCACAAGTTTTACTTAATGTGCATGTTAAAAACAGGGATCCCCAGGGGTGCAGTAAGCTAACAGGATGCAAATCAAACAGGAGTTAAAAAAATACGCTAAAATGCGAGTTAAACTCAGAAATCAACACTAATACAGAAAAGTACTTCAAAAGGTATTTTAAAACAGAAGTAAGGAGGTTAGAGTTTGAAATTGGAAGGAGTGTGACCAAAATGACCTTGCATACAAGACTGTCCCTGGGCATCCCGACTTGGACAAGTCATGTAAAGTGAAATAAAGGATAAGTTCTCTAGGGAAGGCACCTACAACAGAACAGTGCTGTGCATTTTAAATGACTGTAGTTGCCTGTTCCAGAGAGCTCACCCTTTGATTTCACTTGGCAAAATGGTCCTGAATGCAAGATTGGCACTGGGCATCCTGACTTGGGAGCAATCTTGCATGCAAGTCCATTTTGGTCACCCTCCTTCCAATTTCAAGTGCTTATCTCCACACTCCTGATTTAATACATTTAAGTGGATTTTCCTCCTTAGCCTGAGGTGGATTAAAAGTTAACTCTCTTCTCTGTGGTCATGATATTCTATTGCTGTATCAATGTGGTATAGTCTTTCTACAAGACAGGGAACAGCAATAGAATAACTTTGGCCACCAGAAATGTATGTTGACTCCATTTCAGACCAAAGAAGGCATAAGGTCTCTGGGGCTTGCACCTACAGCTGAACAAAACATAAGCTCTCTTGCGAAGGCACCTTGGTGTTCTGCATCCCGACTCTGAAGTACTGTTCATCTGTAGATGCCATCCCCAGAGAGTTTGCATTGGAAATATAAATCCTCCTGGGTCAGATTTGGACTACCATACTGGACACAAAAACAGACAACATTTGCCACCAGAAATGTGAGTTTATTCCACCTCAGACCAAGGAGTTAGATTTCCAATGTAAGCTCTCTTACGCAGGCACCAGTTACAGGTTTCCTTTGTTTTCCAGAACAGCTGGACAGCACACGCACACGTAGTGCTAAAGCGTGTACTGTTCACCTGTGAATGCCCAGCCAGACAGCCTATGCCTTGTTCATCTAGCTTTAGATGTGTCAAAAAAGCCTTGAAGGAGAAAATGTGCCCACAGATCCAATGCCACTTTGGCAAGGCATGGCAAGAAAAATCAAAGCAAAAGTTCTCTGGGGAAGGCACCTCTGACTGAACAATATTGACTTTGGCGTTGGGCATCAGCTTTCAGTATTCTGTTCGGCTTTAGGTGCCCACCCAGAGAGTTTATGCTTTGATTTTACTTGCCATTCTTTTCCAAAAGGGCCCTGGATGAAAGAATTTGCTCTTTGGAGTGGGCATTTACAGTTAGCTGAACATTAGGGATGTGCAGAGCAAAAGTTTAAGTTCATATGTCCATATGTCCAAAGGGGGTCCCATTTGCAGTCAATATGGACATAAACAGAATTCAATGAGTTGAGTATATGTCCATATGTGCAAATAAAAATTTAAACCCCTCACCCTCCTTAATCCTCCCCCCCCCCAAGACTTACCACAACTCCCTGGTGGTCCAGCGGGGTCAGGACGCCATTTCTGACCAACTTTGCAAGGAGCACGTGACGTCGGCGTGACGCGGCGTCACGTGATTCCCCGCGAGTTCCCTCCGGCACCCTCGTTCGGCCCAAAAGGAACTTTTGGCCAGCTTGGGGGGGGCCTCCTGACCCCCCCAAGCTGGCCAAAAGTTCCTTTTGGGCCGAACGAGCGTTCCGGAGCGAACCCGTGGGGAATCACGTGACGCCGCGTCACTCCGATGTGGCGCCGACGTCACGTGCTCCTCGGAAAGGCTTTCAGAAATGGCGTCCTCACTCCTCGCTGGATCACCAGGGAGTTGTGGTAAGTCTTTGGGGGGGATTAAGGAAGGTGAGGGGTTTAAATTTTTATTTTGGATCAACAATCGCGATTTCCAACTTATTCAACATAGCTATGTTGAATAAGTTGGAAATCCGATCGTTTATGTCTTATCACTTTTTTAAGTTAAAAAAAAAAAATAAGTAGCGTTTTACATTTATGTTCAATATGAATGCACACCCCTACTGAACATGGTCTAAGCTCCCTGGGACGGGATTCTACAGTTAAACCGTATACCAACATTGGATGCACAATGCCAGCGTACTGTTCGACTATAGCTGCCCTCACCAAGTGTACCGGACATTAAACTCCTGGGTCCAAGGTGGAGTAAACTCACATTTCTGATGGCCAATGTTATTCTGTTGATGTGCCTAGACTAGACACAATAGTAGAAAATGGCAACCAGAAATGTGTTAAGTTTTATTCCTGCTCTGACCCAGGAATTACATTTCCAGTGTTAAGAAAATGTGCCTTAATCTGTTTGCCCTCTAATGCACCACCCTGCAATGCTGGGAATTAGCTAATGCCTTTTTTTTACCATGGGATCTGCATGCAACCACGCCAAATTTAGCACTAGTTTTTACTCCTGTTTTAGGGGCCGATGCAATAAGACCCGAGGTGAAATCGATGCTAGTTTTCTGCACGTATTTTTTTAAGCACGCATGGCAAAAGAAGGTGCCTCTGCAGGATGTTATAGGGGATGGCATGCAAATGAGATACGTGCAGAAACTCCATGCAAAACAAATATCCACACAGATAAGCACGTTATAACACATGCTGAAGGCCTATGCAATAAATCGCACATAAACTCGCATTAATGTGGTGACCTGTGATTGAATCTCGGTTGAAAGCTTAAGAAAGTAGTGTGTTAGTGGTCCGGGAGTGGGACTGAAGGTGGTTAGAACAATGTCTAACCCCTTCATGATCCATCACTGACCATGAGGAATCTATAATGGCGAACGCTGGTGAGTGAGGGAAATGCAGCAGAGATTTGGAAGGTGCTATAAAACATTCACATTTCTGACATGTGCCTATTCCCTCTCCGACCTCTCTTCTGGCTTCTACCATTTAATTTTTTGACCTCCAGCCAGGTACTTAAACTTAACACCTCCCCTGATCTAGGCGCTAAAAAACCCGCACTAAAACTAGCATGGTTCCCTGCATTGCCCTTGAATAGTTAATTGCCTTCTTTGCATGACATCAGCATGGAGTAGCATTAAACCAGCCATGGCTATTTCAGAGGGATTGTGCGCGCATTTTTTCTGGGCTAATCGTGTTATTACATATATGTGTAATACCACACACACAAACTCGAGGCAGGTATACCACAGCTTATTAAATTGGCACCTGAATGCACATCTTTAGGAGTTAAAATTAGGGATCTGCATTCGGATGAAACAAAATAGGAAATCAGATAAAATTTCCTATTATGTTTAATTTCATTATCAAAGTGAAATGATTGAAAATCCGACAATATCTCTTCGAATTTCACATTTCATTTTGAAAACAAAATTGATCCCTCAGGCTGAGGTCCAGGCTCGAAGCAGGGGGCCTTGACTATGAAACAGGCCGAGACCCAAAGCAAGGGAATCAGCCTAGGTGAAAGCGTGACACGGGAGGCTGGGCCTAGGCCCAAGTCCGGGGCCTCACCAAGGCATAGGCCGTGGCCCGACACACTAACTGCATCCTAGGCCCAAGCATGATGCAGGGGTCATGGCCCAGGCCAAGGCTTAATGCCACAGCCTTGAGTGAGACCCCCCCCCCCAAAATGTAAAAAATGACTTACCTGCTATAGGAAACCAGCATCGCTGTCCAGGCCCAGGCCCGATGTAAGGACCTGACCCAGAAGCCAGTTCCTGACACCTAGACCTTGACCTAGGACACGATCTGGGCTCAGGCCCAACATGCTACCCAGTCTTGGCCTGGGTACCGACGCTGTGGTCTCGGCCCAGAACCGGTCCAATGCCGCATCACAGTCCAGAGGCTAGGTCTCAATGCCGGGGCCTGACCCAGAGGCTGGGTTGTGACACCTGGGCTGGGGCCTAGGCCAGAGCCTGGGCCCAGGCCCGATGCCATAACCTGGTCCAGAGACCAGGTCCCAAAGCCAGGGCCTCGGCCCAGACCTAGGCCTGACACCTGGGCCTCGGCATAGGCTGGGACCCGGGCCCAATGCTGCAACCCGGTCTGGAAACATGGCGTCTACTGGGGTGAATGTGGCTGTTAATTAAATCTGGTGTGACACCAGAGGGCGGTGTCAGTTGGCTTCAAGAGCCAAAAAAATGAAGACTGAAGAGGAGCGCTCCAAGGCCTGGGCCTGACCCTGGGTCAAGGCCCAGGTATTGTGACCCAGCCCTGGGTCGGGTCTCCACGTTGGGCCTTGATCCGGGCTAACCAGGCATCAGGTCTCAGCCTCCGGGTCGGCTCCCAGCGTCAAGCTTGGGTCCGGGCTATACATAGGGCATAGACTGAGGTTGCAGCAACCTAGGCCTATGCAAGGCCTGGGCCTAGGCATTAGGACTATTCCGATGCTCAGGCCCATGCTGAAGCTTCAGCCTTGTGTAGGCCTAGGCAGGTCTCTGTAATCTCAGCCTTCGCTCTACGCAAGGCCCAGGTTTCAGCACGGGCCAGGGATCGGGTAAATGGGGGCAGGGAAGGATCCTGGCCCCGGCATTTTTTTGAGTGGGAGGGATTGGTCAGGCGCTCAGAAGGCCCTGTTTCTTTTTCTTTTTCATTTTTGGGGGATGTTTTTTGTTAAATGTTTATTGCGGTTTGTTTTTCTACTGAATAAATAAAATAAAAACATTTGGTGAAACAAAATTGGTGGAAAATTAAACTCCCCAAAATGAAATGAAAAAGGAGCGAGAATTTTTCTTTTTTTCCACCCCTAGATAAAACCCCGTTTACATGCCAGAGTTAACTTATGCCAGAAAAAATGCATGCCAAAGCAGGAGTAAAAACCTGTGCTAACGTTTATGTTCCTTATTATATCAGCCCCAATGTAAAGTATAGAGGAAAATGCATGCACATACAGCAAGGGACGATCTGCCTAGTTCCCACTTCCAATAAATGTATTTAAGCAACAGTTCATCTCTCTTTAAGTTCCCAATCAGACATTATTTCAAGTCTGTGTTTACAAATGATTACCGTACATTGTTTCAATTTCCAAAGCAACATTCTCTTACATCCTATAATTAACTTCAATGTGACATTCTCTTACATCCTATAATTAAATTCAATGTGATTTGTTCCTCCTAATGAAGCTTCGGTGAAACACGAAACACGGACCTGTGTCGGGGGGCCAGAGGAGCATTAAGACACATTGCTGATTGTGATTTACCTACAATTGTTATTCATTAAATCTTTGACATCATAATGATATGTTTTTTTTGGTTATTATATGAACTATCACAGCATAAAACTTCCTGCAGCACACACACTATTTTTAAATATTATTTTGGTGACCTTTGGATTTCTTCCACATCCTTTGTGGTGTTTCAATTATTTATTAATTTATTAACATCTGGTAATCCACCATTAATTCCAAAGAGAGAAATCAAAAGTGGAGTACAATAAAACAATATAAGCGTAACTGATCACAATAACCCTTATCCCAGTTCTTACCCCTTCCTCTCCAATGCTATCCAATAAAATCTTTGACAAGGTTCCTCATCCCTTAGTATCTCCTGATCTACCTAACATATATCTTCCTTCCGCAGCACATTCACCAAATCAACTCTCCCCATCCCGAGATGAGCTGAAGTGGTGCAACAGTGGGAAATCAGAGTCGTATTACTCTCTGTTCATGCCTTTAACACTGTTTTCAGCATCAGTGCAGCAAGCCTGCAGTGTGGCTTCATTGACGATGTAATACTGTTTTATTATTTTTAAAGACCTAAATATCTCAAAGGTATTAGTAATGTACAAAAGACAAACCTTTTTCAAGGGAAAGTAAGTTCTGGAACAAAGGGGGGGAGGGGGGTTATAATATGAAGCTCCAAGGGGTAGACTCAGGACCAACGTCAGAAAACACTTTGTCACAGAACGAGTGCTGGATGATACACCTGGACTGCTCTGCCAGGAGGGATGTGCAGCTCCAAAAACTTCACTTTTGTTCATTTTCTCATTTTTAGGGGTGTTCCAAGTTTTGTTTTATTTAATGTCTATTTCAATTCATTTGCTGAACAGAATTAAACATGAAAAATAAATAAATAAATAAATAAACCTAAACGAGGCCTCCTGGGCCCCTTCAACCTACTCCTGAGCCCCCCAAACAAATTCTGCCAGGGCTAGGGACTTCCCAGGCATCCACTTCCCGCTTCTGCAGGGGGTACTGGATCGTGAAAGGGGCAGGAAGGATGCCCACTCACCTCCTACCCCCATCAGCACCTCTTGACAATGTTGCTGACTGACCCCCGAGATCATAAGCGATGTTAAAGGGGAGCCAATTGACTCTGAGACCAGCACCCTTTTAACATCATTACATTGTAGACCTCAGGGCCAGCTGGTGAGGCCCCCCAGCTCCTTCAGCTTTTTTGGGGAGCAGGAAGGTCGGGGGGGGGGGGCAGGGAGGTCCTGGCTGGAGACAGAATTTTTTTTTTTTTTTTTTGGTGATGCGTAATGCGTATTCACAACAACCGAAAGGAAAACCTCCCAGATTCTGTTGGATTTTCTTTCATTCCACTTTGAAAATGAAATGAATCAAACTAGGAAATGTTTTTAAAATTCACATCCCTACCTCCCCAGCGGAGCTGGCGGGACAAAACAGTGCAAGAATTCTAGAAGGCATGGATAAGCACAAAGGATCCCTAGGATGGTAACCAAGCAAGGGGGTAACACAGTTACAAACTTAAACAGAAGGCGTGGAGGTGGACAGAACAGCAATTGCAACTCTGAAAAAATCTTGCTGGGCAGAATGGATGGGCTGTTTGTGTCTTTTTCTGCCATCACTTACTGTGTTCGCATATATTACTAACTGATTCCAGGAGTCCTGATGGGCCAGCCTGCAGAAGATTAGTTTCTCTGCAAATTTTTTTGGTTTCATGATTTTGTGAAATTTTAGTCGTAGACAGAAGTGCTGTGCCTTTTAACTAAGTTGCAAGCAGGTGGCCTAATATACCGCACTTATTATCTAGTACCCGGGAGACCTGGATTCAAATCCTGCTTCTTCTACCACTAATACTCATTGGTGCGCTGTGTCTGATTTACTAAGTTCCCCGCCCCCCCCCCAATAAACAGAGAATGGGGAGAAAGCCGTAGTAAATCAGGCCCTTGATCTCACACTGCTATCCATTTGGCTTGTATGCTCTCAGTGGCAAGATTGCACCTGAAATCTGTTGTAAAGTGCCTTTCTACAGGGCACTATATAAAGCCTAAATGTTAAGACAATAACACAGTGAACGTAAATTGTCAGAACTATTTTCATTAGGCGGCTTAAATATGCTTATTCTAAAGATGCAGATAAGATGTGACCGGAGTTCCTCTGTCTTTACTATCACCAAGACTACTAGTCCAGATTATGGAGAATTTTATTTTGAAAGATTCTCAGATTTACAAACCCATATAGAACATTATAAACTCCCTCCTATTGCCTCTATCACTTATAGCTCCATCAACAAAACTTGAGCAGGTCTCTTTTCACCCAGAAAAAAACTGAAGTTGAAAGACTAGCAGTAGCAGGGATGGCTTGGGAAGGATAACAAGAGCTTTGGGAATCAGAAGAGAAACTCTTTTAAACCTGCTTCTTCCAGATCTCCTATTTTAGTATTGGGGGTGATAGGGAGACATAAAAAGTGGCACATTTCCTGCAGGGTGGGGGTAGGTATGCAGGAAGGAATTTCTTGCTGAGTCATATTTTAGTTTTTTCCTATTAAGACTTGGTCATGGTGACAGGAATGGCACAAGGAGATTTTTGCTGCTGTAGGCAGAATACGAGAACTGTGATTATTAGTAGAATTATACCCTTACTCGTGCAAGGTAAGGGGCTCTGAATGGCCACAAACTGAGTTAAATGTGGAAAAGAGATGTTAGGTATGTAGAAATACAGTACCCTCTATTTGGGTGCTTACTAGAATACATCAAAATGCATAATTAAACAACTATTTCTGGCTGCACCTTTCTTTGGGTCCAGCTTGGCTGAGGGGCCCGTTTCGCCATTCCTTTGCTTGCTTCCGGACTCTGCTGCCGCTGGTGACGTCTGAGAAGGAGGAGCCGGGTAGACCATAAAACCTTGTCTACCCCGGCAGACGCTGCCGCACCTTTCTTTGGGTCCAGCTTGGCTGAGGGGCCCGTTTCGCCATTCCTTTGCTTGCTTCCGGACTCTGCTGCCGCTGGTGACGTCTGAGAAGGAGGAGCCGGGTAGACCATAAAACCTTGTCTACCCCGGCAGACATTGCCGCACCTTTCTTTGGGTCCAGCTTGGCTGAGGGGCCCGTTTCGCCATTCCTTTGCTTGCTTCCAGACTCTGCTGCCGCTGGTGACGTCTGAGAAGGAGGAGCCAGGTAGACCATAAAACCTTGTCTACCCCGGCGCGACGCCGCCGGCGCGACGTTTAAGCCGCGCGCGTTAAAGGGGCGCGCTCGGCTTTGTCCGGATCGGACGGCATTGGGCGGCACGGGACTTAATTGTGGAGTGAGAAGGTGCGGTCTTAGTGAACGGCGACAAGTTAAGTAAAAAGTTTCTCTTCCTTGTTTGATTTGGGAACAGCGCTGTTTATTTAATAGCTGGTAAAGAGGTTGCATTCGTTTTGAAAATGTGCCATGCCTCATTCTAAGAGGAAGGCAAAAGTAAGAGAATTATCTATGACCTCAACTCCAGTGAAGTTGTACCAGTCTACTATCCCGGACTGTTTCCAAACTCCTTCAGAGAGAACACCGGTGGGGGCCGCTAGTAATATGGCTCAGGAGCAGGAGAATATTACTTTGGCCAGTGAAACATCTCTAACCCCCGGTGCCCCGCAGAAACCGGATCCTCCATCCAGGGATCCTGAGAAAGCTATAACAACAGCAGGAGCAATACCTGTCCCCCCTAGAGAGGTTGGAAGTCCAATAAGGAGCTCTGAGGACAGTGAAAATCAAAAATCCTGGGAGGTCAGGGAAGGCTCGGATGTAGGAGGAGGAACTGAGTTCTTGCAACAACTTGGAGATATTGTAACAAGAAATAAAATGCCAGAAATAATGGAGATAACTCCAAAGAAACTTACAATAGAGGAACTGGGATTAATGATCATGAAAATGCAGAAATCGATAAATAATTTAACTTTGAATGTGCAGGAAGTATTGAATAAGAATGTTTGTATGCAAGGAAGCATAGAAAGTTTAGAGAAAAATACTACAGTTTTGGATGTGAAAATGGGAGAAATAAAGAAAATTCAGGTGAATTTAATAAAATCAGTTCAAGAACATGAAGGGAAATTAGAAATGATAGAGAATCTGAATAGGAAATTGAATTTAAGAATACTAAATTTCCCTATAGTCCACTTGGTAACGCCAGTGGACCTATTTAATAGTTACTTAAAAAATATCTTAAAGTATTCTGAAAATTCAATTCCTAAGCTATCTAAGGCCTACTACCTACAACAACAGAGTAAGGAGAATAATAATGTGAAATCTATAGAAAGTTTTAACCTGACAGAATTTTTGGAAAAATCATACGAATCGAAGATTGAAAATAGAGCAACCCTTTTGGTGCAGTTCCAATTTCACTCAGAGAGAGATGAAGTGTTAAAACTTCATTTTAGACAACAAAAACAAAACTTCTATGGTGCCCCAGTGAGAATATTCCCAGATGTTATACGCACAACACAGATAAGGCGAAAAAACTTTATAGCACTCCGAAAGGAAGTGCAAGATAGAGGAGCACAGTTTTCACTACGTTATCCCTGCAAGTGTTACATAAAATATCAAGGAAACTCATATATCTTTAATTTCCCAGATCAATTACGTGCATTTCTTGATACTCACTCCTAAGGGTTGTATGAAAAAGTGGGTAAAAAAAAGGAAGTAATGAGGGAGTACAAGGAGGGTTTTCTTTGATTATATTCTTTTGTATTTGCTCCAATTGTTTACATATTGCCAATGTTCACTAATATTATTCCTAAATATTATCCTAGAATTGATACTATTTCGAGGGAATTACTGTATTGTAAGTGAATTCCTTTAATTTATGCTTTACCTCTGTATCAGAATTACTATTTGTAATATCATAAGAAATGCAATAAAAATAAAATTATAAAAAATAAAAAAAAAATAAAACTATTTCTGGAGGAAAACAGCCAATGAATTAATTCCCCAATTAGTAAACCTATCACATGAGCACTAGATTTTACCATTTAGGGAATCCCATCTACACTCCCAATTTATTAATTGGGAGTGTAGATGGCTTTAATCCATTTTTTTCTGTCTCAAATACCCTCTTTTCTCTCCCCTCTCCTCTAAGTATGTAATTCAAGACCAAAACTGAACTAGGCAAATTTTGAATTTCAACAATTTTTGGGATTTTCCTCACATTTGCCAAGAAAATGTTGACTTAAGTTCTCCCATCAACTCCAGGGAAAATCTAAGCATATTTGCTAAAATTCTATGCAGATTTAACAATTTGCAGACACCTGCATCAAATCTGCTTCCTGTGAATTTCCAAGAATCAGCAAATTCACTCAAACTCTGATGTGGTTTTGAATATTTGTGGAAGACTGCATCAGGTTTATAAAAAGAAAAATTTGGCAAACCTGCAAAAATTCTTGCAGGGTTTACTGAATTAGGGGTCATTTTCAAAAGGGATCGCACGCGAAAAGGGACTTTTCGCGTGCGATACCTAGATCAGGACGGGTTCTGGGCGGCGTTTGCACCGGAAGGGGAGGAGTCGGGGAGGCACCGGGGTGGACGCCGTGATGATGTCGCTGACGGCAAAAAAGTAAGGGCCCTTTTCGATGCCAGTTTCGCGCCCAATAGCACCACCTTTTACAATGGCGCTATTGGGTGCCAAAGCCGGCAGCGATAGCACTGCGGAGGTGCGGTTGCTGCCGGCTTTCGCAGGCCCACCCCCCCCCCCCCCCGCTTCGCCACCCCGCTCCCCATTATCGCCGGATTTTCTAAGGTCTGCCACCTTAGAAAACCCACGCCTTAATTTGCAAACATTTTCAGTAATGTTTGCAAATTAAGGCGTGGGTTTTCTAAGGTGTAATGTAACTGAGTAATACTAGACTTGACCATACCTGCTATATCTCCATTAGCTTCTTTCCCAGTCACCTTCTCTCACTCATATCACAGGGTGGGCAAAGGGTTGGAAACCACCATTTTATTCAGGAATCACAGTATGTACTAAACTGAGTAATACTAGACTTGACCATACCTGCTATATCTCCATTAGCTTCTTTCCCAGTCACCTTCTCTCACTCATATCACAGGGTGGGCAAAGGTGATGAGGCCACAAAGAGCAAAGATGGATCGACTGTAAGACAGAGAATGCAAGAAGACATTGAGGTGAAGGTGAGTAGAGCTGTCCAAATGGACAAATGGACAGCTCTACTCACCTTCACCTCAATGTCTTCTTGCATTCTCTGTCTTACAGTCGATCCATCTTTGCTCTTTGTGGCCTCATCACCTTTGCCCACCCTGTGATATGAGTGAGAGAAGGTGACTGGGAAAGAAGCTAATGGAGATATAGCAGGTATGGTCAAGTCTAGTATTACTCAGTTTAGTACATACTGTGATTCCTGAATAAAATGGTGGTTTCCAACCCTCTCCTGGAGGCACACCTAACCAGTCAGGATTTTAGGATATTCATAATGAAAATGCTTGAGATAGGTTTGCATGCATTGGAGACCCAGTGTATGTAAATCTATTTCATGCATATTTATTGTGGTGATCCTGAAAACCTGACTAGATTGGTGTGCCTCCAGGAGAGGGACTGGAAAAACTGGTCTAGAAACTGTTGTGCTTCTTAAGGTCCTAAAATCCTAAAACTTAGCAACTATTAAAACTGTTCTCTTTCATTAACCAGGACCCTAAGACATTTCAAGCTCAGAAATAATAAGCAAATACAACTCAGTGAAAACTAAAAGTTGAGGCATTAAATCTAAGGGATTTTCCATTACCTAATTTCCTTCCACATATCCTGCCACTTGCTAAGTGGTAAATATTAGAGAATTTCTACTGTATGGTAAAATAATACAGAAGAAATTCCCTGAGATTCTGATATTGGAATAGCAGGGAGTTTTTATAAATTATTTCTTGATTATTTTCATTCATATAGTAAACATACATATACAGAATCCCCACAGGTATATTATTCTGTGTGTTTATACTTTGTAATGAACTATTCACCTAAGGATCTACATATTTATTTTTCCTGTGATTTTAAATTAGTTCTCTAATTAAAAACAGTGGCAGTTGTAGTGAAGTATTCCAGAGGTTCTCAAACCTGTCCAGGACGAACCCCAGCCAGTTGGATTTTCAAAAGTTATCCACAACAAATATGCATGAGATAAAATCTGCATGCTATAAAGGCAATGTATGCAAATCCATCTCATGCATATTCGTTGTGGATATCCTGAAAACATGACTGTCTAGGTATGCCCTGCGGACTGGATTGAGAACCTCTGTATTGCACAGCATTGTAACTTCTCTTCAAAAGAAGTCACGCACTCTGGGGTAGATTTTAAAAGGTGCGCGCGGGAGTAGATTTGTTCGCGCAACCTGGCGTGAACAAATCTACTCCCGATTTTATAACATGCGCGTGCTGCCGTGCACATGTTATAAAATACAGGGTCGGCGCGCAAGGCTGCGCAGAATCGGCAGCCTGCGCGCGCTGAGCCGCGCAGCCATCCTCTGTTCCCTCCAAGGCTGCTCTGAAATCGGAGCGACTTCGGAGGGAACTTTCCTTCTGGCCCCACCCACCTTCCCCTCCCTTCCCTTATCTAACCCACCCCCCAGCCCTAACTAATTCCCTCCCCCTACTTTTATTTTACAAGTTATGCCTGCCCGAGGCAGGCGTAACTTGCACGTGCTGGCCGGCTGCCGGCGCACATTGTTCCAGTCCAGGGGCAGGTCCGGAGGCTGCGGCCATGCCCCCAGAATGCCTCCCAATGACGCACTGGCTGTGACATGCCCTCCGACACGCTCCCGACATGCCCCCCCTCCCCCCCAGGAAAGCCCCGGGACGTACGCACGTCCCAGGGCTTGTGCGCGCTGCCAAGCCTATGCAAGTTAGGCTCGGCGCATGCAGGGGGTGGAAGGGGCAGCTTTTCGGGGGTTACACGCGTTTCTTACACGTGTAACCCTTTGAAAATCTGCCCCACTGTCTTCTGCGCTATAAGTACAATGAATTCAACTCTCAATTTCCAATATTTTAATACATCTTTCTAACAGCCCGATTTTCATATTCTTGCAGGGTTTACTGAATTAGGGGGTCATTTTCAAAAGGGATTGCACGCGAAAAGGGACTTTTCTCATGCGATACCTAGATCAGGACGGGTTCTGGGCAGCATTCGCACCGGAAGGGGAGGAGTCGGGAAGGCACCAGGGTGGACACCATGAAGACGACGCTGACGGCAAAAAGGTAAGGGCCCTTTTCGCCGCCAGTTTCGTGCCCAATAGCACCACCTTTTACAATGGCACTATTAGGTGTAAAAAACGGGATACGTGTGTGGCCGGGCCACGTGTGCACAGCGGGCATTTTCCAAGGCCATGGGCCTTGCACATTTCTCCCGGTAAGCGCAGACAATCCGGCTTCAAAAAAAGGGGCATCCTGGGAGAGGGCTAGGGGCGGGGGGCTGGGCGGGGCATGGGCAGGCCAGGACAGCGCTATTAGGCATGTGCCAGCAGCTGGCCGGCCCGAGCAACCTACTACTGCTCAGGAGAGCAGGTAAGTATTGAAATTAAAAAAAAACAAACTAGTTAGAGGGGTTTTAGGAGTTGGGGAGGACAGGGGAAAAGGCAGGCAGGGTAGGTAGGGGATGTAGGAAATTCCCTCCCAGTCCCCTCCTTTAATTGAGCAGTCTGAGAGGGAATTGGGGAAAGGGCCAATCGAGTCGCTGCATGCATTTTATAAAATGCCCCCCCTTACGTGCCAAGTCGGCACTCGCATGCACATGCATGTGAAGATATAAAATTGGGCATGCATGTGCACGCAGGTAGCAGATTTTATATCGTGCGCGCCTTAATGCATGCATATTGTACAATTGGCGCGTCCATGTGAGTGCACCAGGAACTGCGCGCACATGGATGCCTGCGCATGGGTATTAAAATTCCCCTTTAAATGAACATTTAAAAATGGAAAGCTGAGGTCTTATATTGGACTTTGTGGCACAACTGCCTCTATAGCTTCCTGAATTTCAATCACGTATCACTTGTCTTTCTTACTATATTCATTGAGGACTAATTCACAAACTCTAGAGAGCTGTCAAAGGTTTTAAGTTATTTTAAGGTTTTCATGTTATCCTACCACAATAGAAATGTGGGTGGCTCAGGTTGGAGCTACCTTACTATAGAACTTTATTTTTTGCCATCACTCTAAGCCAGATATTTTTCTGTTTCAGAAAAAAGCTGTTTGCACTAACATTTTTCCCAATTTTATATTCTAGAATTGCAGAACCCTGCAATTTTATGTGATTTCACTGCAGGGATGTTCATGTAGTGCAAAGATATTTTGCTCTGTATGTTTTCTTTCCTAATCGTTGTGTATACTGTACTTTTCTATCTGTCTAAATCTTTTGATCTTTCTGTACAGTATTTTAATTCTTGCCATCAGTATTCTAATTAATGTATGTGAAGTTTTGGTTTCAGAGATAAGACAGTTTACACTGTTTTCTCAAGCACCCATGGGACAGTAAAAAAAAGAAAAAAGTCTAAATGCTTTCACCAGTAAGAGAACAATTCATTACAACTGCACTGTTTTTAATTAAAGAATGAATTTAAAATCACAGGATAATTACATTTTTAACAACGTTAATACTGTGATCACTATATAAAAGGATTCACCAACCAAGCATGCAATAGTGTAAGCAAAGGCCCAAGGTTTTAATCTTTTAAATCTTCTGAAATGCTCATGCATTTATTGAATAATCCAGACTCAAGCGAGCCCATTCAGATTTGCAAACCTTACAGACGTTTGCTTCTCCCATTAGAAATGTTCAGCAAAACTATGTTTTTGGTTCCAGACACGTTGCTGGTAGATTCATGGAATCCAACCTTTGGCGACAAGTCACTAAAAATAAAGCAGTCAAAAGATGACACACAAATAGCACAAACCTTTTTGTTTGTTTTAATCGTCTGCTATGAGGCAGAAGTTTCGCCTACCTTTGAGTGTCGGACTTGCTCCAAACCCCCGGCAAATACCAGAGAAAGAAAGCCTGCAGAGCTCTGCAGTAGCGCAGCGCTGGGAACTGCCTTCAGATAGCTCGCTTCCTGTTTGACCTTTTTACCTTTCCTGTTGATGGAACAGCTCGGCTCACTTCTCTGAACTAACAGAAAGTTGACTATTAACTGATGGGCTTAGTCCAAAAGCTCGTGTTTTTTTCCCCCCTTACTCCTTTTCTTCATAATCCTGCCTGCTGTCTAGCACAGCAAAAAGCTCAGTTTGCCAAACTTTTAAAAGCCTTAGGGGGTGAGGGGTTGGTGAGAAAATGAGAGAAGGGTCAAACTCCCAGTTAGGAAAATTGTATCATTTTTTACCCCCTCCCCCCCCCCCCAAAAAAAAAATCTCTACATGAGACATTGGCAACTGTTTGCAATTTGATTTAAAATTAGCTGGAAGTTGTGCATTTGGTGTGTTTGATTTGGACGCCCAAGCGGGCCCTGTGGCCGCTCGGGCCGGATAATGTGGGCCCAGGCCCACTCGAGAGCCTCGCGGTCGGAGGGGAGGGAAGAGGGGAGACGGAGCACGGGAAGGGGGGGGAGGAAGGGCGAAAGGGCAGGCAGTCAGTTCGCGGGGAGGCCAGCAAGGGAGGGGGGGAGGAGTTATGGGGAAGCGTGTGAGGGAAGGCAGGGATAGGAGGACATGGCGTGTTGCCATGGTCGCGGCGGCTCCGATTGGCCGGCTGGCCGGCGGGGTCGAGGGAGGAGGAGGGTGGTGCGAGGGCACGGGGGCATGCAAGGAAGAGCTCGGGGCGGCAGCAAGAAGGCAGCAGCGTGAGCGAATCCCCTCCCACCCTCCCTTATGTTTAGGCTGTCGGGGTTATGCTTGTTGTCGCAGCGGTGTGGGGGGGCTTGCGGAGGGCCCGAGCCTGAATAGTATATTTGGTTGATTGTTAAATCGGGGTTTCAGCGGAAGACGGTGGTGACAACTGAGGGGGGCTGTTGTCATGGTGGAGCTCCTTGCTAGAAGTGGCGGGAGATGGGCTGCAGCCGGTGTTTTTACGTTGGAAGAAGCATTTCCTGACAAGTTTCTCTCTCTGCCTGCGAGGACCTGGACGACAGGTGTGGAGCCGATAGAGATGCCTTCAAAACCGGCGTCCCTTGAGCTCCCTAATCGCTGCAGCCGGTGTTTTTACCTTGGAAGAAGCATTTCCTGACAAGTTTCTCTCTCTGCCTGCGAGGACCTGGACGACAGGGGTGGAGCCGATAGAGACGCCTTCAAAACCGGTGTCCCTTGAGCTCCCTAATCGCTGCAGCCGGTATTTTTACCTTGGAAGAAGCATTTCCTGACAAGTTTCTCTCTCTGCCTGCGAGGACCTGGACGACAGGGGTGGAGCCGATAGAGACGCCTTCAAAACCAGCATCCTTCCGGCGCACCGCAGCCGCCAGCGCGCCACCAAAGCCGCGAGCGCCTAAGGGGCGAGCGGCTTTGCTTGGCGAAGTTGGCGTTGACAACAACCCTTATCTGTGCGGTTTGTTCACTAGCGCTGCAGCCGTGAGGCTATGAGTAGGACCTAAAGTCACTGAATCAACGGCAAGAGCCTCGGTAAGATAATTTACCTATTATATTATCTGTGTTATTATAAACAAGTTGGACTGAGTCTTCCCTTTGTGATGCCACACACAAAGAGAAAGGCGAAGTTGAGAGAGTCATCATCCACCCCTGTGATGGACAACCAACTTAAAATCGAGGAATGCTTTGCAAAAACCCCCCAAAATATGCCTGGAAGTAATGTCGCAGGAGGACTGAGCCAGGAGCAGGGCTTATTCCTCCAGACACATGAGACATCCTTAACTCCAGGGGCACCAGAAACACCTGAGCCACCAACTGGGGAAAAAAGTGGGACACTCTTTGGAGAAGATCCCAAATTAAAGTTGGATTTCATGTCATCTAGATCCCAGAGAGAAGCAGAGATCTTGATCTGCTCCTCGGAGAGCCCTCAGAAGGGCTCCAAGGATCATTTGGACGGTACACCAATGCAATCCACCCCCAGCAAGACTCCAATAGAGGGAGGGAGTGAGAATATCCAAGAAGAACCTATAACTGGAATTTAATTAATAACTCCAAAAAACTTTACCCTTGAAGAGATTGGTATTATGTTAATATCAATGCAGAAATCTATAAATGCTATAGCAAATACGATGCAGGAAGTTATGAATAAGAATGGAGTTTGTCAAACCAAAATAGATAAGGTGGAAGAATCTGTAAAATCTATGCAAATTAAGATAAATGAAATGGATAAAATTCAAGTAAATTTAATTGAATCAGAAAAAATTCATTTTGAGAGATTGGAAATAATAGAAAATCAGGTTAGGAAAAACAATTTGAGGATATTGAATTTCCCTAAGAGTCATTTAATGTCCCCAATGGACCTATTTAAAAGTTATGTAGTGAATATCTTAAAATATTCCAATGAAGCTATACCAACGATTGCTAGAATTTACTATGTCCCTCAAAAGGAATCAAAGAGTCAGAATCAGGAAAATCAATCTGAATTGAATTTAACAGAGTTGTTAGAAAAATCCTTTGAAATAAATATAAATACTAGAGCCACCCTCATTATACAATTTTCCTCTCTATCTGAAAGAGACTCCCTAATGAGATTATACTTTAGACACTTAAATGAGAAATTTTATGGTCAAAGTATTAGGATTTATCCTGATATACCTCGTACAACACAAATCAGACGGAAGGAATTTTTATTAATGAGGGAAGAAGCTCAGAAAAAAGGAATGAAATTCTTATTAAAATTTCCATGTCAATGTATTGTAATAAATCAGGGAAATAAGTATATCTTTAATCAGACTTTTCAGTTAAGGCAATACTTGGATACTCATCCCTAAATATACCTCTATTGTTCTGGTAAAATAGAATTTGGGGTAGCGTTGATTAATACCTCATATTTAATTTATGTATACTGCTTCTTGATATTTATGATCCTTGCATAGTCTCTCTTCTTTTCTTATGATCAAATGTTTAGATTATTATTCACAGCTAGGACTATGATGCTTGAGAAATGTATTTTTTCTTTTCCTTATTGCTATGTTAAGCTGTGATATGTAATTAAATGTTATAAAAGTTGAATAAAAATATAATTAAAAAAAAAAAAAAGAAGTGGCGGGAGATGGCCGGCGGGACTCCTTGCAGGATGGCGGCGGGAGTCCACCCGGGTGGACTCCTTGCAGGCAGGTGGCGGGAGTCCGAACCCGGTGGGGGGGGGAGAGCCGGTTTGTCGAGCCGAAGGCTGGTGGTGACTATTCCTGCCGGGGGAGCGGCGGATGGTCAGAGGTGGGGGGAAGCTGAAACCGTTATGGTTAATATATTGTTAATATTGTTAAAATGTTATGCTGGGCTCGGGTCTCCAGGTTATTAAAGCTGCGGCCTTATTTTACCCAAAGAAGGTGTAACGTGATTCTTGGTATGTGAATGAGAATGGCGAGCGAGTGAGGTCCTGGATGTCCATATTATGCTGAAGTCAAAATACAGTAACACCATCACCTAAAGTATCTTTTATTGTTGTTTTCAATTACCTCATATGTCTTACTTATCTTTATTTTTATTTAAGTTTTACTGATCAACAGAGTAGGCATTTCTGAGGAGTTTTGACATGTCGGGAAAGGATGAAGGCTTTTAACACCATAGCAGATCCATCTCTACTTGGGGCAAAAGCCAATCACTGGTGCTGCTTGTCAGGTATTTTTGTCCAAGGTACTTTACCATTAGAAAGTTAAAAATAAAAACCACAATAGTAAGGAAATCGGAAAAAGAAGGCTGAGGAGTTTGCAAAAGGTTGGAAGATACCATGAAAGTTTGAGATGGAATTACAAGACAGTTTAAGTGGAAGCAGAGCAAATCTCAGCAGCAGTTGGTAAGAGTTGGTTCAATGACCTTAGCTTAAGCAGAGGGAAGAAAGGGAATGGAAGAAAGAAAAAGAGCATGTGAGCGAGATACCCAAAAGACAGGAAAACGGAATCAGGAAACCAGGGTTCATATCCTGCTTCTGCCACTTATGACCTAGGGAAAGTCATCTCCCACTGGCTGAGGTGCCCATTTAGATAGTAAGCTCTCTGGGACAGGCATTCATTACACCTGTGTGTAATTTGTTCTAAAGTAATAAACAAGATAATAATACAAGACAAGTGAGGAAATACAAAACAAAACACCAGTCCTCACCATACGACTTTAAAAAAAAAATCACCCAGTGATTGTAAGTTTGGTCAATAGGATGAAAAGAACTCATTTCACTTTTGTGATGCTGCTTACACGTCAATCAGTTTTAGGTTTGGAGCTTTTTCTGACTGGTAGTTAAATGCACATAGCTGTTTGCTTGAGTTCAAGCAACACAGAACTGATTTGAGGTCTTTTCCTCCTACAGAGTAGGTTTACAATCAGTGGATGATTTTTTTTTCTCAAGCTGTACAGTAAGCATCAGTGTTTTGGATTTGTTGTAAAGGTCCATGGTTTAGGACAGTATGTGCATGTGTGTACGTGTCCTCTGGCATTCTCAATAATGAGACCTGGATAAATAAGGAGACAGAGAGCCTTCATTTATTTTCTGAAGGATCACTTTTAAAGACATTCTTTAACTGAACAAGGAGATTTTTTCCCAACCTCCTTGGCTCACGCATGTTTTCCCCTCTTTTCTGTAAAATGATTTTTATTTTACCTTTTTTGGGTCCCCATTAACTAGGACCTCAGATTTTATTTTGTTGAACATCTGCAAGAGAGAAGTTCTCTTCACTGAGAAGGAACCAAGGATCATCTGCATCCAAAAGAGGGATGATTTAAAGCCATCCAGAGGAGGAGAAAGGAGTCATCATGAACCCCTTTAGAGCTCATTTACATTTATTGAAGATGCTGGGAAAAGAGGAGAAGCAATAGTATCAATCTGGTGCTTGGAGGAGAATGTGAATTCAGAAGAGAATACTGTTTGGAGAGGTAGGAGAAGAGACTTTATATTTAATTGGGACTAAACATTGAAATCACCATCTACATGGGAAGGAAGTTTACCACTGGCCCTAACCCATGAGGAAGGACAAGAAAATACTTATTCATTTGGACAATTGGTTTTTACATGTCCTAATAAATTGAGGTACTAAAGAAGTGGGAGCACTGAGAGGAGAGGATCATAAGAACATAAGAACATGCCATACCGGGTCAGACCAAGGGTCCATCAAGCCCAACATCCTGTTTCCAACAGAGGCCAATCCAGGCCATAAGAACCTGGCAAGTACCCCAAAGCCTATTCCACATTACTGTTGCTAGCAATAGCAGTGGCTATAATCTAAGTCAACTTAATTAATAGCAGGTAATGGACTTCTCCTCCAAGAACTTATCCAATCCTTTTTTAAACACAGCTATACTAACTGTACTATCCACATCTTCTGGTAACAAATTCCAGAGTTTAATTGTGCATTGAGTGAAAAAGAACTTTCTCCGATTAGTTTTAAATGTGCCATATGCTAACTTCATGGAGTGCCCCCTAGTCTTTCTATTATCCGAAAGAGTAAACAACCGATCCACATCCACCCGTTCCAGACCTCTCATGATTTTAAACACCTCTATCATATCCCCCCTCAGCCGTCTCTTTTCCAAGCTGAAAAGTCCTAACCTCTTCAGCCTTTCCTCATATGGGAGCTGTTCCATTCCCTTTATCATTTTGGTCACCCTTCTCTGTACCTCCTCCATCGCAATTATATCTTTTTTTAGATGCGACGACCAGAATTGTACACAGTATTCAAAGTGCAGTCTCACCATGGAGCGATACAGAGGCATTATGACATTTTCCGTTTTATTCACCATTCCCTTTCTAATAATTCCCAACATTCTGTTTGCTTTTTTGACTGCTGCAGCACACTGAACCGACGATTTCAATGTGTTATCCACTATGACGCCTAGATCTCTTTCTTAGGTAGTAGCACCTAATATGGAACCTAACATTGTGTAACTATAGCATGGGTTATTTTTCCCTATATTCCCTATATCCCTATATCAGTAAGTTTTTGCTTGCGACATTGTCTTTTTTAAAAGTATTGGGGCAAAGTTAACTATTTGGGAATATTATTTAGTGTGTTTGTGTGTTTGTGCTTTTAATAGTCAGTAAGGCAGCGAATAAACAGAAGTTAGACTGTTTGTATTTTTAAATAGTCAGTCAGTAAGGCAGCTAGTAAGCAGAACTGAGTGTTTGTATTTAAAAAAAAAAATTAGCCAGAAGCTAGAAATAAGCTAGGAGCAGTGTATACCTAAGTAAAAAGGTTGAAAAGTTCAGTTCAGTTACTCACCTTGGAAAGACGTTGAGGTAGTGTGATTTGGTTTGATTAGGTACCAACATTTGTTAATCAAGTGAGTCACTCTGGCTGTCTAACTGAACTGTTAAGGTTGTGTGTTTGATTTGATTAGATACCAACATTTGTTAATCAAGAGAGCAGTGAGTCTGTTGAAGGATCTAATTGGATATACAATTTAGAGACAACCTGCAGGTAATATTTCTGCTCCTAGGCCTACAGTATGTAGAAAGAAGAAAAGAAAGCAGACCTTATAAGGAAATTATGTGCTTCCTTTAATTTACATTGTGTTTTGATGAGTTTAAATAAACAACATCCTGTTTTTCTGTGCAGCTGTTTGTTATGCTTCTTTAGCTGTCTTTTAAGCAATAAATCACAACACCTTTCAAGAAAATACATTATTTTTGGGACTCAAAGGTAAACCCCATCTAAAAATTGTCATCTATACTTCTATAGTACATTTGTGCTTCCCTGATTAATGCAACCTTTAAACCTTTGTAGAAAGGAATTAAAAATATACTTGGAGTTGTAACATTACAAAAATAGGAAAGAAAAAAAAACTGTAAAGGAGTTTGTTTTGAAGAATTCTGACATCTTACTAGATAGCAGATGGCCCTGTCACCAGGAAACCTTGAAGAGATGTTTTCCTACTATAGATTTAAGGAATACCCTACGTATACTCAACAGAGACTCGTGATGGCATTAGAGTGGGCCATCATTCAGGGAAGGCTGTCAAAGAAACAGATTTTCTTCATGGCTGAAAATACACACGAGACTGGAGTAGAGCAGAAGCTGAGAGCGTACTCCAGAACAACTGGAGAGACATTTATTGCTGACCTGAGTCCGAATCGAATTCTGTCATTGCTAAACTACTGGAACCTGGAGGGTGTAAGCAATAAATTAAGAATTGTACCTAATTATTCTAAATGGTGTGATGCAACGTTACCTTTCAGTCACGTTCCCCACAACATACACATACAGATATTCAGCACATTTACAATTTTACACAATTCACAAAACAGAATAAGCCAAAGAGTTACCTCTTTGACAGACTATATCATATTGGGTCTCGACAAAGGTAATTCATTCCTACTGATCTTGTTAGACCTATCCGCAGCGTTCGACACGGTCAACCACGCCATCCTCCTTAACCAGCTGTCGTCCATAGGAATCAGCGGCGCCGTCCTAGCATGGTTCAAATCCTTTCTCACCAATAGAGGTTACAAGGTTAAACTCCAAAACAAGGAATCTTCAAGATTTGACTCTACCATAGGAGTCCCACAAGGTTCATCATTATCCCCCACGCTATTCAATATTTACCTTCTTCCACTTTGCCAACTTCTCTCCAACCTCAAGCTAAAGTATTTTCTATACGCAGATGATATTCAAATCATCATCCCCATCAAAGATTCATACTCTAAAACTCTTAACTACTGGGAATCATGTCAGCAAAAAATCAAACACCTACTCAACAGCCTAAACCTCGTTTTAAATTCCTCCAAGACAGAAATCCTACTCATCTCTCCTGAGAACAGCACCTCTAACAATACCCTTCCAACCAACCTACCTACCACACAAGTTAGAGACTTAGGAGTGATAATAGACAATAGGCTGAACTTCAAGGCGCACATCAACAAAACAACCAAAGACTGCTTTTACAAACTTCAGGTACTAAAAAGGATAAGACCCCTTTTTCCATGATCAAGATTTCAGAACGATCATCCAAGCAGTCATTTTTTTCGAAACTAGACTATTGCAATTCTCTATTGCTAGGTCTTCCTTCATCCTTCTCCAAACCGCTTCAAATGGTACAAAACTCAGCAGCCCGACTACTGACAGGCGCTAGGAAAAGAGACCACATATCTCCCATCCTGAAAGAGCTTCATTGGCTACCAGTACACTTCCGAATCATGTACAAAGCCATATCTGTCATTTACAAATCCATACATCAACTCACCACCCTTGATCTGCAAATCCCTCTCCAAATTTACAACTCGTCAAGACCCACCAGAGATGCTTATAGAGGCTCCCTCCAAGTACTCCCCGCGAAAACCACCAAACACGTCACCCTAAGAGATCGGGCCACCTCCACAGCTGGTCCTCTACTATGGAACTCCATTCCTTCAGATCTCAGACAGGAGCCCTGCCTCCTAACTTTTAGAAAAAGACTTAAGACTTGGTTGTTCAAGCAAGCTTTCCCGGACACAATCTAATGACTTCACTGTCTCCTACTCAAAACAATCAGCCCTCAACCATGCCTTTTGTACATAGCATTTAATTTGTATATTGTTTAACCGTTACTATTCTATCCTCTCTCTTCCTCCTTCTCCCAGTTCTGCTATCCCTGTTAAATGTAACTGCACCTTCTGTCACCACAGTTCCAGTTTGATGTTTATACTGCACTCCTGTTTTATGTAAACCAGCAAGATATGTTTTCATGATTGCCGGTATATAAAAACCTTAAATAAATAAATAAATAAATAAATAAATAAATAAATAAAATAATATTTGGTCAATATACAGTAAACTTAATTAATTTTAGCTAATGCTATTTATTTATTTTTTGCTGGGAGGAAAACTTTGCAATTCTTTTTTATACAGCTCTTTGGTGTATTATGCCTTCAAGATTTTCTGTTTGATTGGCTATCAATGTATCATGCAAGAGAGGGAAAAAACATGTTATTGTAGGGGGACCCCAGTTCACTGGGGGGCTGAATCTGGGGTGCATTGGAGTCAAACTACAGAAAGAGTCCGGAGGAGAAGAGTTTCAAGATCAAATTGGAGACCCCAACTGGATCTCTATCCCGGGGAACACAGAACACAAACTGGGAACATCTGATACTCTCTTGGACTGCAGGTCCAAGACTTTTTTCGGGATTTAGAGGACTCCCCTCAATAGGTTTTCCTTCCCGGCTGGGGCCCTTACCTCACAGACAAGAAAGGGGGTTGAGTGAGCTGCTCCCAGAGAGTTGTACTAAAGACACCTGCACAGAGAGTTCCCTATGGATGACCAAGATTGAACACAGATGTGAAGATAGACAAGTAACCCATCAACTGGACAATTATTTAATTTCTGCAAATCAAAGTAAAGTTTCTTTTTAAACATCCACATCATGTCCTGCCTGTTTATACAGCACTAATATCTCCAAAGGGAACAGTAACACATCTCAGGAAGAATTTCCATTCAACTCAGATTACAATCACACGTCATAAGACATTTACAATTTTACCCTAAAAACAACAAAACTGATCAATATAATTAGCTCCTATGAATTAATAAAAAGCTGTTGTGAATGCTGCCATGGGTCAGGCCTATGAGTGGTTCATTCACCCTTGATGCCACTATTCCTTGCTCCTGGCGCGGCTTTGGAGCACCGGGGACGTCCAGCGCTGCCTCTCCCTCGTGTGCAGCCTCTCCCTCTTGGTCACCGCTGCTGTCTCTATGCGGTACTGGAGCACCACCAATTTTTTGGAAGCCATCGACATGCTGCTCCTGTGTGGCACTGCCATAAGCGTGCGCTTCAGCCAGAAATTTAAAGGGACCATGGCAGGAAAAGCCCCGCGGCTCCTCCTGATGAGGTCATCCTGCCAGGCCTATAAAAGGGGCCTTTCTTCAGGCTAGCATTGCCTTCACAAGGAGTTGCTTCACCCCTGGAGCTCCTGTTCCAGCTCTTCGCTCCAGGAGTCATCGGCATTCCTGTCCTTGATCTTCACATCTTCAAGGTCTTCATGTTCTTTGTTTGGAGCTCCATGTTCCATGTTTCTGGTCTCTCATTGGTTTCTGACTTCAGCATCTTGTTCCTGGTTCCAATTCTTCTTCCTGTCCAGAGTCTTCACTGCTGGATCAAATCTCTAGAAGTCCTTCCTTGTTTTCAAAGCCTGAGTCTGAGATCGAGTTTCTGAATCCGAGTTCCTGAGTCCAGGCCCCGGTCTTCGGAGTCCCATCCAGCTTCCGCTTTGTTTCTGAGTCCAGTGCCTGTGCCGCTATTGTCATGGTCTGCGACCCGCCTTCGGATTGTGTAGGGTGCGCAGTGGTGCCGGACCTCCTCAGTGCCTACACTGCTATTGCCGTGGTCCACGACCAGCCCTGCACAGCTCTGGGATAGCTGTGCAGGGGTCTCCCAGATCTTCATCATGTTTCCAAGTTTTCAGAGCCTTCGTCTTGTCCGAGTCTTCAGAGCCTTTTTCTCGTTCAAATCTTCAAAGCCTCTGCCTCGTCCAAATCTTTAGTGCCTTTGTCTCGTTCAAGTCTTAAGTGCCTTCATCATGTCATCATGACAGAGTCATCTTCAGTCCTCGCCTCCATCTGTCCTGATGCGCGAGCCATTCCCAAGCAGCAAAGTCTGAAAAGGGCTTTCGGCGTGGCGGGAGGGCTACCCCAGAGACCCAGCATGGCATTTGCTGGGTCTCACATCCTGTGCATGCAAGTTCGTTGAGGCATTGAAGACATGTTCCAAATTCAAGAGCATTCTGGCTCCAGCCAGCCTGTGCCCGGATGGCGTTCGCCCGCCAGCAGTGTGAACCACAGCCGGACCCCGGGCAGGGCAGGTCATGCTGAAGCACAGGGGACTCACAAGCATGTCCGTGCTTTGCCCACAGCAAAAGCTTGCCTATACAACATAATTACTTTTCTAAAACTCTACATATTAGACTTCACTCACAGCTCTACAGGGAGAGAGTTCCACAATAATGATGCAGCAAGCGGAAAAGCTCTGGTAACTGTGTATACTGCAATTTTGCTCCCTTCAATGCTGGAATCACCAGCTGATGTTTAGCAGCTGCTCTTAACTGCCTTGACAAAGCCCTGAGTTCCTGTGGCAGATTTTTTCACAGATTCTGCGGCAAGATGTAGCAAATTCTGTGGCAGATTTTGAAAACTTCTATGGCATTTCTGTGCCAAATTACCTTAATTTTGCATAAATTTGCTATTTAAAAAAATAATTTCAGTGGCCACTTAATTTATTTGGTTTCTTTATTACAGGAAAAGGGATCTTAGTGATTAGGGCTGGGAAGGAAGCAGGGGAAGGGATCTGGGGAATGGGAAGAGCGGAGATCTCAGAAGATGCAAAGAGGATCTCAGAGGAGGGAAATGAAGAAGGAATCAGCAAGAAGAAATAGAGGGATAAGAGATGGAAGAAGATAGAGGCACAGAAGGAGGAGAGAATGGGGGAATCTGGGAGGATAAGGAAAAGAAAGGAGTCAAATATTACTACTACTTAACACTTCTATATCATTACATAAAGTATACAGAGCTGTATAAAAACATATAAGAGCCTGTCCTTTCTCAGTGGAACTTACAATCTAATCAAAATAAATGTACAAGGCAAAAGAAACGTTGGGAATTTCATTTATTAAGAAAAGGCTTAAAAATGAATGAGGCTGTAAGTGGTTAGACAGTCAGGGGTTGAGATTTAAAAGCAACCTCAAAAAGGTGGATTTTTAGATGCAATTTAAATGAGGCAAGAGAAGGAACATGACACATAAACTCAGGAAGTCTATTCCAAGCATATGGTACAGCCAGGAGAAAGCACTAAGTCAAGAACTGGTGGTAGAGGAGAAGGGCATAGAGTGACTGATGAGTGGAGTGTACGAGGAAGAGTAGAGTAAATGATAAGAGAGGAAGTGAGGAGCTGCAGAGTGAAAGGTAAGAGAAGCTTGAACTGTATGTGGGAATGGATAGGGAGCCAATGTAATGTCTTAATGAAATGGGGAGGGAAGAGAAGAGGAATCAGGAATGGGGTGAAGAGGAGATAGAAAGAAAGAGGGTATTGTGGAAAGGGGTGGAAAAGAAGGAGGGAAGATTGGGATAGGGATGGAGAAGGAAGGAAGGAAACCACCCACAGCCCCCACCAAACTCACAGCCCATCCCCTCTTTCTCTTACCCCTCCAAGCTCTTTTGATCCCTCTCACACCCTTCCAATTCTCTCACTTTCATCCTACACCCCTCCAATCTCCTAATTCTCTCCCCCATTTTCCCAATGGTACTTTCTCCCATGCCACAATCTTTCTGTCACTTCATTCTCTCACTTACTCTCTTCCCAATCCTTCAGACACTCTTCCACCCAGCTCCATGATCCCCTCACTCAATATCCCTCACTTATTTCTCCTATCCCCCCACATTCTCTTTCTCCTCTGATTTTCTCCCATTCCACATTATCCCTTCACTCACACTTCCACCTACCCCCATACCATCACAGTCCTTCATTCATTCAATTCCATCCCCCTTACTCTCCATAATTCACTGCCCTTCCCCACCATCCCTTCTCTCTTGTTCACTTCCAATCCCTATCCCCTCACTGTTTGTCATTCACATACCACACACACACCAAATTGCGATGGAGAAGGTACAGAGAAGGGCTACCAAAATGATAAGGGGAATGGAACAGCTTCCCTATGAGGAAAGACTAAGGAGGTTAGGACTTTTCAGCTTGGAGAAGAGATGGCTGAGGGGAGATATGATAGAGGGGTTTAAAATCATGAGAGGGCTAGAACGGGTAGATGTGAATCGGTTATTTACTCTTTCGGATAATAGAAAGACTAGGGGGCACTCCATGAAGTTAGCATGTGGCACATTTAAAACTAATCGGAGAAAGTTCTTTTTTACTCAACGCACACTTAAACTCTGGAATTTGTTGCCAGGGGATGTGGTTAGTGCAGTTAGTATAGCTGTGTTTAAAAAAGGATTGGATAAGTTCTTGGAGGAGAAGTCTATTACCTGCTATTAATTAAGTTGACTTAGAAAATAGCCACTGCTATTACTAGCAACGGTAACATGGAATAGACTTAGTTTTTGGGTACTTGCCAGGTTCTTATGGCCTGGATTGGCCACTGTTGGAAACAGGATGCTGGGCTTGATGGACCCTTGGTCTGACCCAGTATGGCATGTTCTTATGTAACCCTCACCCTCCCTGATTTACTTCTCATCCCCAAACCCTTATTATTCTTTCTTCACCCCTCCCTCACGATCCCCTCACTCATCCTCCTTCACTCCCTCCCCAACTCACTCTCACCGATTCTCAGCCCCACCACGATCCCATCACTCACCTCTTTCACGCCCTCACAAACCTCTCACTCACCTTCCATGCCCAGAAAGATGAAAACAGGGGCCTTGTAGCAGCTTGGGCTACATCCTCCTCCTCTTCTCCTGAGTAGCACTTTGAACTAGGGATGTGAATCGTTTTTCAACGATTAAAATTATCGTCCGATAATGTTTATATCGTCTTAAATCGTTATAGAACACGATACAATAGAAATTCTAACGATTTATCGTTAAAAATCGTTAAATCGTGTTAGTGCGCACTAACTCGAGTTAGTGCGCACTAACTCCCCGTTAGTGCGCACTAACTCGATTTAGTGCGCACTAACTGAAAATGATACAAATAAACACTTTCCAGGTCACTGAAGGTCAGTAGGAATGAATATGTGTTCCTATTGGCTGGCTGCCCTCTTATCTATTGATATTACCAAGGTTACCACTGAGGTGATGGTTGGGGGGATGGGAAATGGAACTGGAAACTAACGAACACCAACAGAAAATGAAACAAAGTGTTCACACTTCCCAGGTCAGTAAAGGTCACTTAGGAATGAATATGTATGTATGTATTCCTATTGGCTGGCTGTGCTCTTATCTATTGATGTTACCAATATGGTTGGGGGGATGTGAAATGGAAACAGTTGGAAGCTTGACAAAAAAAGTAATGTAATGATCAGCACTCACGTGACTAGAACTTGTTTGTTTATTATTTTTGTTAGCAGGCACCTGAAATGCTAGTGCATGTTGAATTTGCCAATCACTGTGCATTTTAGAAAGGTGGTCCTGGCTGGAACTGTACACAGTTCAAATATATGTAATTGATTGTTGGTAAGTGTATTTTTTAAGTAGCCACACTGGCACCAGTATGTTTACTTTTCCTCCTACTTAACTCACTAGCTCAGCTTTGTAAGAAGGGCTTCTCTGCTTGTGTGTTGTTTTTGTTTGGTGTGAGGAGAGCAGAAACATCAGATCTTTATTCAATCTACTACAGTCATCTCTTACAGTGCCCTATCCCTATTAATACCAGGAGTGTTGTGATCTTCCTGCACACAGTGCCCTAACCCTGATACCAGTCTGAGACAGCTCCCTCCCTGCATTACTAGTGAGAGGCTGGCTTCACAGACAGGGGGGAGCTGCCTGACCCTCACTCCTGACTTCCCCCATGTCCCAGCTAGTGAATGGTGTGTGGGTGAGGGGGGGGGGGGAGGATGGTGAAGTCTGAGACAGCTCCCTCCCTGCATTACTAGTGAGAGGCTGGTTTCACAGACAGGGGGGAGCTGCCTGACCCTCACTCCTGACTTCCCCCATGTCCCAGCTAGTGAATGGTGTGTGGGTGAGGGGGGGGGGGGAGGATGGTGAAGTCTGAGACAGCTCCCTCCCTGCATTACTAGTGAGAGGCTGGCTTCGCAGACAGGGGGGAGCTGCCTGACCCTCACTCCTGACTTCCCCCATGTCCCAGCTAGTGAATGGTGTGTGGGTGAGGGGGGGGGGGGAGGATGGTGAAGTCTGAGACAGCTCCCTCCCTGCATTACTAGTGAGAGGCTGGCTTCACAGACAGGGGGGAGCTGCCTGACCCTCACTCCTGACTTCCCCCATGTCCCAGCTAGTGAATGGTGTGTGGGTGAGGGGGGGGGGAGGATGGTGAAGTCTGAGACAGCTCCCTCCCTGCATTACTAGTGAGAGGCTGGCTTCACAGACAGGAGGGAGCTGCCTGACCCTCACTCCTGACTTCCCCCATGTCCCAGCTAGTGAATGGTTGTGTGGGTGAGGGGGGGGGGGGAGGATGGTGAAGTCTGAGACAGCTCCCTCCCTGCATTACTAGTGAGAGGCTGGCTTCACAGACAGGGGGGAGCTGCCTGACCCTCACTCCTGACTTCCCCCATGTCCCAGCTAGTGAATGGTGTGAGGGTCAGACAGCTCCCTCCCTGCATTACTAGTGAGAGGCTGGCTTCGCAGACAGGGGGGAGCTGCCTGACCCTCACTCCTGACTTCCCCCATGTCCCAGCTAGTGAATGGTGTGTGGGTGAGGGGGGGGGGGGAGGATGGTGAAGTCTGAGACAGCTCCCTCCCTGCATTACTAGTGAGAGGCTGGCTTCACAGACAGGGGGGAGCTGCCTGACCCTCACTCCTGACTTCCCCCATGTCCCAGCTAGTGAATGGTGTGTGGGTGAGGGGGGGGGGGAGGATGGTGAAGTCTGAGACAGCTCCCTCCCTGCATTACTAGTGAGAGGCTGGCTTCACAGACAGGGGGGAGCTGCCTGTCCCTCACTCCTGACTTCCCCCATGTCCCAGCTAGTGAATGGTGTGTGGGTGAGGGGGGGGGGTGGATGGTGAAGTCTGAGAAAGCTCCCTCCCTGCATTTCTAGTGAGAGGCTGGCTTCACAGACAGGGGGGAGCTGCCTGACCCTCACTCCTGACTTCCCCCATGTCCCAGCTAGTGAATGGTGTGTGGGTGAGGGGGGGGGGGAGGATGGTGAAGTCTGAGACAGCTCCCTCCCTGCATTACTAGTGAGAGGCTGGCTTCGCAGACAGGGGGGAGCTGCCTGACCCTCACTCCTGACTTCCCCCATGTCCCAGCTAGTGAATGGTGTGGGGGTGAGGGGGGGGGGGGAGGATGGTGAAGTCTGAGACAGCTCCCTCCCTGCATTACTAGTGAGAGGCTGGCTTCACAGACAGGGGGGAGCTGCCTGACCCTCACTCCTGACTTCCCCCATGTCCCAGCTAGTGAATGGTGTGTGGGTAAGGGGGGGGGGGAGGATGGTGAAGTCTGAGACAGCTTCCTCCCTGCATTACTAGTGAGAGGCTGGCTTCACAGACAGGGGGGAGCTGCCTGACCCTCACTCCTCCAGGGTATTGTGATCTTCCTGCACACAGTGCCCTATCCCTGATACCAGGGGTGTTGTGATCTTCCTGCATGCAGTGCCCTATCCCTATTAATACCAGGAGTGTTGTGATCTTCCTGCATGCAGTGCCCTATCCCTATTAATACCAGGAGTGTTGTGATCTTCCTGCATGCAGTGCCCTATCCCTGATATCGGGATGTGTGCAAGAAGATCACAACACCCCCGGTATCAGGAATAGGGCACTGTGTGCAGGAAGATCACAACACCCCCAGTATCAGGAATAGGGCACTGTGTGCAGGAAGATCACAACACCCCTGGTATTAGGGATAGGGCACTGTGTGCAGGAAGATCACAACACTCCTGGTATTAATAGGGATAGGGCACTGTGTGCAGGAAGATCACAATACCCCTGGTATCAGGGTTAGGGCACAAGTTCTAGTCACATTGACTGATCACATTACTTGTTTTGTCAAGCTACCAACTGTTTCCATTTCCCATCCCCCATATACTGTCAGTAGGAAACTTGGTAACATGAATAAATAAGAGGGCAGCCAATAGGAATACATATTCATTCCTAAAATGACCTTAACTGACCTGAAAAGTGTCAAATTGTATCATTTTCAGTTAGTGCGCACTAACTCCCAGTTAGTGCGCACTAACTCCCGTTAGTGCGCACTAATCGGAAAAAACGATTTTTAACGATTTTTTAACTAAAAAATCGTGCCTAAGACGATTTTCTTGCCCTGCCACACGATTTCTATCGTTAAGACGATATGGAAAACGATTCACATCCCTACTTTGAACCATGTGGTTCAAAGCATGACATTCCGTGTTTCTGGAAGGGGTGCTGGAAGCAGTGCACTGTCCCACTGCCACCAATGATTCTTCTCTTCCAGAGGGGATCGGATGAAGAGGAATGCACCACATTCCACTGCTGCCAATAATACTAGGTCTCTGTTGGGTAGGACCCAGCCTTGGTTTCTCGTGGAGTTTGGCCAGGACTGGCCAATTCCACGAGTTTCAACCTTATCGTGACCATGGAGTTGCAGGATACAAGGCTCTTAATCAAACTATTCAAGCAATGAGCTTCTTCACAAAATACAATCTTAGGATGCACCTCATACACTTTAAACAGTACCTGCTGTTGCATTGATAGCCAATGAAGTTCAGCTAACTTTGGCAAAATACTATCCCAGCAGTTTGCATCAGTTATTGGTCTAACAGCTGCATGCTGCACTAGCTGCAGTGATTATAAGATTGAATTAAAAGGTGGGAAGCTTCAAGAATGTAGATTCTGGGCAGGTTGTCAATTATGTAGCAATAAACCACTTATGCGGTTATTCCCACGGCAGCACTATCATGGGAGCCTAGGGACACTGCTTCCTATGAATCATCTGGTCTGGAAATCTGCTCTCCTTTGTTGCAATTATCAGTTTCTTTTAAGCTTGACTCTCTTTAAGCATTTCGGTCTCAGGTTTTGATCTAGATGTGTTTGTTGAAGTAACTCATTGTATTTCCTTGTGCACTTGCCACTTACTTTTTTATTTGGTTCAACTCTTTAAAAGAGTTTTCTTCTGAACATTATGTTGCTTCTTTCCCACATGTTCAGGTGGATTCTCATTCATCCCTTCTATCTTCAGAGTGCTTGTCCCGTTTAAGGATGGAAATTGTGATCACTTATTTTTATCAGTAATTTTTATGTATTTGGGTCTGATAATGCTGTTAAGTACACCTAGAGGCCTATGTTTCTAAATATGTGTAATATATTTCTATAACTCTCATACTTCCTTCAGCTCTTTGGATGTATAGGTTTGGCATACACTGGTTCTTATATGTTAGCTGGTGAGGATGAAGTTTACTTGTTCTTACATCCAATTAGTTCAGGTCTTTCTGGGGCCAGTTTATGAAACCAAAACTGAAAGCAGAGAGATTCAAAATTGATTGATGACTTGAATCTTATTATGTGCTGTAAGTACTTTTCAATATTGGTTTCATTCTCCAGTGTTAATCTCTTCTGATCTTTTCTTTCAGTATTCGTTGGTGGGATGTTCCACCTTCATTTACTTCTAGATATTTATATAAATCCTCCTGCTCATGTGCATTTATATTACAAGCTTCCGTTAAAGAGATTTTTCAGTTTTGCTTACTTTTCTTCTAATAAAGGTCTGTGAAAAAGTCTCATATTTGTGGCTCAGATTCTGTTGACACTAGAGGCCTTGCATCTGCTGGTACATAAGAACAAAAGATTTGCCATACTGGGTCAGACCAAGGGTCCATCTAGCCCTGTATCCTTTTTCCAATAGTGGCAAATCCAGGTTACAAGTACTTGGAAGGCTCCCGAAAGGTTGACAGATTCCATGCTGCTTATCCCTGGGGGTAAGCAGTGGATTTCCCCAAGTCCACCTTAATAATGGTTTATGGACTTTTCTTCCAGGAATTTGGCTAAACCTTTTTTAAACCCAGTTATGCTAACAGCCTTCACTACATCCTTCCACAATGAATTCCAGAGTTTAATTATGTGGTGCGTGGAAAAAATATTTTCTTCCATTTGTGTTAATTGTATTATCTATTATTATCTATTATTGTATTTTTACCTTATTGCCCTCTTGTTACACCTCCTAATATATCCCATTACGAGTTACGCTATACTTCCTCCTGCTCTTGTTTTCTATTGTGTAATCTGCACAGTTTATGCTCCCCTCCCCACTCCCTGTTCATTGTACTTTTGTTTCTAAGCTGTCTGTTACAATGTAAACCGGCATGATGTTTGCACACTAATGCCGGTATATAAAAGTTTTAAATAAATAAATAAATCTAGTAACTTCACTATGTGTCCCTAGTTTTTGTACATTTTGAAAGAGTAAACAACCAATTCACATTTACCCATCCCATGCCACTTTTTATTTTATAGACCTCTATCATATCTCCCCTCAGCCAACTCTACTCCAAGTTGAGGAGCTCTAACCTCTTTAGCTTTTCGTCATAGGGGAATCGTTCCATTCTATTTATCATTTTGAATATCCTTCTCTATACCTTTTCTAATTCTGCTATATCTTTTTAGAGAATTAATGTAATCTCTCTGCTAAGGCCTTGTACTTCCATAGTGCCCCAATGGGAGAGCAAGGCTATAACAGAGACATTAAATGAATTCATTGCTTCAGTCTTTACTGAGGAAGATGTAAGGCAGATACCTATGCCAGAGGTCATATTTAAAGGTTATGATTCAGAGGAATTGAAACAAATTTCAGTGAACCTGGAAGATATAAATGGGAAAATTGACAAACTAAAGAGTAGCAAATCACCTAGACCAGATGGTATACATCCCAGAGTGCTGAAAGAATTGAAAAATGAAATTTTATACCTACTATTAGTTTCCCGCTTATATTTGATAAAGTACCTCATGAGAGATTCTTGAGGAAATTAAAATCATGGGATAGAAGGCAATGTTCTATCATGGATTGAGAACTGGTTAAAAGATAGAAAACAGAGAGTAGGTGTGAATGGTCAATTTTCTCAATGGAACAAGGTGAATAATGGAGTGCCCCATGGACCTGTACTGGGACTGCTGCTTTTTAACATATTTACAAATGACCTATTGATGGGAATAATGCTTGCTTGGTAGTTTCCCGCCTGCTTATGCTGGTTCCTCTCTGCAGTATAAAAATCAGGACTGGTGCTAGCTGATGCAGAGTGCCAGCAACTGGATGGGAAGGTGAAACCAATAGAAACACTACAGGCTATAAAAGAGTTAAAATTGGGGAAAGTCTTCGGGACTGGATGGGTACATGGGGAAATTTTACAAAATCTTTGGGTCATTTCTAGCCATGCCTCTTACAAATATGTTTAATGATTTAAGTAAAAATGGCTGGATTTCTCAACAAGCTAACACCGCGGGGATCACTATTCTGGCTAAACCGGGGAGGGACCACACCTTGTGTGGCTCCTACAAACCGATATCACTCATTAATATAGACTTAAAGATCTTAGCAAAAATTTTAGCAAGGAGACTGGGTCAAGTAGCTTCCACTTTAGTCGCACATGATCAATCAGGGTTCATACCAGGGAGGCTTGCATCAGACAATGTTCGTAGAGTTGTTGAATTAATGGAATATGTACAGCAGAATAATATTCCCACAACACTTCTGTCAGTAGATGCAGAAAAAGCCTTTGACAGAGTTAATTGGCAATACCTCTTTCAAGTGCTTACAAAAATGGGGTTGGGAGTTAACTTTCAGACCTGGGTGTCAAAACTTTATGATCACCCTCAAGCTCGTATTAAGATCAACGGTGCTTACTCCCCTCCATTCGATGTTAAAAGGGGGACTAGGCAAGGGTGCCCTTTGTCACCCCCTCTTGTTTGCTTTGACGTTAGAACCCTTAGCTGAAATAGTCCGTCTACACCAGGCCATCCATGGTATACAAGTGGGTGAGTCCGAATACAAAATTTCTCTTTTTGCAGATGATCTACTGTTTACGGTTACCACACCCGAAACATCCTTAACGGAATTAGTAAGGGAGATTCGAGCTTTTGGGAGGGTGTCCGGGTTTAAAATGAACGAGGATAATTCAGAACTGCTGAATATTTCCATGGCAGAGTCCGCATTTGGGAAGTTGGCGGCTCAATTGCCATTTAAGAAAGCCAAACAGTGGGTAAAATACCTGGGAGTCAAGTTAAGTTCTAATCTCCCACAGTTGTATGATTTAAACTATGAACCTCTTGATGCTTCAATACAACAAAATTTCAACAGATGGGATAGAACGAATCTCTCATGGGTGGGTCGTATAGCAGCAGTAAAAATGACGGTTCTGCCAAAATTCTGTTACCTATTTCAGACGTTCCCAGTTAGCGTTCCTACTAGAGCATTGACATTATGGCAGAGGAAGCTGTTCCACCTTGTCTAGAAGAGGAAACCTCTATGGGTTGCCAGATCAGTCTTATATAAGGATAAACTGAATGATAACTTGCTTCCTGGATCCACACCACCTCGAGGTAGAGTCTATCCCTTGTCCACTTCTGAGACTCGTGCCATGTCCGAATATATCCAGGACAATCTTCAGAAGGGGTTTATCCGAAGATCCACATCCCCTGCTGGGGCTGGTTTTTTTTTGTCGGGAAAAAAAATGGAACTTTACGTCCTTTGTATCGACTACTGAGGAATGAATGCTATTACTGTTAAGGATCGCTATCCATTGCCCCTTATTGCTGAACTATTTGATCGCCTACAGGGAGCCCGGGTATTCTCCAAATTGGATCTTCGAGGAGCATATAACCTAGTCAGGATTTGTGAGGGTGATGAGTGGAAGACGGCATTTAACACCAGACGGCCACTATGAATATTGTGTCACGCCGTTTGCACTAACCAATGCTCCTGCTGTCTTTCAGCACTTTGTTAATGAAATATTTAGAGACTTTCTCTACATCTGTGTGGTAGTCTACCTAGACGACATTTTGATTTTTTCCTGCGATTTACAGATGCATCGTCAACATGTTATGCAAGTATTGCAACGTCTGAGAGAGCATCGACTCTACGCCAAACTAGAGAAATGTATTTTTGAAAAATAATCATTACCTTTTTTGGGGTATATCATCTCTAAGCAAGGTTTTCAAATGGATCCCACTAAATTGAAATGCATCCAAGAATGGCCTCAGCTTAGTGGTCTACGCGCACTCCTGCGATTCCTTGGATTCACAAACTACTATCGTAGTTTTATCCAGAACTTTTCCAAGCTGGCTGTGCCCCTTACTGTACTCACTCATAAGGGGGCAAACATCAAGGCCTGGCCTTTAGAGGCTGAAGAAGCCTTTCAGGCTCTCAAAGAATCCTTTCTACTACAACCTTGCCTCCAACATCCTGATCCCAGATGTCCATTTACAGTGGAGGTTGATGCCTCCGCTGAAGAGGCAGGAGCTGTCCTGAGCCAGATTGACATATCAGGAATGACTCATCCATGCTCCTACTACTCTAGAAAATTTTCTTCTGCTGAACGCAAATATTCCATTGGCGACAAGGAACTTCTAGCTATCAAGTTTGCATTTGAGGAGTGGTGACAGTGGTTGGAAGGAGCACAACACCGTATCACTATTTTCACGGACCATAAGAACTTGGTATACCACCAACAAGCTCAACGCTTGAATCCGCATCAGGCTCGCTGGGTGCTTTTTTTCACACGTTTTGATTTTAAACTGCGATATCTACCAGCTAACAAGAACATCAAGGCTGATGCATTGTCTCAATCTTTCTCCAATCAGGACATTGAGGAGCCAATTAAAAACATTATTGACCCAGCTCGCATCATCCTCTTTGCAACCTTCACAGTCCCACCTGGCAAGACTGTGGTGCCCAAGAGGCTTCGTAATAAAGTATTAAAATGGGGACACGATTCCCAATTGGCTGGACATCTGGGACGTATACAGATGCAAGCCCTTATCCAACAACATTATTTATTTATTTATTTATTTATTTATTAACTTTTATTTACCGACATTCGTGAAACACATCATGCCGGTTTACAAAAAACTCAAACGGAGGAAAGTTACAATATAACAATAAAACAATAAAACAGTAAAACAGATAAATAGATAATAAAACAATAGCACAATAGAGCAATAATACAGGGGAGGGGAGTGGGAAGCGAGGATACCGGAAGGGTGGGAGAGGGGGGAGCTAGAGGGGAGGGCAAGGCTGGACTGAAGGAGTGAAAAAACACAAATAGATGCAACTATATACAGTTGACGATAAGTACAGTTACAATCAGATTGTAGAGCTAATGAGGTGTTGAGAGACATTTGCTTAACAGTATTCACTTAAATATGAGATAAGAGGGGTTAGAAGGATTTAACGGGCGGCATTGGAGGGAAAAGGGGGGTCAAAGGTTAGCAAAGGAGGGTAGAGGAGAGGCAGGGTGAGTAGGGCGGGGAAGGGGTACAGAGGCTTAAAATATACAAGGATCTCTTTAACTACGTAGAGATACGGAGGGGTTGATGGTCGTTGGTCATTGGGAATCACAAGAAAATAAGTTTTTCTTTTTTTGTTTTTGGGTGGTAAAAGGGAGTTGCGGGGGAGGGGGAATACTAAGGGTGGAGAGTCGGCTAGGTGACAAGGGATAAGGGGAGAGGCTGAAAGGGAGGAGATGAGGGAAAAGTCGAGCGGAGGGGTAGGGTGAAAGGTAGGAGGCCGAAAAGGGAGGAGCTGAGAAGGGGGGGAGTAGTAGAGGTCGAGCAGGGGGAGCTGAGGGGGGAGATGTTAGGTTTGGTTTGTGTCGGGGTAGGCCTGTCGGAAGAGCCATGTCTTGACTCCTTTCTTGAAGTTGTGAAAGGATGTCTCTTGGCGTAAGAAGGTGGGGAGGGAGTTCCAGAGGGTGGGACCAGCAATGGAGAAAGCTCTCCTTCTGGTGTGAGTTGAGTGCGCTGCTTTGAGGGGTGGGATGTGGAGGGTGCCTGTATGGGTTGTTCTTGTGGGGCGGTCGGAGGAGCGGTGACGAGGCATTTCATCGAGCCAGGTGTGATTGTGTTTATGTAGGGAGTTGTGAAGGATGGTGAGTGTTTTGTATTGAGAGCGGTAGGATATTGGCAACCAATGTAGGTCCTTTAGTATAGGGGTGATGTGATCCCTTTTGCGTGTACCGGTTATGATTCTAGCCATGGAGTTTTGTAGAATCTGAAGGGGTTTGATGGTGGATGCAGGGAGTCCTAGTAGCAGGGAGTTACAGTAGTCTAGTTTCGTGAGCATGGTGGTCTGTACGACTGTACGGAAATCGCGGGTGTGGAGGAGGGGTTTGAGTTTTTTTAAGATGTTGAGTTTATAGAAACCCCCCTTTAGGAGAGATTTGATGTGGGGTTTAAAGTTCAAGTGTTGATCTATGAAGACGCCCAGGTCTCTTACAAACTGGGTCTGAGCGAGGGCTGTGGTAGGGGTATGGGGGGTGTCCTGTTGCAAGGGTATAGTGAAACGTTCGGGTTGATTGGAGATAACGAGTACTTCTGTTTTGGAAGTATTTAGAGCTAGATGGAGCTTGGATAGCAGGGTGCTTATAGTGGTGAGGCAGGATTCCCAGCGTTGCAAAGGTTCGTTTATGGACCCTTGAAACGGGATGAGGATCTGCACGTCGTCTGCATACAGGAAGAATTTTAGGCCTAGGTCTGAGAGGAGGTGGCATAGGGGTAGGAGGTAAATATTAAAGAGGGTGGAGGATAGAGATGAGCCTTGGGGTATACCTTGCGTGATAGGTATGCGTGAGGATTCGTGCTCGTCGAGTTTTACTATGTATTCTCTGTGTGTGAGGTAGGAAGAGAGCCATGAAAGGGCTGTACCGGCGATACCTATTTCTGCTAGGCGGGTCATTAGTATTTGATGGTTGACTGTATCATAGGCAGCTGAAATGTCTAGTAGGGCGAGTAGGTACGAGTTTCCATGGTCCATACCTTTGAGTATGGTATCTGTCATGGATAGTAGTAAGGTTTCGGTACTTCGGGCTTTACGGAAACCGAACTGTAGGGTGTGGAGGATATTGTGGTCTTCTAAAAAGTCCGTCAGTTGTTTGTTAATAACCCTTTCTAGGACTTTGGATAAGAAGGGGAGATTGGAAATTGGGCGGTAATTGGCAGGATCGGTGGGGTCGAGGGTGGGTTTCTTTAGGAGGGGCTTAACTATGGCCAGCTTGAGTGGGTCTGGGACACTGCCTGCGGTGATAGAGCAGTTGATAAGGTCTTTAATAGGTTTGGTGATGGCGGGTGTAATGGAGAGGAGTGTTTTTGAGGGAATGGTGTCAGAGGAGTGCGTGGCGGGTTTCATCTTCTTTAGGATAGCTTCTACTTCTATGTTGGTGGCGGTGTCAAAGGCTCTGAGAATGATCTTTTTGTCATTGGGAATGGGGGTGAGGGGGGTGGTGTTGGCCTGAGATGGGCAAGGACATTCGCGCTTACGAGATGGGCAAGGACATTCGCGCTTACGTAGATTTGTGTCCGATCTGTGCTCAGCACAGGAGTCCTATAGGGAAGGCTTGGGGGCAATTACAACCGCTCCCACCTCCTACGAGACCATAGACTCACATCTCCACGGATTTTATTGTGGATCTTCCCCCGCTGAAGGACATACTGTGATATGGGCAGTAGTGGATCGATTTTCGAAAATGGCTCACTTCATTCTGCTACCCTCCCTCTCGTCTGCTCCCTGTCTGGCCCAGCTATTCATGTTACATATCTTCCGCCTTCACGGAATACCTCAGCACATCACATCTGACCGTGGTTCACAATTCACGGCCGATATTGGTGGAGCCTATGTACCAAGTTTCGCATTGCTCTGGACTTCACCTCAGCATTCCACCTTCAGGCAAACGGTCAGGTGGAACGTACTAATTGTACTTTGAAACAATTTTTACGTTTGTATGTTAATACTCGTCAGGATGACTGGGCCGCACTGCTTTCCTGGGCGGAGTTCTCCCACAATTTTCATGCGGGTACCTCGACTGGGGCTTCACCATTTCAAATTGTCTTTGGGCGACAACCCAGGCCACCTTTGCCTCTACCTCTGCCGGTTTCATCCCTGGTGGCCCAGCTTACAGCCCTGCAACTGAAGAGACTCTAGGTTCATACCCAACAGATGCTATGCAAAGCAACTAGTACCGCAAAAAAATTTGCAGAAAGACATCGACGACCGGCTCCTCGGTTTCTTCCAGGGGAGAAGGTGTGGCTCAGCACCAGATATATCTGCTTAAGAGTTCCTTCGATGAGATTGGCCCCTCACTATATTGGCCTTTTTCCGGTGATATGGCAATTGGGTCCCGTGACCTATCAACTACATCTGCCTGCCACACTGCGAATACACAATTCCTTTCATGTGTCACTGTTGAAGACATTGGTCCTCTCTTGGCCCTCTTGGAAGGCTCCCGCAGCTCTACAACTGAGGGCCAAAGAAGAGACTATATACGAGGTTTGCGAGGTTCTTGATGTCCGAAGAGGATGCAAATGGGAGTACCTCCTAGCCTGGGAAGGTTTTGGGCCAGAAGAGAATTCCTGGGAACCTGCTACTAACATCCTGGATAAAATAATATAATATGTTTACTAGGGATATAAAGGCTGCATGTTCTTGAACTTTTGACGTGCTAAAAGACAAACTTTGAGCTCCTAAAAGACAAACTTCCCTTAGCTATAAAATAAACAATACTCGATACCCATGCAACTGTAGAATATTCAGTTTTCTGCAAGACCTGCACTGATATATATCTATTACAACTGTATGCAATTCACCTTACTGCATTAACTAACTAAAAAAAAAAAAAAAAAAGACCTCTCTCTACTATATAATTCTTTTCTTTTACACAATCACAACAAAAGAACACATTCAGCTACTCCAGCCATTATGGTGGCACCAATGGTTTTGCTACAGTTTCTGTAAGCCAAAACAATTCAATGCCAGGCCCTTCTGATACTCTGTACTGCTGTTACTCTATTTATCCACTTCACATATTTACTCACAAGCTATCTTTTGTCTGAATTTCCGCTTAACCCTGCAAATGCTATCTCAGAAGAGCTCAAAAGTTCAAGAACATGCAGCCTTTATATCCCTAGTAAACATATTATATTATCTTATCCAGGATGTTAGTAGCAGGATAAGACTCTTCTCCAGAACTTTCACTCTGTGAACACCCAGGAAAACCCAAACCTTCTAGAGGGAGGCCTAAAGGAGAGGGTACTGTTATGGCCGCCGGCCGCGGAGAGCCGAGGCATCGGGCAACATCTGGGGATCCAACAGAGGCAGGCAGGCAGGCCTCTTTTCTGATGCTTTCGTGACCGCTGTCGCTGCTGGGCCCAGCTGCTTGTGTTCCCTCTCGGCCGGGTTGACTCCTCCCCCTCTGGTCTCCCTAGAGTCACGCACGCTGCAGAGACCTTGCATTTAAAGGGGCCACGACAGGAAATTGTCGTGGTTCCTCCCTGCGAACTCCACCTTCCGGGTTGCTATTTAAGGCAAGGTCTGCTCCTCAGACCTTGCCTTGGCTTCTTGGCTTGTAGTTGGTGGTTCTGGTGCTCCGAGTTCCTGTCTTCTTAGTTCCTGGTTCTGCTTCACTCCCAGTTGGTTGGATTTCTTCAGGCTTTGACCCTTGGACTGGCTGCCGACCATTCTTCAGGATTTGACCCTTGGACCGGCTGCCGACCATTCTTCAGGCTTTGACCCTTGGACTGGCTTCCGACCATTCTTTGAGCTTCGGCTCCTGGACTGATTTTCGACCTGCTGGAGGCACCAGCTATCTGGACTATACGACCTGCAGGAAGCGCCTGCATCCAGATCTCTTCTCTGTCTTCAAGGGTCCACCTGAGTCCAGCCTCGCCTTCCAACGGTAGGGACCTAAGAGAGGTTACCCTCTTGGGTAGTGTCAACTCTACCTCGGAGCAAGGGTCCACCCTCAAAATCATAACATCAAATTTCAAAAAGTATGGGAACCATATGTGAAGGGAAAGTCCACTGTTTAATGGCATGGGAGCAAAGTTTGTATAGTCGGCCGATGGCTATGGCCTTTCAGGAGTTTGCTCTCCACTCAGTGCATTGACTCATTACCTTATTATCAATGTTCACTTCCGTCTTTAACTTTAATATTATTTTCTAATGCTCTTCTTAGGTTTCTGCCTAGCAGGATAGGTGGGGAGTGTCTAATGAGCTGGCTGAGGATAGGGGGGGAAGGTGGGGAAGGGAGTGGGGAGGGGAGAGGGAAAAGATGGGGATTATGCAGGGGAACTCGACATGGTAATAGAAAAAGAAATTGAGAATACAACAATATAGTTCCACCATGTTAATTTATTGCATTGAATGATGTTTACAAATCAACGAGTTACATAGAAACATAGAAATGACGGCAGAAGAAGACCAAATGGCCCATCCAGTCTGCCCAGCAAGTTGTGCACGTTTTTTTTTTTCATACTTATCTGTTTCTCTTGGCTCTTAGTAACCTTTTGATTCTATTTCCCTTCCACCCCCACTGCATTATCACAATTTTGTATTCCGCTGTATTTAACTATGTTGGCAGTTTGTTATTCAGCGGATTTACTGTACTCTGTGTAACTCTTGTTATTATGAATCATATTCTATGTACAATGTGGTATTGAAGTATTACAATCTTCTGTATTTCCTTGTTTATAATCCAATAAAATATAAATTACAAAAATAAAATCAGGACTACTGGAGACACAACCCACTAGGCTTCAAGGCAGCACCTGAAAGTGTTAAGTTTAAAGAGAAAAGAATACACTTCAGCAACTTTTCAAAGTCCCAGCTCCTTGCTAGATGTTTGGTTCAAAAAAACTTCAGCAAGAAAAAGAAATGTTTTATCAACTTTTAATGGCATTCTCTCAGGATCTTAGCCTGTTCTGTTGCCCTGAGGAAAAACTTCAGCATATAAAAAAATAGGAAATATTTAGCAAACTCCTGAACATAGCTTCTCAGGCTTCAAGGCAGCAACTGCTCTCCTCTGTCATGTGTTTGGCTCAAAGGAAAAGTAAAACACTCTAATGAATTAAATAGAGTCTCTCAGGCTTTGGCAAATACTTTGGCCACTAGTTAGGAGTTCCTGTGGCTAATATCCACAAAACAGCATATATTACTGGGCTTCCCTTCCAGCCACCCTCTGCTCAAGTATGAGTCCCTGCAGCTGTTTTTTATAGGAGAGAAAACCAAAACAAGAGGGCTTCTGTTCTCCAGTCCTGCCTGGTCATGAATTCCTACAGCCACTGTGCACAAATAATAAACAGTTTATCCACCTCAGGCTCCACAGCCCAGGGTTTCTTTCCATTCTGCTGCTCTCCAGCAACTTCTCAGTCCTTGAGTCTAGCTTCTCTGCAACTTTTTGTCACCCTGCAATTCCCCCAAGTCTCCACCATCCTTGCTTCTGTGGCTCTGCTCTGAGTCGAGTCCCTTTTAGTAATCCTACTTCTTGCCAGTCCTGCTGAGACCTGGAGTCCAGAGCACCCCTTCTCTTGCTCTGAAAGTCCCCTAGCAGTTTCTTGGTTCACCCTGCCTCTGTGACCATGAACAGTATATATAAATATATACATACACAGTCACAACATATCTGTAGGCTCCGAGTGGAGCTCTAGGATGATCATCTGGAATGGTTTAACCCCACTGCCTGCATAGACTTGTAGTCTTGCTTTCCTTGAGGCAATCAATAGCGACACCAGAACTAGACATCTATGCAGATAGTGGGGTAAAACCAGGCCTGGAACAACCTGCCTGAAAACACTGGGCAACAATGAAAGTGTTACTGACCTAAAAAGGTCCTACTCTGAGGTATCTTGATGTGCTGAACACGAATATGACCATGAAAAGTTTTTATTGGCTCTCATTTTGAAGATATTTAATATAGTTCACTTTCTATGTTTAGTCATGTAAATTTATCCAGTAGGACTGTAAATAAGCCTAGAACGATGTAATATTGCATCATATTGCATAATACCCTCATGCACACATCATCCAGAGTTTATTACATCATTTTCTGATGCAATGCAGTTCTACTGCCATGCTGCTGCTGAGTAAGCTGACGTCAGCAGTGTACTATATGAAGCCCAGTCAGAAAGGGTGAGCATTTGAAATATTCATGCTGGCTGACTACTGCTGGACACTCCGCAGAGATGCTCCTGAACAGGTGTACAAGAGACAAGCAAAGAAATCTAAGACGTAGTCTATGACTTCATTTTTCAAACGGTATTAACCGTAGGTCTCCTACTATTGGCATACAATTCAAGATGTAATTATATTATTGCATATTACAAAAAAACTAGAGCCAATTTTGCATTTTCAGTCACATTCATGTTTAGCACATGGAAATGTATAAGAATTGACTAATTTCATTTCCGTAACATGACTTTTGTGAAAATTTGTTGCCCAGTGAAATCTGAAGCCAGCTGGCAACCCTAACAATCTTCTGGAGCACTGAGCAGTCCTGCCTGGCAGTCTGGCACTGGCCCTCCTGGCATGTGTGAGTCAGAATAATGACACCCGTGACACACCTTATTATCTAAGTACTGCATTAATTCCTAAAAGACAAACTTCCCTTAGCTATCAAATAAACAATACTTGATACCCATGCAACCGTAGAATATTCAATCTTCTGCAAGACATGCCCTGATATATATCTATTACAACTGTATGCAATTCACCTTACTGCATTAACTAGCTAAAAAAAAAGACCTCTCTCTACTATATAATTCTTTTCTTTTACACAATCACGACAAAAGAACACATTCAGCTACTCCAGCCATTATAGTAGTACCAATGGTTTTGCTAGTTTCTGTAAGCCAAAACAATTCAATGCCAGGCCCTTCTGATACTCTGTACTGCTGTTACTCTATTTATCCACTTCACATATTTACTCACAAGCTATCTTTTGTCTGAATTTCCGCTTAACCCTGCAAATGCTATCTCAGAAGAGCTCAAAAGTTCAAGAACATGCAGCCTTTATATCCCTAGTAAACATATTATATTCTACCATTGGCAGAAGAAATTTATTTTAATAACTCAGGCAGCATTGTCAGCACTCTTGAGATGATGCTGTGTACCAGCATTTGTCTGATGCCCTACTTTCTTCACTCACAGTGAATACACAGTTCTACTCTTAAACTGCTCACACCGAAGTAATAATTTAAACACAAAGAGGTAGATATTCAAAGAAGCAAAATGAATGTGTGTGTGTGTGTGAGAGAGAGAGAGAGAGAGAGAGAAAGCCTCTATTGAGAAATCAATATGTCACTCTCTATTTATACCATTGTAAGAGGAGGCACTTTTAACTGGGTGTGGGGTTTGGAGCGGTGGGTTAGGTTGGGGAGGTTACATACACACTGAAAATTTTCTGCTGTTTGAATCGATGAAAGGTACAAGAGGAGTTGATTTTTATAATGCACTCTCTACCTAGCTTCAAACAAGCTAGGTAGACAATGCAACATGCTAGGTAGAGAGTGCATTGTACAAATCAACTCCTCTTGTACCTTTCATCGATTCAAACAGCAGAAAATCTTCAGTTTTGTCAACTTTGTACCTCCTACTGTGAATGTAAAACCACCCCCCCCCCAACCTATGCCCCACCCCCAAACTCTACACCGACTTAAAAGTGCCCCCTCCTTACAGTGGTATAAATAGAGAGTGACATACTGATTTCTCTACAGAGGTGCTGTCTCTGTCTCTCTCCCCTGCATACCTTTCTTGCCCATCCAAGAGATTGTACCATCTTCTGGGAAGGAAGTATTTTTTGCTCAGTACTGGAAGTTAAGACCTGCTTCCAGAGAAGGCCTTTCTTGCATTTGAGAGAAGAAAAACAAACTCCCTTAGACCCCAACTGGAGTCTCTGCTCTGGGATGCAGGACCAAATATAGGCTGCAGTTCCGGATGTGCGACATGGACCTTAGGTACTGCAGGCACCAGGAACCCTATGTATTTTATTTATTTATTTTTTTATTTATTTTATTTTATATGTTTTTATATACCGAAGTATTGGCGGGGGCCTTCACTCCGGTTTACATTTATAACAACGCTATACATTGAAGTCAGATGAACAGCTTTAACAGAGTTAAAGTTATAAAGAATATATACACACACTTGTTAAAGGTCTAAGTATGTCAGAACTGTTAGACACATAGACATATTTTAACATATTTACAAATATATCAGATATAAACAAGAGTAAGTAAAAAACTCTTGGGGGCAATACAGACAGTGGGTTAGCGATACATTATCAAGTATCAGCTAGCACACCCTGGCCATGTTAGAATATTCACTCTTCCCAAATGGAGAATACAAATATCTCAACTTCCCACACCAAGGTGCACTTACATAGGAGAAGAGCATTAAATATCCTGTACTCTAAAGTTTCTGCCAAACCTGGATATAAATGAACTTTGAGTTATTTTATATCACACACATGCCGGGCCATGCAGGTTAGCCTTCACCCACACAGAAAGGATCCACCCCTTGGGATCAGAAGAGCTGGGGGAAAGGCAGAGCAGCTAGCTGCTTTGTATATATTCTTTTATCTGCCCTGGGAAATAGAGGCATTCCTGGAAAAAGGGTTACATTTATAATTCAAATCCAAATGATGCCAACAAAATAAACAATCTAGTTCATGACTCCAAATTCTTGATAAAACTTGGGCTTCCTTAGCAAATCAATTTTTTTCTCTATTCTTGAGTCAACTGTTTTCTTTCTTTTTTTTTCATATCATTATTTAATTTTTCCTCCCCTGTTCATTTCCATATCTTCTTTATGACAAATGTTCTGCTTTTGAAAAATTCTCAAATAAAATAACATTCCTGTGTCAATTGTCATTTTTCTTTTTTCCACAGAGAATAACAGCCTCCTCTGCATGAATCAGTTGAAATTACCATGCGTTAGTACATAGGCCCCATAATATTCATGTTTTACATTGGAATGCCAAAGCATTGATCAGAAATATGAAATAAGCATGAGTCATTTTACTATATGAATGATTTGGGCTGCTTGAAAAACGTTTATAGCTCTGTGAAGATAAACAACCCTTTTCCAGAACTGCTGCATCGGCAGGCTAGACTATATTGCTATAGGATGCAGCAGTGCTAGCACATGCACAATGCCAGATGCCTCAGGTAAGAGGGCTGCGTGCCACATTGATGGATGTTTCAGTCTCCTTAGCAGACCCTGTAATAGATCAATGAATGCAAACTGAACAGTTTCATTGGTCAGCTCGCTGATGACACAGCAGTACCAGCTATTGTGCTGGCTAGTCTCATTTGGGAGCAATTGACTGTATCAGCTTAAATTGCCTGAACGGCAGTGAATGCCTGTCCTAGTACTAGAAGCACCGGAAAGACGCAGCAGTGCTGGAATATTACCCCCAATGATTAAAAATAGTCCACTGGCAATTTTTCAAAAGTTCAGTTCTAGTCACTTCCTGCTGTTTGTATTTTGCCAGCAGGAATGAAACAGCAAACAAATTCCTAGGACATGATGAGAACGATATCCACCGGGACTGTTTATGGAAAACTCATAGGGCAGGAGCTGTAGTGAAGCTCCCCACTTAACACCGTGGGACCTAACTCCTTGCATCACATCTGCCGACAAGAAAAGACAAACACAGCAGCCAGGCAAGGAACAGAGGGCTGAGGATTAATAAAACAAACTGGTGCACTTTGGGGACACCCTTCCACTTTCCTGTTACATGAAAGGCACAGTCCCTTTCAAAGGTGGCACCCTTAATAGAAGGAGCAGCATGTCAGATGCAAACCACTGGGGTTTCTGGGAAGGAAAACATGACGGCTAGAATCCCAGGAACAACGCCCTGGCGTCTTGTTAGCGCTTCCTTGGAAATGCAAAGGTTTCATGAAACTAAACCGCGTTATAAAATCCCGGTTATAATGTGGCCGGCAAGATACAGTATATCAGCGCCTGAGCAGGGTGGCGCCTAAGCGGTTAAAAAAAAGTTTTGGCAACAAATTGTTGTCAGCATTTCCTCTTCCTTGTTGGAATGGAAGCCTTCCTGCTTTTAGTTCGGACTCCCCCTTTTCAAAGGAGGGAGGGAAAAACCGCCCAGCCTGCCACACAGACCGTGTCCCGCAGCACAAACAGAAAAATCAGGAGAGCAAAATACCCGCGGCTCGGGGCTGCGAGGAAACGCTGTCGCCCGGCAGTCTGGAAGAAAATGCTGACTTGCAGGGAGCAGACGTGCCGGGCTCGGCCTTCGGGGGCACAAGCAGAAGGGATGGAGATGGTGCCCCCACCCTCCCGCTAGATGCGCCCATGGTTTAACGTTCCAAAGTCACATCATCCGTCAGCCAAGGGATGCCAAAAACGTTTGCAGGCGGTGATGCCTTTTCTGAAGGCAAGAAAAAAAAACAAAGAAGAGGTCGCAGATACGAGCTCTGGAGTCCACAAAAGGATTTAACTGGTCTCAAAGGCTCAAATACCCCAATGCCGTTTTTACTTGCACCAATAGAAGCCTACAAAGATTCCAGTTTTCTCCCAGACCCACACTAGCCAGTAATTATACATCGAAACAAATTTATTTCTACCTTTCTTGGCTAAGGGTGTCCACCCCCATCTCTCATTTGGTTTCGTGTGCACTAAAATAAAACAATGCGTGCTATTTCATTTACAGGCCGACGCAGAAAGGTGCGTTCTGGCCAACGGACAGCTTTGCCCACATTTCAACGCTCATTTTGGGGCCAATGCAATAAAGTCGCGTAGAAAGCGGGTGCTAAACAGTCAGCACCCGCTCTCTGAACGCGCGCATGGCGCCCCAAAGGGGGGGCGCCATGCAATATTAAAATTAGGGGGTCGCGTTAGCAAGGATGCATACGCCGGTCAGGCCGGTCACAAAAACCGACGCCGATAAACTCAGCGTTGGTTTTCTTGAGTTCGCTGAAAACCAACGCCGAGTTTATCAGCGTCGGTTTTCGTGGCTGTCCACCGGCAACGAAAACCGACACCGTTAAACTTGGCGTCGGTTTTTGTGATGGGCCCGATCATCAGTTTTTTTTTCTTTTATTTCTTTTCTTTTTATTCTTTTTTTGATGTGCACATCTATTAACGCCTGCTCCTGGCAGGCATTAATAGATGACAGTTAAATGTGCGTCAGAACCGTAAAGCCGCCCTGTCCACTAAGAAGTGGGCGGATAGGCATCGTCAGCCAGCACCCATCTTCCTTCCAGGAGACCATGTCTGGCTTAGCACCAGAAATCTACAGCTACGTATTCCGTCCAGACGACTAGCACTGAAATTCTGTGGGCCTTTTCGAGTCGCCGAACGTGTGGGAGCAGTCTCTTACGGTCTGCGTCTACCCGCCTCCATGCGCATACATGACGTCTTCCATGTGTCATTGCTGAAGCCTCTTGTGTTATCCAGGTACCACTCCCACGTATCAAGTGCGTGAAGTTTTGGATGTCCGGTTTCATCAATGCCGATGGGAATACTTGCTAGCCTGGGCGGGTTGCGGATCCGAGGATAATTCTTGGGAACCGGCCCATAACTTCCTCGACAAGGACTTATTACGGCAGTTCCATCTGGACCACCCAAGTAAACTCGGACCGGCTAAGAGGGGGCATACGAGGGGAGGTACTGTTGCGGTTCTGGCCGCGAGCACCGCGGCCAGGCCCTTACTTCCAGGCTCTCGGACCTGCTCCCACTTCCAGAGGCCTGGTTTGCGGCCTGGTTGGTGGCGTCCCCGCTGGGGCTGCGCCACTGCAAGCTCTCCCCTGGACGCCCGGCTCCTAGGCGTGCGCACTCGTGCCACTTGGACGCTTTTCTAGGCCGTTTCCCGCCAGTGGTGAGTCCACCCAACTCCTGACGTCAGACGCCGCGGCCTTGATAAGCCGGCTACGGCCACCCAGTCTTTGCCTTGCAATGGGTTAGCCTCCCGGTTTCCTTGTGCCCCGGAGTGACTCGCTTTGCTTCGTCGCTCCGTTCCTGCTAGTGTACCTGCCTGGTTCCTGCCTGCCTGCTACAGTACCTGTTTGGTTCCTGCTTTCTTGCCACAGTACCTGTTTGGTTCCCTTCTGCCTGCTACAGTACCTGCTTGGTTCCCGCCTGCCTGCCTCAGTACCTGGTTGGTTCCTGCTTGCCTGCTATAGTACCTGCTTGGTTCCAGTACCTGAATCCTGCTACAGTTCTTGCCTGGTTCCAGTACCTAAATCCTGCTACATTTCCTGCCTGGTTCCAGTATCCGAGTCTTGCTACAGTTCCTGCCTGGTTCCAGTATCCGAGTCTTGCTACAGCTCCTGCCTGGTTCCAGAACCCGAACCCAGTTACAGTATTGCTACTGTCCTAGTCTGGTTCCAGTTACCTGTCCTGGTCCACAACCCGCCTAAGTCCCAGCGGCCAGGCCCCTACGGGCTCCTCCCGGGGGGGCTTCGGCTTCCAAGGGTGAAGCCACCTAAGTCCCAGCGGTTGGGCTCCTACGGGCTTCTCCAGGGGGAGCACCAGCTTCCAGGGTGAAGAGCTTCTATGTCCTGCCTGTACATCTGCCTCCCAGCCTGCCACATACTAGAGACATTTTCCACCTTTCCCAGTCTCCGTCAGGTCGGCCCAAGGGTCCACTAAACAGAGACTCCCATAACAGGAGGTGGTCTGTGTGTGGCGCACTCCTTCCGAGCTGTTGCAAGGGCATAAGGCAGACTAGGCCCTGTACAGCCTTGTGCCCATACCCCCCTGCCCTCACCACCCACAATTACAAATTCTGCATTTATAATAACTAATATTACATGAAAAAGGACATTCAAAATACAATCTTCTGAAGTAAAGATATCAAAACAACATTTACATTATTTGTACATGCATTGCTGTGTGCCAACCAGAAAACCCTTCAAAAAAGCAAAAAAAAATAAAAAAAAATAACACTTGGAATGCATATGGTATTAGGTTACTGAAATGCATGTTGGGTGTGGGTTTTGTCCTCAGAAAGTCATGAGTAAACTGAATTATAATATAATAAACCCTCCTGAATCAAAACAGCAGTAACTGCCAGCACTCAAACAGTAAAAACCCTACCTAAGAAAAGGCAACACTGCAAATATTACTCCAGATCTTAAATACCAATACACCACATATTAGAAAAGCAGAACAAGCCAGGCTGCCATAGATCCCTACACAGAAACTATATGCTGGTAAAATACCTTACCTCGGTCACACATGCAGAACACAGACAGAAAAAAGTAATCATAATGTAGAAATAGAAACGTGCAGTTGGAAAGTGCAAGAAGTCAGACAGTGTATATCATTCAAGAGTGGAAAAACAGAAATATCACCATTCCTCATAAAACAAACAATGTGCCCTCCATCTAATGTCTTGCAATTGGAAAGGGAGGCTTATTAAATATCCTAGGCACTTAGTGTTATTACTGCATTCCCCCTGTGGGACCCTTCCCTCCTACGTATCTCAATGCCTAGTGGCAGGGAGCCTGCGAAATTGCTGGAAATTTCTCAGACAATTTTTGCACTTAGAGTGAAAAGTTTCCTTTTGCTTACCACTACTGAGAAACCCTGATCTACCAGTGGGTATACCTACTAAAACCTTGGTAAGACTTCAGGAAAAAGGAATCGTGAACCTGTTACCTTTCATAGAGTTACGAACTAAAAGCATACAGTCGTTTGCATATTGTTGTGATAATTTTAACTTCTCTCCTGATTATCTTACTTATTTGCAAATTCATATTTACATTCAATTCACTGTGCCAACCTGTAAGCGGGAGGTTACCAATGGTTCCTTTCAGAGATTCCTGCATATCAGTGCACTTAAAGTGGTTAAACTTTCCATGTATTATACATTTTTGCATGACTCTTCCCAATATAATATCTATGCTGTTTGCTCTTCAGCGTGGTCTAAGGACCTGGGACACAAGGTGACTGCTAAAGCACTACAAAGAAGTACTCTATTAACCCAGAAAACAGCACTGCGAGAATTACGCTTCAGGATCATTCATAGACTATTATTTTGGCCACGAAGAGCTTTTTTAGCCGGAACCACGTCGTCTGGAGCGGGCCCTAAATGCTCACATCCGAATGCCTCCTTAGTAGATTGCTTGTGGGATTGTGTAGTAATCCAACATTTCTGGACGACGATATCACGGCATTTCTCAGTGCCATCGGCTTGTGGTCAGCCTTGGACCATTTGCTTCTGTCTGCTGGGGATCTCGGACAAGACTAGCCCCACACAAGACACACGATATTTGCTATTCCATAAAAGTTGTTTAATGGCACTTAAAATTATTTTACGTCATTGGATATCTTCATCAACCCCATCATTACAGGAATGGAAGGACGCTATGCTGGAACTTTACCTTTTGGAACGTAAATCGCTCCCTACGACGTCAAAGTCACAACAAACAAAATTCAACGCCATCTGGACCCCATTTATTACATCAGTACCTTTGCCTGCATCAGACCTTACTCGTTAACCAAGATGTCAAGCTTTTGTTCTTGCTGACCTGCTTCCAACCTGTTATTCATTACTGTATAGTATTCTGGCGCTAATACACAGTCGCACTAATATGGGCTTGTATGGTATTGTTTTACTGATCACATTTGTGCACTATGGCAATAAGCTCTAAGCTGTTGGTGTCGGGAAGGAGATGGGGAGGGTAGACTGTTCACTACAGTACACAAAAAATGAACAGAACCGTAGTAATGGTATTACCCATTAGTGTTGGTACTATCTTGGGTTGACGACATTATTATATATCTTCAACTGATGGTAATGACATAGTTTCAATGTTCCACATGTTGTCTGGGTTCTTTTCCTGTTGACTTTAATTACATGTACTACAGTTTCTAAAAAGTTGTGCTTTTACTTATGAAAACCAATAAAAATGATTACAAATAAAAAAACAAACAAACAAGCAATGAAACCATGAAATATAAAGCATCATAATAGGAAAACCATACTAATAAGAATAAATATTTCAAATCAGGAGTCAAATAGAATAACATCCAATAATTAACTCATATAAACATTTATATGAATTTACCAAACTCCGATAAAATATTTCAAAACAGCAGATACATCAAATAAAGTCCAATATTTAAAACAAGGCTAAAAGTTATCCTATGCCCTATACCTGGAAACTTTTGATTTGCATTTATCCTGAGATTGTCATGGACTAGTTGGGGAGAGAGAGGGTGCATACTTTCTCTCTACATACATTCCTTAACATACACGTTCATTTGTTCTCTCTCGCACATTCACTCTCATGCATATACCCTCTCACACACACACAAGCAAAGGTTCTCTCACACACAGGGTCTCTCTCCCTCTCTCTCTCTCACTCTTAGGCTCTCTTATATTCACTGATTCTCTCTCTCTCACTTTCACATGCACAGGCTCGCTCACCCTGTTTCTTTCACACACAAGCTCTCTCTTACTGGAGGTCACGCTCACTCACTGGTGCTCTCTCTCCTCACTCTCACACACAAGCTCTCTTTCACTCACTAGCACTCTTTTCCTCTCACACACACACACACAAGGTGTCTTACAATCTCCCTCTCTCACACACACACACAAACACATACAAGCTGTCTCTCACTTACTGGAGTTCTCGCCGTCTCTAACACACACACACATGCGCTTGTCTATCTCTCATTCTCTCTCTCAGGCACACAGCCTCAAAGCTCTCTATCACACACAAGCTCTCACTCACTGGCACTCTCTCCTCTCTGGCACTCTCTCCCTCTCACACAAACAGATTTTCCCTCTCACACACACACACACGTTCTCTCACTCACTGGTGCTCTCTCCCTCTCTTTCACTGGCACTCAGGCTGGAGCCTCTGCTTCAGATGACACCCCACTAGGCCTTTCGTTATGTATTATGGACAGCAGCAGGAAGTGTCAACGACTTCGCTGGGCCTTTTTTATTCACTGCGGCAGGAAGGGAGGCATCAACAGCCTCGCTGGGCCTTCCTTTCTTTCGCGGTGGGTGGGAGATACTGATGGCCCGAATGGGCCTTTTCTCATGTGCCGCTGGAGAGGAGAAGTGCCGGCGGCCTTTACTTGCATGCCACTGGATGGAGGAGAGGTGCCGGCGGCCTTTATTTGTACATTGCGAGATGGAGGAGAGGTGCCAGTGGCCTTTTTTTGTGCGCTGCGGGCGGAAGTCTGAAGAAGAGGACTGGAGGCACTGGCTGTTGTGCAAGAGGGAAAGGCGAAGCACTTATGCAATTTCTTATAGTATAGCGCCACTGTAGGCTGTGGAGTGAAACCACAGCTCTTTCAGGTTAGATAGCAGATGTGCTGCTGCGCTGGACTGGAGGGATGGTTTCCGGATACGCGTAGGGTCTTCTTCTATTTTGTTCGCCAGCAGGGGGTTGGAATTCTGCCGACGTTTAGCTAAATATGCATCAGGAGGCAGGAGAAGACGGCCACTGAGCGTTTTGGAGGGCACTTTTTGCAGCTCCAAAATTTTGCCGCCTGAAGCGGCCGCCTCACCCTCCCTCATTATAAAACCGCCCCTGAGTATCCCAGTCTCAGACAGATAGACTTTGACCTCAAGTATGTCATAAGTAAAGAACAATAACAAGTAAGAAAAGGCCCATACAACAATTCTCTAAGTGCTTTTTCTTTTTCCAGTTTGAGCTAACTCCATATGTTTTAAGAGGAATTATTTTAGTTTCTGATGTTTATATAGATGCACTTATCCTGAAAAATTGGTTCCTGTAGGTTGAAAGGTTTGGGAGATAAATGAGTATACAGACAGAGAAAGCCAATACATTAGCAATGTGTTTTTTTTTTAAAGGATAAAAGTGCTAAAAAGGGAAAGAGGCTTGAGGACAAGGAAAAGAAAGGATGGAAAGGATGGGAGGCAGGGTGGTTTTAGAAGGGAGATGGCCTGTCAGCTACAAAATCCCAGTTTCCTTGTGCTGCATAGCTAAGCTTAAAAAGGACCAGATGAACTTAAAATAAAGACAAGCTTAGGAAATGGGGCTTTCATGAAAAGCTGTGTGGCAGCAGCAAGTCTAGGTCAGGAAACATAATGATGCATTTCCTAGCAATACCTCCCAGATTCTCCTTTTCTCTTCACTGGAAACACGACTTACTCTCCTCACTTTGTTAGTTTTAACAGATTATATTGCTTGTGCTACTGATTATCCTCTTCCAGTTCAGGTAGTAGGATTGTGGACTTTTAGTTTCTGCTGTGGATCGTTTTGATTACATATAAATACGCTGCTGTTGTACCCATGTATCAGGAAATAGCTGCAAATGAAAGTAATAGCAAGAAAGTAACCAGCAGGTGGCGCCTGTGTACCCATAGGAGAGTGAAACACAATGGGTATTCGTCCTGTTGCTTTGTCTTAAACATATGAATAAATTAGATTTTGGTAAAAACAAAAAACAAAAAAGTGTGCATTTCAGTGAGGATGATTTTAGTATTTCAGAGTGTCCCAATCCCCAAAACAAGTGACTATTTGTTTAAACTTGCTGTAGGGCAGAAATGTTCATAAGAATACTATGTGTATTCAGTATGCTTAAATGCTTAAAAGGAACATAATCCAAATTACATAAATCAATTTTTCTCTCTGACATGAAGCATGAGAGAGGGGTGTAAAGTGCCCGCAGAAACACAGGTAGACCCGACATTGACAAACTACAACCGGATGGGCAAACCTTCGTTTCCAGGTCAATGTTTGCGGCTATTGCCTGCTCTAAGGACCAAACTGGAGTCCTTCCCCCATCCCCTCCCACCCTCCCCAGAGAACATTTTCCCCAGGAGACATCTCATCTCTGAAGCAGGCAATGCCCATAGATGATGTGACCCTGGGGTGAAGAGAGGGAGGGGGAAGAATAACACAACCCCACCCAACATTTCAAGACATTTAAAACCAGCTGAATATACCATGTAACTTAGGCCTAGATTTTCTAACGTACCGTGGCGTCATGAATCACGCGGTACAGGGGGGGCAGGGGGGCGAAGCGGGGGGCGGGCCTGCGATAGCCGACAGTGATCGTACCTCTGTCTTCGCGGCATCCGCCCCAACTCCTCCTCTTCCAGGGCAGACACCGCCCTGACTCTGCCCCTTTTAAGCTATCGCACGCAAAATGGGAACTTTTCGCGCGAAATGTCCCTTTTCCCATGCGCTAGCTTTAGAAAATGACCCCCTTAGCTGGATAAGTTATATCCGGCCATGTTTGAATACTGACCTCTACATTTTATATCTTTACGTAAACCGCCTCAGAGTGGAGTGCCCTAGAGTGAGGGTGGGGGTGAAAGTAGGGACTCTCAGTGTTTCCTTCAGGGGACACCTCTGAAAAGCCCTCTTTCCTGCTGGGCTTTGTGTGGTCAAATGTGACCGACCTGGTCTGTCTCCGGGGATAGGAAGGAAAGCAGGAATGAAGATTAGGAAAACGTCATTTGAGGGGATGTTGGTCCAAAAAGAAACCTCTACAATAAATGCTTCTTAAAATAAAATTTTGTTAATAGTTTTTATTTTACTAGGAAAAAGCAAAAAAGAAAAATTAAAACAGTGTGGCAATAAACAATGTAACAGACACTCAAACTCTTTCAAATAATATTTTCTCTTTCAAAAATACTTCCATGAAAAAGCCTTTTGTGCACTCCAGGATATCCTGACAAAATATTTAAGCAGACATCTCTTCTATACTAGTAAACCAATAAGAATGAGGAGCATATACTAGCAAAAAGTTATAATAATTATTCAAAATTCCTAGTGTGCTATTACACAATGGACTATAGACAGGATCAGATGACAGCACTCTGTATCAAATCATTTACCAATTCTACTGTTCTCACAAATGTTTTGCAATCCTGTTTACAGCCCATTGCAGGCAGGAGATAGTAGATAACTTTGTAATATCACATTATAGATTGCTGATATCAGTTTCTGAATAATTACTATAACTTTTTGTTGGTATATGTAGTTTATTCTTGTTCGATTATTTTTATACACTCTTACATATACTTAAACCACAGATAGAAATTTCAACCAATTCAAACCTATTTTCTCTTTTAGTGCAAACTACTTTGAAACCCGAAAATAATTATATTCTTTCTCTCAAAGAAAGCTTATAACATGTCCAGCTAAGAATCAGATAAGTATTGTCTTTGGACATCTCTTTGCCTTACTCTAAATGTGTGTGTACTCCCTAACTTGAATTTGAAGAAAATGATTCTTTGTAGTGTTTTTCTCTTCACAGGATCTTCATATACAGAGTCCCTTCAGGTAAGTATCTATGACCTAGATTTATCAAATTGCTATAAATATCACGGAAATAGTGCCTGTGATTAAAAAAGGGTGTGTAGTTAGACTAATTTTCCTGCTACCACATGGGTATTTTCTTCATCATGTGATATTGCACCCCATGTTATTTTTTTTATCACTAATGGGGGAGAGAGAGAGAGAGAGAGAGAGAGAGAGAGAGAGAGAGAGAGAGCTTCATAGATAAGTTAACTTTTTATACCACTGTAAGAGGGGGCACTAGTAACTTGGGGTGAGGTTTGGGGGGTGGGGTAGGTTTTGGGGGCAGTTTTACATGCACAGTCATAAGTACAAACAGCACAGTTGCCATCAGTGAAGATTTTATGTAATTTGGAGTGATGAAAGGTGAAAGAAGAGTGGATGTGTACAATGTACTCTCTACCTAGTTCAATTGCACTCTCTACCTAGTTCAATTGCAACTAGGTAGAGAGTGCATCAAGCTAGGTAGAGAGAACATTGTACAAATCTACTCTTCTTTTACCTTTCATCACTCCAAGTGATAGTAAATCTTCACTGATGGCAATTGTGCTGCTCATCCCTATGACTGTGCATGTAAAACTGCCCCCCAAAACCTACCCCATCCAACCCAAACCTCACTCTGAGTTCATAATGCCCCTCTTACAGTGGTATAAAAAGTTAGCTTACAGGTGAGCCTCCACAGGCTCTCTCTCTCTCACCCTCTCAAACTAGCATTTGTGTTAACTCTATTGCATGCCATATTTATTGACCCTCATTTCCATTTACTCTGCCCAAACTCCTCCCACTTGAATACAAATTTTAAATCTCCATACGGATTTTGCGATGTGGTATTTATTGCATGCGTTACGGTGTTATCGCGGGCATTAGGGCCCTAACGCGAGCGATAAGGTCCTAACGCAATTTGATAAATGACCCTGTATATTAGCTTATGTTATCTTTATTTTACTTGTCTGGCCAGATCTAGTGTGTGCATCCTTCCCCTTTCCATGGCACAGGTGCCAGCCACTTCTAGTTACTTTTTAGCATTTTTCAAAATAGCTGCACTGTCCCAAACATTTCCATGGGGGTGGGGTGGGGGCGTTTGGTTAATCACCTTTCGCTCCATTCTGAGCTCTGGGGGTGGGGGGTAGAGAACAATGAGCTACAAGTAAAACTGGACTGGAATCCTGTGAAAACTGGAATACTCACAAAAAATGTACTCAACCACCTTAGTGTAAGTGATGGTGGCATGTGCTGGGCACCCCATCACTCCAATTGCCCCATCTCTGTATTTTAAATTATTTTCCCCAGGGGCTGTCTTCTGGGTTTTCCCTTCAGCTCCCATACGAAGCAGCAGGGCTCACATGGAGCTTTGCTGCTGCCCATCTTCCCCTGCAAGCCCTGGTGCAGGCTGGAACGTCCTGGGGTGGGAGTATGTGACCGTGGTGGTGGCTTGCTTGTGCCCCCTGCTGCTTTTTCGCTCCCCCTGACTTTCATTATGATTTAATTTTCCTTATTTTAGTTTCCTTCTGTCACTGCAGTGCTGCTGATGCGCTGCCCCTTTAAGGAGGGTCACGTGGTGATGATATCACCTCCTCGACAACCTTGGGCCCGAGTGCACTTATTTTTTTAAAGTGGCCGAGGCTTTCTCAACGCCCCGTTGCTTTCTGGAGCCTTCCCGGCGCCGTGCCTGCCGGGCAGTCAAGAGCAGCAGCAGAAATGGCTGTTCTCTACTTTAGCCTTGGCATGGCTTGCTCCAGCTCCCTGGAGGCAATGTGAGAAAACCAGGGGGCAGGCAGGGATCTCCTGTAGCTGCAGGCTCCCCTCCTCCTATGCTGAGGGAGACAGATACAGTCCTACCACAGCTGCTGCATGCTGCTTTCTTTGAGCAGAGTAATGCTGCCTCGGGACCCCCCTCCCCAGGGCTGGCTCATCCAACATGTAAAAGCCTATTATTTTTTTCTTTTCTGTCCATTAAGTCTGTCCCTGTATACTTTGTGAGAAAGACCATTGACCATTTTAATAACTGCCCCCTCTGGAACAGCTCCATTCAGTTTATATCTTTCAGAATAGTACACAGTCCTTGGATGAGGTCTCACAAGAGTCTTACCCAAAAGCATAATCACATCCTTTTTCATGCTGGCCATTTATCTCCCTATGCACCCAAGCAACCTTTTAGCTTTTGCTGTCCGCTTATCTACCTTTTTGGCCACTTTAAGATCATCAGATATGATCACAGTCTTGTGCACAGAAGACTTCACCCCCTATACTACCCTTCTTCTTCAGGTTTTTGCAACTCAAATACATGACCCAGCATTTTTTAGCATTAAATCTTAGCCTCTAACATTCTTTAAGTTTTACTAGATCCCTTCTCATGTTTTCTTCACCTTTTAAGATGTATACCCTCTTGCTATATTCCCCAAAAAGACAACATGTTTCCAGTGGTCTTTTAATAATATTGCTTACAAAAATATTGAATAGAACCAGATCAATCCCTGAGGCACACCACTGGTGACTTCTCTTTCCTCAGAGGGAACTCCATTTATCATTACTCTTAGTTGCCTCCCACTTAGCCAGTTTCTAACCCACTCAATCACTTTAGGCCCCATATGTAAGGCATATGTGGAGCTATGTCATAGACCTTACTCAAATCCAAGCACAGTACATCTAGTACTCTCTTCAATTTAACTTTTTAGTCACCCAGTCAAAGAAACTAGGATACCTCGATTCTGCAATCCATTGGATTCTAGAAACTGCACTATCCTCTATTTTAAGAGAGATTCCATTAATTTACCCAACTGTATAGTAATTTTCTGTACTAAAAACTCTATATCTTTAGAAAACAACAAAGAAACAAACAAACTCAAATAACACAGAGGCATCAAATCTCCCACATTCATACAGGCATAGCAGGTAGCAGACTAGCAGGACCAAGACCCCCATTGTGGTGAGAAGGGCATGCAGAGAGACATGTGCGAGCAAGATCCCTATAATGGTATAAGGGGCATTGCAAATAAGCCTATGCAAGTAAGACCACCATGGTGGTATAAGGAGCATAAGAATATAAGAAATTAGCATACTGGGCCAGACTAAGGATCCATCAAGTCCAACATCTTATTTCCAACAATGACCAATCCAGGTTACAAGTACCTGGCAGGTACCCAAACAGTAAATAAATCCCATGTGACTAATACCAGTAATAAGTAGTGGCTAATTCCTAAGTCAACTTGATTAATAGCAGTTTATGGACTTCTCTTCCAGGAATGTTGGGAATCCCATTTGTTTTAAACAAACACACGTCCCTAAATATCATTCTGCAAAGAGATATGTCACTTAGGTAAAGTAAAACTTTGCATTGATCAGTAGGAATTTATAAAACTGTTATTTTTAAAGATGGTAGGATTATGAATTAGATTATTAGGAGGGTATGGAATGGTGGTTAGGTTGTTTTAAGATGCATTGATCTATAATATGTGTAGATTTTACCTGATTTAGGTTAGGATTATAGGCTTTTATGAATGCAGTGTGTTCTTATTGTTCACCATTTTAAGCCCTAAGGTAAAAGAGCGGGTTATCAAATACTAATAACAATAAAATAATGTTATTGGACCTATTTCCATTGCCCCTCTCTCTACAGTGAAGTAAATTCAGCCAGTGGTATGAAGTTTACCCTGGTAATATTAATGAAAGGATCCTGAGAGCTGAGAACTCGTCAGAATTACACCCTTACCATCTGCAGTCCACTACAATATCTGTCTGACTAACCTAACTTAAATTACTCTGCATGGAATACGCGAAACCTGTATGTATTTTGTTGTGGTGTCCTTTTTTAAGGTGCTCTATATATATGCCAAGATAATTTGTCAGCCACTTTATGATGGGTCTCTTGGGGATTCACTGAATCATTTGGAGACCTATTGGCGTGCCACTAGCAGAGATGGACAGGGGATGTGGGGAGCGAGAGCAGAGGTGGAATCAAAGGAAGAGAAAGTGAAGGTACAGGGGAGCTGGGGGATAAGAAAAAGGTAGATGAAGGTGAGACAAAAAAAAAAAAAGGGAGTTGAAAGATAGCCTAATCCAGTCCTCCTATCACTGATAGTTAAATGTTAGGCTTGCATTCTCTGACTGAATTTAGAATCACTATTGAACATTTTTTATGAAAAGAGGAGCAGTGTGTTTTTAACTATGTTTAAAAGTTGTACAATCAACTAGAATTAGGACATGCAAGGCATTGAAATCAAATGTTCTCAATTGCCAGGCACGGATTCTGCTTTGTGGGCTGTCTAGGAATACTGAGGAGGCAATGCTCATGGCCCCAATGCAAAGAGAGTGTCTGCCATTGCTGAACAGCGACACCTATTGGCCAGATTCAGGATGCATGTTAGTTAGTGACAAGGTCATTCATCAAATCACATTAGGACCTTATCGCGGGCATTAGGGTCCTAACACTCACGATAATGCATGTGATAAAAAAAATGCATCGCGAGATGCATATGCAAATTTGAAAAATGTAGTCAAAAGGGAGGAGTTTATCAAAATGAGGGGTGTTTAATGTTGTATGCAATAGCATAATGCATGTTTTATCTTTTTTCCTGGTGTGCCATACTGGTCTGACTCAGTATGGCATTTTCTTATGTTCTTATGTGATATTTATTGCAAATCCTGTTTTGGAGAGAGTGAGAAAGGGAGGGAGAGAGAGAGAGAGAGAACCTCTGTAGAGCCTCACATATAAGTTAACTTTTTATACCACTGTAAGAGGGAGCACTAGTAACTCTGGGTAAGGTTTTAGGGGGTGGGGTAGGTTTTGGGGGGCAGTTTTACATGCACAATCAGTTGCCATCAGTGAAGATTTGATGTGATTTGGAGTAAGGAAAGATACACAAAGATGAGATATGTACAATGTACTCTTGACCTAGCTTGATAGCAGTTAGGTAGAGTGTGCATCAAACTAGCTCAAGAGTACAATGTACAAATCTCAGTTTTGTGTAACTTTCCTCACTCCAAATCACATCAAATCTTCATTGATGTGTACTGTGCAGTTCGTACCTCTGACTGTGCATGTAAAACTGCCCCCCAAACCCTAGACCACCACCAAAACCTCACCTCGAGTTACTAGTTGACCCTCCTACAGTGGTATAATAGTTTACTTAAATAAGAGCCTTATAAAGAGTCCCTCTCCCTCTCCCTCTCTCACACTCTCTCTCTCTCTTTCTCTCTCTCAACAGATCATAATTGTTTACAACTTAACATACATATAATGTAAAATAATAAAAGGTAAACAAACATATTTAACAAAAACATCTAATCAAATGATAATAAAATACATATTAAAAATAAAATGTCTGTACTCTCTCATATTAAGTTATCAGTTTAACTCAAACAATCACATAGAAATTCTCCATAATTCTCTCACAGTAGATTGCAGGCATTCTTAAACAACCAAGTTTTCAATTCACATTTAAATTGTGTACCATCAGTTAATTGAATGTAATTCTTCTGGCATTGACTTCCACAACTTGGGGCCTGCTATGGAAAAGGCACTGTCTCTCACTTCACTTAGGTGTATACTCCAAAACGAGGAGATAATTAATACAACTTTTTTTTGTGAGATCTTAGGGTTCTTTGTGGAATATGAAAATGCAAAGCTGCTCCAATCCAACCAGAATCTTTAGAATGAATAACTTTAAAAATGAATGTAAGAATTTTGTACTAAATTCTAAATTTTCTAGGTAACTGGTGTAGAGATATCAAGAGTGGGTTGATATGGTCAAATTGTTTACAACCAATTAAAAGTCTAGCTGAGCCATTCTGTAACATTTGCAAAGATCTCAAAGTATAGGCACGAAGGTCAAGCAGAAAGGAATTACAATAGTCGATGGAAAAAATTAAGATCTGCAATACCATGTGACAATCATTAAAGGTTAACAAAGGTTTTAAATATTGCAAAAGACATAATTTCCCATAACAAGATTTAATTAACATTTTAACATTTGTTCATAGAGAGAGATTCTCATCTAATTGAACTCCCAAATTATGTACCTGATCTGATTTTATAAGTACCCAAATTAAGATGCAAAGCCTTATCCAAGGAGCGATTCCTGTTTAACCAGATTGTTTCAGTTTTAGTATTGTTTCACATTAATTTAATATGAGATAGAACTTGTTGAATGGCAGCCATATAAATATTCAATAATTTGGTGATATCTCAAGAGATTGAGTAACAGGAATGTAAAATTGCACATTATTAGCATATAAATAAAAAAGGGACCAAGACCAGAAAATAATTTATTAAGTGGAAGCATATAAATATTGAAAAGTGTTGCTGAAAAGGCAGAGCCTTGGGGCACACCCATCTCAACATTAAACAAATCAGAAAAGTGATTAACCTGGAAGTCTCTTTCCATAAGAAAAGATGAGAACTATTTTAGAACAGCGTCACCCACCCCAATTTCAATTAATCTGTGAAGCAACATGGAGTGATTCGCAGTATCAAAGGCCATGGAGAAATTGATTAAAACAAGTAAATACCATTCCCCTCTGTCAAACCCACGCAAAACAGAATCTGCCAAAAAAAAAAAAAAGAACCAAAGTTTCTGTAGAATGATGCTTTCTAAATCCAAATTGATTTGGAAAAAGAATATTTTGAACATCTAAATGATTAACTAACTGAGAATGTACTGCTTTCTCAATATTTAAAATCTTAGCATCCACAACATCCAACAAAACGGTGTTTAGTGCACAGTATAGGTTTACATACATAAAAACATTAAAACATAACTCACCAAAAATCAGTTCATTAAAAAGCAGCTATATCAACATTACAAACTGGCCCATCACCCAAATGCCTCCCTAAAAAGGCCACCCTTTAACTATTTTCTAAATACCTGCAAATCAGCCTCCATCCTGAGCTGTGCTGACAAGGAGTTCCATAGAACTGGGAAAGCACAGGAGAAGGCTCTAGTCCTTGTCAACTGAAATCTATAATTTGAAGGGCTGGAACCTGCAATTGACCATGACCTATCAAGCACAAAGAGCAGGAAGGCTCATACCATTCTAGTTACACATGATGATGATGAATCAGTTCTTAAAAGTTTATGAGCCATTACTAGCCACCGCAACCTCACCCAGTGAAGATCTCTGAGTGTCGGCATAATGTGGTCACTTCTGCAAAGCCCAGTTAAAACACATGCTGCAGCACAAGTTGAAGCACCCTCAACAATTTTTCAGGTAGGCCTACATAAAAACCACTGCAACAATCCAGCTGGCCTAGCACAAGTGACTGAAGGACCATCCTAAACAGGTCAGGAGAGCAATATATGCCTCAACGACTTCAGTAACTTCAGCTATAAAAACCATACTGGGCTATGTGCTTGTTATGCCCATTGGTCGCAGATGGCTGCAGCCTCTCTTGCTCAGCTTATGCCTTCCTGCATTGACTCCTCGGGGAGATTGGATCGCTAGCCTGCACGCCCTACGGCATGGACGCTGCCAACCGCCATCTTGCCCCGGGAGTTCCTTAGGCGTGCATGCGCGCTCTCAGGCCAGTCTTATCAACGTCATGGCGGGAACCTCGGGGGCGTCCCCCTCCTGGATGACGTCATTTCTCATGGACATTTAAGCCGGCTGGTCCTGCCTGCCTACGACTTGGCAACGAGTTCCCTCATTGCTGAATCCGCTCTTTGGACCTGCGTTCCAGTTCCTGCTGCCTCGATGAGAGACACTCCGGGTACCCGCTCCTCAGGGGCCCTATCCTGTCTCTGGCTATCTGCTTCTCAGAGGACCTTGCTTCTTTGACAGCTACTTGCCCCGTTCCCCAGGGCTTCCTCTGAGACCTCCACTCTCCTACAGTGAGTACCTGGCTCTGCGGACCTTTGCCGTACCAATGCTACTGAGGACCCTCTTCGGTGTACCCCACTCTGTGGACCATTGCCGAACCTACATGACTGGGGAACCCTCACCGATGTACCCTGTGCTACGGTCCTTCACCGTTCATCCCTACAGAGGACTCTCCCGTGGGTATACCCCACTGCACAGACCCATGGCACCTCTGTGTCTGTGTGACTTTCTGTTTCACTCCCTGCTTGTTTAATAAAGACTCAAGATCACTCTGCTTGTTTAATAAAGACTCAAGGACATTCTAGCTAGTATTGATGTCAGCTTCCTGGGCTGACGCTCCGTGGCTCCACCCCCCTGGGGTCACCATCTCTAGCTCTTCTGCCCTCTCCTCTTCATTCTCTCTTTCCAGCACCTGTTGCTCTGCGCACACCCTAGCTGAGACCTCGCCTCCCAACGGTGAGGCTCACGGTGCTTCTCCCCATGGGCGGTACCATCTCTCACCTCAGCCCAGGGGCCCACACACGCACAAACCCTTACAGTGCTATATACTGCATATGGGTACATGGTGAACTGGGCATCCAATGAAACATCCAGACTCCTAGCATCAAACAATAATGCAATATATATCCCTCTACAGTTATAGGAGACTGTAATGTCACGAGGATTCTTTCCATTCCAAAGTGGTCTTAGATATATTTTAAGGATAGATCATCATTGGGAAGCTACTTTCTTATTCGTGACATGCAGCTATGAAAAAAATTGCACTGAGAAAGACCCAGATGCCTTGCATGGGATGAATATCTGCATATCATCAGCATAAATATAATATATTATTCCCAAACATTAAAGCAACATTTCCAGCGGGGCCAAGTACAAATTAAAAACAGCAGGAGACCAGGCTGTGCCTTGGGAAAGAACCGAAAATATATCTTTCCAAAGAGAATACTGAGCTTCCATCTGAATATGCTGTTTTCTATTTCTTAAAAAAGAGGCAAACCACTTTAAAACCACTCCAGTGATCCCAATGTTCTCTTGCCTTATGACCATGACGTCATGTCTCACAGTGTCAAAAGGTCAAGCTATATTAACACACCGGATCTCCCCTGATCCAACCTGCACAAAAAGCTATCCAGCAAAGATAACAGTAACAGTCTGGTAATCCCCCCCCCCCCCCACTCACCTCCCCCCCTCTCCTCCTCCCTCTGGACATACCATGTTAACAATTGCCTAGGACAAATCTCTGTTTATGTATCACTAATATATTGTTTTGTTGATTATATTTATCATTCTCCAATTGTTATAGTTTAAAATCTGTCCTGTCTTCCATCTCCCATGTTTTTTCGCTCCCTGTTTAATGTAACTTTTACCTTCTACCTAGATGTTGTTTGGTTTCCCCCTGTTCCATTTTAAACCGGTACAATAAGACCTGGTCTTGAGTATCGGTATAGTAAAAGAAGTTAAATAAAAAAATAAATAAATTATGATGCTTACAAAATTCAAATTGCTTACAATCCAATATATCATGGTCTGTCAGGTAGTCATCTAATTGTGTTAAGCCTTCTCAGGCCACATTAGATAAATTAGAAATAGGATGGTCGATAACAGGATCATAACTGTCTTTACTACCATCCTTCAAAATGGGCTTGACCATTGTCCATTTAGGGTTCCTGATGCTATGGTTAATTCTTCTGGAGAGAGATGTGGCCTGTAATCCCTGACTGGGGCTAACACCATAATGGCCGAGCTAGGGGGAATGGAGGAAACCCAGCCAGGTAGTTGCAAATGAAGGCTCATGGCACTATAGCTAGGGTTTTGAAAAAATGGGTAGTGGCTGAATAATTTTTCTGTTATATTAATATACCTCAATATTTCTTACTTATTTCACACGTTTGTTTTTTCACAGATCCCCTGACGCAGCTCCAGCCGAAACACTGATGGTTACCTCTAAGCAGAACACATCGCTGTCAGGATTGCTGTTCGTTGTAAGAAGAACAGAAAGGAGTTTGAGATGTGAATAAAATTGTGCAAGAAATATGAAAAGAACAAAATAAGTATAGATTGTTAGGACATTATAAATTGATTTTAGATTGATTTCACAGATGGGTTGAGCATGAATTGTTTTTTGAAAAAAATGAAAAATAGAAAACAATTTGGGACACTAAGGGCATGTGATGATGGTCAGGACATGAAGTCAAAGGATTGAAGTAGTACTTTCACTGGTTTGTTTGATGCCCTTAACACAAAAATTTTGAAAATTTGTTTTAAGTCATTTATAGCAAACAGCCTTGCAGATGGCAGTTCTGAACATGTGAAAAAATAAGTTAGAAATATTGAGGCATATTGACTTCCGGGTATGGCGTGCTGCGGAACGGAGGCTGAGTGTGAGAGCTCCAGGTCTCCCCCTCCTAAATATTTCTACAATCTGCCTCAAATAACCTCGGAATTGCCTTCTGTACACCTACAATGTATCAGGCGAAGAGTTGGGCGTCACTCGCTACAGTTTGTCAGCTGCAGTGACCGGGCTATGAGCAGCAGAAGCACCCGCAGCGTGAGAGAAAAAAAACCCCCAGTGAACTCAAAATGGCGGCCCCGATCGAGGGAAGCAAAATGCTAGTGGCGGTTTCGTCAGAAGTATTGCTTCAGATTTCTAGCAGTATGTCAGCTGCACTGGATGAACGTTTGATTAAAATTCAAACTTCCATGGATGATATAAAAGGAAGTTTGGAAGGGCAATCTAAGAGGCTAGATCAAGCGGAACATTGCATTTCCGATCAAGATGACAGACTGGCTGGTGCCGAGCGCCATATTGAGGAGCTGAAAGAACAAAATGTAGCACTAATGGAACGGCTAGAAAACCAGGAAAACCGTAACCAACGGAATAATCTTAAAATTATTGGTCTCCCTGAAGCGCTGCGGGAAGACGGACTTTATGATTTTCTTGAAAAGTGGCTACCAGAGCGAGGGGGCTTGATGTTGGCGGAGGATCGCCTTTGTTGTGAGAGGATCCACCGCATTGGCCCTCCACGTGCTACGGGCATTAAACCCAGACCGGTTATGGCGCGTATCCTGACCTGGTCTCACAAGATTAAATTGCTGCGTGCGGTCGCCAACATTCTAATCTTGAATGTATGGGAAATCAGATCTCGCTCTTCAATGATTTTTTCAGCCTGCGTCGCTGCGCAGAGGAAAGAGCTGTCAACAGCATGTTCGGAGCTACATTGGAGAGAGATTCGATTTGATTTGCTGTTTCACGCAAAATTGCATGTTCACTACGACGATTCAGTACTTTTTTTCCCACTGAAGAAGAGGCAGCTGCGTTCCTGAACACCCTCGCTAACGCAAGCGTCGGGTGAGCAAAATGATACTGAGGATAGCTCTGTTTGCTCTGGCTGCAAATGAAGCTTTTATAACAGGGGTTCAGTTGTCCTGTGTTTCATAATGTCAATTTCGGTGCCCTGAGTACGCATTTAAAAATATACTGGTACAAAAGAATCTGCCATATTTATGTTCTTGTTTGCCTCCGGGAAGGTCTGCCTTTTTGGAGATTTTTTTCTTTTTGTTTTTTTAAGGTGGCTGATTTTTGATCACCGGTCAGGCGTTGTCTCCAGATACATGGAACTAGTGGTCTCCCAACTATGCTACGCCTGGTATTTTGTTTCTTTAAGTGTGCGCTGGCTAGTGCTTGTGACACGCTGTGTAATGGTTTGTGATTTATTGGGTTTCGCATGGGAGTTGTGATCTGTACCACACATCTTTTCTCGATTCCATATGTTGTTTGGAGGGGGGGAGGGAGGATCCATGAGACGTCCCCTGGCTATTGTCCAGGGGGTTTCTGAGTCTCTTGGAGCAAAAGGTAGGTTCTAGTTTGTGTGGTGTGTTTTGGGTGCTAGGTCAGTATGTCTGAGTGGTGGGAAGGGAAAGCTGCTGGAGAATTGGAGGGGTATGGTTTTCTTTGCTCTTTCTGTGGGACTTAGACACTGGAGTACAATAAGAGTTTGGCTGGTCTGGAGGCTTAGGCTGGGAGGCCTTGAGATTGGCACAGTGTTCTTATCGCATGGCCCTATGATGAGCCAAAGACAGTACATGTTTCTTTTGTTCCAGTATGGCGAAAGTTAAAATTACCTCGCTCAGTATAGCTGGAGTGCACTCCCCAATTAAACGTAAAAAACTATTATCTATGATTCAGAGACTGCACTCCCAGGTAGTATTTATGCAAGACATAGAACACAGGAAATTAAAACGTGAATGGGTAGGACAATGTGTGTATTCCTCCCTTACCTCTAGAAAGAGGAGTGTGGCGACATTCTTTCACAATTACCCTTTCAAATCGAGCGCCAGCTTCAAGATGCAGAGGGCCGCTTCATTATTGTGGCTGGTACGCTCCACCAAAAGAAGATTTGTGTTTTGCAATCTCTGTGTGCCTAATACATATTCTCATGATTTTTTAAATTAAGTTAGTTGGCCATCTTTCAAATTTTCCTGATTATAAGTTAGTGGTTGGAGGTGATTTTAATATTGTAGCAGATAGGACTATTGACTGTAAACTGCCAAAGTTGATAGACAGGAAGGCGGAGGGGATGGGTGTTAACTTTCTCTGCAAAGAATTGGGGATACTAGATGTCTGGCATGTTTTATAGCCAGGAGAACAGGATTTCACATTCTAGTCAAACCCCCATAAATCCTATTCTAGACTGGATTATCTGTTAATATCCAATGGGCTATTTCCGTGGGTGAAGGAAGCCACTATAGGATCCATCTTCATCTCGGATCATGCCCCAGTGGGGGTGGAGAAAGGGCACTCCCAGCGCTCCTCTTTTTCTTGGTGTATGGGTCCTGAGCTTTACTTGGATAAAGGTTTTCACGAGTAGCTTATAAAGTGTTGGGAGGAATACCTGATGCATAATTACTATGCCTGACATTTCACCCTCTTTGCTCTGGGAGGCTGGAAAAGTGGTGTTAAGGGGGGGGGAGGGAGGTCAAATAATCGCGTATGTGGCAAAAACTAAATGAATGCACAATGCAGATATTTTAAACTTAACTAAAATTTTGAAATCTGTGCAATCTCAAGGTACGGCTGGCATGTCTACAACTACTAAATTTAAAGTGGATCAGGCTCGTGTAGCCCTGCACCACCCCTTACATCAGAGGGCTTCTAAACTGATAAGATGTTATTAATATCAGCTGTTCAGGTTTGGCAACAAGCCCAGCAAGCTCCTCGCCGACCTTGCACGGATATAGGGGACAAAAATCATGCACAATGTCAGTTAGAGATGCCTTGGGCAATCATAAACACTCACTTTCTGACATTACACAACGATCTTTAGAGTAACATAGTGCAGTCTACAACAGTAAAAAGATGAACGTGGAGGTCTGCGATTCTTTTTTTCAGGACCTTGCATGGCCAACTCTCTTGCAGGACACAATGGAAAAACGTAATGCCCCAATTTGAGATTGTGAAATATTTTCTGTGATTCAAGACCTAAAGCTCGGGAAAGCAGCTGGAACAGATGGCTTGGGATTGGAGTTCTACAAAATTTCGAAATTTCCAGTGCTTCCAATCTTAGCCCAGTTTTATAATGATTTGGTAGCCTTAGGCTCTCTTTTACCTGATGTGAATCAATCGGTCATAGTGGTGCTGCCTAAGAAGGGAAAGGACCCTCTGGAGGTGATGAAAATCCTAGCTGCTGTTCTGGCTAACAGACTGAACAGTGTTCTCCCTCAGGTAATTAACGCAGACCAAACAGGATTTGTGAAGGGGCGGCAGGGGGTAAAAAAAACGTACGTAGATTGATTGCTACGTTAAGTCACCACCACATGACTGACTCAGTTGATCTCATAAGAACATAAGCAATTGCCATGCTGGGTGAGACCAATGGTCCATCCAGCCCAGCATTCTGTTTCCAGCAGAGGCCAAACCAGGCCACAAGAACCTGGCAATTACCCAAACACTAAGAAGATCCCATGCTACTGATGCAATTAATAGCAGTGGCTATTCCCTAAGTAACCTTGATTAATAGCCGTTAATGAACTTCTCCTCCAAGAACTTATCCAACCTTTTTGAAACCCAGCTACACTAACTGCACTAACCACATCCTCTGGCAACAAATTCCAGAGCTTAATTGTGCGTTGAGTGAAAAACATTTTCTCCGATTAGTATTAAATGTGCTACTTGCTAACTTCATGAAGTGCCCCCTAGTCCTTCTATTATCCGAAAGTGTAAATAACTGATTCACATCTACTCGTTCAAGACCTCTCATGATCCTAAAGACCTCTATCATATCCCCCCTCAGCCATCTCTTCTCCAAGCTGAACAGCCCTAACCTCTTCAGCCTTTCCTCATAGGGGAGCTGTTCCATCCCCTTTATTATTTTGGTTGCCCTTCTCTGTACCTTCTCCATCGCAACTATATCTTTTTTGAGATGCGGTGACCAGAATTGTACACAGAATTCAAGGTGCGGTCTCACCATGGAGCGATACAGAGGCATTATGACATTTTCCATTCTATTAACCATTCCCTTCCTAATAATTCCTAACATTATGTTTGCTTTTTTGACTGCTGCAGCACACTGAGCCGACAATTTTAAAGTATTATCCATTATGATGCCTAAATCTTTTTTCTGGGTGGTAGCTCCTAATATGAAACCTAACATCGTGTAACTACAGCAAGGGTTATTTTTCCCTATATGCAACACCTTGCACTTGTCCACATTAAATTTCATCTGCCAATTGGATGCCCAATCTTCCAGTCTCACAAGGTCCTCCTGTAATGTATCACAATCCGCTTGTGATTTAACTACTTTGAATAATTTTGTATCATCCGCAAATTTGATAACCTCACTCGTCGTATTCCTTTCCAGATCATTTATATATATATATTAAAAAGCACCGGTCCAAGTACAGCCTAGATGCAGAAAATCATTCGGCTCTCTATCCTGGGAATATATGGTGTTGGGCGCTATCCCAATATGGGCTTTCTGGTAGATTGCTGGGGTGACTGAAGGTTATGTACAGCATCCCTAGTGCTCGCATACTCATAAATGGGATTTTGTCGGGGTTTAAGGGCATCTGCATTGGCGAGCCTCTCCTTAAAACTGCTATGTTTGTGGATGATATTTTATTGTTTGTAGACCACCCCAGGCGGAGCATACCTTCCATTGTACACATTTTTTTGCAATTTCACCTAATAGCAGGCCTAAAAATAAACTTTTCCAAATCTGAAACTCTGGCGCTCGATGCCAAGCTGGAGGAAACCTGGGAGGACCCACTTCTTCTTGCTTGGGCTTCTGATAAGATTAAGTACATGGGAGTGTGGATCCCTAGAGATTTAAGTTTATTGTGCAAGCTGAATATTAAAGATACTACTCTGCTGCAGGTGCAGTCGCAGTTAAGGGCTTGGCAGTCCCTCCCCCTACACTTCTGAAAATGATAATTATCCCGAAGATAATATTACAAATGCTCCCTTGCTGGCTCACAGCGCGTGATCTTAATAGTTTACGTTCATCATTTCTCACCTTTACCTGGAACGGTAAAGGAGCACGCATAAGCCACGCTAAACTCGAATGCCCTAAAGAGATGGGGGAGCATTGACCTTGCAGACCAGTGACTTTACAACGCAGCGTGCCAGTTACGGTTTGTGGGGGAGTGGATCACCGGTGAATATAAGTTTTGTGAAGCCAGATTACTTGAAAATCTGCTGGCACCTTGGTCCCCATTGTATTTAATTCAGGCCTCGCAGGGGGATCTAAGGCGATTGTCCTTTTCTGAGACATTGCTATACCCGTCTATGCAGGCCTGGCGATGGTTGAGGACCAAATGGGGCTTGCCGAGATTTCAATCACTGTTACTTCTTTTCTTGGGCAACTTGGGATTCTCTCCCGGTGTGGAAAATGCCTCCACGTTTGATGGCTGGGCTAAGATGGGAATAGGGTTTATCCTACATTTGTACGAAATTCATAAGCCCAGGGTCTTATCTTTTGCTGAGTTGGGACAATCATTCCAGATTCCCCCTAGACAGTTCTTTGCATGCCTTCAAGCTCGACACTACCTGCGCTGCTTTAAATGGGAGGACGACTCTTTCTTTCTAGAAACTTCCTTTGCTCAGGAATTCCAAGATGTGGCATTTATGAGGAACTCCAGTGCTAGCTGGCATAAACTGTGTAAAAGGAGGTTACAGACCCTTCATCTCGGTTCCCTTGCAATTCATTGGTCTTCAGCTCTGTGGGAAGATGTTTCTAAGGAGTTCTTATCCCACTGTTTCTTGTCACTATATCTTATCACTCCTGATTCTAGCCTGAGGGAATTGCAGTAGAAGCTGCTACATCATGCTCATATTGATGATGTAAGGAGGCATCGGATGCGTGTGGCTGCCACTTGCAGTAAATGTGGTGAGGAAGAGGGATCCCTTACTCAGGCTTTGGGTATTGTAATCGGTTCGATGGGTGCTGGAATGCAGTATTGAGCACTGTGGGCCAATGGACTGGGACAGAGATTGCAAGGCATGGTGATATTCTTTTACTGGGCGTAGAAGAAGGGGCAACAGGCACATGCATGGAGGGGAGAGAAATGTGTGTATACGGCTAGGCCCTCCAGATTGCATGCAAATGTATCCTAGCAGTGTGGATAGTGGAGGCGCCACCTCCTATAAACTCCTGGTACCACAAAATGGCTTTGCTTACGCAGCTGGAATGGCTGGATCCGAGACTGGGTGGACGCAAGCCCAGTGAGTTTTACTGTGCAGCACGGGAGGATTTCTTTTACTCCTGCCCTTGGATATTCAGTCTGGGGTGCTCAACAGAAGTTATGAAGTGCAATGGTCTGGAGTACTGAGAGGGACTACGCCTGGGGAAAAGAACTTCCTACTTTTGGTTTGCCCTGAATATTCTGCATTAGGGTAATTTCTGCCCTCTGCCCTCTGCCTTGGTTTAGATTATTCTGGCTCCAGTGCCTTTCCTTTGCTCTGTTTTGGTAATCATGTTATAAAACAAGAGGAGGGGGAGGGGAGGGTTGGGGTAAGGCAGATAGGGTGAGAGGTTTTCTGTTCAGGGGGTTGGGTTTCTGTTTGTGGTTTGAACGTAGATTGAATGATAATGTATGCAGTGGTTGAGAGATGCCTCATCGAGGTGGAATTATCAAAAGATACAGGGAAGGAGGTTTACATATTGTACATTACTTTACTGTTGTATGTTTATTAGGGATTATAGCTTACAACTTTGCTTAGTTGTTACCTATATTTGAGCTCTGTTTTTTTTTTGTTTTTTTTTTATGTCTGCATATTGATTGCTGGGGATGTGTATATTCCCTATTTCTGGAATGTAGAGCCGTTTCTTCTTTTTTTGCGGGCTCTTTGTAGTCCCATGTTTCTTATGTTTCTTCCCTTTAATAAAAATTATTTTGAAAAAAAAAAAAAAAAAGAAACATTGAGGAGAAAAATTCTTCAGCCACTACTCATTTTTTCAAAAGTTTTCTTATTGTGTAGTAGCGGGTCACCCTTTGTCTATATACACGTACCATAGCTAGGATTGCCATCTCATCCCTGTTGATTTTCCTAGGAAAAGCAGAACTACAAACCCATGCATGCAATGGGGCTCACAGCCAGAATTGGCCTGTGCTGTTGATCTGGGGTGAAGTGGCAACCCTAATGGTAACCCAACAGAGACCGGTTCCAATTGAGATGGAAAGCCAAAGAAAAAGAAGGAAATTACCAAGCAATAAAAATAAAAAAGTTCATTTTCTTGGTGCACCAAAATATTAGGGCAGAATGGTAATGAAAACGAATTGGCTGATCTGCCCCAGTTGCTTCTTTCCCTTTCCTTCTCCCTCCCCTCTACCCTCTTGGGATTGCCAACTATCAGCAAATGTACTAACAGTAAAAATACAAATAGGACATTAATAAAGTCCATAAACATAATTTTATGTCCATAAAAAAATTAGCTGGTTTTGCTTCAGTCATTACTTTCCTATGCTGTGCACATGTCAAACAAGTTCCACATTGTGGGGCTGATGCAATACTGTGCGAAGGGCTAGCGTATGGCTTAACACGCGACTGGACACGCGTCCATAACCCACAATGCAATACGGGGATTAGCGCATCCAAAACATGGGTCCAAATCACATGTAAATTCCTTGTAGATGAGGCTATTAGCTAATCCCTGCAATGTAAAAAAAACTTTCCCATATGAGCAATGTGTCCATTGCAATGCGGAAAATTTTATGCCAGTCAAAGGTATGCCACGTTCAAGGGTGCATGGAAAAAAAATGAAAAATCCTGCTTTCTGTTCCTACTAATATTATCATTGTGATTCTAAATAGGAGGAACCAAAGAAAGCAGATTTAGGTTTAAAAAAAATTGAAAAAAAAAATTCTGGACTCCCAAAATACACACACATGTATGCCAGTAGCTGGAGAAAATGGACGCTGGTAGATTGAGCATCTGTTTTCCCAACCCGCACTGATAGCCACCTCTCCGGTGTGCCCAATGCAGAGGAGATGCTAGGGATGTACAATTTTCCCTAGCGCCTCCTTTTTAGTGTGACTCCTAATTTAAATATTGCATTGCGCACCCAGGAGAGATGACTGGGCAAGCATTAGGATAATGGGCACTCAACACTGAGCACCCATTTTCTGCGCACAAATATTGCATCGGACCCTGCGTTTGAAAACAAAACAAAACACTTATTTACAAAGTGTGTCCAATATTGATTTATAGCAACAACAAGGTGCCAAAAACAAGTTTACAGTAAGAGCGCATGGGATGTAATAGAGAGATGAACCGGACAGCGGAGCTAGATCAACCAATGATTTCTTTTTTCTCTCCTTTTTTTCTGGTGTATTGCAAGTTTTTGCATTATGTAAAATGGATGTCCGTGGATAAAATTAAGTTGTCAGTAAAATTTAATGTCGCTTGATGAGTGCTGCTTCCATGTATTATTTGAGTAGCAGAATGTGCAAATCAGATTTTCAATGCGATGAAAAAAACACTGCTACTTTCCTTAATGACCTTGATAAATAATCCACTTTACAGCAAATTGTTTTTCTTTCTTCTGTCAAAGAAGTTGGCAAGAACCGCACACAAGAAAAAAGCTGCGCTTGGCTTTACTTGGGAATATACTGCTACACCCAGCCTTCTTTGCGATTGGTCGGTGCAAAGGGAGCAGAGTGATGTAGTCCTTTTGGATGGCTGCCCCTATTCCAATAACGGAGACGTGAATAAAAATGAACTACATTCCCCAGCAGCCCTAGCAAGCCCTGGCTGTGCTAAAGCTGTCAGAGCTGCATTTATCATCTGCCTGGCAGAGGACAGGAGAGCCGGAGAGGGCGATTCCGAGCCAGAGGGGCTGTGCTGGAAACGGAGAGAGAGAAAGAAAAAAATGCTCTGAAACATTCACCTTGCATTTATTTGTTTCTGCCTGGAACTTGTGCTCCTGGGTGCCTGCTTTGACGGCTGCATGAAAATGATGCTGCGTTAGACTCCAGAGCTTGCGTCTAAATGTCAGAGAGGGAGGCGAGGCACTGAAGTCTGCGGTGTTTTCCCCCTAGGGGCGGGCTCGCTTGGGTTGGATTATTTTAGACTTTGATGCGTAACAGGTAGATGACAGCTGGCAGGACCGGCAGAGCCACGGTGTCACCTGCTCGCTGCCTGCCGGCCTGGGGCCACAGCGGAGAAAATGAGTGCGGGTGAGTAGCACTATCATGGCAGGGTGGGTTTTGGGGTTTGTTTTTTTTTAAGTCCTGGGATGATTTCTTCTCTGCAGTGTCTGAGTTGTATTGCTTCAAGGTTTGGAGATCTGACCATCTTCCAGAGAAAACGAGTGGCCGATGCCTGCCAATCATACTGGTGTGGTCAAGCGATCCAGAATTCATTTATTTTTTCCAAATTGATGTTACTTAGCAAGGAAAGAACCTGCAACATTTGGTTTGCTGTACAGCGGCAGGGGATGGGGGTGGGGTTTGACCCATGTGTGCACATCATTGCTTCTCTCTCCTCTGCGGTGCTGGTGGAGAGATACCACGACTCCCCGCCCCCCCCCCCCTCCTCCTCCTCCTCCCTTAGGATAGCATAGACTGGGATAAAAGAGCAAGGTGGCAGGAGAGGTGTGAAGGTGATACATGGGAAGAAGGGAAGCAAGGCATCTGGAAAAAGAGGAACCGAGGGAGGAGGGAGAGCAAGAGGAGAGAACCATCAGCTGGTGAGGATGAAGGGGAGAGACAAGCCAGACAGGGGGGAGAGATCAGAGATGGCAGGTGAAGCTCAGTGTGTGGCAAGGGTAGGGGGCGCAGAAGGGAGAGACTTGGCTTCTGGAGAAAGCATGCAAAGAAAGGTAGAGACTAATTCGATGGGGGGGGGGGGGGGGGGGGGATGCAGAATGGTATAGCGGTAGAGATTGACTGAAGAAAGGCAAAACCAGCTGGGCTGGGATAAAGGGAAGAGGGCATAAGCCAGGGCAGGATTGGGGAGAGAAGCAAAAAAGTTAAGGGACTGTGTAGGCTGGGCTGTGGGGAGAGGAAAGCTCTAGCCAGGTGGAGAGAGAGAGACAGAGGGAGAAAGAGGCACAGAAATAAGGAAGACAGGAAAAGTTTGAAAACAGAAGGCACGGAGAGAAAGAGAGATCAGATATGAAGGCCATCCAAGAAGAGGGACTTGCCTCTTTTTCTGCCTCCGGGGCAGATATTCAGCATTATATACTCCTCCCCTTGCCTGAATTACCAGGGGCTGCTCCGGCAAAACGCCTCCTCCTTTGACGGCAGAAGCACAATTGTCTCTCTGATGGCAGCAGATCCAGCAAAGCGCCCCTCTCTCTCTCTTATCCCGCATTCCTTTCTTTTATTCCCCCCACCCCTTACCCAGCTTCTTCTTTCTCTTCCCTTGCACTCCTTCCCCTGCATCCCCCAATCCTCTAGCTGCCCTGAACCCCCCATTCTCTTCCCCCTCTGCATCCCACCCTCTCTCTCTCTCTCTATCCCACTCCTCACCTTGCGTCCGCTCTTTTTCTACTCCCCCCAGTTGCCATGAGCCTCCTTCTTTCTCCCCCATCCACTACTTATCCAGCTTTCCCCTTTCTCTCTCCCACCCATTCCTTGTCCAGCAGCCTCCCCTCATCTCTCCCATCCATCCCTTGTCTAGAAGCTTCTCTTCTCCTTCTCACTCCTTGCCCAGCAACAGACCTCTTGCCCCACCTCCTACCCAGCATCCCTCCCTCCCAACCTCCTGCACAGCAACAGAAGCCCCTTCTCCTTCAACTCTCTGCCCATCCTCTTTCCTCCACCACCACCTGCCCACCAGCAGCTTCAGCCCCCCTTGTCCCCAACCTCCCACCCAGCCACAGTCCCGTCTTTGGCTCCCCCCTTTCACCCCATCCAATGGCAGTGCCTCCCCCCCACCCTTCCCATCTCCCTCTTTCTTTCGTTCGTTCGTTCTTTCATTCTCTCTCCTCCCTCCTGTGCTCTTTGGGCTGCAATGCTGTAGATCTTTCTGCAGCAATAGCTGCAGAAACTTAAAATCAGCACAGTGCCGGAGACATCGCGCACGCACAGGCCCTGAGGCAGCTCTGACTCTTCTCCCACATAAGCTTATTCATTGCAGTATCCTGAAAGCCTGAGTCACTGGAGATCCACCAGGATGGGTTTGGGAACAACTTTCGCAGTTCCTTCAGCCTTTAGTCTTGCACTGTCTCTTCAATTAACTCTCAGGCCTATAGCCATCCCCTGAACAATCACAGCCCTTCCCTGAACAATCACAGCCCTTCCCAGAAAAATCCTTTAAAATTATATAATTGGACCTTATCCTTTTAAATATCAAACTTTGTTTTGTGTGTGCATGTGTATGTTTGTGTATGTATTAGTGAAAAGTGTGTAGTATTGCTTAGGTAATCTGGCCTATAACAGCCTGTGTGTGTGCACCTGTGTGTGCCTCTGTGTGTCTGTTGGTGTGCATACCTGTGCCTGAGTGTGTATATGTGTCTATCTGTGTATTTCTTTGGGGGACCTGTGTATATGTTTGCCTATGAGTCTGTGGGTGCCTGTGCCTGTCTGTGCACCTATGCCTGACTGTACGTGAACCTATGTGTATGTGTGTGTGTACAGGCCATTGTGTGTGCATGTATGAGCATGTGAGCATTTGAGCGCACTTGTGTGCATTTGTATGAGTTTGTGTGTGCCTGTGCCTGCCTGTCCTGGAGCAGGAGAGACAGGACTTCGCAGACAAAGCATATTAGCCAACAATACTCAGTGCTGCTTGGGTTGTCTGATTGTTGCACAGGAGGTGGACCCTTGGGCCGAGGTGGGATTGATGATAACCGCAGGGCAAGCCCTACAGGTCCCCACTGTCGGTAGGCGGAGCTGGCTGACTGACGGAGGCGGGCTGGAGCTTCGCCAATACCAGCCCTCGTTTCCTTCAGGTTGAGCCCTTGGGTACCAGGGCTAGATGGACTTAGGTGGGCCTCCATCCAAGGTCTTCTCTGGGACGACGATGAGGTCAGCCATGGGCCAGCAGCGGTAGTAGGAGTAGGTGGTCTGATCTGGACGAGGCGGAGTCCCGGAGACCCAGGTGCCAGTGGGAACATAGAAACATAGAAATGACGGCAGAAGAAGACCGAATGGCCCATCCAGTCTGCCCAGCAAGCTTCACACATTTTTTCTCTCATACTTATCTGTTTCTCTTAGCTCTTTGTTCTATTCCCCTTCCACCCCCACCATCAATGCAGAGAGCAGTGATGGAGCTGCATCCAAGTGAAATATCAAGCTTGATTCGTTAGGGGTAGTAACCGCCGCAATAAGCAAGCTACGCCCATACTTATTTGTTTTACCCAGACTATGTTATACAGCCCTTGTTGGTTGTTTTTCTTCTCCCCTGCCGTTGAAGCAGGGAGCTATGCTGGATATGCGTGAAGTATCAGTTTTTTTCTCCCCTGCCATTGAAGCAGAGAGCCATGCTGGATATGCACTGAAAGTGAAGTATCAGGCACATTTGGTTTGGGGTAGTAACCGCCGTAACAAGCCAGCTACTCCCCGCTTTGTGATTGCGAATCCTTTTTTTCTTCACCCCTGTCGTTGAAGCTATGCAGGATATGCGTGAAGCATCAGGTTTTTTTTTTGTTTGTTTGTTTTTTTTTTCCCCCTGCTGTTGAAGCAGAGAGCTATGCTGGAAATGCGTGATGTATCAGTCTTTCTCCCATGCCGTTGAAGCAGAGAGTCATGCTGGATATGCACTGAAAGTGAAGTATCAGGCACATTTGGTTTGGGGTAGTAACCGCCGTAACAAGCCAGCTACTCCCCGCTTTGTGAGTGCGAACCCTTTTTCTTCTCCCTTGCCGTTGAAGCAGAGAGCTCTGCTAGATGTGTGAAGTATCAGTTATTCTTCTCCCCTGTCGTTGAAGCAGAGAGCTATGCTGTATATGCATTGAAAGTGAAGTATCAGCAGTGTTGTCCATAGGAATGTTATTCCCATGGGATGGGATGGGATGGGACGGCACACATTTGTATTTCCCATGGTAGTCGATACTTGATATTGTAAAATAAATTTAGGCTGAAATTTGCAGTTGCGTAAGTGCAACAAAATAGAATTCATTCATCATCTATGTAACTGCATGGTGCTATGAGAAGGATTTCGAGTCTAAAGAATAATTCAGGTTTTCCTAGATTTTTTAAAGGCTCTGTCTAGGTTTTCTCAATTTAACGAGCGGTAACACTGCCAGACTGGCACATTGCGCATGCGCGCGGCTAGTCAGCCATTGTTGCTGTGTTGTTGATTGTCATCTTTGGCGTTTTGTAAATACAAAGCTAGTTTTAATCTGGTGTAATCTGTTTCGTTGCTGAATTTCATTCTGAATTGCTAATTTCAAATAATTTGTGAAGGCAGGAAGGTAGTCACTTGAAGTCACGGTGTTACTGAGTACAGGCTGTGTAAGCCTAGCACCCCAAAATGGCCGACCAAAAATATGAGTTCCAGGATCTAACTAAAACTGTGGTTGCAAAGATGTTGAGTGATGGAGAATGCCACTTGATTGATGTTCCAAAAGAACATGTAAAGTCTTCAACAGCTGATGTTAAAGCAGTTAAAATATCTGAAGTTATTTTAGCACCATTTCTTTGCTGTGCAAAGTGCAAAACGCTGTACAGTTGGTATAAGTTGATTAATGGAAAATGGATTAATCAAAGTGGTTATGGAGTTGCAATACAGCATAGCATGAAATGTGGTTCTGGTAGTTCAAGTTCTACGAACATCAAAAGATTTTTTGAAGCCAAGCAGCCGGAAGTATCAAAACCACCACCAACATTGGCAAATGCGTGGCAAAAAACAGTTGTTGAACTAATTACATCACATCCAACAGTATCCATTTCGGCTGGATGTGACGTTATATGTGATGCTGCTAACTTTGCTGCAAGATCTACTCACGCTGCAAACAAGGTATATAATTACACTATATCACGGCAAACAGTGACTCGTGCTATTTTGGAGCAAGGAAAATTGGCAAAACTGCAGTTTCAGAAATTGTTTCAAAATATGGCACAAGATCCAGAATGTGCAATTTCAGGAATAGTTGACTTTTGGTCTACAAGACAAACATATCTGTTGCCATATGGAGGAATTATTGCATGTGGACTAGATCAGAGTTGGGAATGGATTACTTTTCCTCTGTCTATTATCAATATTGATAATAATGAATCTCATACTGCACAATTTACGCACAGTTTTTTTGTACGTGAATTTCTTGTCGAATCTACCACATTCTCCAGTCCATTGTTTGTGTGTACTGATAATGCAGCAACCATGACGGCAGCATTTGATGGACGGTTTGATACCGATACAGAAATTCACCGATCTGGTTGTACTGAGCACAGGTTATCAACATGCATTACTGATAGCTTCAGCAGAGGCGTGATTTTTGAATTGGATCATTTCATGGATCAACTTTCATTTATTGAAACATATTACAATACACGTCAGGCAAAGGCATCACAGCTGCCATTTTCCATACCAACAAAATCTACAACACGTGAATGGCGATCATATTACCGACGTTTCAATGCCCATTTAAAAAATTACTCGCATTACTTGAATGAAGATGATAAGGAATTCTTAAATCACATTCCGAATATTGCTCAGATTAAAGGAATGCTGTATATACATGAGAAATTCAAAACTTTTTTTGACAAACTAGAAATTGATGGTGCTACATCTCATTTAATATTGCTGTTATATTTCGTCCTAGACTATCAGTTGTACAAAGTTATTGTTGATATTGACGAAGAAACTTCCAGCAGCATGGTGAAGAAATATTGTCAGAACTTTCGCAATATTATTGAAGAAAAACTTTGGCCATATTGCGGCAGTTCTCTGGCAGTTACTGCGGCATTCCTTACTGGAGTTGACATTACAGCCATAATAGAAGACATGGTCAAGTCAGTTGTTGTTACTCAGAAGAAAAGGAATGTGGACACCAATAAATGGGCCAATGACTGGGTCGCTTTTTCTAAGTCTGTTGTTCCAACTGTTATTTCATTCATCAAGGATTTAAATCTTTCTTCTGAATCATCTGTTGTGTGTGAAGTAGCAGGAATTGTAGAACAAAAGCCGAAAAGTGATTTTGACTTACTTTTTGATCCTCCGCCAAACAAAGCACTTAAGTTTGATGGCGCCAGGAGGAACAAATGCCTTGAGGATGAACTCATCATGTTTGAAAAATTACGGCAACCAACTTCACAACCATTAAATTATTGGAAAAATGAACATAGGTTTCCACTGCTAAAAGCAAGTGCGAAAATTGTTTTGGCCATACCAGTGTCATCGTCAGCAGTAGAGCGCTTATTTAGTGTGACTGGATTGTTGTTGAGTAAGTTACGAAAACGGATGTCACCAGCTGTCGTTATAAACTCTGTGTATATCAGATTTGCATGTAAGATGAAAATTGTGGAAATGGTTCAGGGATTATCTGGATTAACTGAATTATTAGAAACGGTCGATGAGCAGGAAATTGATAGTGTGCTGAATGAGCAGAGTGACTCAGAAATAGAATGAGAGTGTCAGAATGATACTGAATTGTCATACTTAGATTATACTTTTGAGTGTTAAAGTTAATAAAGTTAATAAATTTTGTCGTTTTGCATGTCTCTTTGTACATGTAGTCCTATTTAGTAGACACTAAACGTAAACTTTCATAAATTTAATAATTTTATTTGAACTGTATTCCATATTAATATTGTAATGGGAATCCCATGGGATGGGATGGGATGGGATGGGACAGGCATAAATTGCCATGGGATGGGATGGGATGGGACAGAAAAATATGTCCCATGGACAAGCCTGAGTATCAGGCATATTTGGTTTGGGGTAGTAACCGCCATAACAAGCCAGCTACTCCCCTCTTTGTGAGTGCAAATCCTTTTTTCCATTTCCTCTTGCTGTTGAAGCTTAGAGCGATGTTGGAGTCACAGTAAGCATGTGTATGTTTATTGAATAAGGGTATTGTGTCCAGGCAGTAGCCATCATTCTGGCGAGTCACCCACTCTTCATTGGCGGCCTCTTGACTTTATGGATCCACAGTGTTTATTAGGGGTGTGCATTCGGATTGACCGCATTAGTAAAACGCAACTCATATTTTTTTTTTACTTAAAAAATTGATTCGACATAAACGATCGGATTTCCCACATATCGAACATAGATATGTTCGATATGTTGGAAATCGCGATTGTTGAGCCAAAATAAAAATATAAACCCCCTCACCCTCCTTAATCCCCCCCCCCGACTTACCACAACTCCCTGGTGATGGAGCGAGGAGTGAGGACGCCATTTCTGCAATCCTTGGCGAGAAGCATGTGACATCGGCGGCACGTCGAGTGACGCCGGCGTCACGTGATTCCCGGCTCGTTCGCGCCGGACGGCTCGTTCGGCCCAAAAAGAACTTTTGGCCAGCTTGAGGGGGTCAGGAGGCCCCCCCAAGCTGGCCAAAAGTTCTTTTTGGGCCGAACGAGCCGTCCGGCGCGAACTTGCCGGGAATCACGTGGCGCTGCGTCACTCAGACGCGACGTCACGTGATTCCCGGCAAGTTCGCGCCGGACGGCTCGTTCGGCCCAAAAAGAACTTTTGGCCAGCTTGAGGGGGTCAGGAGGCCCCCCCAAGCTGGCCAAAAGTTCTTTTTGGGCCGAACGAGCCGTCCGGCGCGAACTTGCCGGGAATCACGTGACGTCGGCGTCACGTGATTCCCGGCTCGTTCGCGCTGGACGGCTCGTTCGGCCCAAAAAGAACTTTTGGCCAACTTGGGGGGGTCAGGAGGCCCCCCCAAGCTGGCCAAAAGTTCTTTTTGGGCCGAACGAGCCGTCCGGCGCGAACGAGCCGGGAATCACGTGACGCCGCGTCACTCGACGTGCCACCGACGTCACATGCTTCTCGCCAAGGATTGCAGAAATGACGTCCTCACTCCTCGCTCGATCACCAGGGAGTTGTGGAAGTCTGGGGGGGGGATTAAGGAGGGTGAGGGGTTTTAAATTTTTTTTTTGCACATATGTACATATACCCAACTCATTGGATTTTTTTTATGTCCATATTGGCCGCAAGTGGGACCCCCTTTCGGACATAAAAAATATGAACATAAAATTTTGCTCTGCACATCCCTAGTGTTTATCCCACGCCCCTTTGAACAGGAGGCAGACAGAGGGCGCCCAAGTAAGAACAGGCCGACGCCTGAAAGGTCAGGTCCAGAATGAAGACAAGTGGAGCATCGTAGAGCAGGCTGAAGTCAGGGCAGGCGGCAGGCAAGGAAGAGTAGTAAGGCAAGCGTGGGTCAATACCAGAAGTCAGCAGTAGAATGGTCAGGCAAGGCAAAGGTCAAACCAGGAGATGGGCAGAATCATAGTCAGGCGAAGCAGAGGTCAAAGCCAGGAGACAAGCAGAAGCGTAGTCAGACGAAGCAGTAGTCAAAGCCAGGAACAAGCAAGGTAGACACGGAACACAGGAACAGGAACGGGTAACAGGATCAAGAACAGGAATGCAGACGAATCAGGAACCAGAAACCCGGAGGAGATGAAGGAACAAGCAACTAAGGACACAACCAGCGTGAGATCTGTTGCCAAGGCAAGGAAGCACTGGCTGGGCCCGGCCTTAAATACCGGGACCCAGTGACGTCATCATCTGGGGCCGCAGATGAGTTTCCTGCCGCGGCCCCTTTAAAAGTATAGCTGATGTGCTTGCTCGTGCCTAGGGAGGGGAGCGGCATGAGACAGAGGCGTCTCCCTGCAGACCTCGCGGGGAGGCCCACCATGGAGCAGAGACATCCGCTGCGGAGCTGGGAGCATGAGGAGCGGCCCGGGGTCGGAGGCAGCAGCCACCAGCCGCAAGAGCAGCAGAACCAGGCGCTGGAGCAGGCAAGCAGGGGCAAGAGGGCCTGGTCACGGGCCTGCTGCGGCCAGCACACGCAACACTGATCAGTAACAGTTGGGCGTGTGTGTGCCTGTGCCTCTGAGTGTGTGTGTGTGGGGGGGCATGTACCTGTGTGTGTATGCAGGTGGTTGCCTATGTCTGTGTGTGTGTTTGGGAGAGTCTGTGTGCCTCTGTGCCTGTTACTGCCTGTGCATAAGAACATAAGAACATAAGAAAATGCCATACTGGGTCAGACCAAGGGTCCATCAAGCCCAGCATCCTGTTTCCAACAGTGGCCAATCCAGGTCATAGGAACCTGGCAAGTACCCAAAAACTAAGTCTATTCCATGTAACCATTGCTAATGGCAGTGGCTATTCTCTAAGTGAACTTAATAGCAGGTAATGGACTTCTCCTCCAAGAACTTATCCAATCCTTTTTTAAACACAGCTATACTAACTGCACTGACCACATCCCCTGGTAACAAATTCCAGAGTTTAATTGTGCGTTGAGTAAAAAAGAACTTTCTCCGATTAGTTTTAAATGTGCCCCATGCTAACTTCATGGAGTGCCCCCTAGTCTTTCTACTATCCGAAAGAGTAAATAATCGATTCACATCTACCCGTTCTAGACCTCTCATGATTTTAAACACCTCTATCATATCCCCCCTCAGTCGTCTCTTCTCTAAGCTGAAAAGTCCTAACCTCTTTAGTCTTTCCTCGTAGGGAAGCTGTTCCATTCCCCTTATTATTTTGGTAGCCCTTCTCTGTACCTTCTCCATTGCAATTATATCTTTTTTGAGATGCAGCGACCAGAATTGTACACAGTATTCAAGGTGCGGTCTCACCATGGAGCGATACAGAGGCATTATGACATTTTCCGTTTTATTCACCATTCCCTTTCTAATAATTCCCAACATTCTGTTTGCTTTTTTGACTGCCGCAGCACACTGAACCAACGATTTCAATGTGTTATCCACTATGACACCTAGATCTCTTTCTTGGGTTGTAGCACCTAATATGGAACCTAACATTGTGTAATTATAGCATGGGTTTTTTTTCCTATATGCATTACCTTGCACTTATCCACATTAAATTTCATCTGCCATTTGGATGCCCATTTTTCCAGCCTCACAAGGTCTTCCTGCAATTTATCACAATCTGCTTGTGCTTTAACTACTCTGAACAATTTTGTGTCATCTGCAAATTTGATTATCTCACTCGTCGTATTTCTTTCCAGATCATTTATAAATATATTGAAAAGTAAGGGTCCCAATACAGATCCCTGAGGCACTCCACTGTCCACTCCCTTCCACTGAGAAAATTGTCCATTTAATCCTACTCTCTGTTTCCTGTCTTTTAGCCAGTTTGCAATCCACGAAAGGACATCGCCACCTATCCCATGACTTTTTACTTTTCCTAGAAGCCTCTCATGAGGAACTTTGTCAAACGCCTTCTGAAAATCCAAGTATACTATATCTACCGGTTCACCTTTATCCACATGTTTATTAACTCCTTCAAAAAAGTGAAGCAGATTTGTGAGGCAAGACTTGCCTTGGGTAAAGCTATGCTGACTTTGTTCCATTAAACTATGTCTTTCTATATGTTCTATGATTTTGATGTTTAGAACACTTTCCACTATTTTTCCTGGCACTGAAGTGAGGCTAACCGGTCTGTAGTTTCCCGGATCACCCCTGGAGCCCTTTTTAAATATTGGGGTTACATTTGCTATCCTCCAGTCTTCAGGTACAATGGATGATTTTAATGATAAGTTACAAATTTTTACTAATAGGTCTGAAATTTCATTTTTTAGTTCCTTCAGAACTCTGGGGTGTATACCATCCGGTCCAGGTGATTTACTACTCTTCAGTTTGTCAATCAGGCCTACCACATCTTCTAGGTTCACCGTGATTTGATTCAGTCCATCTGAATCTTTACCCATGAAAACCTTCTCCATTTCGGGTACCTCCCCAACATCCTCTTCAGTAAACACCGAAGCAAAGAAATCATTTAATCTTTCCGCGATGGCCTTATCTTCTCTAAGTGCCCCTTTAACCCCTCGATCATCTAACGGTCCAACTGACTCCCTCACAGGCTTTCTGCTTCGGATATATTTAAAAAAGTTTTTACTGTGAGTTTTTGCCTCTACTGCCAACTTCTTTTCAAATTCTCTCTTAGCCTGTCTTATCAATGTTTTACATTTAACTTGCCAATGTTTATGCTTTATCCTATTTTCTTCTGTTGGATCCTTCTTCCAATTTTTGAATGAAGATCTTTTGGCTAGAATAGCTTCTTTCACCTCCCCTTTTAACCATGCCGGTAATCGTTTTGCCTTTTTTCCACCTTTCTTAATGTGTGGAATACATCTGGACTGTGCTTCTAGGATGGTATTTTTTAACAATGACCACGCCTCTTGGACATTTTTTACTTTTGTAGCTGCTCCTTTCAGTTTTTTTCTAACAATTTTTCTCATTTTATCAAAGTTTCCCTTTTGAAAGTTTAGCACAAGAGCTGTGGATTTGCACACTGTTCCTTTTCCAGTCATTAAATCAAATTTGATCATATTATGATCACTATTGCCAAGCGGCCCCACCACCGTTACCTCTCTCACCAAGTCCTGTGCTCCACTGAGAATTAGATCTAAAATTGCTCCCTCTCTCGTCGGTTCCTGAACCAATTGCTCCATAAAGCTATCATTTATTCCATCCAGGAACGTTATCTCTCTAGCGTGACCCGATGATACATTTACCCAGTCAATATTGGGGTAATTGAAGTCTCCCATTATTACTGCACTACCAATTTGGTTAGCTTCCCTAATTTCTCTTACCATTTCACTGTCCGTCTCACCATCTTGACCAGGTGGGCGGTAGTATACCCCTATCACTATAGTCTTCCCCGACACACAAGGGATTTCTACCCATAAAGATTCAATTTTGTATTTAGTTTCATGCAGGATGTTTATCCTGTTGGACTCTATGCCATCCCGGACATAAAGCGCCACACCTCCTCCCGGGTGCTCCTCTCTGTCACTGCGATATAATTTGTACCCCGGTATAGCACTGTCCCATTGGTTATCCTCTTTCCACCATGTCTCTGAGATGCCAATTAAGTCTATGTCATCATTTACTGCTATACATTCTAATTCTCCCATCTTACTTCTTAGACTTCTGGCATTAGCATACAAACATTTCAAAGTTTGTTTTTTGTTTGTATTATCATTCTGCTTTTTAATTGATAGGGATAAGTTTGAATTTTTTAGCTCAGGTGAGTTTTTAGTTACAGGCACTTGGACTGCTTTTCTAATTATTGGAACCTCACTGTCGGGATGCCCTAATTCTAATGCATCATTAGTATCCTTTAAAGATACCTCTCTCCGAACCATGCGCTGCTGAGCGACTGTCGGCTTTCCCCTTTATTCTAGTTTAAAAGCTGCTCTATCTCCTTTTTAAAGGTTAGCGCCAGCAGTCTGGTTCCACCCTGGTTAAGGTGGAGCCCATCCCTTCGGAAGAGACTCCCCCTTCCCCAAAAGGTTCCCCAGTTCCTAACAAAACTGAATCCCTCTTCCTTGCACCATCGTCTCATCCACGCATTGAGACTCCGGAGCTCTGCCTGCTTCTGGTGACCTGCGCGTGGAACAGGGAGCATTTCAGAGAATGCTACCCTGGAGGTTCTGGATTTAAGCTTTCTACCTAAGAGCCTAAATTTGGCTTCCAGAACCTCCCTCCCACATTTTCATATGTCGTTGGTGCCCACATGTACCACGACAGCCGGCTCCTCCCCAGCACTGTCTAAAATCCTATCTAGGTGACGCGTGAGGTCCGCCACCTTCGCACCAGGTAGGCATGTTACCAGGCGATCCTCACGCCCACCAGCCACCCAGCTATCTATATTCCTAATAATCGAATCACCAACTATGACAGCCGACCTAACCCTTCCCTCCTGGGCAGTAGGCCTTGGGGAGATATCTTCAGTGCGAAAGGACAATGCATCACCTGGAGAGCAGGTCCTTGCTACAGGATCCTTTCCTGCTGCACCTGGTTGGTGCTCTCCCATCATGAGACCTTCTTCCTCCAAGGCAGCACCAGGGCTGCCAGTCTGAAGTTGGGACTTGACTACTATGTCCCTGAAGGTCTCATCTATATACCTCTCTGTCTGCCTCAGCTCCTCCAGGTCTGCCACTCTAGCCTCCAGAGATCGGACTCGTTCTCTGAGAGCCAGGAGCTCTTTGCATCGCATGCACATATATAACTTCTCACCGGTGGGTAAAAACTCATACATGTGGCACTCGATGCAAAAGACTGGGAAGCCCCCCTCTTGCTGCTGGACTGCTGCCTTCATCTCAATTTTGATCAGCTCCTAGTTAAGTTTTAGGTTGCTATGGGAGTAGGAATGTGTCTAATGTCCTTTAAATGTATTAGTGAATTCACTATGTATCTGGTAGTGGCCTTCTGGGGTCTGATCAAATTATCAATAAAGTTTTTGTTGATGTTTGTTTTTTGTGAAAGTGGCACCTGCCTATAAATTAAGGCATGAGCTAGGGGTGGGAGGGTTGGGAAATACAAACAGTCTAACTTCAGTTAGTCAGCCTGAGTGACTCACTGCTCCCTTGATTAACAAATGTTGCTCCCTATTCAAACCTAATCACACTACCTCAACACCTTTCCAAGGTGAGTAACTGAGCTGAACTATTCAACTTTTTTACTTAGGTATATACTGCTCCTAGCTTATTTCTAGCTTCTGGCTACTTTTTGGGTTGGGGGTTTGTTTTTGTGGTTTTTTTTTTTTTTTTCAATACAAGCACTCAGTATTAAATACAAAAACTCAGTTCTTTAAAAGTCTGGAGAACACTCAGTTCTGCAGACTTTTAAAAATAAACACACTACCTACTGCTACCTTATTGACTGACTAAAAATACAAACAGTCTAACTTGTTTATTCACAGCCTGACTATTAAAGGCACAAACACACAAACACACTAAATAATATTCCCAATAGTTAACTTTGCCCCAATACTTTTAAAAAAGACAATGTCCCAAGTAAAAACTTACTGATTCCTTTCAGCCACCAGCAAGGTGATCCTCTCCTCTCAGTGTTCCCACTGGAATGTGCCTGTGTTTCTGTGTGCATCTGTCTGCATGCACCTGTGCCTGAGCCTGTGTCTGTATAGTTTTGTGTGTGTGTCTATCTGTATACATGTGTGAAAGTGCTTTGCAGTCAGAGCATATTGTCTTTGCATTGTACTCCTTTCATTGTTCAAGGCAGCGCCACCTGGTGGCCACAAACAGGCATGATCTATCTATCTATCTATCTATCTATCTATCTATCTATCTATCTATCGCTTGTGAAACTGTAAACCGTTATGATGGCTCTACCGAATGACGGTATATAAAACTCAACAAATAAATAAATAAATAAATTGTGTCAGTTGGTCGGTCGGTCACAAGTTTATATACACAAGTTTCAAAAATCATGTCACAGTGTAGATGAATGTGTAATCTGTGATTTTTGGAGGTAGCAAAAAAAAAAAAAAAATCCCAAGAAATACCTAATTTTATCAATTAGAAGTTGCATACTACACTGGGTGAAGGCAATCTCTAAAATGACAAGGCTGGGTTGAACTGGAATTTTTTCCCCTTATTACTCACCATAGTAAAAACATTCAAATTATGTCACTTCAGTATCAGTGGCACAAAGTCCCCCCATTATTAGTCACAAAACCTTGTAAAAACTCATTCAGAACCTATATAACAAATCTGTCATAACAAAACTGCACAAACTTTCAAAACTCAAACAGCAACAACTCTGTATGAAAAGGCAATATTGCTAAATAATCTACCTGACCCTAAAATACCAATTCTAGAGATGTGAATCGGAATCGGAATCCGGTTCCAATTCAAATCCGGAATCCGGAATTGGAATCGGAATTCCGGTTCCAATTCAAATCTTAAAATTTTTATCGTCCGGCTCGATTTTTTTTTTGTTATCAGCTGCGCCCGATCAGATAACAAAAAAACCCTCCCCCACCCTCCCGAACCCCCAAAAAACGTTTTAAAATTACCAGGTGGTAAAGATGGCCGGCGCCATCTTTAAAGATGGCGCCGGCCATCCAGTGCTCCTACCATGTGACAGGGGCCGGCCAATGGCACGGATTCCCTGTCACATGGTAAGGGCAAAGGGCCATCGGCGTCATTTTTATTAATGCAGCCGATGGCCCGAGAGCGGGAAATCGCTCCCCTCGCCCCCACTGGACCATCAGGTAATTTTAAAAGGTTTTGGGGGGGGGGGTCGGGAGGGTGGGGGAGGCTAAGGGGTATGTTTTAAAGGGTCGGGTGGGTTGTTTTTTTTATCGGGCCATCGGCGCCATTTTTATTAGTGGCAGCCAAAATGGCGCAGATGGCCCGAGAGCGGGAGATCGCGCCGGCCCCCCCCCGCTGGACCACCATGTAATTTAAAACATTTTGGGGGGGTTCGGGAGGGTAAGTGATTCATTTTAAAGGGTCGGGGTGGGTTTAGGGGTTGTTTTGGTGTGCCGGTTTTCCCGCCCTCCCCCCAAATAACTCCCGTACCCGATTAACGATTTTTCACAATAAATCGGGGGAATTTGTATTGTATCGCGCACTCTAACGATTTTTGACGATTTAAAAAATATCGGACGATTTTTTAAATCGTCAAAAAACAATTCACATCCTTAACCAATTCACCTCTTAGTGGGTAAACAGAAAAAACAGAACTGCTACAGATCCTACTCAGAATCCATACACTAGCAGAATACCTCATCTCTGTCTCACAAAACAGAACAGAGACCCTCACCAAATACAGAATGAGATATCACAAATTATACATACAAACATGCAGACAAAAACTGTATTCTTTGTTCTTCCATCCACTCCGCTTTCTCATAAACACCCTCTCCCCCTTCCTTCCTGTTCCCTGCAGACAGAGGGGAAGGGGGAGAACAAGAGAAGAGGAAGAGCTGGATTAGGGAGCAGGGAGTCTATTTTTTGCTTTGCACTGTGCTCTGTCTGCTTCAGGCTCAACCTTCTCCCCCTCCCCACCTCCTGTTCTTTGCATGCTGCCTGAGATTGGGGACACTGGCCCATAGATTCATCAAAGCAGAGCGTAGTGGGTTTATACCCAAAGGAAAAAGCAGTCTTGCTGATGACGCCCCTTAATCTTGACATCTGGCGGCAACCGTCCCCCCTCGACCCCACAATGTTGACCCTGTGGCAGAGACAGCTGCTAACAAATCAAACCAGAAGCACAGAATGGATGGAGAATAGTTTATTTTACTTTTGGTTAGGATTCCCAGCTGTTATTTTTCCCATGTTAGTTAATTTGGCCTGGCTGGTGTTTTGGATCTTAGAGGTGAAATAGTGGATGGTGGATTAGAGTTGGAGAGGAGGAAGAAGAGGAGAAGAGTTTGAGCTCAAAGTTAAAGTGCAAGATTGGAACAGATCTGGGTAATCAAAGATTTATGTCTTACCTGTCTCCTGTGTGTAAAAAATAGCTGAGCCATAGAGAGCATCAACAGCAGGCGTGGCTGCCTGGTGCTATTTGCTAGGGATGTGGCATGGAAAAATATCTTCTCATTTCATTATTTTGTTTTGTTTGTTTTTTGTATTTATTTCTTCATTTAGTTTGATGTTTAGTTTGGTTCATTTTGCTTACTTTACATGAAATAAACACCAAAAAAAATGAAAAAAAAATTGAAATGGAATAAAACCCCAAGAAAAAAAACAACAAAAGAGAAATGAAGGGGCCAGGTTCCCTTTCCTCGTGCCGCCAAAAGCTGCCCCCACCTCCAGCACCATCCAAATAAAGAGGTTTAACTACCCAGAGCTTGCCTTTCTTTATTCTCCCACTGTCCCCAGACCCATCTTACTCATTTCAAGAAGTTGAAATGGGGGAAGGAGAGATCCCCAGCCATTTCTGTCACTCTGGGTCCCTGCTTTTTGGCAGTCCCTGAGGCTGGCATCATTCTGTTGTATGTCCAGTGCTATTTGGAAAACGGGACCTCCTGGGGCAGGAGTGACTGGGAGTTGCTCCTGCAATGAAACAGTGTTTTGTTGCATTTTCCATGATGTTTCAAAAGGAATATACTCCCCTACTTCTTATGACCTGCAGGTGGGGTAAGGGTGGGTCCAGGGAGGATGGGGGGGGGGGGGCGGGGTAGAGGAGTGCCTGGGGATGGGACAGTTAGTTTTTTTAGTTTGATGGCTGGAGTCGGGTGTGGGCTGCATTCTGAAACAAGCCAACTCATTTCTCTGGGGTTTTCATTTCATTTTGAAATGATACAATATGAAAGAGTTTTATTGCATTTTCCAGGTTGATTAAAAATGAATACACACCCCTACTATTTACTTGCTCAGTTAAATCTCTCACTGGCTGCCATTGCATGTTGTCCCACTATGGGGCAATTTAATTAGCCTTCCATTCTATAAACTATGTGATGCAGTAGTACAGTAAAAACTGATACTTAACATATTTAAAAACTGCTACTTAACATACTAAATAGTTATTAGTTCTCCTCCTCCACCCTTAGCTTATCCTCCCCTGTCCCTCCCTCCCCCCCCCCTTCTATCCCTTTCGCTGACATCAATGGTCTGGTACCTACCAGCCCACCTGTACATATATTGTTTATTGTTAATTTATATTTTTTTCTCAAATATCCACCTGTACATACATTGTTTATTGTTAATTTATTTTTTGAATGTTCCTTTAAAATCTCCCTTTCTCTATCCTTCCTACTGCTGTCCTCTCTCCTCCTTCATTGCTGCTCCCCCTTCCCTGTTTATTGTATTTCACTCTATTGTTAACTTGTTATAATGTAAAATGGTATGATGTTCCGACGAATGTCGGTATATAAAAATCAACAAATAAATAAATAAAATAATAATATATATTTCAGATTTTTTTCACATGTGATTCCAAAAAGCATCATGCAGTAGAGCATGTCTCATAGAGTGATAAGCTTTCTGCTTTTGAGCCAATTGCAGTTGGATTTGCAAAACCATATATGGTAGCAATTGTGCCTGTGATTATAAAATGAATGGAAGATGATTTTTTTCTTTTGCTAAACATCAGGGATTCAAATAGTCTTTCACAAGAGGTTGCCTTCAAATGACTGGGCTAGTTTTCGATGCCAAGAATAAGAATTTGCATGTACTTTATAGGGATGTGCATTTTTTTTAAAGGAAATAGACAATGGCAATGAAATTGCCTATTTCATCTTGTTTCGGGACTACCAAGAAACAAAAAAAAGGATGAAATTTTGTAAAAAATTGTATTTTGTGTTAGCGCACACTAATGGGACTTAGTGCGTGCTAACTGGATGTTATTAGAGGTATGGATCTGCATTCCTATTTGCTGTCTCCTTAGTTACTTGTTTGTGTTGTCAAGGTTACAAGGTGGTGTTTGTGGGGGAATGACCAGTGCCTAGTAACAAATGTAAACAAGTGATACAGTAATTCTTGAAATCCCCTTGTGTGTGTGTGTGTGTGTGTGTGTGTGTGTGTGTTTCAGTGTGGGGGGGATGACTGGTGAGAGGGGAAGTGACTGGAGTGACTGATGGGGTGTTGACTGGTGAGAGAGAGGCAGCCTGGTGTGAGGGGGTGTCTGGTGTGTCAGGTGGGGGAGAGAGATTGGTTGGGGTGGTAATTGGTAAAAGAGAGGCAGCCTGGTATGTGTGGGGGTGACTGGTGGGAGGGGGAGTGACTGGGGTAACTGTATGGGATGACTGGTGGGGGAGAGAGACTGGTTGCGATGGTGACTGGTGAAAGAGAGGCAGCCTGTTGTGTGTGTGGGGTAACTGGGAGTAATTGTATGGGGTGACAGGTCACCCCCCACATACACCAGGCTGCCTCTCTCACCAGTCACCAACCCACCTGTCACCCCATACGTTCACCCCAGCCACTTCCTCTCTCACCAGTCACCTCCCCTCCCCACCCAAACACTCAGGCACACACCAGGAGAATTCAAAGTAAGCATGTCCCAAAATGCCAGAGTTCTTTCCCTGAAATACAAAGGAATTGGTGAATTCAAAATATGCATTTGCATTACATGCTTTTGCTGACTAGAGCTTAATACTATTATTTATTACATCATTTGTTTGTTTACACTTGTTACCAGACACTGGCCATCCCCCCACAAATGCCACCTTGCAATCTTGGCTCACTAACATCCAGTTAGGATGCACTAAGTCCCATTAGTGCGCACTAACTCCGAAATTAGGGAAACTCAAAATAAACACCCCCAAACCATTTAAAAAGAAAAATCAAACAGATAACAACCTGAAATGAAAACGACACAGAAAAAAAATCAGTGCACATCCCTAGTACTTTATATACCTTTTTGAAGACAAAATGTAGAAAATGAAGGCAGATAGGGACCGTGAGGCCCATCTTGTCTGCCTGTTCCTGTCGTGGTACTGTAGAGCCTACCCAGCCTCAGCCAATGAAGAATGTCAGGTTGAACGGTGAGGAAAGGATGGACACCCAGTAGGGAGCTGAGCTTGGAGACTGATTTTTGTGGCATGCTGCTGTTTACTGATCTGTCTGTCTTTACAAATTGAAAAAATGGACTGTAGCAGAATTGGGCTTCTGAAACTGCACAAAACTACCTCACATGATGCAGTTTAGGAAAAAAACACATTTCCCAGGAGAAAAACAAGGACCTTGATTTTAGTTCCACTGCATTAGAGATTTAGTAACAATTCTGATCATGTAGCCAAGCAAACTGAAGCTGTAAAGAGTCAGGTTTTAAAAGCATTATTTACAATGAGTTGTAAAAGACTGCACAAAATTCTGTAATTGCTGTTTTATGAAATACATTATAAATTCAGTGATTTCGGTGATTTTTACAACATTGGAGTACTGGTTAGAATGGAACATAATTTACATAACCTAATCTGCCTACTGAGAAAGAAAATAAACTGGTAGAGCTGACTTTGTGGGTTATTTATAAAAGGTTTTCTCCTATTTTGTATCTATGGGAAAAATGCTTAGTTAATAGGGCCTCAGTGTTGTGAACGGCAGCTGTAGAGGGGGTGATGTAGACACCACCTCTTGGAATGGTGCAGGGTGGCAAGGCTGGAGGCTAGGTGTGGGTGGTCCAGTGAGGCTGGAACAGAGCTCTGGAGCGAGGTGCTGGCTGGTATGGAGCTCTGAAGCAGAGTGCAGGTAACCACTGGAACCGAGTGCCAGTAAGAGTGGAGTGACTTCAAGTATACGTGGAACTGGAACACCGGAGCAGACAGGACTGGAGTGCAGGTAAGCGTGGACTGGAACAGCAGGAATAGACTGGATCTGGATTCAGGTAAAAGTGGAGTGAATGCAGGTACATGTGGAACTGAAACACTGGAACAGACAGGATGTGAGTGCAGGTAAGCATGGACTGGAACAGCAGGAACAAACTGGATCTGGGTGCAGGTAAGAGTGGAGTGAATGCAGGTAAACGTAGAACTGGAATGCTGGAACAGACAGGAACTGAGTGCAAGCAAGCATGGAAGTGGAACTCTGGAAACAGGGACTGGGGCAAGACAGACTAGGACAAAGAGGAAAAACCAGGGTGGGGACTACAAAGAACATAGAGCAAGAAAACCCGAAAGCTGCAAGTCAAGGCAAGGGAACTAGGAAGAGATCTAGGGAGTCTCAGGGCTAGGCCAAGCCAGAGAACAGAGAGAGGCCTAGTATCATAGAAGAGACCTGAGCGTCTCAGGGTTAAGCCAGAGGTCAGGAAGCAGAGAGGCCTAGGGCAGGCCACAAGGCAAGGAAGGGTCAGAAGGCCTGCAGGCCATAGAGCAAGGCTTGTAACAGAAGGCCGGATGGCCACAAGGCAAGACAAAAGCAAGCTGGGTTTGAAGACCCAGAGGCTAGGAGATAGGGCAAGGCAAGGCTGGGGTCAGAAGGCCTGAAGGCCATAGACAAAGCAAGGAATGGCTTGAGAAAGCTGCAAGGCAGAGGTGGCTAGAGCAGGGAGACAAGAAGGACTCGATGCTGAAGCATTGAGGCATGGGAGAGACAGAATTAAGTAGGGCTGGAGTCTGGGTGTGGTACAGGCAGGAGAGAAGGGGTTGGCCAGCCAGGGTCGAGAGCTCTTGGAGGTCCTCTGGTAGTGTGGAGGCTGTAGAACAGGCAAAGACCAGGGACCATGGACATGATGATGGTTTAGAGTCGGGTTCACCAGGGTCCTCTGTTGGAGGGGAGGTTGGGCAGCAGCTGGAATCGTAACACTCAGAGGAGATTCAAGTGCCACCAACTGACTGCCCTTATTGAAGGGGGTCTCAACATGTGCAGCCATAGATACCCTCCCCTTCGTTAACGCTTTCCCCTTTCTAATTATAATGCAAAGGCAGGGATGGAATTGAAATCCTTTATATTAAAGTAATATGACCGCAGCACAGCTTGAACAAATACAAAACCATATAACAAGTAACATAACCACAATATGACAAATAAAATAAACAAAATAGTGTCACTTAACCTGAACCTATTATGTCCTACACTTGCATGAAAACCTGAGGGTGACCAGCATCCAATGATGTCATTCCAAATCTAGAGCATTCATACACCCGGCCATAGAAGCCATTTGTCACAGTTTTGCCTGCTGTGCAGCCTCACCATGCCCTGATCCTGTCTGCTGTGACACCTGCCCACCAGCAGAGGCCTCCAGTGAGCTTTGTTCCTAGCTACCCAAACCAGCTTTTCACTGACCACCTGACATGGCCTGTGGTGCAGCCTCTTCTCCACCAGGGATCCTCAGCAAACTTAACCTCCAGCCTTACCAAGCTCTGCCTCACTGCTGCACCACACCCAAGCTCCAGCTCTTTTAACCCTGCCTTGCCAGAACCTAGATGCTAGGGATGTGCAGAGCAAAATTTTATGTTCATATTTCTTATGTCCGAAAGTGGGTCCCACTTGCGGCCAATATGGACATAAAAAAAATCTAATGAGTTGGGTATATGTACATATGTCGCCCATTAAAGTCAATGGGGGAAGGATTTCCAGCCTATTTTTGGCTGCAGAATTGTGGTTTTCTTATCAATTGGCCCAGGAGAGAGTTCCCTTTCCTTTGTGCAGGGAAGTACTCCCTGGAAAGGGTCCACCCCTAGAGTTGTGTGTACCCGGTGTTTACATTGGCGTCCAGTGAATATCGTTGGCGTCTAGTGAATTCCGTTGGCGTCTAGTGAATTCAGACGGTACTTACGCACTTCAGCAGATGACAAAGGAATTGGAGGATCTCTCAGAAATAAGAATACGTGTGGGAATACAAGGTCTGGATGAACAGGCAGGCACAGCAATGGAGTTAAAACAGCAGTAGGAACACAAGGCCTGGATGAACAGGCACTTCATTCGAGGACAGAGGTCAATCCCAGCTAGGGACACAAGGCCTGCATGAACAGGCACAGGAACTAGGTTAAAACACTGGTAGCTCGCCAGCATCTTTCTGATGCATGCTAGAATATTGGCAGCGGTATGGGCATGGTCCGTCAGGTGGGTGTGCAGTAAAGCCCACCTCCACCCTCATGCTTGTTCAGGGAAGGACTCCCTGGAACGGGTCCACCCCTAGAGTTGTGTGTACCCGGTGTTTACATTGGCGTCCAGTGAATATCGTTGGCGTCTAGTGAATTCCGTTGGCGTCTAGTGAATTCAGACTGTACTTACGCACTTCAGCTGATGACAAACGAATTGGAGCCTAGGATCTCTCACAAATAAGAATACGTGTGGGAACACAAGGCCTGGATGAACAGGTACATCATTCGAGGACAGAGGTCAATTCCAGCTAGGGACACAAGGCCTGCATGAACAGGCACAGCAACCAGGTTAAAACACTTGTGGGAACACAAGGCCTGGATGAACAGGCACAGCCACTGAGTTAAAACACCTGTGGGAACACAAGGCCTGGATGAACAGGCACCGCCACTGAGTTAAAACACCTGTGGGAACACAAGGCCCGGAAGAATGGGTACAGCAACTGAGTTAAAACACCTGTGGGAACACAAGGCCGGGATGAAGAGGCGCAGCAGTCGAGCACAGAGGTCGATCCCAGCTAGGGACACAAGGCCTGGATGAAGAGGCACATCATTCGAGGACAGAGTTCAATCACAGCTAGGGACACAAGCCGCGGAGGAAAAGACACTAACCAGGATCCTCCAAGCCCTCATTTTCTCCAAATTAGACTACTGCAACTCTACATTTCTTGGACTCCCTTCCTCATACACAAAACCACTCCAAATGGTTCAAAACGCAGCAGCCCGTCTACTAACAAACACTAGGAAAAGAGACCACATTTCCCCAGTCCTAAAAGACCTCCACTGGTTACCAATTCAGTTCAGAGTCATTTACAAATCCATCACCTTGATATACAAAATCTTTCACCAACACACCATAATCGACCTACAAATTCCTCTCCGTTTATACAAATGCACAAGACCGACCAGGGAAGCCTACAGAGGATGCCTCCTTGTTCCACCCTCCAAAACCACTTATCACAGCACCTTTAGAGATTGAGCCCTTTCCACAGCAGGTCCACCGTTATGGAACTCCATCCCCCCAGATCTCAGAAATGAACCTTGCCTCCTAACCTTTCGGAAAAGACTCAAGACATGGCTTTTCAGGCAAGCCTTCCCGAACTGCACCTAACACACACCATCAATAAATTCTCAGCTCAGAAGCTGTATATATTGGACGCCATATTTGTAATGTACTCTTGTATATTTTTATATTCTACACATGTATATAATTAACCTCCTCTATCCCTCTTTATTTCTTACACTCCCAGTTCATAGCCCCAGTTAATTGTAACTGCATCTCTTCACCACGTGTATTTATGTTATAGGTTGTTTTCTTTGCACCCCTGTTTTCTGTAAAGCGACATCATGTGAACGATTTCATGAATGCCGGTATAAAAAAACCTTAAATAAATAAAATAAATAAGTAAGTACCGCAAGGGAAAGTTGAAAACAACTTTGAAGAGGGAGTTCAAGAGGGCGTGAAATTGTAAAGAGGTAAATGGGTGGGGTCCGTGCAGTCCGCCCGCAGGATTCAACCCGGCGGGTTCGGTCGGACCGGGGTTTCGGCGGATCCCCCACCCCCACCCCTTTCGCGGGGGGTGGGGGAGGGGCGGGGAACGCCTCCCGGACGGCCCCGGCCCCCGCAGGGCGCATTTCCTCTGCGGCGGTGCGCCGCGACCGGCTACGGTTCGGCTGGGAAGGCCCAGGGGGGGCAGGTGGCCCGCTGCTCCAGCGGCGCGTGTTATAGCCCCCCCTCCCGGCGTTTCCTCCTTCCCCTTTGGCAACTGTTAACTTGTCTTAACCTCATTCACTACATCTATGCAGACGATGTTCAGATTCTTATTCCCATAACAGAATCTATTAACAAACTTGGCTATTCTTACAAGCCTTCCCTGATCCTTCAAACTTTCACTAGATAAGTAAAGCTACTCAGCTTTCAATATGGAACTTCGCCCCTCCAATATTCTCCTCATTTAGCTACCCTACTTATGCACTTCAGAAAATGACAAAGGAATTGGAAGATCTCTCAGAAATAATAATACGTGTGGGAACACAAGGTCTGGATGAACAGGCAGGCACAGCAATGGACTTAAAACACCAGTAGGAACACTAGGCCTGGATGAAGAGGCACATCATTCTAGGACAGAGGTCAATCCCACCTATGGACACAAGCCGCGGAGGAAAAGAAACTAACCATGATTCCCTCCGTAACGGCGAGTGAAGAGGGAAGAGCCCAGCGCCGAATCCCCGCTCGTCCGGCGGGCGCGGGAAATGTGGCGTACGGAAGATCGCCTCTCTGGCGCCGCTCGGGGCCCCAAGTCCTTCTCATCAAGCCTCAGCCCGCGGACGGTGTTAGGCCGGTAGCGGCCCCCGGCGCTCCGGGACCGGGTTTTCTCGTAGTCTGTTTGTTTGGGAATGCAGGCCAAAGTGGGTGGTAAACTCCATCTAAGGTTAAATACCATTTCCGGCGCGTGTTATTGCCCCCCCCCCCCCCCCCCCCGGCAGCAGCTTCGCCGTTTCCCCCGCCGTTTCCTCCTTCCCCTTTGCCAACTGTTAAGTAGTCAACCTCATTCACTACATCTATGCAGACGATGTTCAGATTCTTATTCCCATAACAGAATCTATTAACAAAGCCATCGCACTTTGGAACAACAGCTTACAAGCCATCACTAATCTCCTCAACAGTCAAAGCATGAGATCTTATTAAGAAACTGACATTATCCTCAACAAATTCTTACTCCTAGCAAAACCTATACCAAGTAAGTACACAGGGGTCTGTATTTTCATACCCCATTGCTTGCTGTTTGAATACCGCTCTTGCCGTACCGACCCGCAGGGTCCACCTAGGGACACAAGCTGTGGAGGAAAAGAAACTAACCAGGATTCCCTCAGTAACGGCGAGTGAAGAGGGAAGAGCCCAGCGCCGAATCCCCGCCTGTCCGGCGGGCGCGGGAAATGTGGCATACGGAAGACCGGCTCCCCAGCGCCGCTCGGGGGCCCAAGTCCTTCTGATGGAGGATCAGCCGGCGGACGGTGTTAGGCCGGTAGTGGCCCCCCAATAAAACCACCAAAGACTGCTTCTATAAACTGCAAGTTTAAAAAAGGATAAGACCACTCTTCCACGCCAAACACTTCAGAACCATCCTCCAAGCCCTCATTTTCTACTACTGCAACTCTACATTACTTGGACTCCCTTCCTCATACACGAAACCACTCCAAATGGTTGAAAACGCAGCAGCCCGTCTACTAACAAACACTAGGAAAGGAGGCCACATTTCCCCAGTCCTAAAAGACCTCCACTGGTTACCAATTCAGTTCAGAGTCATTTACAAATCCATCACCTTGATATAAAAAATCATTCACCAACACACCATTATCGACCTACAAATTCCTCTCCGTTTATTCAAATGCACAAGACCGACCAGGGAAGCCTACAGCGGATGCAATGCCGGTATAAATAAATAAAATAAATAAATAAAATCAATAAGTACGTAAGGGAAAGTTGAAAACAACTTTCAAGAGCGAGTTCAAAAGGGCGGGAAACCGTTAAGAGTTAAACGGGTGAGGTGCGTGCAGTCCACCTGGAGGATTGAACCCGGCGGCGGGTTCGGTGGGACCGGGGGTGGTTTCGGCGCATCCCCCACCCCTTTCGCGGGGGGGCGGGGAACGCCTCCCAGACGGCCCCGGCCCCGTCCAGGAATAAAAAAAATAAAGTAAAGCAGTAAAATCAATAAGTACGTAAGGGAAAGTTGAAAACAACTTTCAAGAGCGAGTTCAAAAGGGCGGGAAACCGTTAAGAGTTAAACGGGTGAGGTGCGTGCAGTCCGCGGCCCCGGCCCCGTCCAGGAATAAAAAAATAAAGTAAATATATAAAATCAATAAGTACGTAAGGGAAAGTTGAAAACAACTTTCAAGAGCGAGTTCAAAAGGGCGGGAAACCGTTAAGAGTTAAACGGGTGAGGTGCGTGCAGTCCGCGGCCCCGGCCCCGTCCAGGAATAAAAAAATAAAGTAAATATATAAAATCAATAAGTACGTAAGGGAAAGTTGAAAACAACTTTCAAGAGCGAGTTCAAAAGGGCGGGAAACCGTTAAGAGTTAAACGGGTGAGGTGCGTGCAGTCCACCTGGAGGATTGAACCCGGCGGGTTCGGTGGGACCGGGGGTGGTTTCGGCGCATCCCCCACCCCTTTCGCGGGGGGGCGGGGAACGCCTCCCAGACGGCCCCGGCCCCGTCCAGGAATAAAAAAAATAAAGTAAAGCAGTAAAATCAATAAGTACGTAAGGGAAAGTTGAAAACAACTTTCAAGAGCGAGTTCAAAAGGGCGGGAAACCGTTAAGAGGTAAACGGGTGGGGTGCGTGCAGTCCGCCTGGAGGATTCAACCCGGCGGGTTCGGTGGGACCGGGGGTGGTTTCGGCGCATCCCCCACCCCTTTCGCGGGGGGGCGGGGAACGCCTCCCGGACGGCCCCGGCCCCGTCCAGGAATAAAAAAAATAAAGTAAAGCAGTAAAATCAATAAGTACGTAAGGGAAAGTTGAAAACAACTTTCAAGAGCGAGTTCAAAAGGGCGGGAAACCGTTAAGAGGTAAACGGGTGGGGTGCGTGCAGTCCGCCTGGAGGATTCAACCCGGCGGGTTCGGTGGGACCGGGGGTGGTTTCGGCGCATCCCCCACCCCTTTCGCGGGGGGGCGGGGAACGCCTCCCGGACGGCCCCGGCCCCGTCCAGGAATAAATAAAATAAAGTAAAGCAGTAAAATCAATAAGTACGTAAGGGAAAGTTGAAAACAACTTTCAAGAGCGAGTTCAAAAGGGCGGGAAACCGTTAAGAGGTAAACGGGTGGGGTGCGTGCAGTCCGCCTGGAGGATTCAACCCGGCGGCGGGTTCGGTGGGACCGGGGGGGCTTTCGGCGCATCCCCCACCCCTTTCGCGGGGGGGGGCGGGGAACGCCTCCCGGACGGCCGCAGGGCGCATTTCCTCCGCGGCGGAGCGCCGCAACTGGCTCCGTGTCGGCTGGGAAGGCCCAGGGGGGCAGGTGGCCCGCCGCTCCGGCGGCGCGTGTTATAGCCCCCCCTGGCAGCAGCTTTTGCCGTTACCCCCGCCGTTTCCTCCTTCCCCTTTGCCAACTGTTAAGTAGTCTTAACCTCATTCACTACATCTATGCAGACGATGTTCAGATTCTTATTCCCATAACAGAATCTATTAAGAAAGCCATCGCACTTTGGAACAACAGCTTACAAGCCGAAGCCACCACTAATCTCCTCAACAGTCTAAACCTGGTCCTCAATGCCTCTAAAACTAAACTCCTCTTCATTTCCTACAAGCAAGAAAACCTCCCATCTCAGATCCATCACAAACACCTTCTCACCCACAACCATGTGAGAGACCTGGGAGTAATTATAGACAACCGTCTTGACCTAAAGAATATGATCCAAACCACAACTGTAAGATATAATATTATATCTTAATGGGCCTCGACAAAGGAAACTCTTTCCTATTGATCTTGTTAGACCTTTCCGCAGCGTTCGACACGGTCAACCACGCCATCCTCCTAAACCAGCTTTCGTCCATAGGAATCAGCGGCACCGTCCGATCCTGGTTCAAAACGTTTCTCGATAACAGAGGTTACAAAGTTAAACTCCAAAACAAGGAATCCTCAAGATTTGACTCTGTCATAGGAGTCCCTCAAGGTTCTTGATTATCTCCGACCCTATTTAATATCTATCTTCTTCCTCTCTGCCAACTTCTTACCGACCTCAATCTAAAGTACTTCCTTTACGCAGATGATATTGAAATCATCATCCATATCAAAGACACATACTCTAAAACTCTTGACTACTGGGAAACATGCCACCAGAAAATCAAACAAGTAGTAAACAACCTACACCTCATCTTAAACTCATCCAAGACAGAAATCCTACTCATCTCTCCTGAAAACAATATCTCCAACACTACTCTTCCCACCAACCTACCTACCACACAAGTTACAGACTTAGGAGTGATAATAGACAACCGGCTAAACTTCAAGGCACATATCAACAAAACAACCAAAGACTGCTTCTATAAACTCCAGGTTCGGAAGAGGATAAGACCTCTTTTCCATGCTCAAGACTTCAGAACGATCATCCAAGCAGTCATTTTTGCGAAATTAGACTACTGCAGTTCCCTATTGCTAGGTCTGCCCTCATCCTATTCCAAACCACTACAGATGGTTCAAAATTCAGCAGCCCGATTACTAACAGGCGCAAGAAAGAGAGACCACATATCTCCCATTCTGAAAGAGTTACATTGGCTACCCGTCCACTTCCGTATCATCTATAAAGCCATATGTGTCATCTTCAAAACTATTCATCAACGCATCTTATGCACTTTAGCTGATGACAAAGGAATCGGAAAATCTCTCAGAAATAAGAATACGCGTGGGAACACAAGGTCTGGATGAACAGGCACATCATTTGAGGACAGATGTCAATCCCAGCTAGGGACACAAGCAGCGTAGGAAAAGAAACTAACCAGGATTCCCTCAGTAACGGCGAGTGAAGAGGGAAGAGCCCAGCGCCGAATCTCCGCCACTCCGGGTTCGGGGATCTGAACCCGACTCCCTTTCGATCGGCCGAGGACGACGGAGGCCATCGCCCGTCCCTTCCGAACGGCGCTCGCCTATCTGTTAGGACCGGCTGACCCATGTTGAACTGCTGTTCACATGGAACCCTTCTCCACTTCGGCCTTGAAGAAGAATGCTCAGTCTGTTTAAAAGAACAAAATTAACGGACCCACTCAAGGAATATGCTCAGTCTGTTTAAAATAAGAAAATTAACGGACCCACTCTGAAGGTCAATGCTCAGTCTGTTTAAAAGAACAAAATTAACGGACCCACTCAAGGACTATGCTCAGTCTGTTTAAAAGAACACAATTAATGGACCCACTCTGAAGGTCAATGCTCAGTCTGTTTAAAATAGCAATATCAACAGACCCACTCTGAAGGACAATGCTCAGTCTGTTTAAAATAACAAAATGGAACTGCCCAGCTAGGGACACAAGGCCTGGAGGAACAGGCACATCATTGGTGGACAGAGGTCAATCCCGGCTAGGGACACAAGGCCTGGAGGGACAGGCAGGCACAGCAATGGAGTTAAAACACCAGTAGAAACACAATGGCTGGAGGTACAGGCAGGAACAGCAACGGAGTTAAAACACTTGTGGGAACACAAGGCCTGGAGGAACAGGCACATCATTGGTGGACAGAGGTCAATCCCGGCTAGGGACACAAGGCCTGGAGGGACAGGCAGGCACAGCAATGGAGTTAAAACACCAGTAGAAACACAATGGCTGGAGGTACAGGCAGGAACAGCAACGGAGTTAAAACACTTGTGGGAACACAAGGCCTGGAGGAACAGGCACATCATTGGAGGACAGAGGTCAATCCCAGCTAGGGACACAAGTCGCATAGGAAAAGAAACTGACCAGGATTCCCTCAGTAACGGCGAGTGAAGAGGGAAGAGCCCAGCGCCGATTCTCCACCACTCCGGGTTCGTGGATCTGAACCCGACTCCCTTTCGATCGGCCGAGGACGACGGAGGCCATCGCCCGTCCCTTCCGAACGGCGCTCGCCTATCTGTTAGGACCGGCTGACCCATGTTGAACTGCTGTTCACATGGAACCCTTCTCCACTTCGGCCTTGAAGAAGAAAGCTCAGTCTGGTTAAAATAAGAAAATTAACGGACCCACTCTGAAGGTCAATGCTCAGTCTGTTTAAAATAGCAATATCAACAGACCCACTCTGAAGGACAATGCTCAGTCTGTTTAAAATAACAAAATGGAACTGCCCAGCTAGGGACACAAGGCCTGGAGGTACAGGCAGGAACAGCAACGGAGTTAAAACACTTGTGGGAACACTAGGGCTGCACAGTAGATGCCGGTCAGACACAGCGATTCATGTCAAGAACATGTGCTGCAGTGCTTACTGCTTACATTATCTTGAGCATAGGAGGCAATTGGAACTGCTGCAAGGCTCCTTTCAATAGCTTTTATTCATCTTGCCATTCACAAGGAAAATCGGGAAAGCCAAGCACTGGCAGGTTTACTTTCAAAAACACTAGCATTTCCATCAAGACCGGTGAAAGCCTTGAGCGGTGAGGGCTCATGATATCCCCTGTCATTGAAAAAACACGTTCACTGGGCACACTTGTTGGTGGACATGACAGATATCCTTCAGCCACTTTGGCTAGGTGTGGCCAGACAGTGGACTTGTGTGCCCAATATGCCAGCGGATCTGTCTGCGTATTCTCTATCGGCTCTGAGAGATACCGTTTCACTGACAGCTCTGCTGCTGTCTCCTCCTGTGCTTGGGAGGGCTGAGAGTCACTCAATCCAGTTACTTTCTCTCTCGCCTGTTGCACTACTGATGTATCTTTATGGCCAACATGCCTTGGGCGTTCTGACGTTGAGGTAGAGGCACTAGTAATAGTATCTGTCACTGACACAGTCCTTCTCCTGCCAGGGATAGCAGCAGCACAACTCTGTGACGTGCCTGATGTTTCCACCTGTGCTTCAAGCCTAATCTGTCTCCGCCTATGGTGCTCCTGTTCACGGACCTGTGCTAACAACAGCTCCTTCACAAATGACAGACAATTGGTCTGTAGGGCGATTTTACCTTTCACACGGGGATCACAGACAGAGGCGAGCATGTATGTGCTGTCCTCTGTTAAAGGCCTTAATCTGTCTTTCACCTGCTGCTGCAAAACGTCCACACACTGCAGCACCTCAGCAGTCATTCCCTCTTGCCGTTTAATGCCTTCCAAATGGTCATCCAGGAATTTCACTATAGGGATGATGTCAGCCAAGGTGGAACTTCTGGAACTCAGCTCCTCCGTGACGTCCTTGAAGGGCTGCAGGATTTTTACCAGCTGACTCATGACTAACCAATCGTGATGCCCTAGGGGATTCTGTACACCTATGTCTATTGTACCAGAAAGTTCATGAAGGGGTGTCTGCAGCTCCAATAACCTCTCCAGCATCATAAAGGTGGAATTCCACCGGGTGGGAACGTCTTGAATGAGACGCTTCTCGGGCATATCCAAAGCAGTCTGATTTTCTCGGAGAACCTGCCCCGCCCTGACACTTCTGTGGAAGTGTGCTGCTATGTTCCTGCACTTCTGTATTAACCTACGCAGGTATTCAGTCTCCTTGTCCTTGGACTCCAAGCCCAAACCTGACTTCACTACCAGATGCAGAGTGTGTGCAAAACATCGGATGTTCTTAAACCGCCCATCGCTTATTGCCTTAACCATGTTTGCACCGTTGTCTGTGACAAAAAAGCCTGCCCGCGTTTTACTGTCTCGCTGGTGTACTTTCCAGCTCGCCAGCATCTTTCTGATGCATGCTAGAATATTGGCAGCAGTATGGGCATGGTCCGTCAGGTGGGTGTTCAGTAAAGCCCACCTCCACCCTGATGCTTGTTCAGTAATAGAGCTGCTGGCTGCCCCTGCCTCTGCCATGTCCCACCAGTGTGCTGTCAGAGAGAGGTAAGAGTGTGCAGCATTCATGGCGGTCCAGATATCGCAGGTGAAATGCACTCTTCCGTCTGCCTTACCTAGCAGTGCTTGCACGCGACTGACACAGTGCTTGTACAGGCTGGGGATGACCTTTCTACTAAATGTGGTTCTGGAGGGGACTTTGTAATTTGGAAGTACGACCTTCAAGAAACGTTTGAAACCCACATTCTCAACTAACTGCAGGGGCTGGTCATCAAGGGCAATCATTTCCCCAATGCTCCTGGTTACTACTTTTGCGGCTGCCTGCCTCCTACCCCGGGATAGCGTTACCGCACTCCACCCCATTTCCTCCATGGTGCATTGTCGCTTCTCCCACATGTCAGTGGGTTTCTGGCCTGCCGCCTGACTGCTAGAAGGGTATGAGGGCGTGGGCTGACTCTGCTGCTTTCCTACCACTGCACCCTGGTTGGAAGGGGAAGGGGTCCCCTGACGGAAAATGCTACCATCCCCAGATGGCAGTAATCTTGTTGGGTGTTGCCTCTTAACATGATACTCCATGCCAAAATTTGACAGATGTCCCAGTTGCTTGCCTCTGCTAATATCCCTGGCACAGTAATTACACCGAGCATAACGCGGGTCTTCTGTCACTTTAAAATGTGCCCAGATCGCAGATTTCTTTTGTGATCCTCCTCTCTTTCCCGCCCTGGGGGTGGATGGTGGCACTGGAGTTGAGGTACTACTGGGTGTGGGTGGTGCACCCACTGCACCCGGCGAAGCAATGCCAGCGGGGGCAACAGTCACCCTCTGTCTCCCTTCTGACAGCTCTTCCTCCTCCTCGATATCAGTGGAATGTCTCCCCTGCCGCAGATTTCTGGAGGTGGAGGCTAAAACAGGACTAACTGACAATTCTACCGAAGATTGCTCAGGTATAACATCTTCCGTTTCTGATGAGAATCCCATCCAAGAAGATTCTTCTTCTGAATCAGAAGCTAACAGTGCCAGCGCTACCTTGTCACCGCAAAGTTTTGCAGGACACTTCTGTCCCCTGGCTGCTCTTGGGTGTGTAACTTTTGTCTGGCTAGACTCTGCCTCCTCTTCACTCTCCTCCAAAACTACAGTGCCAGAAACAGGTGCTGGCGATTGCAAAGTTTCATGGTCTGATTTCTTTTTTTTTGCCATGGAACTGCCATCCCCTACAAAGACGTTTGATTGCGACAGTTGCCTTTTTACCTGTACTGGTGGTGTTGCGCTGGTGTCTTTTGCGGTGCCTCCGCTGCCATTCCCACTAAGTCGCTTGCATCTCCCTTTCCCTGACATTATGGATTTAATGTCAATGAGTACTAGTGGTAACACTGCCCACTGTCCCACAATAATAATGTTCGGTCAGTTTAAAATAACTAAATTAACAGACCCACTCAAGAAGAATGCTCAGTCTGTTTAAAATAACAAAATGAACGGACCAAGTCAAGGACAATGCGGTTAAGTCTGTTTAAAAATAGCAGATTGAACAGACTCGCTGAAGGGCAATGTTCACTCTGTTTACAATGCCCACTGCCTCACTGCCTGCCTGGCAATGCACGGAATGTGTCTGTCTGTGTGTGTGCAGTGAGTGCACAGAGAACAAGCTTCCTTTTCAGTAGATATGAGGCAGGGTACTCCCAGCCCTGGAACTGCTGCCCACCCAGCACTGAACCACTCAAGGAGAATGCTTTTAAGTCTGTTTAAAAATAGCAAATGTAACAGACTCGCTGAAGGGCAATGTTCACTCTGTTTACAATGCCCACTGCCTCACTGCCTGCCTGGCAATGCACGGAATGTGTCTGTCTGTGTGTGTGCAGTGAGTGCACAGAGAACAAGCTTCCTTTTCAGTAGATATGAGGCAGGGTACTCCCAGCCCTGGAACTGCTGCCCACCCAGCACTGAACCACTCAAGGAGAATGCTTTTAAGTCTGTTTAAAAATAGCAAATGTAACAGACTCGCTGAAGGGCAATGTTCACTCTGTTTACAATGCCCACTGCCTCACTGCCTGCCTGGCAATGCACGGAATGTGTCTGTCTGTGTGTGTGCAGTGAGTGCACAGAGAACAAGCTTCCTTTTCAGTAGATATGAGGCAGGGTACTCCCAGCCCTGGAACTGCTGCCCACCCAGCACTGAACCACTCAAGGAGAATGCTTTTAAGTCTGTTTAAAAATAGCAAATGTAACAGACTCGCTGAAGGGCAATGTTCACTCTGTTTACAATGCCCACTGCCTCACTGCCTGCCTGGCAATGCACGGAATGTGTCTGTCTGTGTGTGTGCAGTGAGTGCACAGAGAACAAGCTTCCTTTTCAGTAGATATGAGGCAGGGTACTCCCAGCCCTGGAACTGCTGCCCACCCAGCACTGAACCACTCAAGGACAATGCGGTTAAGTCTGTTTAAAAATAGCAGATTGAACAGACTCGCTGAAGGCCAATCTTCACTCTGTTTACAATGCCCACTGCCTCACTGCCTGCCTGGCAATGCACGGAATGTGTCTGTCTGTGTGTGTGCAGTGAGTGCACAGAGAACAAGCTTCCTTTTCAGTAGATATGAGGCAGGGTACTCCCAGCCCTGGAACTGCTGCCCACCCAGCACTGAACCACTCAAGGACAATGCGGTTAAGTCTGTTTAAAAATAGCAAATGTAACAGACTCGCTGAAGGGCAATGTTCACTCTGTTTACAATGCCCACTGCCTCACTGCCTGCCTGGCAATGCACGGAATGTGTCTGTCTGTGTGTGTGCAGTGAGTGCACAGAGAACAAGCTTCCTTTTCAGTAGATATGAGGCAGGGTACTCCCAGCCCTGGAACTGCTGCCCACCCAGCACTGAACCACTCAAGGACAATGCGGTTAAGTCTGTTTAAAAATAGCAAATGTAACAGACTCGCTGAAGGGCAATGTTCACTCTGTTTACAATGCCCACTGCCTCACTGCCTGCCTGGCAATGCACGGAATGTGTCTGTCTGTGTGTGGGCAGTGAGTGCACAGAGAACAAGCTTCCTTTTCAGTAGATATGAGGCAGGGTACTCCCAGCCCTGGAACTGCTGCCCACCCAGCACTGAACCACTCAAGGACAATGCGGTTAAGTCTGTTTAAAAATAGCAGATTGAACAGACTCGCTGAAGGCCAATCTTCACTCTGTTTACAATGCCCACTGCCTCACTGCCTGCCTGGCAATGCACGGAATGTGTCTGTCTGTGTGTGTGCAGTGAGTGCACAGAGAACAAGCTTCCTTTTCAGTAGATATGAGGCAGGGTACTCCCAGCCCTGGAACTGCTGCCCACCCAGCACTGAACCACTCAAGGACAATGCGGTTAAGTCTGTTTAAAAATAGCAGATTGAACAGACTCGCTGAAGGCCAATCTTCACTCTGTTTACAATGCCCACTGCCTCACTGCCTGCCTGGCAATGCACGGAATGTGTCTGTCTGTGTGTGTGCAGTGAGTGCACAGAGAACAAGCTTCCTTTTCAGTAGATATGAGGCAGGGTACTCCCAGCCCTGGAACTGCTGCCCACCCAGCACTGAACCACTCAAGGAGAATGCTTTTAAGTCTGTTTAAAAATAGCAAATGTAACAGACTCGCTGAAGGGCAATGTTCACTCTGTTTACAATGCCCACTGCCTCACTGCCTGCCTGGCAATGCACGGAATGTGTCTGTCTGTGTGTGTGCAGTGAGTGCACAGAGAACAAGCTTCCTTTTCAGTAGATATGAGGCAGGGTACTCCCAGCCCTGGAACTGCTGCCCACCCAGCACTGAACCACTCAAGGAGAATGCTTTTAAGTCTGTTTAAAAATAGCAAATGTAACAGACTCGCTGAAGGGCAATGTTCACTCTGTTTACAATGCCCACTGCCTCACTGCCTGCCTGGCAATGCACGGAATGTGTCTGTCTGTGTGTGTGCAGTGAGTGCACAGAGAACAAGCTTCCTTTTCAGTAGATATGAGGCAGGGTACTCCCAGCCCTGGAACTGCTGCCCACCCAGCACTGAACCACTCAAGGAGAATGCTTTTAAGTCTGTTTAAAAATAGCAAATGTAACAGACTCGCTGAAGGGCAATGTTCACTCTGTTTACAATGCCCACTGCCTCACTGCCTGCCTGGCAATGCACGGAATGTGTCTGTCTGTGTGTGTGCAGTGAGTGCACAGAGAACAAGCTTCCTTTTCAGTAGATATGAGGCAGGGTACTCCCAGCCCTGGAACTGCTGCCCACCCAGCACTGAACCACTCAAGGAGAATGCTTTTAAGTCTGTTTAAAAATAGCAAATGTAACAGACTCGCTGAAGGGCAATGTTCACTCTGTTTACAATGCCCACTGCCTCACTGCCTGCCTGGCAATGCACGGAATGTGTCTGTGTGTGTGCAGTGAGTGCACAGAGAACAAGCTTCCTTTTCAGTAGATATGAGGCAGAGTACTGCCAGTGCCAGCCCTGGCACTGCCCACCCAGCACTGAACCACTCAAGGAGAATGCTTTTAAGTCTGTTTAAAAATAGCAAATGTAACAGACTCGCTGAAGGGCAATGTTCACTCTGTTTACAATGCCCACTGCCTCACTGCCTGCCTGGCAATGCACGGAATGTGTCTGTCTGTGTGCACTGCAGTGCACATAGAACTAAAGTAGATATGAGGCAGGGTACTCCCAGCACTGGAACTGCTGCCCACCCAGCACTGAACCACTGAAGGAGAATGTGTTCACTCTGTTTACAATGCCCACTGCCTCACTGCCTGCCTGGCAATGCACGGAATGTGTCTGTGTGTGTGCAGTGAGTGCACAGAGAACAAGCTTCCTTTTCAGTAGATATGAGGCAGAGTACTCCCAGCCCTGGAACTGCTGCCCAGCCAGCACTGAACCACTCAAGGAGAATGCTTTTAAGTCTGTTTAAAAATAGCAAATGTAACAGACTCGCTGAAGGGCAATGTTCACTCTGTTTACAATGCCCACTGCCTCACTGCCTGCCTGGCAATGCACGGAATGTGTCTGTCTGTGTGCACTGCAGTGCACATAGAACTAAAGTATATATGAGGCAGGGTATTCCCAGCCCTGGAACTGCTGCCCAGTGCCCACCCAGCACTGAACCACTCAAGGAGAATGCTTTTAAGTCTGTTTAAAAATAGCAAATGTAACAGACTCGCTGAAGGGCAATGTTCACTCTGTTTACAATGCCCACTGCCTCACTGTCTGCCTGGCAATGCACGGAATGTGTCTGTCTGTGTGCACTGCAGTGCACATAGAACTAAAGTATATATGAGGCAGGGTATTCCCAGCCTTGGAACTGCTGCCCAGTGCCCACCCAGCACTGAACCACTCAAGGAGAATGCTTTTAAGTCTGTTTAAAAATAGCAAATGTAACAGACTTGCTGAAGGGCAATGTTCACTCTGTTTACAATGCCCACTGCCTCACTGTCTGCCTGGCAATGCACGGAATGTGTCTGTCTGTGTGCACTGCAGTGCACATAGAACTAAAGTAGATATGAGGCAGAGTACTCCCAGCCCTGGAACTGCTGCCCAGCCAGCACTGAACCACTCAAGGAGAATGCTTTTAAGTCTGTTTAAAAATAGCAAATATGAGGCAGAGTACTGCCAGCCCTGCCTGGCACTGCCCAGGATAAAATGTACAGACTCACTCAATAAGAATGTTCTTTTTTTTTTTTCCCTAACAAAGAATCTGTTCTGTGTTGTCTATCAAATCTGGTTCTGTTCTGTGTTGTCTATCAAATCGGGTTCTGCTATCTTCTCTGCCTCAGCCTGCCTAAGCCCACCCTGCACGATCCCGATCCCACCTCCCCACTGAATCGCTGAAAATGTCCGTCAGTCCTCGTGCTGCTGCTGCTTTTATAGTGCTGCTGGCTCGTCAGGAAATCCTCAGAGAAGCACGGAATGACAGCGCGATTCGCTGCATTCAGTGCTTCTCTGAAAAGGTGAACGCAGATTCGCTGCGTTCCGGTATCCATGCCGACCTGTCCCACCCTTTCCTGTGAGTCACTGAAACTCACAGGACAGGGTCAGACAGGTTGGCATGGTTACCGCAGGGGCGCCGCCATTTTCAGGTAATCCGGGGCTCCGAGCTCGAGTCGCAGGTAATGGCGGCGAGAAAGCGCGCGCATGGCGATTCGCCGTATCCGACATATCTATGTTCATTTATGTCGGAAATCTGCTCGTATACGCCCCATCTTTTTTTTAAGTAAAAAAAAAAATTTGAGTTGCGTTTTCCATATGCGGTCAATCCGAATGCACATCCCTACTAGATGCCTCTTCATTGTCTATGGTTTATTATTTTTTATATACCGTCTCATCGGCATAGCCTTCACAACGGTTCACAATCATAATGCAATAAAGAAATACAATAAGACATTCAATAAATAGTGATAACAGCTAAAATATTTAAAAAGAGAACATGCATATAGAATTTAGCTGTTAAAATACAGTTAAAATTGATAAAAAAAAAACGTATTACTTTACTATAGCAGGTAGTTGCTAAACACATCTAAAACATAAAGTACCATATCAGTATAAAACTAAATAATAAAAAAGAGAAAGGATTAAGTTTATACAATCGCCTGCTGCTCATTTTCTTTGTAAGCACATTGAAAAAGCCATGTTTTTAAGTCTGCCTTAAATTTCTTCTTGTTTACCGTTAGTCTTAAATACAGTGGTAGTGTGTTCCATAATTTTGACCCTGCTATCGACATAGCACATTCCCTCACTTGACTCAGGCGAGCCGATATGATCGTTGGAATTGTTAAAAGACCTTTGTTAGCCAATCTCAAATTTTTTCTGTGTAACATGCTGCTTTATAGAAAAATGTAACCATTCAGTTTTTTCACCATGGATTATGTTGTGAATTATACATGCTGTTTTATATTGTATCCGATAATTTATCGGAAGCCAATGTAAGGAGACCAGAACTGGGGTAATATGATCACATCTTTTTTTTCCTGTCAGGACTCTGGCAGCAGAATTCTGTAGGACCTGAAGTGGTCTAATTGTGGATTGTGGCAGTCCTAGAAGTAAAGAATTGCAATAATCTAGATTTGCAAATATAAGCAATCAGAGAACAGTTCTATAATCATATTTTCTAGAAGCAGCTTTAATCTTCTCAGAGTCAATAATTTGAAATATCCATCTTTTAATTTTGTGGCTATATGTTTTCTCAGACTAATTCTGTATCTATAGTTACTCCAAGATCGCGTGCAAAAAACGGAGTTATTTTTATGTCTTTATCAAGAATTAAATCGGGAATGGAATTGTAACTGCACTTTCTTTCTAGTAAAATTATTTCAGTTTTATCCATATTTAGAATCAGCTTCAGATGCTGTAGTATTTGCTTAATGGCAGTAATGTAAACTTTTATGATCTTAAAAATGTATTCAATTGACTCTTCAATAGGCACCAAAAATTGTAAATCATCAGCGTAAAAATAATATTTTAAGCCTAAACCGGCAAGGAGGTGATAGATTGGTAAAACATAAATATTAAAAAGAGTAGCTGACAAAGTAGATCCCTGAGGTACACTTGTCTGTATTGGAATTTATCTGAAAAGGAATTTTTAATTTTGATTTGAAAGGATCGATTATTAAGAAACAAAATGAACCATTTTAAGGCTAAACCTGAAATTCCTATTTCTCCCAAACGATTGATTAAAATTTCATGGTCGACAGTGTCAAATGCGGCAGACAAATCTAAAAGGATTAAAAAATAACTTTGCCCTGTATCAAAACCCCTTAGGACCGTATCGGTTAATGCAATTAAAAGTGTCTCAGTACTAAAATTCTTTCTAAAACCAAATTGATTTGGAAATAAAATATTATTAGACTCTAGAAAATTATCAAGTTGTATTTGAAAATTATCATGCACTCACCCTTGGCTTTCTGACCTGGCTGCTCCTACACTGCTCCATGCTTTGTAGCCTCTGGGTCTTCTTGTATCTTGCTACTTGTCTTCTGGCCTATCTAGGCCTCACCTTGCCTTGTGGCCTCTGGGCCGTCTGTCTCCTTGTATCTTGCTCTGTGACCTATGCAGGCTTTACTTTGCCTTCTGCCTTGCTCTTACCTTAGACATTGCTCTGTGGTTTACTCAGGCCTCTCCTTATGCCTTATGCTTAGCGGCCTATAGGCCTTCTGTATCACTGCTTATGGGCCTCAGTGTTTTGTGTTCTGTGTTTTCTTGTCTAGTCTTTGTCCAGTCCTCTCATGGTGAGTCTTGTCTGGCCCTGCCCTTGTCTGGTCTTGTCCTGCTCTCCCCAGTCCAGTTCCTAGTATCCATTCCCTACCTTGCTATTGCCTTGCCTTGCCCCTTTCTGTATCCAGTCCCAGTCCCTACTCAGTTTCCTGCCCAAGTCTATGTTTGTTTCCAGACCCAGTCCCAGTCCCTGCTCAGTGACTTATCTAAGCCTGTGTCTGTACCCAGTCCTCATCCCTGCTTAATATCTGTCCAGTCTTCTCCAGCCTATTCCAATATCCAATCCTTAACTCCCTGCCTATTCCATACCCTAACCTCTGCTTCCATTCTGTCTCTGCCCACAATGTTCAGCCTGAGCCAGACCTCAGTTCCAGCTTATGCCTACCCTGCCTTGTCCAGCCTGTCCTGCCTTGTCAAGCCTTATCCAGCTAAGTCTTACTAGTCCCCAGAATCCAAGGGCTTAACTTGCAGGGGAGGGGGCTGGCTAGGCAGAAGACCAGCCCAGTTTCCAGTCATGACCAGCCATGATGTTCTGCCTCTGAACCCAAGCCCTGCTGGCCCCCAGAACCCAAGGGCTCAACCTGTGAAGAATGGGGCTGGCTAGGCAAAAGACCAACCCTTGTCTAGCCCTGCAGTCCTTTACCACACTTGTGGGGGTGTATCTGAACTCCAGCCAGGCTCTCCATGATACCATTCTGCTGTGGCCTAGATTATAAACTCCCTCTCTCCACTCATGCATTCCAGTTCCGTAAAAGACCAGGGCTGGAGGGTTAGCACTGCTGTTATTTTATCCCACACACCGTTGAAATGGTGGGGATGTGTTGAAATTTCAACACATCCCCACCGTTGAAATGGTGGGGATGTGTTGAAATTCTCACCAGATGCACTGCTATACCCTATTTCATTCTCATTGTCAGCATATACTGCTTTTACATGCTGCTGACACTGACAGCTCCCTGGTAACAATCCCTCATTTGCCAAGGAATGGGGGTGGGGTTCCTCTTCCTACTAGGTGCTGCAGCCATATCTGACTAGAAGAGTTTCCAGGCTATCCTGTAAGTCACTGTTGAATATATCCAGGCCTATGCCCAACAAATTTACCCAGTCTGGCTGGGGGGGGGGGGGGGGGGCGGGTGGGCAGCTTTCATCTAACATGTCACAGGGGATGGAAAAGCCCAGAATGGTGGGCATGAACCTGTATATCCACTTGTTAATCTTTTTCCTTGTTTACTTTAAGGCTTGGTGCGACTGCTCGCACCTCCAAATGTGCCTGGGAGTGATGTAGGACCAAACGATGTGAGCATCAAAGAAAAGTTCTACAATTGCGATACAATCCCTTTGGATCTTTTGATTCAGCTCCACACTGAATTACAACTAGGTTGTTTCCCCCAAGTAGAGAATTATTGCCCAAGGGAGAGGTTGTGTTTTGCTCATGCAAAGTACAAAAGGCATCAGTTGGTCTCACCTCGACCCCAGTTCATCTTGCCAACTTAGCGCTGTTCAATGTGAGGCTATGCCCAGATGTTTGCCAAGGGGCCTTGATTTCACTCTCTTGTGAGCCCATTGGACAAAGGAATGCCCTATTATCAGACGCAGCAGGTAGACTCAGACCATTTGTTAGTAAAGCGAGCATTGAAATATTTCTCAGGTTTCAGATACAGTCAAAATTTATTGGAACGCCATCAACATACTGATATTATGGCCTTCAAGAGAGGCCCAGCACTGTGGCTGTGGTGGTCACTATAATTCTGAATGAATGAGAGCTGTATCCTTTACCCGTGATACCCGCTGCCTTCAGTAATAACTGTAGGACCCTAGAAAATTGGTAATGGGACAGGAGGAGGCCATTTTTTATATAAGCAATGCCCTGGTTCCAGGCAGTCTCAAAGAGAGGTAATGCTTCAAGTTATGGACGGGATAAGTGCTGTCCTCTACCAACTTATGAAGCTCAACCTTTGTGCCATTGGACAATTGGTCTGTTTTGGGCTTATGTATGGCCAATGTCAAGTTGTCACAAACTATCTGAACATCCCCAAACTGAAAGCCCAAGGATAGTGTTTTAGTCGAAGACTGAGCTACCAGATAGCTAATGGGCATAGTAGCAAAGAACGTTAGAGAGAATGCACAACAGAATAGGCTAGTATCAAAACACTTGAAGCACATGCCCTCGAAGGCCTTAGGTATTCATGCATGATGGGGCTTCTCCTATCTCGTAACCTTCCAGCAGCTCTTGTTCAGCCACAAATTAGCCTTTTGACTGCCTATGGATTCTTGAAAGCTAGTGCCTTTAAAAAGAACAGTAGGCCAAATAACTATGTTGCCACTGTGGTCCTGCTACACTTTCATGCTTGAGCTGCAATATATATTGGATTAGCACTTGCACAGAAATAGGCCAGACCAGGGAGCTGCTTACTAGGGATGTGCAGAGCAAAATTTTATGTTCATATTTTTTATGTCCGAAAGGGGGTCCCACTTGCGGCCAATATGGACATAAAAAAAATCCAATGAGTTGGGTATATGTACATATGTGCAAAAAAAAAAATTAAACCCCCTCACCCTCCTTAATCCCCCCCCCAGACTTACCACAACTCCCTGGTGATCGAGCGAGGAGTGAGGACGTCATTTCTGCAATCCTTGGCGAGAAGCATGTGACGTCGGTGGCACGTCGAGTGACGCGGCGTCACGTGATTCCCGGCTCGTTCGCGCCGGACGGCTCGTTCGGCCCAAAAAGAACTTTTGGCCAGCTTGGGGGGGCCTCCTGACCCCCCCAAGCTGGCCAAAAGTTCTTTTTGGGCCGAACGAGCCGTCCGGCGCGAACGAGCCGGGAATCACGTGGCGCCGCGTCACTCAGACGCGACGTCACGTGATTCCCGGCAAGTTCGCGCCGGACGGCTCGTTCGGCCCAAAAAGAACTTTTGGCCAGCTTGAGGGGGTCAGGAGGCCCCCCCAAGCTGGCCAAAAGTTCTTTTTGGGCCGAACGAGCCGTCCGGCGCGAACGAGCCGGGAATCACGTGACGCCGGCGTCACTCGACGTGCCGCCGACGTCACATGCTTCTCGCCAAGGATTGCAGAAATGGCGTCCTCACTCCTCGCTCCATCACCAGGGAGTTGTGGTAAGTCGGGGGGGGGGGGTTAAGGAGGGTGAGGGGGTTTATATTTTTATTTTGGCTCAACAATCGCGATTTCCCACATATCGAACATATCTATGTTCGATATGTGGGAAATCCGATCGTTTATGTCGAATCAATTTTTTAAGTAAAAAAAAAATATGAGTTGCGTTTTACTAATGCGGTCAATCCAAATGCACACCCCTACTGCTTACTCCAGAGAAGAATAGCTGAAAATCAGAGTGCATTTAAGTAAGTCCTCTTCATGTTCTCTGCCAGGAAGTCAAGGATCATTTTCCAAACCTCCATTGAGATTGGTGTCTTGAACTGGTCTGCCTCCAGAATGCAAGTCCTGAAGGAGGCCCACTTAAAGTGGGAAAAAGAGTCAGCAATACTATTCTCTGTGCCCGGGACATGTGTGGCGCAGAACATAATATTGTGTCGTAAACAGCTGAGCACTAGATCCATTAGTAGCACAGTCCCACCCATGATCCTAGCAGATAGTCTGTTTATGACCTTGACAATGGACATGTTATCTGATCTAAATATACCACAGTGCTATCACTAAGGGGAACAACTCGAGGAAAGCAGTGTCCCGCGTGGTCTTGTACCTGTGCCTTTCGAGGGGGCATGCGTCTGTGCACCAAGACTTCCTGAAATGTATGCCAAAAACCTGGCCCCCTGAAGCGTCTATGAAGAGTTCAAGTTCAGAATTTTACCTGGGTGTGCCTTGCCATATTGTCAATCCTTTGAGGTAGATATTCAGCATCACTTAGCCAGGTAAGTTTCAAATTATCCAGCTAAGTATCAGTGGCTGAATATCTGCCTGGAAAAAGCAGCCTTCACTTAACATAATAACTACTTATCTGAATATCTAGGCTAACTAGCTCTGCCACATAGTGGCTGAATATGGACCTCTAAATTCCTGCAGGACATATTCCCAGACCTTAAGATCCTGCTTTATGACCTTGTTGACTCAGATGCAATGATGCTTTTTTGTCACACCAGCCATAGCCTAGTCAACCTTTATATAAAATCCCTTCCCATCAGGATTATATAATTAATTAATTAAATAATTGACCAATTAATTCATTATTTAAAAGTATTTGTTACCCACCCCTCCAATGAATTTTGGAGCGGGCTACAACAAAACAGACACAATATAAAATGTCGTACTGACAACAAACAAAATATACAATCATGTCTGTAATAGTGCGTAGGGTGCCGACTGCATAATATCCAGGGCTGTCGGAAGAAACTGGAGAGATAAACTATCAAACGGTGGAAAAGACTTCATTGAAAAGATAAGTTTTAACAAGCTTCTTAAAGCTTTTTGAGTCCCTGGTGAGTGGTAGATTAGTTGGCAGTGGGATTATAGTTGGAGAATCAGCATTCGTGTGTTTCACATAAGTGAGCTACCTTGGGAGAGGGAACATCTAATAGAAATTGGAAGAATGAAAAGGGCAAACAGGAGTGTGCATTCACAGAGTAGAACTGATCCATGGGGAAGAAACTGAAGATTCACTTTGAGCCCAAGATATTATATAAGTTCATTTTGTTTTGAGAACTGGAGAAATATGACCATGAATTAGGGTCCCAGTGAGTAAGCAAGCTGCAAAGTTTTGAATGATTTAAAGTGGACATAGTATATTCTGTGGAAAGCCAACATATAATGAATTGTAGTAGTCTAGATTGGGGAGAATTAATAATGCTCGAAGAGCAATGCAACATTTGGGGGGGGGGGGAAGGTGTCTAATAAAGGTTTTATTAGATTACACGACAGGCAAAACTAAGAAATCCCTCGAGAGATTGCAGCTACCTCAGGGTAGTCTTCTTGCATGTTCCATTCCTGCCAATTCTTCTTTAAACCTAGCAATTTAGGAGCCTAGTGACCCTTGCTCGCATGTCTGTTTCTATGCCCAGGAATATAATACTAGGGGATGGGCCCTCTGTCTTGTCTTGAGCTAAGAGAATGCTGAATTCCGCAGCTATTCTTTGAAAAACTGATAGAGGAAACTATATTTACATGCATCACTGTTAATGAAATGGAAATCATCTAAGTATTTTGGGATTCCAATAACTGCTCGATAACCCAGTGTACAAACGAGATAAAAATATTTAAGTATGCACATGAAATTGAATATCCCATTGGGATGCAATTGTGAAAGTAATACTCCCCTTTCAATTTAAAACCAAGGAGGTAGAATGATTCAGGATGCAGTGAGTGCAAGCAGAAGGCTGGCAATGTCAGCCTTTGCCAAGTATGCCTGCTATGAAGGGGTTAATAAACATGTGGATAAAGGTGAACCGGTAGATGTAGTGTATTTGGATTTTCAGAAGGCGTTTGACAAAGTCCCTCATGAGAGGCTTCTATGAAAACTAAAAAGTCATGGGATAGGAGGCGATGTCCTTTCGTGGATTACAAGCTGGTTAAAAGACAGGAAACAGAGAGTAGGATTAAATGGTCAATCTTCTTAATGGAAAAGGGTAAACAGTGGAGTGCCTCAGGGATCTGTACTTGGACCGGTGCTTTTCAATATATATATATATAAATTATCTGGAAAGGAATACGACGAGTGAGGTTATCAAATTTGCGGATGATACAAAATTATTCAGAGTAGTTAAATCACAAGCAGACTGTGATACATTACAGGAGGACCTTGCAAGACTTGAAGATTGGGCATCCAAATGGCAGATGCAAGGTGTTGCATATAGGGAAAAATAACCATGGCTGTAGTTACACAATGTTAGGTTCCATATTAGGAGCTACCACCCAGGAAAAAGATCTAGGCATCATAGTGGATAATACTTTAAAATCGTCGGCTCAGTGTGCTGCAGCAGTCAAAAAAGCAAATAGAATGTTAGGAATTATTAGGAAGGGAATGGTTAATAGAACGGAAAATGTCATAATGCCTCTATATCGCTCCATGGTGAGACCACACCTTGAATACTGTGTACAATTCTGATCACCGCATCTCAAAAAAGATATAGTTGCGATGGAGATGGTACAGAGAAGGGCAACCAAAATGATAAAGGGGGTGGAACAGATCGCCTATGAGGAAAGGCTGAAGAGGTTAGGGCTGTTCAGCTTGGAGAAGCGACGGCTGAGGGGGGATATGATAGAGATCTTTAAGATCATGAGAGGTCTTGAACGAGTAGATGTGACTCGGTTATTTACACTTTCGAATAATAGAAGGACTAGGGGGCATTCCATGAAATTAGTAAGTAGCATATTTTAGACTAATAGGAGAAAATTCTTTTTCATTCAACGCACAATAAAGCTCTGGAATTTGTTGCCAGAGGATGTGGTTAGTGCAGTTAGTGTAGCTGGGTTCAAAAAAAGTTTGGATAAGTTCTTGGAGGAGAAGTCCATTAATGGCTATTAATCAAGTTTACTTAGGGAATAGCCACTGCTATTAGGGATGTGCAGAGGAACGCCATACATTGTATTCGGTATTCGTAATTGTCGGGGGGGCAGATACGTTGCATTCAGCAAGGGCGGCCCCCGATACGTTAATGCGTTCATTCTTATTCATTTCCCTGTAAAATTGAATTAACTACAACCCCCCACCCTCCTGACCCCCCCAAGACTTACCAAAACTCCCTGGTGTGGGGGGTCCAGGAGCCATCTCCTGCACTCACGCCCTCAGCTGCCGGTATTCAAAATGGCACCAATAGCCTTTGACCTTACTATGTCACAGGGGCTACCGGTGCCATTGGTCGGCCTCTGTCACATGGTATGAGCAATGGATGGCCGGCGCTGGTAGCCCCTGTGACATAGTAAGGTCAAAGGCTATTGGTGCCATTTTGAATACCGGCAGCCGAGGGCATGAGTGCAGGAGATGGCTCCTGGATCCCCCGCTGGACCACCAGGGAGTTTTGGTAAGTCTTGGGGGTGTCAGGAGGGTGGGGGGTTTGTTTAAATTTGCTCCTTTAGACGGCCGAATAATTCGGCGAAGATTCGTTGTATTCGTGGGAAATCGCGATACGTTTCGCTTCCCCACGAATACAACAAATATGGCCCTATACGTTGCAGATTACCAATACATTAGAAACGAATGCACACCCCTAACTGTTATTAATTGCATCAGTATCATGGGATCTTCTTAGTGTTTGGGTAATTGCCAGATTCTTGTGGCCTGGTTTGGCCTCTGTTGGAAACAGGATGCTGGGCTTGATGGACCCTTGGTCTGACCCAGCATGGCAATTTCTTATGTTCTTATTTTCTTATGATCTAAATATGTATATCCTGGAAGAGAGGAGGTACAAGGGAGATATGATGCAGACCTTCAGACACCTGAAAAGTTTTAATGATGCATGAACTTCAAACCTTTTCCATTGAAAAAGAAACTGCAGAACTGAGAGACACAAAATGAAACTCCAGGAGGGACAACTCAGACCCAACATCAGGAAATATTTCTTTACAGAGAGCATGGTGAATGCCTGGAATGCCCTCCTGGAAGAAGTGGAGAGGACAAAAACAGTAAATGAATTCAAAAGGGCATGGGATAAAAACTGTGGATCCCTAGAAGCTGGAAATGAAGAAAAAGCTGCATGGGGGTAACCTGCACGGAGTGGCAGCTACTACCCTTAACAGAAGGCTTGGGGGTAACTTGCATAAGTGGCAATTACAACCATAAGCAGCTTGCTGGACAGACTGGATGGACCATTTGATCTTTGGCTGCCATCTTTACTGTGTTACTATGTATGTTACTATGGGGAGGGAGCTGGTCCCATCGCTGCCCCCATTGCTGCCCTGGGGACCCGAAGGGCCTGCTGGCATCGATCCCTGGCTATGCTACATTGAGTCAATGGGTTCCTGCAGGCATGTTGAAACTTGCAGTGTGACCAAGGGCTGTGACCAATGTTAAACTGGCTATACATGTCATGCCTCCTAGTAGTGGAAATTGGGCCCTGTGCCAGGTGAATAGGGTAGTTCTCGGTGATGATGGTTATTTCATCGAGCCATAGATTGATTACAGAATGTCAAGATATTGGGCTGTCTTCCGCCATGCTTTCCCTAAACTTGACATTATATTTTAGCCAAGCCAAGTGTCAAATCACTTTTGTGCCCTCATTATGGTGTCCAAGTATCTAATGAGGTAGGGTGCCTGTTCAGCTTCCCTCTCAACTATGTTGCTCAAAAATATATAGAATGAGGAAAACCAGTTATTAATTGTTAACATTTTTTATTTTCTGTACTTGCTTTCTTGTGCTGTGTCCTTGTCCTTCGATTCATTGCTTCTTCCATCCTGATGAGCAGCGAGAAAATGTCAATGAACCCTTGCTTCTATATATTTTTTTAACCTTGTGAGGAATGCTCCAGTCCAGTGTGCATAGCATGTCCTCTTTCAGGCGTCTGCCTTGGTTGGGGGGTTTATGGAGGAGGGATTTGTGCCAGACTTTGAATTCGGTTGATTTTCAGCAAACTGCGAGTTGTGACCCCAATCAGCTCCCGTTGAACTCTCTTTATTAGTTGCCCTCTTTTTTTTTTAAGTTCTCAACACATTCTGCATGACCATGGTCAGAGCTAACTCTTCATCACCTCTATCTAAGTTGGAGCCGGACTTTGAGGAACTATAGCTTTGGGAGGAGATGGTGACAGCTTTCATAACCTATGTTAACTACTGTGCTTTGGGCTGTATTGCTAGGGGTGAGGCAGGAATTCTCTATTGATGGCTCAACATTGCTCCTACCTAAGAGTTTGGTGTTCGAGTGCTCATTGTCCCCTGCCAGACACTGTTGAAGCAACTCATGCTATGTATCAATGCTGCTGGTATAGCTGTGAAATCTAGTTCTCCAGGTCCTGCTGATCTTTTTTTGCTCTACGTGTAGTTCTGTTAGATGTAGGTGTGGTTAATATGTGAATACATAGTGTGTTTCCTCTTACAGTATCTTTGGGTGTTCATTGGTTTGGACCTAGCGGGTGCAAGTCTTTCCTTCCTGGGTAGCCACACCATTCACCTGCTTTCTTGGGGATATGTTTGCATGGTATTGTAGCGACAAAAGAATTTCTGAAGGAAGGAAAGCTGTCAAACGGGAAATCCAACCTTATTACGCACACATGTGTAAACGGAAGATTTCTTTTTGTGCAATGGCCACATGGCTCGGCCCTAAAAGATGCCATTCCATTCACTACAAGAAGGTTGCGCAACCCTACCCCAGGTTCCATGGCTGCTCAAGCAGTCACTCGGTACATAGCTCTCAGCCCCAGTCAAACACAGTCTGATTGTTCTGCACCACCACTTTCACATTTCCACTCAGCCAGCCAGCATGTCATAGCCACTAAAATCCAGCCACTCAGCTTAGCCATTCACAACAGGGCAGCTTGGCCTATATTTAGCCTAGCCACCTTTTGAATATGACCTCCCAACCTAGATATCCCAAGGTGGCCTCCTGACCTGGCCACCTTCAAGATGGCTACCAAACTCAGCCACCTCAATATAGCTGCCAAATCCAGCCACCCACAAGATGGCTGTCAAAATCCAGGAACCCACAATATGGTCACCAGATCTGGCCAGTCTCAAGATGGCTGCCAAGCCAGGACAATTCTATATGGCTGTGTGAACTGACCACTCTCAAAATGGCTACCAAAATCCAGCCACCTTCCTAAAGGGGTAAGAGTCACATGTGCAATGGCCGCTTCCCCCAGCTCATGGATCCTCCCCCACTCAGGACCGCATACCGTGAGCCCTTTGCGAGGATTGTGCATCACTATCCATCTCCCCCTCTTTTTCCTCCTTTTAAAAAATGATTAGGCCACCAATTTCAGTGCCCTATAGTGCCTGAGGCCACCAGGGATGGGTCTCAGAGGGAAGACTCACCACCTCAAATGCAAGTGCATCCTAAGGAAGGGCCTCTCTGCTGTGCATGGTTGCCAACCAGATGAATGCTGACTTTCTGATGCAAGGCCCGTTGGCACAAGATGGAGAGTGCTGAACAGCAGGTAAGGGAAAAAACTTTCGCAGGCCGGCATGCAGAAGCAAAAGGTCTGCTGGAACCTGTGGGTCCTCTTTAAATTCACTTACTGCTTGTACAACACTGGCCCATTTCTCCCTCTTATTAGTTACCTGGCTCCTGATTCACTCTTGTGCTCCTCCCTAAGTCCTACCATCCCCTTGAAGGGGATTGCAATGCTGCCCATGTTGGACCCTGCTCCCTGTCTATCTTAGTCACAGAAGTCTGTATCAGTGACCTTGCTGAAATCCAAGTACAGTACATCCAGTGCTCTCCCCAGTTTAACTCCCTAATCACGCTGTGAAAGAAACTGATTTGATTCGTCTGAAATTAAAGTGAAAACCTACCATGATGTCTTGATCCTGTACTCCATTGGACTCCAATAATTGCAGTATCCTCTATTTTAGGAACGATTCCATCAATTTACCCACCTGTATAGTAATTTTCTGTAACTCAATAACTTTTTCTAACTTAAATCTTAGTATATTTATTTACCAGATGTTGCTAAATTTAGCAGTGGACAATGATCACTGCTTTAGTAAGAGACCTTGCAATCACTAAGATCCTCCAGTGTTAGTGAAAAAAATGGAAGCATTAGAATGTTAACATTCAGCTGCTGAGAGGAAGAACTTGGACCCTAGGAGCAACTCCATCTCACAGAGGCAGCAGTATGAATTAGTAACTTTTACTATTTTTAGTCAGAGAGCTTGGGTCCTTTGGATTTCAACTCCATCAGGACTATGCCTAAAAGTCAGTGAATTCATTTCTTCTTGAAGACTATGTTACAAACCCAGGAGAGACTATTGTAGTTCCAGGACCAAGCCCTTTGCTAAGTTTCCACATCACAGTTGTGTTTTCTGAAGCATTAGGAATACTCCTGAAACAGACAGTAGGTGCAACACCAAGCCATAAGTACGAACTGCATAATTTTCCAATACTAGTAAAGATGTAATGCGCTTTCCATTGGTTTCCTTTCAATTGTAAGGACAAAAATGCTCTGGCCAGTCTTGAACCAGCAGCATGCTGAGTTAAGAGGTTGTTGCTTGGCTATTGAGCTACTGGGGTGGCTCTGGTTCATTTAAAGTTAAGCAAACCAGTAGGGTTGCCAACTTTCAACTGTGAAAATTCCAAACACTTGGACGCACAGAGTAAAATTTTCACCTTTGTCCTTTTATACGACTATTTATTAAAAAGAAAAACGTATTACTTGCCTTATTACTAGAGAGCTGTGTATAAAGCGAGGTACAGACCCCAAATATAAAAACACCAATAACATTCCATTAGAACAGGAAAATTACAATTATTTAATAACTGCAACCCCCATCATTGGAAAAACATGCACTTGATTTGAATAAGAATCACAAATACTTGTCATTTATCAGGTCACACAAACTTTCTACTAACTCATTAAATCTATTTTGCCCTATTACTGTTGCTTATCCCTTGAGCCAGCGATCGGTCTCATAGTAAGATACAGATGATGGCAGATAAAGCCCAAACTGGTCCACCCAGTCTGCCCAGTTAAGATTCATCTGCTCTGGGTTGCTGAGCATATATATTCCCACATGCAACCAAACACCAGCTTCCCCCCACTATCTTGTCTTTTTCACCTATCACACCCATATATCCATCACTACCATCACAGGGCTGATGCATGCCATATTGAGTCAGACCAAGGGTCCATCAAGCCCAGCATCCTGTTTCCAACAGAGGCCAAACCAGGTCACAAGAACCTGGCAAGTACCCAAAAACTAAGTCTTTTCCATGTTACCATTGCTAGTAATAGCAGTGGCTATTTTCTAAGTGAACTTAATTAATAATTAACAGGACAAAACCTGTTGGAAGTGCCATCAGTAAAAAATGCCACACTAAATGTGACCAGAAACCGGGCCTTCTCAGTGGTAGGTCCCACACTCTGGACCGCTCTACCGAACCCCCTAAGGCAAATACATAACGCAAAAGAATTTACAAAGGCACTAAAAACTCATTTATTTCAAATAGCCTTTAAAGATATGATAAATCCCAGTTGAAATAACAATACTAGAAGAGCATTGTATATTTAGTGTTTTCTTATTTATATAAACGTTTAAGTTAACTACTTTTATATGATCTTCTGTTCTTTGAGTTATTTTATAAAGTAGTTGCCAATTTTTCTTTTATTATTACAAGTTGTATCATTGATAATGACTCCCTTTGTATTTTTATTCCCACTTATTGTATCTTCTTGTTTTAATGTTGGTTTTTTGATTTTATTATTATTATATAATTACTCTCCTATTTTATGTTATTATTGTAAACCGCTTTGAACAGTAACATCACTGATAAAACGGTATAGAAATGTTTTAAATAAATAAATAGCAGGTAATGGACTTCTCTTCCAAGAACTTATCCAATCCTTTTTTAAACACAGCTACACTAACTGCACTAACCACATCCTCTGGCAACAAATTCCAGAGCTTAATTGTGCGTTGTCCCGGCCTAGGGCATTAGATGGCCGGGACACACCTGACATATGGTGCTCACATGCATGACACACTGAATACATGACCGCCATGGGGCTAAATGTAAGCATATACGATTCATCCACAGGAATCCCCTGACCCCCAACAATGGATGCACAGCAGAACTAGCATATTTCCCCACACAGCTTGCCATACAAAAATGATATTCTGATTCTGGTGTCATCACAGTAACAGGAACCCAAATTCCATCTCCTACCAGGTTCATTGTAAAGTACAAAACCTGAAAAAAAAACCACCCAGCACATGCGTAACAAACTTGCCTTTCCATAGCAGCACTAACTCCAAGTACTCAAACAACAATAGCCCTACCTATGAAAAAGCAGCAGTGCCTTACTGAGAAAACAACAAAGACTAATACAAATGCTTATATGCTAGTAAAATTTGTCACCTTGGACACACACAAGACCAGCTTTCCCCAAATATAGAATAAGAGACCACAAATTACAAATGTGGAGAAAAAAAACTGAAATGGAAATCCCCAAAAGCTACTGCATGCTGTGCAAAACTAGAGAACTTGAAACAGAAATACACTAAGCAAAGTACAAAGAGAGGAGAAATGCACATCCCCAAAATGGACATATTATGGCTCTTGAACCCCGTCACTCTCCTTCGTGTCCCCAATCAGCCCTCATTTCTCCCAGTTGCTTCCTTTTAATCATTCCCTCACACTTGCATCCCTGCCCAGCATTCCCATCTCCTCCCCACATCCTCTTCCCTCTTTCATATACACCCATATGCTTCCTGTTTCTCTCACATACATACACATGCTTCCTCTGTCTCTCACACACACTTACACACACACACTAATGCACTTCATTTCTTTCATACACACACTTCCTGTCTCTCAATACACACACATACATACTTCCTCTGTATCTCTCACATACATATACATGCTTCCTGTCTTTCTCTCACACACACACACTAATGCACTTTATTTCTTTCATACACACACTTCCTGTCTCTCAAATACACACACATACATACTTCCTCTGTATCTCTCACATACATATACATGCTTTCTCCATCTCTCACATACACATACACACACACACACTAATGCACTTTATTTCTTTCATACACACACTGTCTCTCAAATATACACCCATACATACATCCTCTGTATCTCTCACATACATATACATGCTTCCTGTCTTTCTCTCACACACACACACACTAATGCAATTTATTTCTTTCATACACACACTTCCTGTCTCTCAAATACACACACATACATACTTCCTCTGTATCTCTCACATACATATACATGCTTTCTCCATCTCTCACACACACATACACTCTCAGTCGCGTCCTCCATCTTACACACAAACACACACATGCTTCCTGTCTCTCTCACATATACACATGCTTCCTCTGTCTCTCACACACACACTCCCATGGCTTCCTCTCTCATTCACACACACACTCACCCTTCCTCTGTCTCTTTCCTACATATTACAGGGCCCCGTGGGACTGAAATGATTTGAGGAGGGAGAAAGGCATTTTGCAGCAACAGCCAGCAGCACTAGGCGACATTTACCTTTATTTTACCAAGGCTGAACGCATGCAAAAAACAGCAACCTTAGTTTTTGAGGGCTGCACTGGCAACGCCACCTATGTGGGACGTAGAGATGGCTGAAACAGGAGAGGAGTGGAGGTGGAGAGATGGCTGGGCCAGCCCAGGACTCAAGAGGGAAAGAAGCGGCAGCAGGCCAGGCGGTGTGATTAATTAGCATGACAGTGAAGCAGCACTGCAAGCAGGAGCCACTGCACACAGGAGGAGCCGGAGCTAAGGAGAAAAATTGATCCCAGCAAGGACAGGAAATGCAGTAGGATCGAGGCCCAACTTAAGGGAGGGGATGGAAGGGGGAAGATCGGTTAGTGAAGACGAGTTGGAAATGCTCCTAGCTGCAGCAGGTAAAACAGTCTTCTCTCTTCTGTGACTCGGACGCCAAAAAGGACACAGCAGGCAGCTGATTGGTGCAACGACACTGCTTCTGATTGGCTGCTGACCTGAGAGTTGCGATATGGGGCACTTCCCAATGTGGCAGTTTCTCCTGACCTTGTGTGTCTCTTCACAGATCGTTCCGGCGCAGTGCTGCAACATTTTCTAACTGCTGCTGGCAGCCCCCTGGAAGCTCGTTTATGCCTCCCCATTTGTGCACCCCTATATAAGAAAATGTGAAAGTGAAAATAGCTGCACCCGATGGATGGCTAAAATCCAGAAAATTTTTGGATGTTTTAGCCCTCTGTCTAGCTTCCGGGCAGTACCTTGAAATGCCGTGCTGTCTGGAGAAAATCCAGACAGTTGGCAACCCTACAAGCCAGTGAGTGTATAGATTCTGATGCTAAGCCTTGCAACCCCACTCCTGAGAAACTGGATTGAAATAGAATGTCTAGAGGTCATTGCCGTGCAGGAGAACCTGCTGAGGGACAAGAGAATGGTATTTGAAATAAGTGTAAAGCAGAGTTGCTTACTTGTAACAGATGTTCTCCAAGGACAGCAGGCTGTTAGTCCTCACACATGGGTAACATCATCAGATGGAGCCTGGCAAGGTAAGCTTTTGTCAAACTTTCTTGAAACTTTGACAAACACACTGAGCATGCCCAGCATGCCACTAACCACACATCCACATGGGGTCCCTCTTCAGTCTTATAACATAGAGTTCGCGAAAAATAAAATAACAAACCAAGAGAAAACCCACCTCCTTGGGGTGGCGGGCAGGTTTCATGAGCACTAACATCCTGCTGTCCTTGGAGAACACCTGTTACAGGTAAGCAACTCTACTTTCTCCAAGGACAAGCAGGATGGCAGTCCTCACACATGGGTAATTATGTAGCTCCAGGCTGCTCCCAACATGTGCAGCATAGAACAGGTGCCAATGTGCACAACAACTAGAATGGCTAGAAATAGTGGAGCAAGCCTACACCCAAAGAAAGGGCCCAAGGTAGGAAGAGTTGGGGTTTCATGGCTGAAAAAGATTACAGAGGACTGACTGACCAAAAGTACTGTCACGTCTGCTGTCCTTATCCAAACAATAATGAGAGGCAAACATGTGGAGGGAACTCCAGGTCGCCGCCTTGCATATCTCATGAATGGGATGGCATGCAAGTGAGCCACCAAAACCAACATGGCTTGAACGGAATGAGCCTTGACGTGACCTTCAAGCCGCAGGCCCGCTTAAGCATAGCAAAAAGAAATACAGTCCTCTTGCTAATGAGATAAGGTCTGTTTATACACTGCAACTCCCATCCTATATTTGTCAAAGGAGACAAAAAGCTGAATGGACAGGCGATGAGGTGCCGTCCGTTCAGAGTAAAAGGCCGAATCCTTTTTACAGTTCAGAGTATGCAGTGCCTGTTCCCCCTGGTGAGCGTGCGGCCTTGGAAAAAAGGAAGGCAACATGATGGACTGATTGAAATGGAACTCCAAACCACTTTAGGAAGGAACTTCAGATGCGTACATAAAACCAACTTATTATGACAAAATTTGGTATGAGGGGGGACGACATTAGAGCCTGCAGCTCACTGACCCTGTGCGCTGAAGTAACCGCTACCAAGAAGATGACCATCTAGGACAGGTACTTCATATCACAAGGACTCAAATGGAGCCCTCATGAGCTGAGACAGGACTATGTTGAGTCCCAGGAAACTGCTGGAGGATGTGTAGGAGGCTTAAGTTGCAGTAAGCCACGCATGAACCACCCCACAAGCGGATGGGTGGAAATGGAGGCATCATCTCCCCTAATGGTATGCTTCGATGGAACCAAGGTGAACTCTCACCAAAGTGGTCTGCAAACCAGACTTGGAGAGGTGCAATAGGTAGTCCAAAAGCTTCAGAGGGGAACAAGAGAATGGATCCAGACCATGTCCCACATACCAAGCTAAAAACAGTTTCCACTTGAGTTTGTAAAATATTCTCATGGATGGTTTTCTGGACTCCAAGATGTCTCGAGATAAGCCTTCCAAAAGGCCCAAAGCCTGCACGGTCACCCAGGCAACATCCAAGCCATGAAAGACAGGGCTTGGAGGTTGGGGTGGCAAAGCCTGCCCTGGTCCTGAGAGATCAGGTCCAGAGCTGTTCCCAACCAGATTGAGGGGTGCAAGGCTAGCTCCCATAGAAGCGGAAACCAGACCTGGTGAGGCCAAAAAGGTGTGACCAGGATTATGGTGCCTCAGTACTGTTGGAGCTTTTGGAGTGTTTTTGAGATCAGCGGAAGGGGAGGATAAGCGTACAGCAGACCGGTGCCCCAGTGAAGTGAAAAGCATCCGGCACTGATTCTCTGCTCACCCGTCCCAGCAAGCAGAAGCGATCCACTTTCTTGTTCTCTGAGGAAGCAAACAGATCCATGTCAGGGGTCCCCCACAAGTGAAAGATGTGATTCTTGATTCAAGGACCACTCTTGGGGACAGAAGGTTCGATTCAAGGAGTCCGCTAGGACATTGTCCATTCCAGGGAGATACACAACCCAGAGGAATATGTCCTTCTCGAGGGCCCACGACCAGATCTGGACTGCTTCCTGACAGAGGACATACGACCCTGTTCCTCCCTGCTTATTCAGATACCACATTGCCACCTGATTGTCAAGTCTGAACCAGGACCACTTTGTTGTGCAGGTGCTCTCTGAACGCCCACAGGGTGTAATGACTTGCCCGTAACTCCAGGAAATTTATCTGCTTTTCCTGCAAAGACCAAAGTCCCTGAGTATGGAGCTCTGCAACATGGGCTCCCCACCCCATGTGAGATGCATCTTAGTGAGGACAATCTGGGGCTGCAGGCCCCAGAAGAGCATCCCCTGCTCCAGATTGGATGGGCTTTCCCATCACACAAGGGAGAACCGGAGGGGAGTGGTGATCTGGACATGAGCCCGAAGATCTTGGGTGGCTTGACACGATTGGGAACATAGTGTCCACTGAGCGCTGTGCATGTGAAGCCAAGCAAATGGAGTAAGATGCACTGTCACCACCATATACCCTAGAAGTCTTAGAAACTGGTGTGCTGAGACATGGGAGCAACTGGAGACTACCTGAGTGAGGGCAGCAAGGGTCTCTGCCCTGTCTTGAGGCAGAAAGGCTTTTTTCTGGATGGTGTCCAGCCTGACCCTGAGGAAGTCCAGTTGCAGCAATGGCTGGAGATGGGATTTTGGCTAGTTGATCAGAAATCCCAGATTTTGCAGGGTGCGTATGGTTGCTTGAAGGGAACGCAGCACCCCCTTCCTGGAGTCACTTTTGATAAGCCAATCATCAAGGTAAGGGAAGAATGAACCCCTCGTCTTTGAAGATAAGCCCCCACTACCGCCAAGCATTTGGTGATGATATGTGGCGCTGATGCTAGGCCAAAGGGCAGTATGTGGTACCGGTAATGTTCCCCCTCTACCAGGAATCGTAGGTACCTCCGATCCTCTGAGAAATGGGGATATGGGTGTATGCGTGTTTGAGATTGAGGGAGCAGAGCCAGTCCCCAGCCCTGAGGAGGGGAATCAAAATACCCAACGAGACCATTTTGAACTTCTCTCTGATAAGAAACCAGTTCAATGCCCTCAGATCCAGAATGGGGCGAAGGCCACCAGTTTTCTTTGGAATCAGGAAATACCTGCAATAGAACTTGTCCCCCTGTTGGCTGGGCAGGACCGGTTCGACCGCTTGAGCCATTAAGAGAGCTCTTCTCAGAGTATCTGCTGGTTCTCTACATTTCTCCACCGGGGACACAGAGGAGAATGGGGGTGGATTTTGTTGGAAATGCAATTTGTACCCCTGCCTTATTATGGACAGAACCCAGTGGTCCAAAGTGATTGATGTCCATCGGTCTGCGAACAGCTTCAGGCAGCTCCCCACCGGGGGCTTGGCACTCTGGGGTAGGGTTGGCTGGCTCAAACTCCCTGGCCGCCAGTCAAAATCCCATAACGGGGTTTTGCAATGGGGCAGGAGCCAGGCGGGGCGTATGAACTTGCTGTGCCCTCAGTCTTGCCAGTCTCCACTGAAGTTGCGACCTAGGGGCTGGCAGGTAGTACTTGCGTGGTTGATAAAATGGCTGTCTTGTATATTGCCTGGGAGGCTTTTTGCTGGAGGGCTCGGTGTCCAAGTTGCTGGCTGACAGCTGTTGAAGTGTTTCATGATAGTCCTTCAGTTGGGCCACCGCCTCTTTAATCTTGCCCATACAGGGAAGATCAGTTAGATGGTCCTGTACCTCGGAGCGCAGGTCGAAGGTGCACAGCCATACCATACGGTGAGCCCCAATGCCTGTGGTGGCAACTCTCATAGCTGTCTCAAACACATCATACACAGAACAGACCTTGTGTTTATCTCAGTCTAGGCCCTAATGAATTATTTTCTGGAAGTCCTCCTGAAATTGCTGCGGGAGGTGTTCTTACAGTTCTTGGGCTTGTTTCCAGAGGTTCCTGGAGCACTGTTCTTTATAAAGCTGATAACAAGCAATCCTAGCTGCTAATATCGAGCCCTGGAACACCTGGCATCCAGGAGCATCCAGAGCCCTGGGTTCATGGCCCGAGGGTGCCAAGGCATGAGTCCAAAGTCTCTTCACCTTCTTTAGGGCCAATTCCACCACCGACTGGTGAGGAAGCTGATGGCGCTCGAACCCTGTGGTGGGTTGGACCAGATAGACTGCATCCATCTTCCGGTTCACAGGAGGAGATGGGGTGTTCCCAGAGTCGGGCAACTAGCTCCTTAAAGATGTCATGGACTGGAACAGCCATCACCTCCTTAAGAGCATCAAGGAATTGCAGGATCTCCCCAACATCTTGTGACAAGAATCCTGCTCTGTCAAAAGCTGCAAAGGCACCGACTCCGCCATGGCCTTAACAAAACCAGCAAAAGAAAGATTCTCTGGAGGGGATTTCTGCCTCTCTTCTGGTGAGAGATTTCCAAGGGCAAGTCCTCTGGTTCCTCAGTGGAGGAAAAGGATGCCTCACCCTCCCAGAGATCATAGGGAGCTTTTCCTTTGCTGGGAATGACCAGAGATGCAGGGAATGGAACACCCACCTGGGCCTTAAGCCTTGAGCCAGAGGACCGTGGGACCAAAGGTGAAACTGAGGGCACCAGCGGGAACTGGGGCTGTATGGGCGCTGACAGATCCCCTGGCTTTAGGAACGCTGGTGGCATGGATGGCACTGAGGGCATTGATCCTGGTGGTTCCAGGAGAGGCAGAGGTTGTCGGAGCGTCCTGCGCAATTGAGGTGCCATCGACCCTGATGGACCTTTCTCATCTGAGGAATCGCTCACCGGAATTAGAAGAGGTGGTGGCAGCAGTGATGCTCCCCTTGACTATGAAGGGGCTTGGGGAATTGGAGCTGGCTGCGTCGGTAAGACACCGAGCAGTAGGTCCAGCCGCTCTAGCAGAGGCGCAAGCACCGAGTCTGCTCTTGCAGTGATGGCGGTCCTGGTGGAACTGGAGGCTTGATGCCCTGCAGGGCCCGGCTGACTGCCAATCAATCTTGCCTCTCTAACTGCTTCTCAAAGGCTGCAGAGGATAGAATAACATGAAGAGGAGGAGGCAGCAGAATTGGATCGACCCCGAAGTCATGGAGTGGAACCAAACCTTCCACTGGCCGAGAGTCCTCGGGATGACCGGAGGGAATTCCCTCCTCCACACGAGACCGTTTCAGGGGAAGCACCAACGCGGTTGATGTCTTTCTGTGGTCTGACTTCAAAGAGGATGAGCAATGTTGGTGTTTCCTTGACTTCTCGTGGTGCTCACCTCGATCCTTCCCCAAAACCGATGGTGATGTCGAAGAAGGCAACCTGGACCAAGAGGATATAGATCTTGCTCGGTCCCCTGCCCCCATCTCAGGATCAAGGAGTGGTAGTGGAGGGGAGATTGATTGACCCCTTTCCCTTGCGGAGTAGAAGTCCCAGACACTGATGACGCATCCGATTTCTTAGAGCTGAACTTTTCCATTTTGTATAACCGCGTCCAATGGCCCTTAGGTGTCATCTGGGTGCAAAGATTGCAACCTCGGATGTTGTGCAAAGCCCCTAGGCAAAGGACACAGATCTCATGGGGGTCCTGTGATGGACATGGTGTAGGGGCACTGGGGGCACTGGTGAAAGCCAGGCGATGCCATAGCAAAAAGGACATGGTATGCTGTTGATGGCCGGTGGCCACTGGGGGTGACACCATAGGTAATTGACCGTGAGTACTAGAGAAACTTACCAAAAGCGATGAAGAAAAAACTGCGAAATGCAGATGGACCCTACGCAACTCTGGAAATTAATTTTCACCAAAAAAGTGCGAGCTCACAACCGCGAGGCTTCAGCTTCGTGGAAAAAGAGAGACTGAAAAGGGACCCCCACGTGGACATGTGATTAGTGGCATGCTGGGCATGCTCAGTGAGTCTTTCAAAGTTTCTAGAAACTTTGACAAAAGTTTTCTGTGCCGGGTTCCATCTGATGATGTCACCCATGTGTGAGGACTACCATCCTGCTTGTCCTTGGAGAATGTATGCTTGTTGAAATTAATGTGAAGAGTACCTGGAGATTCTGACCTTGGACTCAACTAGTGTGAGTAATGTGAACTGAAAATGGGGAGAGGGGAAGAAGGGAATACTAGCTGTTTATGTAGTGCTTGCAAATTGTGTGTGTGTGGGGGGGGGGGGGGGAGGGGGGTAAACCTGAAATGAAGGAAAGATTCTATGAGTAATATTTTCCTGCCTGTCCTGACATATTCTGATATTGCTTAGCAGAAAGAGCTGATTGGTGTGAATGATGTAGGCATCTGGGAAGCAAATGTAAAAGTTGCTTGAAGAGAGCATATGTAAACTTTAAAAACTTCAGAAATGTAAAGCACATGTAATGACAATTTGCCGTTATGCTCTTCTGAAAATGAATAAGGACCTGGCTCTTTGAGCAAGCATTTATTTAATATCATTGAGTCAGGAGATATGTCAGTTGGGTTGAGTAAAACTATGGGACTGATCAGTAGGAATTAATAAGATTTTTATTTTTAGAGATGGTGGGATTGTAAAGTAGATTGATGGGAAGTTTTTTTTAACAGCTGGATTGATGTGTAGATTTTATCTGACTTAGATTGTGTTTATATGCTTTTATGAATGCAATGTATTGTTATTGTTTAACACTTCAAGGCCTAAGGCAGGAGAGCAGGTTATCAAACATTAATAATAAATAAACTACCTGATACCAGTGGAAATTCCCTGATGGCCTCTATGAATTCCCGCCCCTTCAGCCCTATCCCCTCCTCCTCAGCCCCAGCCCAGGCTACCCTCTCTACCCTAGTCTCAGCCCTAGCCCCAGCTGCAGCACAGCCACCCATGGAAATTTGCAGGAGGCTCCTATTTATTGCCTTTCGTCTCCAGCCCCAGCAAAGCCTGCAGAGTGCCCCTCTATCCAGCACTGCCTGCCCCCTGTCCTGCAGCTCCTGTCAGAGGGCTGGGAGCTCCTTGCGGCAAGTGCACACATACATATTACTTCTCACCAACTGGTAGATAATCATACATGAGAGTCTTGGAGTCTGTATTTTTATTGTTGTATTGTATAGAGTTTGTGTGTATTGATCAATGCATTTTTTTTTTATAAGCGCTCGGATGCAATTTGGCTTGAACTATATTGTGATGAATGCAAATAATAACTTTTAATAAATTGAAATGCGGCACTCATTGCAAAAGACTGGCTAACCCCCTCTTACTGCTGGCCTATTATCTGCATCTTAATTTTGTTTAATTGTTAGCAATTTAAAATTTCTAAGGGAGTAGGGATGTTCAAACTAAATTAAAGTACTTTTAATCTATTAGTTTATATTATATTTGTCTACAGTAATCCTCCAGAAACTACAATTAATCTGCTTATAACTACACAGTTACACACCTTACTGACCATTGTTTTGAACTAATTCCTTGTTATTGTATTAAATAAATAAATCTGTTGTTAAAAATGTATAGGATGCAGCATTTTGGCACATGGTTTCTGATCCTCTATTGCTGGATAGAAAGGGGATGGGGAAGTTTGGCTATGGAAGCTGAAGCCTAGAGTCCTCTTCTGGGGCAGTTGGGAGAAGTATGTAGATGAGCCTCTAGGTCCTCTTCCGCTATAAACAGTGTGGGGTTTGTGGAAGCTGAACCCTAGATGGGACACAGTATTCACTGGAGTCCTCTACTGGAGCTGCTGAGAGAAGTAATACAGATCAGCTTTCAGGTCCTCAGTTACTGAAAAGAGCAGGGCAGCATCCTCTGGATTCTTCTACTAAGGCAACCACAAAAAGTATGCAGATAAACCTTCAGGTCCTCTGCTGGTTGAAAGTGTACAGGGATTGGGAAAGCCAAAATCTAGATGGCTAAACACATCCTCTGGGCTCTTCTACAAGGAGAAATCTGGAAATAAACCTTCCCTTTCTCTGCTGCCAGAAACAATGCAAAGGGCAGGCTGCAAAAATGGAAACCTAGAAGACTCGCACTGTCCTCTGGCATGTTCTACAGAGGCTGCTGGGAGAAGTATGAAAATAAGCCTTCCTTTTCTCTGATGTCAAAAACAGTGCAGAGGGCAGGCTATAAAAACTGAAACCTATGACTCACAGTATCTTCTGGCATTTTCTACTGAGACTGCTGGAAGAAGAATACAGATAACCCTTCAGGTCCCCTGCTGCTGGAAAGAGTGTGGGTCTATGAAAGCTGAAATCTAGATGGCTCACAGTGTCCTTGGGAGTCCTCCACTGAGAGAAGTATACAAATGAGGCTTCAAGTTTTCTGCTGCTGGAAAGACCGTAGGGGCTGTAAAAACCCAAACCTAGATTCCTTACAGTATTCTCTGAATTCCTCTAGTGGGGCTGCTAGAAGAAGAATGCAAATAAGCCTCTGCTGCCGGGAAGAGCACAGGCAGGGGCTATAAGAACTGAATCCTAGATATCTTGCAGAGTCCTCTGCTGGGGCTGCTAGGAGATATATACAAATCAGCCTTCAGATTTTCTGCTGATAGAAAGAGCATGATGGCTATGAAAGCTAAAACTTAAATAGCTCACAAAGTCTTCTGGAGTCCCCTAGTAGAACTCCTAGAAGACATATACAACAAATGATCCTTCCCATTCTCTGCTACTGGGACTGTATGCCCTGGAGTTTTCTACTAAGGCTGCTGGGAGAGCTACATAGATAAGACCTTCACATTTGTTGCTGCTATGAAAGTGAACACCTAATTAGCTCACAGTACCCTCTGGAATTCTCTCCTGAGGTTGCTGGGAATGTATGCAAACAAGCCTTATATTTCCTTGCTGCTGTAAAGAGCACAGGAGTTGTGAAAGCTCAAACATAAATGATTCTCAGTGTCCTCTAAAGTTCTCCGCTGGAGCTGTTGGGAAAAGTATACAAATGAAACTGCTAATTCTCTGCTGCTGGAAAGAACACAGGGGCTGTAGAAAGCAAAGCCTAGTCATTTCACAGTGTCCTCTGCTGGGGCTACTGGGAGATGCATGCAAATGAGCCTATAGGTCCTCTGTTGCTGGAAAGAGTGCAGGGGCTGGAAAAGCTTAAAGCTAGATGACTAGCAGTGGCCTCTGGATTTTACTGCTGGGAAAAGCACACAAATGATTCTTCCAGTTCTCCACTATTGGAAAAAGCACAGGGACTGTGGAAATAGAAGCCTAGATACTGCAGTGCTTAGGCTCAGAGTCCCTTAGAATCCTCTGCTAGGAGAAGTATACCACTCAGTCTTCAAATCCTCTGGTATAGAAAGAGCTTAGGAGCTGTGAAAGCTCAAATCTACTGTAGATGACCCTCAGTGTTCTCTAAAGCAATTTGCTTGAGCTGCTAAGAAAAGTATACAAATGAACCTGCCATTTTAGCATTTTTATGCTGCTGGAAACAGTTTGGGGGCTGTGGAAGCTGAAACCTAGACAGCTTGCAGTGTCCTCTGGTGTTCTCTGCTGGGGCTGCTGGGAGAAGTGTGCACATCAGCCTTCTGGTCCTCTGCTGCAAACAGAAACCACTTCCTCCTAAGTGCATTATATATATAATATAATATATATATATAATGTTATTGGACACCTGTTTCTATTACCCCTTTCACTGTAGTGAACTCAGCCAGTGCTGTGAAGTTTATCCTGGAAGTAGTAATGGAAGAATGGTGCATTTGTTTCCTGAGAGCTGAGAACTCATCAGAATTTCACCCTTACCACCTGCAGTCCATTACAAGTACCTGTCTGACCAACCTAAATTAAATCAAAAGACATTTTCAATTTCCCTGCAGGGAACATGCTGACCCTGTATGTATATTGTTGTGAAGGGCTCATTTTAGGGAGCTCTATAAATGCCAAGATAATTTGGCAGCCACTTTATGATGGGTCTCTTGGAGATTCACTGAATCCCTTGGAGATTGATTGCACACCAGTAGCAGTGATACCAGGGGATGTGGGAAGAGAGAGCACTGGTGAAATCAGAAGAAGAGAGAGTGAGGGTGCAAGGGAATTGGGGGACAAGAGAAAAGGTAGATAAAGATGAGACAAAACAATTGGGAGTTGAAAGACAGCCTAAGCCAGTTTTCCTGTCACTGACAGTTTTGCTCATGTGCAATTGAAGGGTAGGCTTGCATTCTCTGACTGAATTTAGAATCACTTTTGAACACTTTAGATAAGAGGGGGAGCAGTGTATTTTCAACTGTATGTTTAAAAGCGGTAAAATCGATTAGAATTTAGTCATGCAAGGCAGTGAAAGTAAATGTTCTCAATTATAGGTGTGGCTTCTGCTTTTTGGACTGTCTAGGAATGTTGTAGAGACAATATTCATGGCCTCTATGGAAAAGGAGTCATGGCTATTGCTAAACAATGATACCTACTGGCCAGATTCAGGGTGTACTGTAGGTTCTTGAGAGAGCTGGCCAGGGGTTAACGCCACAATGGCTGGGCTAGGTGGAATATAAAATAGGGGAAAACCTTTAGATAGTTACTAATGAAGGCTCATGGCACCATAGCTAGGATTGCCAGCTCATTCCCATTGATTTTCCTAAGAAAAGCAGAGCTACAAATCCATGCATGTAATTGAATTGGCTTGTTCTGTTGACTGTAACTGTAGCCAATTGAGGTGGAAGCCCAGAGGAGCAGAGGAAAGCAATAAAAAATAAAAAGTTAATTTTCTTTGTGCACTACAAAGGAATGGTAAAAACAAATGATTTGGATGACCAGTCCCCAATTGCTTCGTCCCCTTTCGCCTCCCTCCAGCCCCCCTCGGGGTTGCCAACCATCAGCACATTTACTGAAAGTAAAAAAAAAAAAAGTAAGAAATGATTAAAGTCCGTAAACATAATTTCATGTCCATAAAAACACTGGCAGGTTTTCTTTCGATCATGTACTTTTTCTATGCTGTGCACATGGTAAAGCAGTTTCCCCCACTGTAATTATTTATAAAGTGTGTCCAGTATTGATTTATACCAACCTCAATGTGCCGAAAATAAGTTTACAGTGAGAGCATGGGATGTAATATCGAGATGGACCGGACAGCGGAGCTAGTTCAACCTGTGATTTCTTTAATTTTTTCCTTTTTTATATTTTGCAGGCTTTTGCATTATGTAAAATGGGAGTGCAGGAATAAAGTTAAGCTGTCAGTAAAACTAAATGTCACTTGAGGCGTGCTGCTTTTCATGTATTTTCAATGCGATGAGAAAACACTGCTACCTTCCTTAATGACCTTGATAAATAATCCACTTTACAGCAAATTGTTTTTCTTTCCTCTGTCAAAGAAGTTGGCAAGAACCCGCACACAAGAAAAAAGCTGCGCTTGGCTTTACTTGGGAATATACTGCTACACCCAGCCTTCTTTGCGATTGGTCGGTGCAAAGGGAGCAGAGTGATGTAGTCCTTTTGGATGGCTGCCCCTAATCCAATAACGGAGACGTGAATAAAAACGAACTACATTCCCCAGCAGCCCTAGCAAGCCCTGGCTGTGCTAAAGCTGTCAGAGCTGCATTTATCATCTGCCTGGCAGAGGACAGGAGAGCCGGAGAGGGCGATTCCGAGCCAGAGGGGCTGTGCTGGAAACGGAGAGAGAGAGAGAGGAGAGAGAGAAAAAATGCTCTGAAACATTCTTCTTGCATTTATTTGTTTCTGCCTGGAACTTGTGCTCCTGGGTGCCTGCTTTGACGGCTGCATGAAAATGATGCTGCGTTAGACTCCAGAGCTTGCGTCTAAATGTCAGAGAGGGAGGCGAGGCACTGAAGTCTGCGGTGTTTTCCCCCTAGGGGCGGGCTCGCTTGGGTTGGATTATTTTAGACTTTGATGCGTAACAGGTAGATGACAGCTGGCAGGACCGGCAGAGCCACGGTGTCACCTGCTCGCTGCCTGCCGGCCTGGGGCCACAGCGGAGAAAATGAGTGCGGGTGAGTAGCACTATCATGACAGGGTGGGTTTGTTTTTTTTTAAAGTCCTGGGATGATTTCTTCTCTGCAGTGTCTGAGTTGTATTGCTTCAAGGTTTGGAGATCTGACCATCTTCCAGAGAAAACGAGTGGCCGATGCCTGCCAATCATACTGGTGTGGTCAAGCAATCCAGAATTCATTTATTTTTTCCAAATTGATGTTACTTAGCAAGGGAAGAACCTGCAGCATTTTGTTTGCTGTACAGCAGCAGGGGGTGGGAGGGGGGCTTTGACCTCCTTTAATCTGTAATGTGCACACATCATTGCTTCTCTCTCCTCCCGCGGTGCTGGGGGAAATACCACGATCTTCCCCCCCCCCCCCCACCAAAAAAAAAGGGATAGAATATGGGGAGAGGGATTGGGGAAGAAAGGTAGCGGAAAAGGAGCGAAGGTGATAGGAGACCAACTGAGGGAGGAGGGAAGCAAAGGGCGAGAACCATCCGCTTGTGAGTATGAAAAGGACGGGGCGGACCTGGAAAAAGGGGAGAGAGAAGCGGAACATGGAGAGAGAGAACAGAGATGGAAGGTGAAGCTCAGTGTGTGGCAAGGGTAGGGGGCGCAGAAGGGAGAGACTTGGCTTCTGGAGAAAGCAAGCAAAGAAAGGTAGAGACTAATTCGAAGGGGGGGGGGGAGAGCAGAAAACAGGTAAACAGAAAGATATTGGTTGAAGAGAGGGAATTCAGTTGGACTGGGATAAATGGAAGAGGGAATAAGCCAGGGCAGGACTCAGGAGGGAAGCAAAAAAGTACAGAGACAGGGCAGGCTGGGCTGTGTGGAGAGGAAAGCTGTATCCAGGTGGAGAGAGAGAGAGAGAGAGACTCAGAGGGAGGAAGAGGCACAGAAATAAGAAAAGTTTGAAAATAGAAGGCATGGAGAGAAAGAGAGATCAGATATGGAGGCCATCCAAGAAGAGGGACTGGCGGAGTAGTGCTGGGTCCAGCACTTTCTGCCACTGGGGCAGATATTCAGCATTATCTACCCCCCCCCCCCCCCCCTTGGCTTACCAGTGGCTGCTCCGGTACAACATTTTCTCCTTTGGAGGCAAAAGCACAATTGTCTTCATGGTAGGGGCAGATCCCTTCCTCTCTCCTCTCCTCTCCTCTCTCTCTCTTTCTCTCTCTCTCTCTCTTCCTATCCAGCATCCCCTTTTTTCTCCTCTTTCTTTTCCCCTCCACTCCTTCCCCTGCATCCCCTAATTCACTCAGTGCTCTGAATCCTCCTCTTTCTCTCCCCTAATTTTTTCCTCTGCATTCCACTTTCTCTCATTCCACTCCATGCCCTGCATCCCCTCCTTTTTTTACCCCCCACAACAGATGCTACTGACCCGCCTCATTCTCCTGTCCAGCATTTCCCTTTTCCTCCTTCACCCACTCCTCCAGCAGCATCCCTCATCTGTCCCACCCATCCCATGTCTAGAAGCTTTCCTCTTCTCCTCACTCCCTGCCCAGCAGCAGAGTTCCCTCCCCAGTCTCCTGTCAGCATCCCTCTCTCCCAACCACCTGCACAGAAACTGATCCTCCTTCCCTTAACCCTCTAACCCACAGCATCCTCCTCTCCCCACAACCTCCTGCCCAGCAGCTTCAGCAGTGACAGCTCCCTCTCCTCCACTACTCTGCCCTACAGAAGCATCACCGTCCTTCATTCCTCAGCCCCCCCAGCAGCAATTCCCACCCTCACGCCAACCTCCTGTCTAACAGGAATCTGACCTTTGGCTCCCCATTTCACTCCCTGCCCAGTGGCAGGTCACTCCTCATCTCCCCCTCTCTCTCCTCCCTGCTATACTTCTTGGCGTTGCATGATGATGCCGTAGATCTTTGTGCAACAACAGCAGCAATAGCTGCAGAAACTTAAAATCAGCACGGGACCGGTGAGCCATCACGCACACACAGGCCCCGAGGCAGCTCTGACTCTTCTCTCGCACAAGCTTATTCATTGCAGTGTCCTGAAAACCTGAGTGGCTGGGGATCCCCTAGGATAGGTTTGGGAACCATATCCTCAGTTCCTTCAACGTTCAGCTTTGAGACCTCATCTCAAATCATTTTCAGGCCCATAGCCACCCCCTGAGGTTTTGATAACTAAACTCAGCAATCATTATATCCCCACCACAACCTTACCCAGGACAATCATGTAAAACGATATAATTAGACATCATACATTTAAATACGAAACTTCTTTTTGTGTGTACATGTGGAGTAACATGGATCTAGGGAGGGTGGAGGGATAGAGGAATGCCTGGGGATGGGATAGTTAATTCTTTTAGTTTAATGGCTGGAGATGGGCCTGGGCTACATTTTGTTTTGAAATGACACAAAATGAAACAGTGCATTTTCCAGGTTGATTCAAAACAAATGCACACCCCTACTATTTACTTGCTCAGTTAAATCTCTCACTGGCTGCCACTGCATGTTGTCCCTCTATGGGGACAACATGTAAACATATGCAATGCAGCACTACAGTAAAAACTGATGCATAACATATTTCAGATTTTTTTCACACGTGATTCCAAAAAGCATCATGCAGTAGAGCATGTCTCATACACTGATGTGGTCTGCTTTTCAGCCAACTGCAGTTCGAATTGCAAAACCATATACAGTAACAATTGTGCCTGTGATTATGAAATGAATTGAAAACAATTTTCTCTTTTGCTCACCATCAGGGATTCAAATAGTCTTTCACGAAGGCGGTGCCTTCGAATGACCGGGCTAGGTGTTCCACAGTATTCTAGTTTTCGATGCCAAGAATAAGGCTTTGGATATACTTTATATACCTTTTTGAAGAAAATGAAGGCAGATAGGGACTGTGAGGCCCATCTTGACTGCCTGTTCCTGTCGTGGTACTGTAGAGCCTACCCAGCCTCAGCCAATGAAGAATGTCAGGTTGAACGGTGAGGAAAGGATGGACACCCAGTAGGTAGTTGAGATTGGAGACTGAATTGGGTGACACATGTGCTGTTTGCTGATTTGTCTGTCTTTCAAATTGAAAAAACTGACTGTAGCAGAATGGGTCAGAGCAGGTTACATCTGAAACTGTGCTAAACCATCTTGTATGATGCAGTTTAGGAGAAAAAACACATTTCCCAGGAGAAAACGAGGACCTTGATTTTAGTTTCACTGCATTAGAGATTTAGTAACAATTCTGATTATGTAGCCAAGCTATTTGAAGCTGCAAAGAGTCCGTTTTTGAAAGCATTATTTACAATGGGGCTGATATAATAAGACCCGTGCTGAAAGCTGCGCTGATTTTTCTGTGCGGATGTTTTTGGCGCGCGTGGCAAAAACCATTGGCATTGTGGGATGTAATAAAGGCTGCGTATGCTAATTAGATACATGCATAAAATACGCATACGCCAAACACACACACCACAATGCGCACAGTCACGCGCGCTCATGGCCCTATGTAGTAAATCACGCAGACGTCCATGCAGAAACCCGCATGGACACCCATCAGCGTGTGAACACCTGCAATTGATTCTCAGGGTGGAAGCCTTTCTTTTTCTAAAAAAATGAATAAATTAGTGGTCCGGAAGTTGATGTGAAAGTGGATAAAGCAACATCTAATCCCTTCATAATCAGACTACAACCGCCGGCGAGAGCGTGAGATGCAGGTCGGTGATTCTGCCTCATTGAGAAGCCGCCTTCTCTCTACTAAGTTCTGTCCGCCGCTTGGCTGACCCACAAAAGTATTTAAAAAATGGTCTCCACACTGGCGCTTTCACTTAACTCTTGCACTGACCCAGGCGCCAAAACCCACTCTAACTCTATCTCTCTGTTAGCGTGGGTCCCTGCATTGCTCATGATTAGATAATCGCCTGCTTTGCATGCCATTAACATGCACTCACGCAGAACAAGCCATGGATTAGTAAAGGGTTGATACGCACATTTTTTTCCCACGCTCAAACCCTTATTACGTACCCGTCTAGGATTTGCATGGGAAAACGCACATATAAATGTGCGCACAGTATGCGCTGAAACCCGCGGCAGCATTACCGCTGCTTGTTATATCGGCCCCACTGAGTTGTATGGGTCTGTCAAGAATTCCGTAATTGCTCTTTTATGAAATGTATTATAGAGTCAGTGATTTTTGCAGCATAGGAGTACAAGTTAGAATGCTGCATAACTTATATATCCTAACCTATCTACTGACAAAGGAAATAAAGTGGTTATTTGCTAAAGATTTTCTCCTAGTTTGTGTTTATGGGAAAAATGCTTAGTAAGCAGGACCCTTTCTTTGAAGGACGGTTTGCCAAACATTAACTTAGATTCTTCTCGGTAATAATACAGTGTATTGTGTAGCTACAGTTAGATGCTGACGTCATTGGTTAATATCTCACAGAGAGATGGCTACCACGCCTCCTATCATCCTTTACAGGTTCATCTTTAATTAGGTTTTTGCCGATAGATTAGAAGCACTGCAGAATATTCACTGGACATCAGTCCAATGGCAGATGAAATTCAGAAGTTCCAGCCAACATTCTCAGAATGGCCACCCTGGCAAATACCGCACTGTGCTGAGCTTCTCCTCAATCGCTCGACTTTTGCTTGGTTTGGTGTCTCTGAAGTTAGGCGACTGTGACCTTGCTGTGACCTGCATCCCTCACCCTTATCAAGCCAGCGATCCCTGTGTGCAGTGCACATTTGGAAATGATGAAAACTGTAAAAGGAGCCAGTGCACTTTGATATAGTGCTACACTGTAGGGAAAAGAAACCGCCTGTTTCAGAATGGGCCTAAGGTTTTTGTAGAGGACTTAGAGCCAGAAACTGAAGTAACAACTGACCTTAAAAGCAGATATTTAGGAAACATTTGTTAAAAAGAGAGAGGGAGAGAAATGTTTGGCATAGCTTGAAATAACTTTTTTTCGGATTGTGAGGAAGATGCACTGCTGAGGCTGAGGCCACAGACACCCATTTACTCCCAAAATGCACATCTGAATATATTTACTGCAGCCAAAAGCAGGAACAACTCAAGGGCTGAGTGCCGCTGCAATCAAATTCCTCTTCTTTCCCACTGGGGTGTTTTTTGGGGTGTTTTTTTTTCCACATTTTTGAAATACATTTATGTATTGGGAAAAATGGGAGAGTTAGCTTGAATAAACTTACACTATGTGATTTATTTATTTGATCAGTAAAGGTACTTCCGGTATCTCCCTGTCCCCAGTTTTTTTTACTGGAGGGTGAAATGATTTGTCCAAGGTCATAAGGAGCAGCATTGGTCACTCCTCTAACCACTAAGCTACTCCTCTGCTCCTTTTTGCTTTGGAGAGAGAGCTTTCTATCAATCAACCTGTTTGTAAAAGCTGGCTAAACTTTTTTGTGCAAAAACTGCTTTTAAAGAACCAGTTTTGCTTTTTCCACTCACCTTGTAAACCTCTACTGCCTCCTCTTATACCTTAGACCAGTCATTCTTAACCCTGTCCTGGAGGCACACCTACTGGGTCTGTGTTGAGTGATTTGCACATATTAGAGACCCATCATGTGCAAATATCTCATGAATATTCATCAGGGATATTCTGAAATCCAGACCAGTTAGTGTGCAGTGAGAACCAATGCCATAGATAACAATTACACTGTCTCGTACACTGTTCTTGCCACTCGCATCTTTATTCTCTCTCTCTTTCTCTCTTACGCTTATCCAGCCATGCCTCATACACTTTGGATATGCATACAAATGCCTCCCAAAGTCTGTAAACGTTGCCTCTGCAGCACCTTGAGCTGGCCAGTGAAACAGATGATCCGACCGGGGCATCGAACCCAGGTCTTCTGCACTGAGCTATCAGAAAGGCCTCTCTGGAAGGCCTTTTTATATTCCCTTTGCAGCATAAAGATTAGGGATGTGAATCGGTACCGGACTCGTTTCCGGTATCGAGTTCAGGTAAAAACCACGGGAAATCTTTGTTCCCATGATTCTTACCCATTTTAATCGTCTGTGTCGTGCCGAAAAAAAAAATACACCCAACCCTTTAAATTTAATTCTTTCACATCCCCCACCCTCCCGGACCCCCCCCCCCCTCAAAATTTTTAAAGTACCTGGTGGTACAGCAGGGGTCCCGGGAGCGATCTCCTGCTCTCGGGCCATCGGCTGCCATTATCTTCTGATATTTTCAATCGTCAGAAAAACGATTCACATCCCTAATAAAGATTATCCTACATAGTAATAAGTGAAGCTGTCCTTACTTTGCCTAATGGTTTATTATGGTTTCCAGCTGAGGCTGAAACATCTAATTTTAAAGGCTCTCTTTAGTCTTTACAAACCCTTTCTTGGTATATGAAAGATTCAAAAGCAGATCTTCCATCCCTTCCTTTTGGCCTGTGTTTGTTTCTGCCACTAAACAGTGCTCCCAAGTTTGCCTCTGTGTTGACTGAGGCAAGAAGCACAGCAAACAAAATACTTTTCGCTGAGAAGGATTTGAATGACGGTAAATTGCTTAGGAGTTCCTCCACCCAGGAGAGCCCTCTGAACAGAGTGGAAGGCAGCAGTATTTATCTCCTGGGAACAGAAGAGTAAAACTCCACCGGTGGCATGCACTAGTATGGTAACTATTATTACCAGGAAAACAAGAGACTGAAAAAATAAAGCAGCAGGTTAGTGCACAAGTAGGCACAAGTTAGGCTCTGATTCCTGGATCCCTTCCTGGCTTCTTTCTGTACAATCTCTGGTGAAGGTCATGCATTTGCATTGCTGACCTGTAAATGAATGGGAAGAATCCCATGAGAAAGTGTAGCAGTAATATTTGGCTTGGTCTTCTCCTGAACAGATGAGGAGCCTGTGGGCATGGGCTCTTCTCTATTTCTTTTCCTTGCTTCATACCTTTTCCCTGTCTAAACCCCCATCCTGTGTCTTCGCAGCGTCTTCTAGGCCCTTAGGGTATAATAACTTGGACTCATAAACACACCTGACTTGATATTCCAACAAAAGCTCTTTACTGCAACAAAAGTTCTTCTATTGTGACAATTTGGTATACAATACATTTACTGGGTAAGGGACCTGTATTTTCCATTTACACATTCACAAATCTCAAGGAGTCAGGTTCTCCTATAAAATATTATCAGAGAACTCCTATTCTCTTTAGGGTCTCTTGTAGTCGAAATCCACTGTAAGTCCACTTTCCTCAGCAGGCCAGTTTCTTTCCTTTTCTTCCTGTCCTTGAACTACCAGATTGGCACAGATGACTTTTCTCTTCAGGCGTGTAGCACTTTTCTGGCATCTTGTTAAATTGACTGGATAAGTCAACATAATTCTCTCTCTCTCTACCTTGCAAAATCAAGGCAGACTACTGAGTGGGCCCCAGATCCCTTCCAGACAACCCAAAACTGGACGTCTCCTGACCCCAGAGATGGGACTTTCTCCTTCCCTGAGAATTCCTAGAGTAAGAGCTACCGTTCACTGCCTGGGAAACTCTCTCACTCCTAGTCCGCAACTTTAGGATTTAGCAGATAGTTTGGGAATGCAAAGCTGTAGAGTAACTTTACTCTCTCTCACTCCTTGATAAATGGAGACCCCTGCCTCTGGGCCTGCATCTGCTTCCTGAGCACAACAGCTCCCATTGCTAAGAATACTCCTGAGAAACACTATATACTCTCACAACCACAATCAATTAGGGCAACCTTTGAAAGAATTACTGTTGCAGAATAGACACCACCTCGTACTTACTACCAATAATGTGTCCTTTGTAAAGGGGGGGGGGGGGCATTTATAATCCTATCTAAAGGGCTCCCTACATTTGTAAGGTGCTATCCAGTAATTTATAGTTTTGATGACCGAGATTAGGTTGGACATTCTGGGTTACATATTTATTTATTCAGCTTTCTCTGTTGGAAGAATCCTGACAATCACTCTCTCAGGCTTCTATAATAATGCTTACCATCCTTATAGTGGCACTGGATGTACGCAGCACTGTATAATAGTGATAAGTGTTCAGGTACGATAAGTCCCTGCCCTTAAAGAGCTTACAGTCTACATGGGTGCCTGAGGCAATCAGGATAAAGTAACTTGCCCAAGGTCACAAAGAGTGGCAGTGGGAGAAGCAGAATTTCAGCCCTGGCTTCTCTGGTTCTCTGGTCTAGGCCACTCTTCCTTGCCTATAACTCCAGTCATCCCTCTCAGACCTAGTGTGTGCATGCCTAGCTACTTGGAGATATTCCAGAGAGACCAAGGAACTGCAGATGCTGACGTAATGGGCTGCTGGTACTTCCTAGGTCCTTAGTCTGCCTTGACTAGGCCTAGTAAGCCCTTGTTACCATATACAATGTTATACTGCTTCCCACTTGCTTTCAGCCTGATTTCTTTAGTGGTGATCGTTGGAGACTTTAATATGCCAGATGTAGACTGGAGAATCCCATCTGCAGAATCTAAAAATAGTAGAGAAATAGTAGATGCCCTGCAAGTAGCTTTATTCAAACAAATGGTAATGGAACCCACGAGAGAAGGAGCTATACTCGACTTAGTGCTCACTAATGGAGATAATGTCTCAGACGTCCAGGTGGGTGCCCACCTCAGCACCAGTGATCATCAAACGGTATGGTTTAATATCACAAAAAGGACACGGAAAAGAAGCACAAAAACCCAAGTTTTGATGTTCAAAAACACAGACTTTGATGAAATGGGGAAGTACCTGGAGGAAGAACTAAAAGGCTGGGAAAACGAGAGAGATGTGGATCAACAGTGGACCAATCTAAAAGGAGCAATCACCAAGGCAACTAATCTATATGTTAGAAAAGTAAAGAAAAGCAAAAGAAAAATGAAACCTATCTGGTTCTCAAAGAAGGTGGCTGACAAAATAAAGGCTAAAAGAACAGCATTCAAGAAATATAAAAGATCCCAAAAGGAGGAACACAAAGAAGAATATCTGGTAGAACTGAGGGAGACGAAGAAATTAATCAAGATGGCAAAAAGTCAAGCGGAAGAGAGGATTGCCAAAGAGGTAAAGAGTGGTAACAAAACATTTTTCAGATATATTAGTGAAAAGAGAAAAGTTCAAAATGGTATAGTGAAATTGAAAGGTGGAAAGGATCAATGCATGGAGAGAGACGAAGAAATGGCAGAAATATTAAATGAATACTTCAGTTCTGTGTTCACTAAAGAGGACCCTGGAGAAGGACCGACACTAGTTAACAAGAAACTGGAAGGGAATGGAGTAGATGTAACTCCATTTACAGTAGAAAATGTATGGGAAGAGCTGGTGAAACTGAAAGTGGACAAAGCCATGGGGCCTGATGAAGTTCATCCCAGAATACTGAGGGAGCTCAGAGATGTGCTGGCAGGTCCGCTGTGTGACCTATTCAATAGATCCCTAGAAACGGGAGTGGTGCCGAATGATTGGAGGAGAGCGGTGGTGGTCCCGCTTCACAAGAGTGGGAACAGAGAAGAGGCTGGTAACTACAGACCGGTTAGCCTCACTTCAGTGGTGGGAAAAGTAATGGAGTCACTGTTGAAAGAGAGAATAGTGAACTATCTACAGTCGGGAGAATTGCTGGACCAGAGGCAGCATGGATTCACCATTGGAAGATCCTGTCAGACAAATCTGATTGACTTTTTTGACTGGGTAACCAAGGAATTGGATCGAGGAAGAGCACTCGATGTCATCTACTTGGATTTCAGCAAAGCTTTTGACACTGTCCCGCACAGGACACTGGTGAATAAAATGAGAAGCTTAGGAGTGAGTGCCGAGGTGGTGGCCTGGATTGCAAACTGGTTGACGGACAGAAGACAATGTGTGATGGTAAATGGAACTCTCTCTGAAGAGAGAGCGGTTTTAAGCGGTGTACCGCAGGGATCGGTGTTGGGACCGGTCCTTTTCAATATCTTTGTGAGCGACATTGCGGAAGGGATAGAAGGTAAGGTATGTCTTTTTGCGGATGACACTAAGATCTGCAACAGAGTGGACACGCCGGAAGGAGTGGAGAGAATGAGACGGGATTTAAGGAAGATGGAAGAGTGGTCGAAGACATGGCAGCTGACATTCAATGCCAAGAAGTGCAAAGTCATGCATATGGGGAGTGGAAATCCGAATGAACTGTATTCGATGGGGGGAGAAAGGCTGATGTGCACGGAGCAGGAGAGAGACCTTGGGGTGATGGTGTCTAATGATCTGAAGTCGGCGAAACAATGTGACAAGGCGATAGCTAAAGCCAGAAGAATGCTGGGCTGCATAGAGAGAGGAATATCGAGTAAGAAAAGGGAAGTGATTATCCCCTTGTACAGGTCCTTGGTGAGACCTCACCTGGAGTATTGTGTTCAGTTCTGGAGACCGTATCTCCGAAGAGACAGAGACAAGATGGAGGCGGTCCAGAGAAGGGTGACCAAAAAGGTGGAAGGTCTTCATCAAATGACTTATGAGGAGAGATTGAAGAATCTAAATATGTACACCCTGGAGGAAAGGAGGAGCAGAGGTGATATGATACAGACTTTCAGATACTTGAAAGGTTTTAATGATCCAATGACAACGACAAACCTTTTCCATAGGAAAAAAATCAGCAGAACCAGGGGTCACGATTTGAAGCTCCAGGGAGGAAGATTCAGAACCAATGTCAGGAAGTATTTCTTCACGGAGAGGGTGGTGGATGCCTGGAATGCCCTTCCGAAGGAAGTGGTGAAGACCAGAACTGTGAAGGACTTCAAAGGGGCGTGGGATAAACACTGTGGATCCATAAAATCAAGAGGCCGTCAATAAAGAGTGGGTGGCTCGCCAGAATGACGGCTACTGCCTGGAGATAATACCCTTATTCAATAAACATACACATGGTTACTGTGACTCCAACATCACTCTAAGCTACAACAGCAAGAGGAAATGTGGAAAAAAGGATTCGCACTCACAAAGTGGAGAGTAGCTGGCTTGTTACGGCGGTTACTACCCCAAACCAAATAAGCCTGATACTTCACTTTCAATGCATATCCAGCATAGCTCTCTGCTTCAACGGCAGGGGAGAAGAAAAACTGATACTTCACTCATATCCAGCATAGCTCTCTGCTTCAACGGCAGGGGAGAAGAAAAACTGATACTTCACGCATATCCAGCATAGCTCTCTGCTTCAACGGCAGGGGAGAAGAAAAAAGGATTCACACTCACAAAGCGGGGAGTAGCTGGCTTGTTACGGCGGTTACTACCCCAAACCAAATAAGCCTGATACTTCACTTTCAATGCATATCCTGCTTCAACCGCAGGGGAGAAGAAAAACTGATACTTCACGCATATCCAGCATAGCTCTCTGCTTCAACGGCAGGGGAGAAGAAAAACTGATACTACACGCATATCCAGCATAGCTCCCTGCTTCAACGGCAGGGGAGAAGAAAAACAACCAATAAGGGCTGAATAACACAGTCTGGGTAAAACAAATAAACATGGGTGTAGCTTGCTTATTGCGGCGGTTACTACCCCTACTACCCCTAACTAATCAAGCTTGATATTTCACTTGGTTGCAGCTCCATCACTGCTCTCTACATTAATGGTGGGGGTGGAAGAGAAATAGAACCAAAGAGCTAAGAGAAACAGATAAGTATGAGAAAAAAATGTGAAGCTTGCTGGGCAGACTGGATGGGCCGTTTGGTCTTCTTCTGCCGTCATTTCTATGTTTCTATGTTTCTATATAGAGTTAGGTCCCTTCCAGCCAGCTGTTGCAGGGCTGCTTGTGGTTCTCATTGCTCACAATAATAAGGGCCTACTTCTAAAGCTTTTCTCCATTTTTTTTGTCTTTGGGGAAAAAATGCGTAGTAAATACGGCCCAAAGTCCTTGTGCATGTCCTGGTTTGTTTTGGGACTGGAGAAGCCAATGGTCAGTTCTGCAGCCTCTTCCTCTCCCCTTCCTCCCCTCCCCCAGTCTCAGTCAGTCAGGTGGTAACAACTGGCAGCAGTACTGCCTTTTTACCACAGAGGTGGGAGAGGGCTACCTCTAGCCTGTTCCTACCACTGTTGCAGCCTTTGTCTCTTTGGCTGTCCTGGAAGTGTGTGTTTTGCCCACCCAGTCTGTGGTGAAGACGCTGGCACCCCTGCCCCCCCCATCAGGGAAGGAATGGGGGGAAAGCAAGAATAGCTTCAAGGAGAAGCCCCATACTTTCCGTGGAATTGCAACCGAGCAGAAAACCAGCAATAAATTAAGGCAGATGATAGTTATTAAGTTCTCTCACGGCTGCACATTATGCCGAGAGGAATGTGTAATTACACTGAATTATGCAACACATGAATCAAATGTTGGATAGTTTCTACCATGTTCTCTTTCAAAGGTGCAAAACCTAAATTTAATCCTGGAAGAAAAAATATATAATCTTTAGTCTAAAAGACAGTGTGTTTAAAAATACAATAATAAAAAAAAAGCACCCTGGTATGATAGGGACATGGGAACCAGGAAAACCTAGCATATGAATTTGCGACAAGAATCACTTGTAACATTTCTTATTTTAGTTATTCTTTTTTTTGAGGCACTCTTTATTAAGCAGAGCATGGCATAATATCATTTGTCTCTAAGCTTCTCCTTTCTTTGACGCTGTATAACTTATTCACATTTCATCATCTGTGCCCTAAAAGTGTTACTGTGCATTATTGGTTAATATTTCCCTAGCTGCTGTCGAACATTACCGAGTGGTAGTGTAACAGCTGCACATGTTCGTTCACCTTGGGATGCATTATTTATTGTTGCCCTCTTCCAGCCATATTTTCTCTTGCTTTGATGTGCATGCTTAGAGCAGTGTAGTGCGTTTAGTCATAGACCAGAAAACTGACAGCTTCAAAGCTAATCTTTTAAATCTGTTCTTCCTTACACATGATTTTGTGCTCCTTTGCACTCTAGTGCAACCTTAGAATAATGATTCCATTTGTGTAACTCCTGTTTCATCTTGTGGAGGGGAAGGGGGAATGGAATATAAAGGGTCTTATACATCTTCTATTCATAACACTTTCATTTCAGAGTGCACCTGTGAAATGTGCTTTATGGGGAGGTAGTGATTATACTGAGTTTTAAAGAATGCACCTGAGTGTAGAATTGGGAGAGTGTTCTCCAGTTGGCTCTATAGTGGACGAGCTGATCAAAGAACCACTGGAGAACGAGATATCTATAAATCTGGCACGTTCCTGATTAATTTTGACATGTTTCTTTATTTTTTTCAAGATTTGCTTCTGCAGCAGGAGTTATGCTTTGATAGCGATATTTTAGCATGTGGCTGAAAATATTTCACTTAATTAAAATGCAGCTTTAAAGAGTTGAATGCACCGGAGGAGAACTGTGCGAGCTTGCAAGTATTAGAGCTTCCCAGACCACTAAAACAGAGGTCCTATGTAAATATTCAAATAGACAGATTACTCTTGTTCTTCTGCCTTTAGGATCTTATTTGTAATTATTTTTGGTGCTAATATTTTGCTTTTTTTTTGTTTTGCCCTTTTGATAAAAGCTGTGCACCTTTCCTTGTGGCCATGCCCTACTCTTTCTTGGGGGTTCACTGCTCACTGGTTTGAGTAACTCAGAAGGCGCAGTATAGCAGCTCCCGATTTACTTAGATTCATAATGGTAGGACTGGCTCATTAGCAGGAGTTTAAAATAATATTATACAGTCACACACTGCTTCAAGAAGGAAATAAAAAATGTAATGAAACGGTACATCTTAGAGAAGGTCATGGAACAGATGATTAAAGGAGGTCTAAGGAACTTTGAAGTGGCGAGGCATGCTGACTATAAGTCACTGTGATGTGGCTAGCTCTTGGGAATCACTAAGAAGAGATGATACCAAGGGAAAAGGAATTGCAAGTGTGCTTGATAATGATGGTTGTGGGGCTGTGCAGGTTAGGCTACTACTTAGTTGAAAATACATTTTAATAGTGCTAGATTTAATTTCCAAATCTTCCAGTCACTGACTGAATCTGTTATAGGTATATGTGACATTCTTTGGAACATGTCTTTCTGTGACAAAGTTGATTAGATCGCTAACTGGGTTTGGACAGGATGAACTTGAACAGTCATTCCTGTCTTACCATGGAGCCGATATGTTATTCAATTTTCTGCATGCTGTAGCTTCACCCCACCCCCAACAGTAAGGCAGGATATATAAGCAGCGCATGGGCATGACCTGCTGCATTTTGTTTCAAGCTGAGAACTTGGGGCTTTTGGACCACGCTTCACATCTTCCCAACCAAAGATCCTCTGTGCTTGTCTCGTGAAATCTGTAACTGTTTTTGCCTCCAGCACCTGCCGTGGACGGCTGTCCCATGCATCCAGCATCTTTTTTTGTGAAGAAACTTTTTCCGATATTGCTCTGGAGACTTAACTCTTCTTTGAGCTGCCTATCAATTCTTCTTGTTCTAGAACCTTCTCATTCACTGAAAAAAATGGTCACCATTTATACTTTTCAGGTATTTGAATGACTCAGAACCAGATAGAGTGCCACACAAAATGGCAGCAGTATAAAAGGGAACTTCCAAATGACTCTTGGTAATCATCAGTCTATTTTCAGCAGAGTACTCTGACTAGCCAGATGGCTTCCATTCTTTCTCATTCAGGAGTTTGAAAAACAGAAAAAACAATTCCACATTATATGACTTGCATTTTAGGAGCTCGCTTGTGAGTGGGGTCAATATTCGTGGTATTTAAGAGTTGGTCACAGATTTCCCCTGAGGAAGCCCTGGTCGGGTGAAACAAGGCACCTTAGTGGGGTGAACATTGTTGAAGGAAGGGGGATAACATCGTTGAATGAAGAATAGGGGGTGAATGATACCCGATGAAGAAGTGGAAATATCTAGTTAGAAGAGAAGAGCTTATTATATTGAAGGTTTAATAGACAGTGCGAGCATTGATATGTATTTGTAGATTTTATGGGGCTAAAGTTTTTTATGAGGAACGAATGAAGTATGGTTGTGGGATGTATGTGCTATTATAGGGCTGATGGGCTATGACATGTTCGTGTTTTCATGTGTGTGAGATATGTAATGGGTTTATCATTATATCGGTATAGAAAAGCTGTTAAATAAATAAATAAATCATATTACGATGTCCACTCATGTTGAAAGTGGTATGTACTCTATACTTTTGAAGATGTTTTTGTAATAAATATTGTGTTGTTTACAAAGGGATGAAATGCAATAAATTAATAACTAATGATATTTTGTGAAATATTTGCATTGTATGTATAAGAATTTAAAAATATATTGTACACTGATTGATTAATTAATTGGTATAGTGCTATATGGTTTAGTTATTTTGATTCCCATTATTAATGTGTTATCTGATTTCTGGACATGTACGATAACCTTCAGTGACCTTTTTAGCTTACCCCTCTTCCTGCTCTTTTAATGGTTCTTACTATTCATTTTCAAGGGCATGTGCAAGCCAAAAATATCACGTGATTTCATGTTGTTTCATTTGGGTTCCAAATTCCGTGTTGTTCAGTTGGGGGGTTCTAGATTTTTTTCAGGATTTGGAAACAAAGTGTGCACAATTCAGATATAGCGCTTGCAAATAGTATGCACTAAAAACAATAGAAATGACATTGCCATTGACATTGTCTTTGTCATTTCAAATGAAAGCACATCCCCATTAAATAAAACTTTACCTAGGAAAATTGACTGAAAATTTCCCTTACTTGATCCGGCTGAACGAAAGCCTGGGATTCCATAGTACTTGTAATTTTAGCTGGATTGAAGGGAGACATTTTCGGGCACGTGGTTTTGGTGGGGTGGAAAAAAAATACACATAAGTTGGATTTTCAAATCTGTGCATGCTTTTTTCCCAGCAAAAACTCTGCCTGCACCTTTGTGTAATATCTTGACAACCACAACTCTGAGCTTATTAACTGGCTCTTATGCAGAGCATGCAACACCTCTGACTCTGTGACTCGCCAGTCTTACATCAACATCCAAAACAGCTGCATAGGTTTATTTCTTAGCTATCAAATAAACCCTCTCCTTTACCTTCTGATGAATCTACCTGTTCTGTCAACAGTTTGCTGACTTTTTCTCTGAGAAAATGTATGTTATTTGTAAAGGTTTTCTGAATAATAATAGTTTTATTAGTTCAGTTAGTTCTTTGCCATCAATTTAACATACAAACATAAGAATTTGCCGTACTGGGTGAGACCGAGGGTCCATCAAGCCCAGTATCCTGTTTCTAACAGTGGCCAATCCAGGTCACAAGTACCTGGCAAGATCCCAATCAGTAAATAGATCCTATGCTGCTACCACACAGTGATAAGCAGTAGCTATTTCTTAAGTCCACTCAGTTATTAAGTTTATTGACTTCTCCTCCAGGAATATGTCCAAACCTTTTTCAAATCCAGCTATGCTATCTGCCCTAACCACATCCTCTGGCAGAGAACTCCAGAACTTAATTGTGTGTTGAGTAAAAAAAAATAAAAAATAAATCTCTGATTTGTTTTGAATGTGCTACTTATCAACTTCTTGGAGTATCCCCTAGTCTTTGTATTTTTTTGAAAGAATAAATCATTAATTTATATTTACCCATTCTATTCCACTCATTATTTTATAGACCTCTATCATATCCCCTCAGCCATCTCTTCTCCAAGCTGAAAAGCCCTAACCTCTTTAGCCTTTCCTCATAAAGGAGCCATTCCATCCCCTTTATCTTTTTGGTTGCCCTTCTCTGTACCTTTTCCAATGCAACTATATCTTTTTTAAGATGCAGCAACCAGAAATGCGTACAGTACTCAAGGTGTGGCCTCACCATGGAGCGATACAGAGGCATTATAGCATTCACCATTTTATTCCCCATTCTGTTTTTAATAATTCCTAACATTGTGTTTGCATTTTTGACTATTGCTGCACACTGAGCCGACGATTTTAAAGTATTATCCACTATGATGCCTAGATCTTTTTCCTGGGTGGTAGCTCCTAATATGGAACCTAACATCGTGTAACTACAGCAAGGGTTATTTTTCCCTATGTGCAACACCTTGCACTTGTCCACATTAAATTTCATCTGCCATTTTCTGCCATCAAACTCTTCAGCCATTAGTCTTGTCTTGAGTGATGCAACAAGAAACCCTTAGTTGCCTAGTATCTGATTATTTCTTAATGCCTATATCTAATCTGATGCATTCATGGATTTATATATTTTCTTATGTCCCAGAAGAATTGCAAAATGATTGAAACCAGAAATCTGCACTTATTTTAGTGCTTTATCCTAAACTCTATAGTTCATACATCTTCTCATGATTTGGGTAAATAACTAGATATGTATATGGATATATATAGCTTACTATAGAAGTGATATTCAGTTTGAGGCTCAGTTGCTGGTTAGGAAGTATGCGTGGAACTTTTTTATTTTTAACTTTTATATTTTTAACTAAAGTGATGATTAGACTGAAGCTAAATGTCATATCTTAAAGTTAGCAACAAAAGAGATAAGGCTATGATTTCAGAAATCTGCTCTCTGCCAACATGGTTCTCTTTAATATTCAGTGTGGCGTATTGCAGATTTTAATGTTGTTATCCCCTTTAAGACGGATGAGGTAAAACAAGGAAGCATTGTAACAGCTCTATATTTAGATGGAACAGATGTGATGTCTGTGCTGTTACTTTGTGAATCTTTGACAGAGAGTTTACACCTTTCCCAAATTTACAGTTGTTTTTAATGTCTGGAAATGTAAATTTTTCAACTACTAATTGATTACAAATGCTAGCCACCTGGAAAAGAGGCATCCTATGTATGTTTTAAATGATAACTGAAGCCTATTGCAATTATGTGGCATGCTGTACATTTGTTTAATCTTCTGTACATCCTTGATCTGTTGGTAGTACAGCAGTTAAAATGCATAGGAAGAGCATCCCCATCTACAATGTTCTGCAGATGATGACAAACTGTAGCATGGTATTTTCTGGATCTGTCCAAGTTTTCTACAATTTAGCCTTCTTTTAAAAATCTTACAAATGCAATACAATTTTGTCACTTGAAAGAGAATGGCAGGAGGTCTTAGAGAGATTACAACTGTTTGAAACACACAGTTCGATGAAGCTGGAAGTTGTCAAGGGCGGTGTGATGAGCTGGATTTGATGCTTACCCCAGGTTTCATTTTTTGATTAAAATATTACTGTAATATTTTCTGGAGGATTCATGACTGTTATTGCTGCCTGTGAATCTGTAGTATGGGCATGCCATGTTTTTTTTATGTACATGTAGTTTTGTGTATATTACAGCAATCCTTCTGGATAATTTATCTTTTCGCTATAATTATAGTTCAATGATCCACTGTGGGAAAAAAAGGGGCAGGCGGGGTGATAATGAGCAAGTGGCCACATTGCGGCGATGTGCGCTTTCTCCCACTGCGGTTGCAGGTGCATGGCACACTATCGCCCCCGAAGTGCCAATGAAATAGCTGCTCTACAGGCCCCTAAATTTCCTTAACCCCACCCAAACTCGTCCACTTTTCCTAATTTGCATTTTCAACTCATGATAATGGCCCATTGTGATTTGAAAAACGACCCTCCCTTGTTTGCCTGGGGTAGCTAGGGGATTTGACAGGAACCTGCTACCTACAAGTAGCTGAATACTTTGGGATGCTTGTGAGCACTGAATTTGAAGACAGTATTTAATGATGGTGTCAATATTCAATTATTGGGGGGAGGGGACTGATATTTTTAAGGGACAGTTCGGGTACTTGCTCACTCTATGAACTTATAAAACATGGGGAAAGCAATTTTCAAAAGCTTTTACACAGATGAAAACATTGCACATTAATGGTATTTAAACCTTGAGTAAATAACGCATCCATAACCTCCCATGAAAGATTTCCAGGTTGAGGAGCAGAGTTGAGCTAAGCTGGAGAAATCTGTTCTGTGCAGTTCACTCATTGGTAGGTTGGTTTGAGAATATACATCCATATGGTGCAGGGTGGCCTAACTTCTTTATAGATAGGGATCTTCATTTTCATTTTTTAGTTAATTTTACTGGGAATTTCTCAGTATTTATTATAATGGACTCAAATAGGGAGAAAAATCAGTGGAAAAAATGAGTTGTCTTTTTCCCACTGATTTTCTTCCATTTTTTTCATTAGAATAAACACTGAAAAATTCCCAGGAAAAATAAAATAAAAACCGAAAATGAAGGTCCCTATATAAAGATTGCACCTAAAATGAACCATTTCAGGGAGGCTGAATAATGCATCTCTCCTCCTCCTGCAGCCTGAGCATACAAACACCAGCTGAGTTACTGACATCTAATTTTCATGGGACCCTTTTGTGAAGGGCACACTTCAAGAAGCAGAAGGAGATATAGAAGAAAGCACAGACGAAAACCTATACTCATTCTTTTTTCAGATAGGTAGCTATCAAATAGAATTGATATTCACCTGTCATATAGCAAATCATCTACTTAAGAAGCATGAACAAAATGTTCTAGATAATTGAGCTAGTAGTTTGTTTAATTGTTTAATAGTCCCAGTTTTATTCAGATCTTAATTCCATGCTGAAAAAGGTACTATGGAAGCATCTTACTCGGGATCTTCTGTTGTTACATATTTAAGTCAATTAAGAAACTGCTGTGCTCTTCTTTACGGGAGCCTCATTGCAGCCTCTGTAAAGCATGGGGAGAACATGCAGAACTGAAAAGTAGATTTTAGGATAGTGCTATTTAATAATGGAGTTTGGTCATAATGCAAGGTTCATATATTTTATTACAGAAAGTATAAAAATATGTAAAATATATTACAAAAAGAAAGAGAGTTAGGGATAGAAACAAAGAAACATGATGACAGAAAAAGACCATATGGCTATTTGGTATAACCATCCACAGCAACTGCTGAGCTCTGCAATCACTGCCACTCCCTCAGAAATCACCCGTACTTATCCCATGCTTTCTTGAATTCAGATACTGTCCTTGCATAAAGAATATAAGAACATAAAAGCCACCATACTGGGTCAAGCCCAGTATCCTGATTCCAACAGTGGCCAATTACTTGGCAGAATCCCAACTAGCAGAGAGATTTCATGCTATTTATGCCCAGGGATAAGCAGTGGCTTTCCCTTAGTCTACCAGGTTGATAACAGTACATGGACTTTTCCTCCAGGAACTAATGCAAACCTTTTTAAACCCAGCTACACTAACTGCATTTACTATATCCTCCAGCACTGAATTCCAGAGTGTAATTGTGCATTGTGGGAAAAAATAATTTCTCCAGTCGGTTTTAAATGTGCCATAATTAATAACTTCATGGAGTGCCCCTTGACTTTTTATTTTTTGAAAGAGTAAGCAACTGATTTGCAATTACTTGTTCTACTCCACTCATGCTTAATCAATGCTCATTAATAAAAATTTTCTTCTTGTTTTCTGTTTGAATATGTTTGTTACATACAGTATGCATCACCTAAGTTTGATTTATCACCAGTTAAAGATATAGATAGAGCCCTATTCCAGTAAGGGCCTGATTCAAGCAATCATTTTAGCTATGTAACTTTGAACATTAGATATTTGCCTGAGGCTGGAGAAAAAGAAACCGTTTATTCCTCTAAACTGTAGCGTGTCGTTCCCCGCAGCAAGCGTCTGGTCTCATTGCTAGAACAGAATTGTAGAAGCTGAGGTTTACACCTTGTCTTTGTGCTCCCCTGGTCTTGTTCTGCCTCTCATCAGTATAAACTGATGAATTAGGAGGCATGAGCAGGCCTGATGTGGTTTTGTTTGAACCTCCCTTTTGGGGACGAGTCATTTAAATTAGGAACTCAGGATTTATTCTTTCTGTACTCTCCCACTGTGGCAGAGAGAGGCTTCAAGGAGCTGATTATGTCACTTTGATGTTGAACAAGTAACTCTAAAAAGACAGTGAGTGTTTCCTTTCCCCAGCTATAATGCTGTATTGCTCGCAGCATTGCAAACATAACCTTCCAGTCTGTGGTGTGACAGTGCTAAAATCATAAGATCACATATTAAAACAATCCTATCTAGACAATAAATGCTCTCTAGCACAAACATCCATTCATACCCCAACCATTCAACTATACGCATTAAAATTTCACACCATGTATTGCACCATCCCCAAGTGATAATTTAGATTATACTGAAAATACAATGTATATACTCGACTTTAACATTTCAATGTATTAGAACACAACAAACATTTTAAACTCTTTAGAATCTTCTCACAGTGTATTTCCACAATGGATCCTTTTCATTCCAGTATTCAAAATCAAAGTCGGCATCATCCACTGGACCTATCCGACAAGGACTTCTTGTTTCACCCGTGCACTCCGGGCTTCATCAGGGAAACTCTCGCCAACAATCTGTTTCTAATCCGTTACTTATGAAAAAAGAACACCGTCAATAACAATTCTAGAATCCACAAATTTACTTCCTTTAACCCATAAAATAATGAGTTATACCTTACTCCATTGTACACTTTTCACAGCCTGGAAATTTCAACCGCCGTTCTTTAAAATACCATCTTTAATTCAAACAATCTTTCAAAGAACTGGAAAAAACCACTTCACATCCAATAATTCATTCCACTATTCTCGGTTACCAACACTGCAACCAAAGAACCAGAATTAAATGCAATGTAACAATAACTTCTGCTTACCTGAACAAACATTATTATTGGATGTGAAGCGGTTTTTTCCAGTTATTTGAAAGATTGTTTGAATTAAAGATGATATTTTAAAGAATGGCAGTTGAAATTTCCAGGCTGTGAAAAGTGTACAATGGAGTAAGGTATAACTCGTTATTTTATGGGTTAAAGGAAGTAAATTTGTGGATTCTAGAATTGTTATTGACGGTGTTCTTTTTTCATTCGTAACGGATTAGAAACAGATTTTGGCGAGAGTTTCCCTGATGAAGCCCGGAGTGCATGGGTGAAACAAGGAGTCCTTGTCAGATAGGTCCAGTGGATGATGCCGACTTTGATTTTGAATACTGGAATGAAAAGGATCCATTGTGGAAATACGCTGTGAGAAGATTCTAAAGAGTTTAAAATGTTTGTTGTGTTCTAATACATTGAAATGTTAAAGTCGAGTATATACATTGTGGGGTAGATTTTAAAAAAGGGTGCCTTCGCGTACTTTTGTAGGCGCATCAGGCGCAAACAAAAGTACGCTGGATTTTAGTAGATACGCGCGTAGCCGCGCGTATCTGCTAAAATTCTGGATCGGCGCGCGCAAGGCTGCCGATTTCGTGTAGCCGGCGCGCGCCGAGCCGCGCAGCCTACCTCCGTTCCCTCTGAGGCCACTCCGAAATCGGAGCGGCCTCAGAGGGAATTCGCTTTTGCCCTCCCCTCACCTTCCCCTCCCTTCCTCTACCTAACCCACCCCCCCGGCCCTGTCTAAACCCCCCCCTACCTTTGTCGGGGGATTTACGCCTCCCGGAGGGAGAAGTAAATCCCCGCGCGCCAGCGGGCCGCTAGCGCGCCGAGACGCGACCCGGGGGCGGTTCCGGAGGGCGCGGCCACGCCCCCGGCCGCCCCGGGCTGAAACCACGCCCCCGGGCCCGCCCCCAAAACGCCGCGTCCCGCCCCAAAAACGCTGCGCCGATCGGCCCCGCCCCCGACACGCCCCCCTCGAAAAACCCCAGGACTTACGCGAGTCCCGGGGCTCTGCGTGCGCCAGCAGGCCTATGTAAAATAGGCGCACCGGCGCGCAAGGCCCTGTTCGCGTAAATCCGGGTGGATTTACGCGAGCAGGGCTCTTAAAATCTGCCCCTGTATTTTCAGTATAATCTAAATTATCTCTTGGGGATGGTGTAATACATGGTGTGAAATTTTAATGTGTATAGTTGAATGGTTGGGGTATGAATGGATGTTTGTGCTAGAGAGCATTTATTGTCTAGATAGGATTGTTTTAATATGTGATCTTATGAATAAATGATATTTGCACAATTGGATGTATATTAATTTATGAGTTCTCTGATGTTTATGTGATTAAATTTAGAGAGAACTTAGTGTATACTTTACCCTCAGTGTGTAGTACGTGACAGTGCTAAAGCCAACAGTGAAGTGAGATTTAGAGTGAACTGTAATTTTTGTTTTGTGTAATTATTTTGTGGAGATGGAGAGGAGGTTACGTATTCTGCATTGCTCATTTGAGCAAATATTTTATTTAAAAGACTTCGATTGCATTTTTTTCAAAATGGCAGTTGTACAGTATCTCATGAGGCAGTTTATCTCCATGGGAAGTCTAGAATGTAATACATTGCAGATGACACCAAAATGTCTTTCATTGTGAATCCATAGCAGGGCTACCTCTCTGATATTACAGAGGGACATAGATAATTTAGGAAAGTAGGAATACAATTAATAGATGAGAGAGAGAGGACCAGATTTAAATGAGAAGCAAAAGTAGGAAGGGTAATGAGCGATTGCAGCTTGAGTATTGTGTGCAGTTCTACTTGCTCCATCTCAAAAAGAGATAGCAGAACTACAAAAGATGCAGAGAAGCCCAGTAAAAACTAAGGGGATGGATTGGCTCTCCTGTGACAAGACGCTGTAGCAGATTAAGTGCTTTTCAGTTTGGAAAAGAGAAGACTGAGAGAGGATAAAATCATGAATGAGGTGGAACGGGTAAATAAAGAACATTTATTTCCTCTTTCAAACAATACTAAAATATGAAGATACTCTATGAAACTAACAAGCAGCAGATTTAATTCACTAATACACTGATCCACACACACTCTCCAGGGAAATCCTCTTCTCCTTAGTGCTCCCAACTTCATTCTGGTAGACTTTCCCAGGCATGCTGTCCTTCCTCCGACACCTCCTAGCACCCTCGTCACCAGCTCTTTATGACCTTTTTTCACTGAGATTTTCTGAACTCCCAGGACCTCCTTCTTCTCAGCTCTCCTCTGAGCATTCTCTGTAAAGGGAAAGGTCCATGATGCTGCTTTGTAAAGAGATAGATCCACTCCAACTGGACTCTAGATTTTGGAATCTTCTCCCTCAAAAGCCTCCCGCTTCACATGGGAACAAGGGTTTTTATACTTTCCTAGCATTCCTTCCAATGGGGAATGGTGCTCCTCCTTAGCACATTGACACTACTCTGACATTACAGGCAAGCAAGGTCTAATGATATCTGTCATACTTCGGGCACCCAGACTAGCTGAAGCTACAGATGCCATGCAAGTGAAGGGCAAACTATTTACAGGGGGTAGAATTTGATACCCTGTTACACTGGTCAGTATTATAGAAGCATTTAAGGTATTGTTCAAGGTTCTGATTGACCCTATCTGCCTGCCTGTTAGTTTATGGGCGATAGGTGAACTAACATGTACACCAAGCTCAGGACTGCCTAAGGAATCTGGAAGCTCTCTAGCTAGGTGACTCAACTCCTATCCCAGGATTGTTGGTTTAAGTCCCATCAGCACTAACAATAGGTTGTGATCCTTTTTATTGGATGAGCATAAAAAGTTGTGTAGTACATAGAGATGTGCTTCGGGTAAAAATTTCATGTTGGGCTTCATTTCGGGGCCCCCCCCCGTGGGAATTTCATTTTTCCCTTGGTTGGGGGTTTTTTTTTCAGGGGCCCTGATTTTCGGGTTAGTGCGCACTATCGGGAGTTAGCGCGCACTAACTCAAAAATGAATTTTTCCCGAAATTTCAGAAAAAATTCAATCGTTTTTCGGTTCTCCCGAACCATTCCGAATTAGGCAATTTTGTTGACATATCCTAATTTGGGAAAAACGATTGCACATCGCTAGTAGTACATGCTCTTTAGCTGTTGAGCATTTGAACACTCCTCATACTCTCTTAGATCATTTCTCCTTTTATATACTCTATCTCGCTGTCCAATCTTTTGTAAATCTTAGTATTGCCTGCAAAAAGACAAACCTCTCCTACAGTCCTTCTGTAATATCATTTTTTAAAACTTGAAATAGAATTGGGCCTAGGACTAATCCTTGAGACACTCCAGTATTCATTTTTCTCTTTAATTTACTCCTGGGGGGACTCTGTGAAAAAACAATTTAAAATTCTGCAAAACTCTGCATACTTTATATTGGTCAAAATAACATAATATACGTGACAGTCTTTAATGTAATACAGAAAAATGTTATTACTTAAAGATGCAGAGTTTTAAATATTTTGAGCAGAATTTCCCAGAAGTTCACTGTAGGAGTGTCCCTTCCACCCTCTCTATTCCCCTGGCCAGATTCCTTTCACTTTGTCCTTTCAGACTCCAGCTCCTCCACCTGCCACTATCTCTCCCCTCCTGCTTTATGCTCAACCCCTTCCACTCTATGTCCATTCCCAGAGTTTGATCCCTCATGGTATTGCCCCTCACACAGGCTCCCTCTGTCCCTCTCTCTCTGTCTGTCTCTCACACACACACAAGCTCCCTTTCTCTAGTGCACATACATACTCCCTCATACAGGCTCCCTCTCTCTCTCTTGCACACATACCCACACAGGCTCCCTTTCTCTCTAACACATACACCCTCACATAGGCTACTTTCAGTTTTGCTAGTTTCATGCAAACCCTCTCTTCTGTAAATAGAGTAATATCTACCTCTCTGCCATATGAATTCCTGCCAACTATCAGTGTTCCTTCTCCAATCCTCTGGTGGGTAGTAAACAAAAGTGTTCATCATTTCTGATTTTTCTTTGTTATTCTCCACATATTCCTCCTTTTTACCTCTATACTTCCTCGTTTCTTTAACATATTTGAATAAAAGACCTAGCCAACCTGTTTTACTTCATTAGCTCTTTCTCAAGCTTTTGCTATCCTGACTACCCCTCAGGTTTTCCAGATATTCTTCCACGTCCTCCTCTTTCTGGAATCTCTTTTACTATTTCAATATTAACTTTTTTGCCCTTACCTTTTCAGCCTTGTCTCTTAAAGATTTCTTTTTCCTTTTATCTGTTTTCCTACTATAAATGTAGCCCCTGCCCCAACTTCTTGGTGACAGGGGCACATGTGAGAGATCGTGGGCCATTGCAGCTCCCATGCATCCCGGTTCTTTCTACACAGAGGGGGAAAAGGACAAGTCTTTCAACACCCTTAAGGGTTGTCTGGAGATGCTTTGCAATAGCCCAGTGGGAAAAACAGACACCACCACTGTAAGTTTCAAAATAAAATTCTTTATTGTTAAAATATAATTGCCGGTGAAAATCATGTGGTATACATTTGTTTGTGCATAGTCAGTACTGAAAAATAAAGTTCCAAAAATCACAGTCTTACTTAATAACACATCAACAGGCCCTGGTAGTAGGTACTTGTAAAGAAAACTCTCCCTAGGCAATTTTCCTGGTGGTACTTAAGGATGTGCATTATTTTAAGTGAATAACATATCCAAACCAAAAATGGCCTTGCACGAAAATACTCAAAAGATCTTGGATATTTTTGGTTTGGTTTAAAAAAAAATTCAAAAAGGGCATCCCTGAGGCCCTCCATCCCCCTCCTGTCCCCCAAGACAGCCACAGGTCCTTGACCTACCTAGCTGGACTGAGCCGAACCAGGGCCTCCCTAGGCTCTTCTCCCACCCCTGAAAGAATATTGTGGGGCCCAAGCCTATGCAGCTGGGTTGAAGTGGGCCAGCTAGGGCCTCCCCTGGACCCTCTTCCCCCGGAAATGTTTTCTGGGGCCAGGGACCTTCCCAGCCCCCACTTATCCCCTTCTGTGAGATCCACAAAATGAAAAAGGCAGGAGTGATGCCCACTCACCCCTGCTCTGCCTTTCAAAGATTTAAAAATGATTCCAGCATCCCTGATGCTGGTACTGAAGTCACATCACTTCAATGTCTGGCCCAGAAGTGGTCAGTGCCATTTCCATTCAACTTAATGGTGTTTAGTGTACCTGAGAGAAGCACCAATTTGATGTCACTTCAGCAACCGTATCGGGGGTGACTTGGCTTGGCTCAATCCAGATGGGTAGGCTTAGGCCTCATGGCTGTCCTGGGGTTGGAGGGCCTTGGTGATGACCATGTTGGTCATTTTTTATTTGTTTTATTCGAATCAGAAAATTAACTATTAAACTCTTGTGTTTGGCCAACCATGGGATAGGCCTGTGACCGGCCAATCTCCTGGACTCACCCCCTTATGGCTCCCCCCCCCCTCCCCATTAGCATGGGACTAAGTAGGTCTTAACTTTGTGTGGTGGTGCTAAGTTGCAGGTTGGCAGGCTTCAGTAGTCAAGATGGGGATAAGCAGGAATGATACATCTTGTGGCAGCACACAATAGTGAGGGGAGCAGAACTGCTATGGAGGTGAGGATAAAGACAAATAAGGGAGAGATCAAAGATTAAAAGAGGATATTGGAAGGGGACAGAGAGAGAGGGAGGCAGAATTGGGAGGGGAGAATGACACAGATGTCATGGGGATGAAGAGAAAAGAGAGGTCAGTATACCGCAGAGGAATATTGTAGCCCATTAAAGGTACCCTCGGTTGGCTTCAGTATAATTCATACTCACAGTAAATATTTGGATTAAAATGCAGGTAGTATCAAACTACTATCACTATTTATTTACAAAATATATTTTTAATTAAAATATTTATAACCCAAGTATAATGAAACAATCATGCTAAGCAGATAAAAATGTAACATACATCAGTGTTTCCCAACCCTGTCCTGAAAGCACACATAGCCAGCTGGGTTTTCAAAATTGCCACAACGAATATGCATGAGATAGATTTGCAATGTATGCAGATCTATCTCATGCATATTCATTATGGATATCCTGAAAACCCAACTGGTTAGGTGTGCCTTCAGGAGGGGATTGGGAAACGCTGACATGGATAGTTATAAGATACATAAAACACAATATAACATAAATATTTATAAAATACATAAAAATACAACTAAAATAGAAATGACAGGACAAAAACCAGATATTAAGTAATTATGAAATCTACATAAACATTCACCATATTAGATACTGTATCAATTGCAATGTGTTTCATTTCAATGCCTCATGAAAGAGCAGAGCCTTTAAAGATTTGCAAAACATTCCACAGGTCTGGGCCAACTACAGAGAAGGCCCAAGGACATGTCGCAAGAAGATGTATTTGTTTAACACCAGGCACTGTCAGTAACAGCTCACCTGCTGACCAAAGCTGATGAGATGGCTCATATTTGGAGACAAAATCTCACAGGTAACCAGGGCCCTCCAACCTGATTGCCTTAAAAGCTAATGAGAATATTCTTCTAGAACTACACATTAAACAGTACACAGATACACATAAGAGAGCGTTCTTGCTCCTGGGAGCTAACATTCTAGTCAAGATACACAGATTAGACGAAGAAGAAGCTTCAGGAAATGTATTTATAGTTAACATGGTTAAAATCAACAAGGGGGGCAGGGTGGGGAAAGCCAGGGTTTAAAAAAAGCAACATCAAACGTGAGGAATGTAAGATGTTCTGAAACAAAATTCTTTGATCAGAAATAAAAGTGTGGTTGACCCTCTGTAATGTAGTTGCCGAAAAAAATAGAATAAAATAAATAAAAATAGGAACCTCAGAAATCCGGTTAGTGTTCATCTTTATGGATAAACTTTGTGGAGATAATTGTGAATAACTGTTTCTCTAGACCATTCAAAAACTGAATAACATTTTCTTTATCAGGTGAAATATCAACATCATTTACAAAATCAACATCATTTCAACATCTGTTTTCAAACAGGGCTAAATTTAAAGCTCCTGTTTACCATTCACAAACAAGATGCAATTATTGGGATCCACTAGTAAATTAGATGGGGCTTGGATATAGAAAATATTACGCTGCCGTCCTTTATTAAAGCTGGAGGGCTTCCTCTTTCAGGCAAAGTTGAACTGATTTTCATACTTCTAACGCAGCCCTCGATGGCTGACTGAGCAAGTGATTGAAGAGGCGCTGAGGGGCGTGGTGGATGCTGCCATCTGCCATTTTGGCAGAGCCCCATTAATTTGTTTTTCACTTCACTGATCCATTAATGTAATTTCCTATTTCCTAAAACAGCCACCTCCTTTTAACATAATTACATTTTTATGTGACTAGGAAGCAATGAATATTGAAATAGTAAAAAATGCAGAAGCGTTTTCCATTTATTCAGTTTGGCATTGGAGGAGCTATGTCTACATTCATGACTTTAATAAGGCACTTACACGTGACTGACTCAAAAGTTGAAATGTTTACATCCTCCTTTTGGGTGCATAGTGAAAACCTGGGGTTCTGTATCTAACTCACCTTTTCCTAGGGTCACCTTTGAGGCCTGCAGAAGGCGTCTCCAGCTTTGCTGAAACCCCAGAACAATCAGAGGACCAGAGATATCTCTGGGAGGCCAAGGGAAGACTTACCCACATTTTGACAAAGCCCAATGTCCACACCAGTTCTTGGTTCCAAAACACATTTTATTTGTAAATCCAAATGTAGGTAGGATAGCTATAGGTGAAATCTGCAGTAAATAGATGGATACAGTCCAGCAAGAAACCACAAAAATGGTAAATCCTCACTCTTCAGTTACTCTTCTTAGAGTTGGAAGGATCCCACTCACAACCTTTAGCCCCAAAGCCCTTGGGGCAGCATATCAAAAATACAGTTTTCTTTCCTGGAGCTTTCCCAGTAAAGAATTCCATCCTTTTTTTTTTTTTTTAATAAACTTCCTTTCTCTGGTAGGCAACCAAATATCTAAACCCCAGCCTTGGAATTTTACTCAGTTCCTCACTGCTAATCCTCGAAGGGGCCTTGAGAGCCCCTTCCAAGGCTCTCTCCCTAAAGATGCCTGGGGGACATCTTATATAGAATCTCACCAAACCCATCCCCATTGGGGGAATGCTCCTCCCACTTCATACTACCTTGATATCTCACTCTATCACTCACTCTCAGACTGACACTTATCACATCCTCCCTTATTTTTCCCTCTCCCTTGAGGAGAGGTTTGCACTGTGCAAGAACTCTGTGGTTGACAGAACTCATTGACCTTCCAATGAACCTAGAGAGCACTGTCTCTCTAAAAACTCATTAATAACCCCTGGGTAGGCTCGCATATAGACTCCCAGTAATGTTTTATTTTCTCTTATTTGGGTAGTTTGGGACTGTGTTACGTTTGTTGGGGTGAACAACACTTAGCTGAGCTCCAACCACCTTTATAACTATTTATTTAACGCAGGGAACCAGAATACTAAATGAAATATTATACATCATAACATCATAAAACAGGTACATATGAAAGAATCAACATGAAAAATAATAGAGAAATTAAAAAAATTTAAAGAAAGGCCCATACAAATGAAAAAATAAACCAGAGACCTTTCACATTTAAGGACTGGAATTTACATCATACATAATATCTTGTCCAGACAGTTATAAACCGAGGTATCCCCCCACAAAGCATATTTTATGTATTCCAATCATGCAGCTTCTGCCTTAGTGACCTTCCAATGTTCTATCTGTGGAGTAGACTTTCAATAAAAGACAATTGTTAATCGAGCCACCTGAAGTATATGGGATACAAAGATCTTAGTTTTCTTGTTCAAAGACTGAGTAACCTATAGCCTCTATAAGCATAATTTGTGTGTCAGATCCAAGGTTTCCCCAATAATAAGCAATTGTACTTCTCTCCAAAAACACCATGCAAATTCACTTGACCACCTCATATGAATGTAGGAACCAACAGGATGACAACCACACCAACATAATGGGATAGAGTTACTAAAATGCTTCAACCACATTTCTGAGCCTGTAACAGAAGGGACATTGCATGTCAAGTGGACCAATTTAGAAAATCATCCACGCTCAACCTCCTTCAAATTGAATAAAATTTTGTGTGGATGTTTGCTAGGGCCTCAAACAAAACTATGCAAAGTTTATGGATTTCTATTGGTTCAAGAGCTAGAAGCAGCTGAATGAAGACCACGCAACACAAAACAGCCACATTGTCCAGGTACTGTAGCCAAACAGCCCCTGCTAGGGCTTGACATTTTGTGCATAAAAGGGTGCTCTATCAAATGACATTACAAAGAAAAAAATTAAAAACTACACAGTAGAGATATTTGCACCCAAAAAATGGCAACACTTTGCATAAAAAGGTGACATCTAGTCTTAATGTAACCATATCTTTGCTTCCAGTTGGCTGGAAAGCCTCCTAGTGAAAATCCTAGATGTACTTCATATGCCATGACTACTGATCCAGTTATGGCCTACATCGAAGCAATCAGGAGCAATGAGGAGTCAAAATAGGCCTTAAATTTCTTTTGTAAAATTGTTCACTTACTTTGCTGGCCCATAATAAGGGAGGCAAGCTCATGTTAGATTCCAAACTTTGCACTGGAACGTACCACTAGAGGTTGTACTAATCCACAAAATTTCAGGCCCCTGAGAAGTGTTGTTGGGCTTCTGCACCTGGACAAAATGGCTATTTTAGGTTGCACGGAGCATGGTACTCAGAGGTGACCTCCATTCAATTGCCTCTAGCTAGCCAACCTATGAAGAGCCAGGTGAAAAATGTTTTGTTTGAGACCCTAAAGAACATCTGTACAAAGTTTTGTTCAACTTGGAGGAGGTTGAGTGTCGACTCCTGGTCCACTTCATATGGAATGACCCAGTAATGTAAAATGAGCAAGCCAGCCTGGTGGATTCAACAGGGTGCTGGCGTGACACCAGGGAAGGAACAAGAGTTCTTATGGCAACTATCAAGGGACATGTAGAGTTCCACATTAGTGCCTTACACCCACTAGGTGAGATCTCAAATTAACTGATGTTTGATTTGACCAGATTGAAGTGGAATCATTCACAGGTTTACTGCTGCCATGCACAGATTCCCCAAGGATTCCCCCGAGCTGCGTTTTGGTTGTCATCCCTGTACATAATAAGTAGAAAGCATGGAACAAACTGCTTGAGCAGCCAGCCTGACTTTACTTATATAATTGTGTGCCATTTCTTTAATTCCTGTTGTAGAGAATACAGGTAAAAGGCTGAATCAGCACAAGTGTGATACTTGTGAAAAGCATGGTCATTCATCAAGGCTTCAAATTTAGCTCAGTGTTTCCCAGCCTTTTCACGCCCAAGGCACACCTACATTAATAGAAATGTCATGTGGCACACCCCAACCTCTACCGAGCAGGCAACGTGAATATGGATTAGGATCATGGGCAAAAGAAGTTAGGAAAGAACAAAGAGCCCCACTAGTCTATCTTGCAAATTTTAAAAGAAAGGGAGAAAGGGTTGAACCAGGATAGACCAGCTCCCTCTATGTACAAGTGCAGGAGAAGAGTTAATGTGGTGCAGGCAGCTGACTCAGTTATCTGGCTACTGCATCCCAACATTCAAAGTGAGTCATATCCAGTGTTTGCTTTCTGTCTCCCTAAGCCTGAGGATAAGACAGGCTAGAAGGACTTGGATGGAGATGAGGAGGTACAATGTGCAATTTGTAGATTGCACATAGTGTTTCCAAAATATCCATGCCCTGCATGTCGCCTGTTAATTATCACACTCTGTAGCTCATTCTGTAGCGAGGAGGATGAGATATGCATGATTGCACACATTTTCAGAAAGGAGCTACTACAAGTTTAAGAGCTGCCTTTGGTGTCTTTTGTTGCTGTGAAGTGCTGAAAGCAGAGCAGGTGCTGGCCTGGATCTGAACTTCAGGCAGTGGTGACTTTTCCGTTGCAAACCTGATCAAGTCTGAAGGCACACTGGTTGGGAAACTGCCCTAGTTAAAGGCCATTCTTTTATCTTGTATAAATATTCATAATTCAACTAACGTTAAAAAACAAAAAAAGCTAATTATTGTATTCGCTCATCTCATGCTTGCCAGAGAAGCCTGGCTTTGTAAGAAAGAACTGGAAACCTAATTGTATTAGGTGTTTTTGAAAGCTGTGTGACTGGAGAGTAGCTAGGGTTGAAGCCATAACAATTAGCACTACTGATCACAACTTTCAAACTTGCACTAATTGCACCTTTCATCCAAGCATGTTATCAGGTGTCCTAAATATGCTTGCATGTTATTCCTCAGAAATGTAAAATGTGCAGCTGTTTTGAATATTAAATATGGTTTTTATAACAATTCCATTTTTCTAGTGAAAAGAATCTAGTGAAGGGTTGTGCAGAGAAATACTTTGTGTTTTGTTTTCTAATTTTTTTTGTTTCAGTCCTTTTATGTTAAATTTGATTTTGTTTCAGTCGTTTCTTTTCTGTTACAGTCTACGAGCATCTCCCTCCTCTGTGCTCATGGACTATAATATAAACAAAAAGATCTCCTCCTCAGCATTTGTCCCTGCCTGTTCTCCCATGGTCTTCCTGGCTCAGTATTTGCTCCCTACCAATGGAGCTCATCCCATGGTTGCCAACCCACCACTACCCATTCCCCTTCTCTCCCTCCTCTTTTCTTCCACACTCCTCTCCCCCTAACTGTGGCAGTTTTAGGACTCCTTCTTCCTCTGTGGCCACTGGAGGAGTGGACTGACCATCTCTGCTCCAATTTGGCTGCTAGCAAGATGGGCTCCATCAGTGGCCTGGACTATCTTGCTTCCCCCCTTCAGCTGCTGATGGGATGGTTTTATTTATTTATTTATAAACATTTGGGGGCCCATTTTAAGCCTCTGTGCAGCTTGGCTAGTTAGCCGGATAATCATATCTGGCTAACTAGCAGGGTATATTCAGTGGCATGGTCACGAAACGGATAATACCCGGCTATCTTAAAGTTAGCTGGTTATGTCTAACTGGCTAACTTTCGGACAGCCCTATAGCCTGATCAGAGTTAGCCACATTACTTATGCAACTAACTCTGCTCTACCCAGAAATGCCTCCCGCCCATCCCCAGCACGCCCCCGACTTATGTGGCTAGAATGTAGCGGCATACGCGCGGATAGCCATTTAGATGGATAACTTTTCCGTTATCCGTCTAAATGGCTTTTTGAATATCAACCTCTTGATATTCTGCCATTTTCCAAAGTAGGTCTCAAGGCAGACTACAACAAATGTAATTGAAGAGGCTTTGAATAGTTTACAATCAGAATCAGACATTACAACTAACATAGCATTAGGATCCAGCTTATAACTTGGTGTCCTTGTTGTATTTTTGTTGTGTATAGCAAAGTCCCTAGGCAGGAGTTCAGGTGGTAGTGGTAGGGGCCAGGTTAAGTGTCTCTGAAGGGAAGGCCTGGCTAAAAAGCCATGGTTTAGATTTTTCCTGAACGTAAGGTAGCATGGTTCCAAGCGCAGGGTTATGGGTATTTTGTTCCAAATGTTTGGTGCGTCAAACCTGAAAGCTCGAAGTCTTGTGCAGGACAATCTGGAAAAGGTCAGTGGAGGAGAGGAAAGAAGCAGCATTTGAGAGGAGCAGAGTTCCCCTGAGGGTGCGTATGGGGATGGAAGTTGGGTAAGGCGCTCAGGGACCTGTTTATTCAAGCATTTGAAAACAAAGCGGCTCGGGCGATCTCCCTTCACTTATACACATGAAAACGAAACACCGATAAAATTAAAAAGAAATTTTATTAAGTCAATTTTTTTTTTAATGTTGCTTTCAAATGACTCAAAAAACACCTCATTTCACTGGTGTTTTGTATCATTTGAAAACAAAAGCCTGTTTTCTGTCTAGTATAACAAGTTCTGAGGTTGGGTCCAGTGATCCTTAGTTTATTTATCTGCATGAACCAAAGCAGGGAATAGCTGGGAGAATCACTTGTTACTTCACGAGCACAAATTATTTAAAACGTTCTTTGTAAGTAACATGTCTTCTGTACTGACTGCAGATGTCATTGTTTATTCAGATCACATACCTTAAATTGGTGACAGTTTACTTTTAAACATTCTTTACCTGTGGATGATCTGCAGGAAAAGTGTATCAATGATGTAAGTTTTAGAAATCAGCATTTTTGTCATTTTCAAAAAACACTTGTATGATGGTTAATATTTAATTAAATCCGACTTGTCGCAGAGCTAGAGATCATTTTGGTTTTTTCCTCTTCCCTCTTTTTTTCCCAAGCGGAACAATCTTTTTTTTCTCCTCACTGTTCCTCTTAAAAAAAAAAAATGGAAGCAGAAAGGGAGCAATGCTAGTGTTTGTTTATTTTTTTAATTATAGCATTTTACGCTTTTGAATTTGAAAGAGGATTTGACTACAGACCTGCAGTATTTTTGTATCAGTGTGGGCCAATGGTGCATGGATTATATAGACAACACTGTGCCCTTTTTCTCATGTACAAGGGCGTATTATGTTCATAAAAACATATAATTTGTTGTACTAAAAATGGCTGAGTAGAGGGTTTCAAACTGTAGGCTTGTGTGGTTAGGAAGGGCACTTTCTCGGGACCAGGGCTTCAAAATTCCACTTCCTCTCACCTGGGATCAGTGGATTTTCAAAAATGGAGGAAAAGCTTTCAGGGGGGCGGTGGCATTTTCTACCCAAAATAGGAACCTGGAGGAGGAGCCTGTGGTATGCGTCAGCAGAGATACAGGGAAGAGAATGAGAAGTGGGGAGGAGCGTGAGAAGGCTACAGGTGAGGGGTGGTTTGAGGGGAAGGGAGAAGGGGAAGGGAACGAGGATGTGGTGGGGGAAGACGTGTGGCAAATGAGAATGAAAGGGCTGCAGGGAAGGGGAGTAGAGAGTACTGCAAGTGGGGGTGCAGGGAAGAGAGGGGAGAGAATGCTGCACCATGAAAGGTGTAGGGTGCAGGAGGGAAGGGAGAAAATGAGAGCGCTGAAAGCAAGAGGAGAAGAGAGTACAGTTTTATGTTGAGTAATGGAGGAATGTTTAAATCCCTGCTCAGGATTACATCTAAAACTGAAGTTCTTTTATATGTGTAGCATTTACTGCTATTTCTGATTGGTTTCAGCATCTAGGGGGTTTTTTTTTTTTTTTTGCATCTTTGGGATCCTTCCCCTGCTATATCCCTACCTTTTTGTGGGCTGTGGCTCAGGGATATAAAATTCCTCCTGAGCCTGTGATCAGGGTCATTGCCTCTCCCAAGAGGATAGATCAAGCAGGGTCCGTCTCCTTCCCTGGTGGATGGTGCCCAAGGAGAGTGGAGGTTTTGAGAGTAGAAGAGTACTAGAGTTTTGGAAAATCTTTGGATGTCTGAACCAGTTTTCTGAGAGAAGGGCAACCCCCAATATCTTGAAGAGCTGGGTTCTTCATCTTTTACTTTTGTGACCAGTTGACAGCAGAAGTTGGAGACTGTGGAGTTTTGGTGACTTTGAGATTTTTGGGAGAGACTATTGCAGTTATCTGTTGGAAGACTTGTTTTTGAATAAGGGGACTGCCATCTTTCCATCCCTTGTTTCATGTTGAAACTTGAGAAGTTATTCTATCCTGCAGGGGAAGGAATTCTAGAGTTGGACACTGGTTCAGTTGGGAGAAGAACAAGTAGGGATTTACCATGGACAAAGAGACTATTGCCTTCATGGGTATGAATTGAATTTCCTGATGCTATTTTTTATCCATACTGGCCTGGATTTTGATTTTCAAACTTTAAGTAAAATTTTCTTTGAATACCATTCTTGGATTCTGCGCTTAGTTTGCTACCTGAATTACCAGTGGGAATATGTCCCACCTGACAATACCACTGGCCAGTGATCTGGAAGGGAGGGGTGAGTGCGATTTCGATTACTGTATCCATACGACTGCACCAGGTGGCCCAAGAGGTTAATCCTCCCCCACCACTGGATGAACCCCAGCGTCTCCAGGGGCTCTTGTGAAGCTTGTGTGAGAAAAGGAGAGGGCCAGGACATAGAAGAGCTTGCCTGGGGAACCTGGTGACCCCCTAAATTCACTGCACCCCCATGAAGGGAAGGTTAGAAAAGAAAATCCAAACAGTTTAGTTGTTCTTCACTTCTCAACACAGAACTTTGCTGATTAGAATTAGTTAAAGTACAGTATAATCTACTAGTGAGGGAAATATTGAAATATTGCCTCTGAAGATCACAATTCTCTCATGAGGAACCAATATATTTCATTATTGAAAAAATATAGCAGTCTACAAGCAAACATGTAAAACAATTTTATGTTCACAGGAATCCCCTGACAGACTATTATTACTGGTCTTAAAGCAAAGTCACTTTATTATAAAAGCCAGTATATATACTTTAAAAAAATCCACTTTTTCTTTCACAAAAATAAATTAGTCTGTAACTCATTACAACAAAACTCACGGTACATCTTGCAAGTGGTTCCACCTTTCATGAGATAATACAATTGTCATCTAGCCGCAGCATAGGAGGTGATTCACCAATGCTTCTTACTGAACATCCAAATAGATGAGAGCCAGAACTGCTATTATCCCTTCTCTTAGGTGAGCAATCCTGCAGCTTTTGTGCAGAACTGGGTGAGCAATGAATGATAGGGATGTGAATCGTTTTTCAACGATTAAAATTATCGTCCGATAATGTTAATATCGTCTTAAATCGTTATAGAACACGATACAATAGAAATTCTAACGATTTATCGTTAAAAATCGTTAAATCGTGTTAGTGCGCACTAAATCGAGTTAGTGCGCACTAACTCCCCGTTAGTGCGCACTAACTCGATTTAGTGCGCACTAACTGAAAATGATACAAATAAACACTTTCCAGGTCACTGAAGGTCAGTTAGGAATGAATATGTGTTCCTATTGGCTGGCTGCCCTCTTATCTATTGATGTTACCAAGGTTACCACTGAGGTGATGGTTGGGGGGATGGGAAATGGAACTGGAAACTAACGAACACCAACAGAAAATGAAACAAAGTGTTCACACTTCCCAGGTCAGTAAAGGTCACTTAGGAATGAATATGTATGTATGTATTCCTATTGGCTGGCTGTGCTCTTATCTATTGATGTTACCAAGGCTAACACTGAGGTAATGGTTGGGGGGATGTGAAATGGAAACAGTTGGAAGCTTGACAAAAAAAGTAATGTAATGATCAGCACTCACGTGACTAGAACTTGTTTGTTTATTATTTTTGTTAGCAGGCACCTGAAATGCTAGTGCATGTTGAATTTGCCAATCACTGTGCATTTTAGAAAGGTGGTCCTGGCTGGAACTGTACACAGTTCAAATATATGTAATTGATTGTTGGTAAGTGTATTTTTTAAGTAGCCACACTGGCACAAGTATGTTTACTTTTCCTCCTACTTAACTCACTAGCTCAGCTTTGTAAGAAGGGCTTCTCTGCTTGTGTGTTGTTTTTGTTTGGTGTGAGGAGAGCAGAAACATCAGATCTTTATTCAATCTACTACAGTCATCTCTTACAGTGCCCTATCCCTATTAATACCAGGAGTGTTGTGATCTTCCTGCACACAGTGCCCTAACCCTGATACCAGTCTGAGACAGCTCCCTCCCTGCATTACTAGTGAGAGGCTGGCTTCACAGACAGGGGGGAGCTGCCTGACCCTCACTCCTGACTTCCCCCATGTCCCAGCTAGTGAATGGTGTGTGGGTGAGGGGTGGGGGAGGAGGATGGTGAAGTCTGAGACAGCTCCCTCCCTGCATTACTAGTGAGAGGCTGGCTTCACAGACAGGGGGGAGCTGCCTGACCCTCACTCCTGACTTCCCCCATGTCCCAGCTAGTGAATGGTGTGTGGGTGAGGGGGGGGGAGGATGGTGAAGTCTGAGACAGCTCCCTCCCTGCATTACTAGTGAGAGGCTGGCTTCACAGACAGGGGGGAGCTGCCTGACCCTCACTCCTGACTTCCCCCATGTCCCAGCTAGTGAATGGTGTGTGGGTGAGGGGGGGGGGGGAGGATGGTGAAGTCTGAGACAGCTCCCTCCCTGCATTACTAGTGAGAGGCTGGCTTCACAGACAGGGGGGAGCTGCCTGACCCTCACTCCTGACTTCCCCCATGTCCCAGCTAGTGAATGGTGTGTGGGTGAGGGGGGGGGGGGGGGGGGAGGAGGATGGTGAAGTCTGAGACAGCTCCCTCCCTGCATTACTAGTGAGAGGCTGGCTTCACAGACAGGGGGGAGTTGCCTGACCCTCACTCCTGACTTCCCCCATGTCCCAGCTAGTGAATGGTGTGTGGGTGAGGGGGGGGGGAGGATGGTGAAGTCTGAGACAGCTCCCTCCCTGCATTACTAGTGAGAGGCTGGCTTCACAGACAGGGGGGAGCTGCCTGACCCTCACTCCTGACTTCCCCCATGTCCCAGCTAGTGAATGGTGTGTGGGTGAGGGGGGGGGGGGGAGGATGGTGAAGTCTGAGACAGATCCCTCCCTGCATTACTAGTGAGAGGCTGGCTTCACAGACAGGGGGGAGCTGCCTGACCCTCACTCCTGACTTCCCCCATGTCCCAGCTAGTGAATGGTGTGTGGGTGAGGGGGGGGGGAGGAGGATGGTGAAGTCTGAGACAGCTCCCTCCCTGCATTACTAGTGAGAGGCTGGCTTCACAGACAGGGGGAGCTGCCTGACCCTCACTCCTGACTTCCCCCATGTCCCAGCTAGTGAATGGTGTGTGGGTGAGGGGGGGGGAGGATGGTGAAGTCTGAGACAGCTCCCTCCCTGCATTACTAGTGAGAGGCTGGCTTCACAGACAGGGGGGAGCTGCCTGACCCTCACTCCTGACTTCCCCCATGTCCCTGCTAGTGAATGGTGTGTGGGTGAGGGGGGGGGGGGGTGAGGAGGATGGTGAAGTCTGAGACAGCTCCCTCCCTGCATTACTAGTGAGAGGCTGGCTTCACAGACAGGGGGGAGCTGCCTGACCCTCACTCCTGACTTCCCCCATGTCCCAGCTAGTGAATGGTGTGTGGGTGAGGGGGGGGGGAGGATGGTGAAGTCTGAGACAGCTCCCTCCCTGCATTACTAGTGAGAGGCTGGCTTCACAGACAGGGGGGAGCTGCCTGACCCTCTCTCCTGACTTCCCCCATGTCCCAGCTAGTGAATGGTGTGTGGGTGAGGGGGGGGGGGGGGGGGGGGGAGGAGGATGGTGAAGTCTGAGACAGCTCCCTCCCTGCATTACTAGTGAGAGGCTGGCTTCACAGACAGGGGGGAGCTGCCTGACCCTCACTCCTGACTTCCCCCATGTCCCAGCTAGTGAATGGTGTGTGGGTGAGGGGGGGGGGGAGGATGGTGAAGTCTGAGACAGCTCCCTCCCTGCATTACTAGTGAGAGGCTGGCTTCACAGACAGGGGGGAGCTGCCTGACCCTCACTCCTGACTTCCCCCATGTCCCAGCTAGTGAATGGTGTGTGGGTGAGGGGGGGGGGGGAGGATGGTGAAGTCTGAGACAGCTCCCTCCCTGCATTACTAGTGAGAGGCTGGCTTCACAGACAGGGGGGAGCTGCCTGACCCTCACTCAAGCAGAGAAGCCCTTCTTACAAAGCTGAGCTAGTGAGTTAAGTAGGAGGAAAAGTAAACATACTTGTGCCAGTGTGGCTACTTAAAAAATACACTTACCAACAATCAATTACATATATTTGAACTGTGTACAGTTCCAGCCAGGACCACCTTTCTAAAATGCACAGTGATTGGCAAATTCAACATGCACGTGTCTGCTAACAAAAATAATAAACAAAGAAGTTCTAGTCACGTGAGTGCTGATCATCACATGTCAAGCTTCCAACTGTTTCCATTTCACATCCCCCCAACCATTACCTCAGTGGTAACCTTGGTAACATCAATAGATAAGAGCACAGCCAGCCAATAGGAATACATATTCATTCCTAAGTGACCTTTACTGACCTGGGAAGTGTGAACACTTTGTTTCATTTTCTGTTGGTGTTCATGAGTTTCCAGTTCCATTTCCCATCCCCCCAACCATCACCTCAGTGGTAACCTTGGTAACATCAATAGATAAGAGGGCTGCCAGCCAATAGGAACACATATTCATTCCTAACTGACCTTCAGTGACCTGGAAAGTGTCTATTTGTATCATTTTGAGTTAGTGCGCACTAACTCGAGTTAGTGCGCACTAACGGGGAGTTAGTGCGCACTAATCGGAAAAAACGATTTTTAACAATTTTTCAACGAAATAATCGTGCCAAACACGATTTTCTTCTCCTGCCACACGATTTCTATCGTTAAGACGATATGGAAAACGATTCACATCTCTATGATTCTTCACAATTTTCGTCATTAAGGTATTCAGGCCATAAAGTTCAATACCTTACCAGACTCCTACAATGAAGAATAGCCATGCTGACAGGGTCTCGCTTTTTCTGGGATTTTTCTGACTGAGCAGGTGAAATTTGGAAGCTGGACTGGTTGGGAAATACTCACTAGAAGCTGCATCACATTCCATGAACTCGCACATCTGTGAGGGTCCTCATGGAGATGAATTCTAGTGCTGGCAGTCCCCACTCCCTGCGCTTTAGTACTTTTATTATTTTTACTCACAATTAAATATTAATTTAAAAACAGTATATACATATATGATTATCCCAATAATCAGATAAATAAAAATCCATCCCACTTCTAACTTAGAGTATATTATTGAACTATGTTACCATATAAAACTGGCACCCTATAGATAATTTAGAAACCAGACATATTTTGTGCCTAACTGTAAACCGTTGTGATGGTGCATTACTAAACGACGGTATAGAAAAGCTATAAAATAAATAAATAAAGGCTATGCAGGGGTGGTGAAGGTAAATCAGAACTAGGAAAGCAGAGAGACAGAGAGGGCCCATCCTATGTCACCACTTAAGACTATAATTTGCCACCTTTTTTCTCCAAGCACACACACTAGATACTTCTGGCACAGTCTCAGCCAGGGGTTTCTAGGGATAGATTGTACCAATATCGACTTTCAGCAGAGGACAGTACTGGGCATTAGGCATAGGCAGTGCCATCTTGCAATTATACAGTGAGTTAGACAGACATATGATCTTGGTTAAGCAATTTAGATTGTGTATTAAAACATTATTTTGAATGTAGCACCCCTGCGGGGAGAAGGCCACACTTCAGCCCTGCAGAACACTGGACCACTTGGTGCAAGTTAGGGAGCACAGGTTCTGTGAGTTGGGGGCAGGAATATGCCTGCAGAGCCACTAAGAGGTTCACATAGTCCACCCCCAAAATTGTTCCAAAACAGAAAGAATGTTTCAGCAGATACAAGAAAGATCCAAATAAATCCAGAAGGTAGGAAAGAAAATCATGAACAGCTCACAGTTCTTTCAAAAATCACAAATTACTGGAGCAAACAGAAATCTTATGCTGCTTAAGTCCTCTCAAATCACTGAATATCTTACAATTTATTTCCAAAGGGGGTTTTCTTTCTGCTTAAAACCAGGGAACAATAAAAGTATCCTACTTAAGTTTCCATGTGTACTCATAAACTGGTTGACTAGCCCAAGACAAATCTTCCCACTGGTTTCTGATAGTCAGATGTTCTTGAGTTGATCTTGCCACTTGTAGCAGACACTCTTTTTCTTCTATGGACCACAAATCTGCAAGCCCAAGCTAGGCCCCAGTTCCTTGCTTCGCTCCCTGACTCCTAGCAAGAGCACTCCAAGCACAACTCTCATGATTCCATCTAAGCCCTCAAGATCTCCTCCCAATGCCTTGTGGAAGCAGCCTTTATATTCCCCTTTGCCCATCCCCTTTGTCATTCACTGCTCACATGAATTCCCTCTGAATTTCTCATTGCTGGAAAATTCTTTGAAGCAAGGGCTATCCACCCTACATTAATGAAAAACTAAAATCAATCAATAGTTGCAGTGTTCTGGGTCCTTTTGTAGTAGGGCAGCATATAAATCCAAAATGTAAAGTAACCATAAGGCATTTTTATACACATCTAGCCCCCACCCCCCCTTTTTCTCCATTTTGCCCCTAAAAGAGTAAACTTGCCCTTTACAAAAATATATGAGGCTTCAGCTGGTCTACGTATCCTCAGTGTGACAGAGTTCTCACTAGACCTTGCCTTCATGTGATGTCAGTGTGATAAGGAAGGATACCACTCACCACTGGAAAGGGTTATAGGAGAGTGAACAAACTCTCACAACCGCTGATGCAAGAGGGAGAAGCTGGGACTCTAAGATGTGGAGTTCTGTTGTGTGTTGGGGCCCATCTCATTACAGTCATACCAATAGGCCTATCTCTTCACAGAGAAGGTTCAGGAACAAAGTAATCCTGCTCAAAGAGGTGGCTAGGACCTAGGAAGAGTTTGGCCAGTCCTCATCTGAGAGGAAGGACTACAGGAAAAGGGACTTCCTGGGTGTCCAGAGTAGAAGAACAAAGTATTCATGAAGAACATCAGAGTCTGAGGAGCCCTGGGGAGAAAGGAATTCCCTGGAATCTGAAGGATGAGTGTACTGGGAGGTGCCAGAAGAGAGGCATCCTGCCTAGGAAGGTTTACCAAGTCAAAGACTGCTTAAACCCAATTCAGCCAGAGGCTCCACAGAGAGACACAGAGAAAAAGGAACAGAGAAGAGAAAAGATCTGCAATATCCCAGGTAATGGGAGATCCCAGGGTAGAAGAGTACCTTCCCCTAAGAGCCTACCTGCTTAGGAAGGAGTTTGAGTAGAGACTGAAATTATTTTTGTACTGCATATTTGTGTTACAATACTCATGTATTTTGCCAGAGTTATAGACTTTGATTTTCCCGCTACCATTTTATTTAGTAAAGAATATTTTTGAACAACACCCACTGGAGTGAAATGTCATTTGCGATGTGCTTGAAGGTGATGTGCAGAAGAACCACAGAGAGGTAAAATCCTCAAGGGCCTTGAAAAGCAAAACTTTTTTTCCCCTGTACGGGAACTCTAGGAGGTTATGAGACTGTGTATGATCTGTGGCCCTCCTTTTGTGCCCCTGTGCCAAAGATAAGAACTACACCTGTAAATATTACAAAATGGTAAGACATCCTGCCACAAGTTATAATTGCTGAATCTAGAGAATTCAGAAAATTGTTGAGATCTGGGGAGGAGTCAAGATGGCTGCCGAGTGAGGAATGCTGTGAAGACTCTCCCTGCTGCTCTATTACCTTTTTCTCCATTACCTTTTCTGAGTGTCTCACACAAAATGTAAGTGTTATAATCTGGTGTGGTTGTGGACCCTGGATCGTAGTGAGAGCTGACTCCACCCACAGGGAGGAGCCCTGTGAGGACTCACTACAATTGGCGTGGCCTCAGCTGAGACGGACACAGAAGTAAGACACTTTATTAGACTGGAACGTGGGTAATACCCACCGAGAGAAATGAAGACACAGTTCAGAGTAGTAAGGTTGCTCAATGATGATATCCCTGGTAGTGGCCTGCAGAGCGGGGTATGCCAGGAACTCCTCTCCCGATGACACACCTCTTAGTGTAGATCCGGTAGTGGCCTGCAGCACGGGGTATGCTGAGAATCAGCAAGAAGTAGTTCAGAGAGGTGTAGGATGTCAGCAGAGCAAGGTAGATGACGGTACTCACTCCGAAGTGTAGATGAAGGTAGCTGGGATGAGCACGGTAGTAGCCCGAGGCATGGGGTACACCAGCGGTTCCATCAGCAAGATGGTAGAAGCGAGAAGCGTACTCACAAGGCTGAACTAGGCAAGATCCCGAACAAGGATAGATGGATTCTCCAGGCAGAAAGGCCCTCCGAGGAGCGGATAGCCAGAACATGACAAGGCCCCCGAGGAGCGGGTACCTAAGGTGTTCTAAGTCCAGGAGTTCAGGAACGAGTTCAGAGTAGCGAAGTGAAGCGTCTCTAAGAGGAGTGGAATAAGCAGGAAGGAAGTCCTTGCTAACTCGTAGGAAGCATAGGCTGGATGGATTAAATACACTGGCGGGTGACGTCATGCGGAGGGGACGCCCCCGAGTTTCCCGCCATGACGTGAATAAGAGAGGGCCTGGTGCACGCACGCGTGCCCTAGGTAATCCCCGCTTCAAGATGGCGGATGGGATCACCCACGCCGTCCCGGGGACACCAAGGAAGGCGGCATTTGCAGGCTGAGGCTGCCATGGCTCTGAGAATCGCTGGTGCAGGGAAAAGAGAGGTGAGCAGCAGAGGTTGCAGCCATCTGCGACCGATGGGCGAAACAGTAAGGCTAACCTGAGGGGCAACAGCACAAGTTCCCCTTCACTTGAATTCCATCAGCCGCAGATTGAGGGTTTTTTCCCAGCAACACCAAAAATAGCTCTGGATATGATCGCTTCAGGGAATGACATCGGACAAATGCCATTTCCACTGATTGATGAAACATCTTTAATCCCCGGAGCACCGATCATGCCCTCTCCTCCAAGATGTGAGTACTCATCTCTTTGGGACAATTACCCACTTTAGAGGAGTTGAGCCGGGCAGATTCAGGGGTGAAACGAGTTGAGATTGTCCCTGCCCGGGACTTGCATAATTTGGAGCCTGATTTCAATCTGGGCGCTGCTGGAGGGGAGAGCTCTGCTTCAAAATTGATAGAGTCGGTTGCTTTCCCGATCATGGATATGCCATCAACTTTTCTGGATTTGCCTGAGGACGTTAAAATGAGTCGAGGTGGTGCAGAGCTCAACGTGCCGTTTTCCAGTCTGGGTTTAGTTAAACCCCCTGAAATTACCTTGGAGGTATTATGGAATGCCATTGTTTCTCTTGAATCATCCATTTCTACGTTAACTAAAGTTTCTTTGGAAACCAATTCTAAGGTTTTGGCAAATGTAAATATGATTTCTCAATATGGAACTGAACTTGAAGCTTTGGACACTTGGTTAGCAACAATTGAAAAAGTTCAACATGCTCTTGTTCAATCTGATCAAATTTTCACTAAAAAGTTGGAAAATATTGAAAACTATTTGAAGAGTTTCAATTTGAGGGTTTTAAATTTCCCTGTTATAAAAACTATACCTCCTATGGACTTGTTCAAAAGTTATATTTCTCAAATTCTCAAAAATCCTGATGCTGCAAGTCCAGTTATTACAAAAATTTACTTTTTTCCTAAAACAGAAGAAGCCTCTACAGGAAGTCTTACTAAAGAATTTTCTTTAAACATCACTGAACTTCTTGAATCTTCACATGAAATGGACGTTTCTAAAAGAGGAACTCTTTTGGCTTCCTTTGCCTTTTTGTCAGATCGTAATTCTATTCTTAGATTTTTCTTTTGTAATAGGGAGTCCTTGTTTTATGGACATAAATTATGGATCTATCCAGATATTACTTGAGTAATTCAACTCTGTAAGAAAAGATTTCTCTTTATGCATGCCAAGGTGCTTTCAAGGGGGGCCCAATTAATTTTGTTGTACTCTTGTAAATGTCATGTAAAATATGGGAATGTTAACTATTTTTTGAACTATCACAACTTTGGATGTTCTTAGATATGCACATCTAATAGGACTCAAGTAGATAGGCTATAGATGTGAATAAGGCGATAGTTTCTCATTATTTCTTTTTACTAATTTTCATTGTTAATTGCTCTTTCCTTGATCTTACCCCTATTTCCTTAATGAGGAATATACAGATTCTTTTTTTTTTATTTGTTTCTTTTATTGTAAGTCTCTTTGTTAGGGATGTGCATTTGTTTGCAACAAAATAGGAAATAGAGATGATATTTCCTATTTTGTTGCGTTTTGGGGTAGTGCCGAAATGATAAGAAAACCCACAAAATTTCATGTGGTTTTCTTATCGTATTTCGGGGGGAGGGGGGGAGAAGGGGCACATTAAAAAAAAACCCAAATCCACCCCAAACCTTCAAATCTAATTAATTGCAACCCCCCACCCTCCAGACACTCCAAGACTTGCTGATCCCCCCTCAAGACTTACCGAAAGTCCCTGGTGGTCCAGCAGGGTCCCGGGAGTGATCTCCCCCTCGGGCCATCGGCTGCCACTAATTAAAATGACGCCGATGGCCCCTTGCCCTTACCATGTGACAGGGGCTATCGGTGCCATTGGTCGGCCCCTGTCATATGGTAGGAGCAATGAATGGCAAGTTTTAGGGGGGGTCGGGAGGGTTGCAATTAATTAAAGTTGAAGGGTTGGGGTGGGTTTGGGTTTTTTAGTTTTTTTTTTTACAACCCCCATTATAATTAATTAAATTTGAAGGGTTGGGGCGGGTTTCGGGCTTCGTTTCGGGGGCAGCTGAAATAAAATCGGCCCGAACCGCGGGAAAACGAAATTTCCCGCATCCTGCTGATAACAAAGGCTGAACTGAAAGGTTTGGACGAATCACATCCCTACTATTTGTACATTCCTAAATTTGCCGAACAAGGTATTCTTGTGAGTTGATTGAATGCAATTAAAAAGAAAAATAAAATTCTGAGATCATTTACTCCCCAACATTTTTTTTACCTGTAAGATCTCCAAGTGGAGTAAATATCTAGAAATAGACCACATTTTAATAGCAACACTCTAGTTCAAGTGCATTATATATAAATATTATTTTCAGAGAAAGGAAGGTGCACCCATCCCTAAAACTGTTATTTAGTCCAGTGGTTCTCAACCTTTTTCCCATTGTGACACACCTAACAGACCACACTCACATGTGTGACCCTCTGCTCATTACAATTTACGGCGGAATTAAAAAAATAGGTCCAGTATTATTTTTATTGTTAAGAATGACACAAGGAAAAGATACATATTGGGGGTAATTTTCAAAAGGAGTTACATGCGTAAATGTAGCTACTATTGTAGCAATTTTCAAAAGCCATTTACTCAAGTAAAGTGCATTTATGTGAGTAAATCCTATAGACAAGTCAATGGCATATATTGTAGCAATTTTCAAAAACCCACTTACTCAAGTAAAGTGAATTTACCCCAATAAACCTGGTTTTTACTCGAGTAAATGCTTTTTAAAATCAGGCCCATTCTGTCTGAACAGAAATTGCATAAACGGCAAACATCCCACACCAAAACAGCACCAATTTCCAATTAACAGTAACCACCTTACCTAAGGAAAGGCAACACTGAAAATATTACACCAGGCCTTAAGACACCAATATATCTCCTATTAGGAAAACGGACCAAGTCAGGCAGCTATAGAGCCCTACACAGAAACTACACGCCAGCAGAGAACCTCACCTGAATCACATGTGCTGACCCTCACCTAACAAAGAATAAAGAGACAAAAACTGAATTGGAAACCACAACAAGCCAGACTCTCTGTATGCAGAGCAAGAAAGGAAAAAAAGAAACATCACCCATCCTTATAAAACAAATCAAGAAATATAACATCAGTAGCAGTAAAACCATACTAACAAAAAGAACAGATTATTTCAAAACATCAGATGAATGGAATATCCAATAATTAAAAACTCATGTCAAAAATTTCTAGATACCAATAAAATATTTCAAAATAGCAGACACAAAGACCCAGTAATGAAAAATAATAAGGATACAAAAAAATGTTTTGCTCTGCATACCTGGGAACGTTTGATATCCAGGTGCCCTGAGATTGTTTTGAATTAGCAGGAGGAGGGGTGGTTTGCTTAGAACTTTCTCCTCTCTCTCTCTCATACTGGCTCTCAGTTGCTCACATATACACATGCTTTTTCTCTCTCACTTATATAGGCTCTTAATTGCACATTTACACACATGCTGTCTATCTTTTCAGGCTTACACACACAGGCTTTCAATCACACACATACATGCTGTCCTTTTCTCTCACACACAGACTCTCATTCACATGCTTACAAACATGCTCTCTCTCTCTTTCTCTCATTTACACACAGGCTCTCATTCACATACTCACATGCTCCCTCACCTAAACCAGCTCTCAATCACACACATACTCTCTTTCACATGTACAAGCTCTCAATCATTCACAAAAATGCTATCTCACTCACATACACACAGGATCTCAAACACACATGCTTGTTCATTCACTCACTCTCCCCCCTCTCCTGAACTAGCGGCAGCAGCGCAGCAGCCTCCTCCACTTCTAACCCTAAAGGCAGCAGCAACCTACTTCATTTTCAGCCTCACGGAGCAAGGAGTCCCATCGGCCACGGGGGTCGTTTTTCTCTGAGCCGCGCTGCTCATTCCTCAGGCTGCGCCTCTCTTTTCTTTGGGCTGACACTGCCTGCATTAGCATGATCTCTTCTTCCCACGCACACACCTGCTGATCACCACTTCCTCTTCCGGGTCACGGGGGGGGGGGGGGGGAAGCATGCCAGTGCCGCTGACTCCAGCTCTCCTGCCGCGTTCCGCCCGGGCTTTCAGCATTTTAAGCCCAGGTGGAGGACCTATCTTGCTTGAGTAGGGGGAGCAGCTGGGTCAGCGGGGACCGGGAAGTGTGGCAACACACCTGCGTGTGCTTGGCGACACACCGGTTGAGACCCCCTGATTTAGTGTACTCTATGAAAATATAACTTGTAGCAGGAAACATTAGGGCCTGATTTTCAAAAGCATTTACACATGTAAATGGGCTTTTGAAATTTGCTACAATATATGCCACTGAATTATCCATAGGATTTAGCCACATAAGCTATGGTTATGGTTTATTATTTTTTATATACCATCACATCGGCATAGCCTTCACAATGGTTCACAATCATAATATAATAAAGAAATACAATACGACATTCAATAAATAGTAATAACAGCTAAAATATTTAAAAAGAGAACATGCATATAGAATTTAGTTGTGCACTTTGGGGTAGATTTTTTAAAAAACACGCATGTGTCCATGTGTGCATGGTTCCCGGTGCGTGCACATGGATGCGGCTATTTTATAATATGCATGCATCAGCGCACACATGCTATAAAATAGGATTCCCTTGCACACATGCATGCTGGATTTTAATATCCGTGTGTGCATTGGCGGGCAGGGGGCCTCTTACACGCACGCGGGGGTATTTTTTAATTTACGTGCAGCGCTGCAATTTCCATTTTTCCCAGCTCCCTAACCCTATTCTTCCTCCCTCTTCCCCTCTCCTCCCCAACCTCTAAACTACTCCTACCTATCCCCAATATTTTTTATTTTTCTACTTACTTTTCCAGAGCAGAAGTATCTTCCACATGCTGGCCAGCTGCTAGTGTGCGCTTCCCTGAGACAGCGTCTAATGGCACTGTCCTGGCCTGCCCCCACCCCACCCAGACCATGCCCCTGGCCTGCTCCTTTCCGAGGTCCCGGCCCTTCAGCGCATATCAGGGTTATGCGCATGGCTGGGCCCTTTAGAAAATGTATGTAGTGTGCTAGGGCCCGGCCTTGCGTGTAACCCCTGAATTTTACACGTGTGGGCCTTTTACATTTGGCCCATTTATGTACATAATTGGCTTTTGAAAATTGCTATGATAGATGTTACATTTATGTGCTTAACTCCTTTGAAAATTCATCTATTAATGAGCAGATATTGTATCCACAGCCTGAAGTCAGTCTGTATTCACTGACAGATTTTATTGTGAATATATTGTTTGAACAATAAGACATCTAGGCACATTATGTTTTCTTAAACTAGTGAAAATAATGTATACAAGAATGTATAACAGCTTTCTCACTCAAAATTTTACTTAGTACTTAAGTTGAATAAGTTATATCAAGGAATTTATCAAACTGTAGTACATGGTTCCAGTTGTAGAGGACAATGAGTGCAAAACAGTAGTGCCATAAAATTCTGCCTACATTTGGCCTGCTTGCCAAAATAGAACTTGAAGCTGGATGTTCAGTTGCCATTTTTACAAAAAGGCAAAAAGGATGGAACCCAGGCCCCCTCAAAGCTGGCTGGGATGCACTGCTGTTTTCTTTTGTGAAAACTGTATATGAACAATGAATCATATGGTCTAGTTTCAGAAAAAAATATTATATAACAGAACTTTCTTATTCAAAGCACTAGTACTCATTGTTGAGAACATTACCTCCTAAGAATATAAAAAGGGAGAGAATGTTCTTATATTGTGTTGTGTTATACTAATGCAGTTGTGTAAGGTTATGTTAAAATGTTTTATTCCCTTCTGTGCTGTTTCAAACTTGCTGGTTGTCATTAGACAAGGGGTGGAACTGATGTCATAAGACCTTTTTTTGTTCTCTTCACTGCCTGTTTGCTGCTTTCAGTTTCATTTCTGATCTGTCCAGCAGCTTTGGTGCAGCTTCTAAAGAGCGTAGTCTCTTATTTTGTAGAGATGTTTTCTTTTCCCATATAAATACTAAACCACTGAACTTACTATTAAGAATCATATGCGTTTTTTCCTTTGTTGTACTTACTTTGAAGACAAAGGTTGAACCGCAGCCTCCAACATTGGGTTATGGGCCCAGACACCCAGTGAGTAGCTATATTTTTTGACTGTAACAGGTCTTAAGCACAGAGCATGTTTTTAACCATACCAGAAAGTTCCATATTATTTTTTTTCTTCAACATGGCTCAAGCTAAAGTAGAAAACTTTGTGATACTAGAAGATGGAAAATCCTACCCTGCATGGTCAACTAAGATGTTAGCCCTCTTCAACAAAATGGACATTATGGATGCATTGGAATAAGACTGCCTGACTGAGAGAGAGGCCAAGCAGCAGAGATAAGCCAAGCTTAAAGCAGAAATCATCCTGCATGTAAGTGATGACATCTTAAAGCTAATTGCAGATCTGCCTACAAGGAAAGAGATATGGAAAACACTTAAGGAGACATTTGCACAGGGGTCTATGGTTTCCATAGCTACAATTTTCCAAAGACTTTTAGCTTTAGAACCTGATTACACAAGTGTCAGAGTTTATATCAATGCAAAAGACGTAAAAATAGTAAGATCAACTTGCTAGATGGGCTCATAAAGGAGTTTATGCTTCATATTCTACCTGAGAATTATGCAAATACTATAAGATTATTTAGACTGCAGCCTGAAATGTCACTTAACAGGCAATAGCCTAACTTGAAATTTGCAGACAACTACAAGATCAGAAAAGGCTTATAATGTCTTTAAAGCAGAAACAAGAGATGTGGTATATTATCTGTGCAAAAAAAGAGGTCATATAAAAAGGCTTTGAAAACTAAACAAAGACAATGTTAAAACTGCTTCTATGAGCAGGAAAACAAAACCCTTTGAAGAAGAGAAGGAGGAGGAGAACCTCCAAACTACAGTAAGATCAATGGGAAAATGTCAATAATGATGTTAGCAGACAAATGTTTATTGAAGATAGCAAGCATAAATATTACTTGGATTCGGGCACTTCATACCAACAAGTGCAGTGAAAGTACATTTCCTTGTTTTGAGAAATATTTTAAAGCAGAGGTTTGCCTGGCAGATGGAAATCTATTGAAGCATGTGGAAAAGGAAAGATCCAGATAAAATGTTTGTTTGATGAAGGACAAGTTAGAACTGCTGAGTTTTTGGATGCTTATTGGACCCCTGAACTGGATGGGAATTATCCAAGCATTTGCTACATGATAGAGAGGCTGTGAAATCCATCTAAAGAACAATGAATGTGTTGCAGAGAGGATTGGGGAGATCATCTTAAAAGCTATAAAAACAAATCCAAACTTACTTGATCTATTGCTACATTATTAAGGTTTGTTTATATAGAAACAGAGGAATCCATTTATGGTATGGACACTGAAGGCATATTAATACTTAAATAAGGTCAGAAGCGAGGAGCTTGCAGATGGGCTTGACCTTTGCAACTGCAAAGATAATAAAAGCATGCACTATGAATGATATATAAGAGCAAAATTAATGCAAAACTCATTTTTGTGCTGCAAACAAAAGATAGCATACATTGGATCTGGTTTGTGCAGAAGTTTATGGCCTCTAGAAGTAAAAACAAAGGGTGGAAAGAGGTATTTTCTTATTTTTGTAGATAGCTATTTGTGTACACTAAATATCTATCTGTTGTCAAATAAAGGTAATGTTTTTGAAAAGTTTAAGAATTACTGTGCCTATTTTGAAATTAAATTTCAGAGAAGAATTATGAGAATTTAAAACTGACAATGGAGGGAAATTCTGCAGCAAAGAAATGGAGGAATTTCTATGACAAAAAGGCAAAAAGCATGCAAAGATTGTAAGCTATAGTCCCGAGTGAAATGGAGAGGCAGAAAAAAAAGAATCAAAGTTTGCTGAACATGACTAGATGTCTATTGTTGGATGTACAGTTATCTGATGACTTCTGGGGTGAAGCAATCAGTTTTGCCCCATTTACAGAATCACATATCAACTGAGGGTACAGATAAAAAGCCTTATGAGCTGTGAAATAGGGCAAGCCTAATTTATCTCATCTGAGAATGTTTGGTTGCAAAGCTTATGTATATATATATTCCCAAAGAAAAGAGAAGCAAACTGCAATGTAGGAGTGAATTGAGAGTTATGCTGGGATATGCAGTAGGAACTAAAGGTTATAGTATCCTGGATCTAAAAAAAAAAAAGAAGTAAAAATATTCAGTGTGGCATATTTTAATGAAAGAGCAAGAATGAATCAGGATGAATCACTAAGCATTGTATCTGAAATAACAAAAGCAAGATCCACCAGCAGCATGCGACTTTATCCAGTAAGAGAGCAAGAAGGAGCTACAGAGCAAGAGGCTGATGATACTGATTTTCAAGCAAAGAAATGCACAGATGCTAATATTTCTTCTCAGAGAACTTCACATTCTCAGAACCTGAAGAGCATGATAATGATAATCAGAAAGGAGGAGACACAGCACATACAGAAACAGAGCTAAAGCTAAGGAGAACTAAAAGATCAAATAAAGGAAATCCACCAGAACAGATGTGCTGCACCATTCAAGAAAAAGATGTGTTTGATTCAACATCATGGAGAGACATTGAGAACATGCCTCCTGCTAAGGCAGAAAAATGGAGAATTACAGCAAAATAAAAAATAAGGCTCTTCATAAAAATAAGTTATGTCAAGAGGTAGGCAAGTTGTAGGATGCCATTGGATTTTTAAAACTAAGTATTGTTGCAATTCAGCCTGTGGCAGGAGCCACAGGCCACCTCTCCACCTCTCTCTTCCGTCATCCTGCGGCCCGGAGGCCGCTGACATATCTCACTCGTGGCAGGAGCCACGTGCTTGCATCTTTTGTGGCCCGGTGGCCGCCGACCCACTGCTCTTCCTAAAGCAGCTCAGAGGCCGTCGCACTACTGCAGCAATGCAGCCTGGAGTCTGTCCCTGTGCTCCTATTGCGGCAGGAGCCGCGCTGCTATTCTATGCGGCTAGGAAGCTGCGCTACTGCAGCACTGCAGCCTGGAGTCTGTCCCTGTGCTCCTATCGCGGCAGGAGCCACGCTGCTATTCTATGCGGCTAGGAAGCTACCGCCTGACGTCCCCATGTGGCCCGGAGGCCACCGACCTATCTCGGCCCTCCGTGGGAAGAGGGTGAACTGAGGGCGGCTCCCGGAGCCGACCTCGGTTCACCTCCTGTGGCAGGGAGCCACCTCCTGTACTGCTTCCTCTCCCAAGGTGTGGGGCCACGCCTCCTCACTGGAGATATAGGGCCAGCAGGGAGTGGTCCCTCTGCTTCCTCCTGTGAGCTCCGCCTTGGGTGTTTCCTGCTTCACCCTATAAAAGGGTTCTTCAGTCATTCTTTCCTTGCCTTTGCAAGGAGTAAGTTCTCTCTTGGACTTCCTGTTCTCTACTCCTGCTGGGTGTTCCTGTTTCATTTTGAAGCTTCTTCGTCATCTTGTTCCTGGTCTCTTCCTTGGACGTCCCTCGTTTTGTTTTCTAGGGATGTGAATTGTATTTCTGACGATTGAAAATATTGTACGATATTTCCAAAGTCATCAGAAATCGGGGGCTCCCTGAAACCGATAGGAAAACCCCACAAAAGGGTTCTCTTATCGTTTTGGGGGAGGGCGGGAAAAATGGCACACAAAAACAATCCCTAAACCGACCCCGACACTTCAAAACAGCTCCCTTAGCTTCCCTCACACTCCCGACCCCCCCCCCCCCCCAAAACGTTTTAAATTACCTGGTGGTCCAGTGGTGGTCCCGGGAGCGATCTCCTGCTCTCGGGCCGTCGGCTGCCACTAATAAAAATGGCGCCGATGGCCCTTTGCCCTTACCATGTGACAAGGTATCCGTGCCATTGGCCGGCCCCTGTCACATGGTAGGAGTAATGGACAGCCGGCATCATCTTTAAAAATGGCGCCGGCCATCCAATGCTCCTACTATGTGACAGGGGCCGGCCAATGGCACTGATACCCTGTCACATGATAAGAGCAAAGGGCCATCGGCGCCATTTTTATTAGTGGCAGCCGACGGCCCGAGAGCAGGAGATCGCTCCCGGGACCACCACTGGACCACCAGGTAATTTAAAATGTTTTGGGGGGGTTGGAAGGGTGGAGGAAGCTAAGGGAGCTAAGTGTTGGGGTGGGTTTTTTGTTTATCAGCTCGGGTGCAGCCGATATAAAAAACCTGATCGGGCCGCACGAAAAAAAATGCACGATGTGAATCAGAACCGGAATCGGAACTGATTCCCGTTCTGATTCACATCTCTTTTGTTTTCTGTTCCAGTTCTGATGTTCCGCCCAGCCTTGATGCATTCCAGTTCTGATGTTTCGTCCACCCCTGATGTTCATTGGCCTAGTCTTCGTCTGATGTCCGTCTTGTCCAGATGTCCAAAGCTTCATTGGATCCCTCCCAGCGTGGTCCATGACCAGCCCAGCTGGGTTGGTAGGGTGCGCTGTGGCCCAGTGGTCCATGACTACCCCCGCTGGGGTATGTAGGGTGCTGGTGGATCTTCGCCATCGTTGGATCCAAGGATCTCCTTGTTCCTGTCTGTCACCTCCTAGGTTTGGAGTCTCGGGATGTCCATTTCGTCCATCCCAGCTGCCCTTCATTGAGTGTCCGAGGAGTTCGTCCTGATGTCCTGGACTTCCGCCTGGAAGCCATCTTGTATATAGTCCTCTGATGCTCTGGACTCCAGCTACGCCTAGCCCCCAGTGGGCAGTGCTCCAGTGGATAGCCTGCAGGTCTTTCTGGCCACTGCAGCCTCCTTCCCGGCTGTGGGTGTTAGCGCTCTATCCGGAGTCTCCTCCATCCTGAGTTTTATCCTGGTTTTAGCTTGTCTCTTCTCGTCTGAATCTGAACCTGACCTTCGTCCACATCTGATCTTCATCCTAGTTTGTTCTTTGCCCATGTCCACCTCTGCCTCATGCCGGCCTGCCACCTCTGGTGCTCCCTGCAGCGAGTCCGAAAGGGCTGGGAATGGTCGGAGGACCATTCAGAGACCACCATTGCGTTTCTGGTCTCACAGAGGCGTGCAGGTCCGGTAGAGGTCCCCGGGTTCCAGACTTGGACTGTCTTACCGCAGGGGCATACATCCTGTCCCATGCTTAGGAGCGCCCCCTGGTGCTCCCGTCCATTGAAGCGCAACAAGTATAATACAGAGGTAAATGTGCAGAGACACAAGAAAAGATTGGTAGCCAAAGTCTATATTCCAAAATATGGCATTGTGTTTTACTAATGCAGTTATGTAAAATAAGATAATGTTTAAAATGTTTTTTCTCTCCTTTTCTGTTTCAAAAGCTTACTGCTTGTGGTTGGACAAGGAGTTGAGATGATGTCATAAGACCTTTTTTTTTCTCTTCTCTGCATGTTTGTTGATTTCAATTTCACTTCTGATCTGCCCTGCAGTTCTGCTGCAACTACTAAAGAGAATAGGTTCTCTTTTTTTTCACAAATGTTTTCTTTTCTCAGATAAATACTAAACTACATTTTGGAATTTACTATTGCATAACATATGTATTTTTTTCTTTTGGTGTACTTACTTTGAACACAAAGGTTGAATCCCCGTTTAGTTTTTTGTTCGTTTTTCCAAAAAACTAACTGATGAAAAACAAAATTTACCCCGAAGCGTCCGACTCAAAAAACGACCCGGTAGAAAAAAACGAAGCTCATTTCTAACTAGTACAGGATCAGGGTGTAAACCCAGCTGGGTTCAGGAGGCCCTCCATCTCCAGGAGAGGCAGCTCCTGTAAATCTATTCTGATCAACCCCAAGAGAATGGGAAGTGTATTGCAAAGGTAAGCAGTCATTCTTATTGTTGAAATACTGCAAGTGAATAAACTGAAATTGCATTTGAAAAGGCTGGAGTCAGTGTGGTTTTTTGCTCCAGCCAATGTGATTAGTTCAGTCACTCTCGCAAAAGAAAGGAAAGATGGGGACTTTCTGTCCCCATCTTTCCTTTCTTTTCTTTCTTTTTCTCCATGCTACCCACATCGCTCAACGAGGATTTCATTGGCACCGGTGTAATGCTCCATTCCCTACGAGCACTGTTAAATAATTTTATTGCTTCTATTCCCTGCTACCCAGCTGCTTGTAGCTGCTTGTAGGAGGATCAAAGCAGTGTGTGCAGAAGTGGCCTCCTTTGCCATGAAGTACCTTGAAAGGCAAGGGAGGGCCCCTGTGGCTTTGCTGACATACAAGGTCTATCAGTGAAGGGGTTAGCAATCTGTTATGATATCGATGTGTTTGGTGGATTCTTAGGGGCAACAGTGATAGTGTCTCCCACAGGGAGGAGCCCCGTAGGGAACTGTAGCACCAGGCTAGACTCAGGTGCACAAACACAGAGAATATATCTTTATTATGCGGCTTGTATGGTTCACCAGAGGTGGCAGTAGAGAGTGGATTAGATAGCAACAGTCTGTGATCCTCGGCGGAGGAGACCCATCCCACAATGGTGGTGTAAGGCCCCGATGCAGATATCCAATGAGGCCCCTGTAGGAGAGACAGACTGGCAGATGTTATTACACACTCCCTTGTAGCTGAGTAGATAGAGTTCCCAGTGAGCAGTAGAGAGAGGATAGGTAGCAACAGTCTGTGATCCTCGGCAGAGGAGACCCATTCCACAATGGTGGGGCCCAATTTAGATGAACAGACTGGGAGAAGTTGTACTCACTCTCTGTAGCTGATAGGTAGTGTTCCAACAGGTTGAAGAATTGGTAGCAGGCACCAGGATAGACACTCAGGCCCTCGAGGAGTGAGTACCTGGATTCAGGATAGGAACTTGGAAATAAGCAAAGGGTCCCCGAGGAACAGGTACTCAAGTTAGTAGAACCCCAGAGGGTGCAGATAGCTTCCAGCAGCAGTAGAAGCAGGCAGAGCAGCTTCAGACCGGAACAAATGCAATCCGAACCAATCCATTGCTAACTCGGCGAGAGTCAGCAAATGGGCAACCTTTGTAGTCGGAAGCAGTGACGTCACTCGAGGGGGACAGCCCCGAGGTTCGCCCCAACACTGCTACAAGACGTGAGGCGCACGTGTTCCCTAGGAGGCCTCAGGACAACATGGCGGGAGGGAGCAGCAAGGAGACGCTATGGACGCCATTCCCCCAAGGCTGGTGGAGAAGGCTGAAATATAGGTGAGGCATGTTGGGCGAAGCCATCTGAGACCAATGGACGCAACAAGCATAGATATAAAGTTATGTATTTTTAAATTTTGTGCTAAGGCCTTTAAGGCAAATTTTAAAAGCCCTACGCACGCCAAAGCCGCGAGATATGTGCAGAAGTCGGCCCAGTGCCCGCTGTGTGGATTTTTAAAAGCATGCAACTACATATGTATCTCCTGTTACGTGCAAAAAAAAAATGTTTGCAAAAACGGGGCGGGGTGTGGGCGTGGTCTGGGTGGAACCTGGACGCTCCTTCATTTTTCAAAGGAATCGCGTCAGTATTCACGCATACAAGTGCAAGCTGGGGTCCCCTGCCACGTAACTTTACTTCTGCTATGGCAGCGTGAAAGTCCTGTAACAAAAAAAAGAAATAAAGAGGTTAGCGAGGTTTTAAGGGTCGGGGCTAACAAGGTAAAAGGGAGGCTAATTAACTAGGGGGGTTAGGAAGTCCTATCCTTTACCTGGACAAAGTGGGAACAAACTGGGGAAACTGGTAATTGCATCAGCGCGCACGTCTACTAAAATCCCCCCACTTACATGGTGGAGGCGGCATTTGCGCAGAGATGCATGCGCACATGTATGTGTGTACAGCCTATTTTATACCATGCGCCCATTTACTCGCGTATGTTATGAAATGGCTGCGTCCACTGGCGCGAGTCGGCATACGTGCGTACATGTGCACCCGCATGGCTTTTTCCAGAGTTACCATCTTTGTGAACAAGCAAGTGATAGCACCTGTTCATCTGGCATGTGTTTTCAAATGCACACTCATTTGGACCTGTCGGATTAGAAGATGAGTAGATCTGGCAATGTGTGCTTGGTCTGACCTGTCACATTCTTGAATATAAAACCCCCCTTCCCCCAGGAAATTCTGTGCAAATGGAGTGTTCTTTGAAATAGATTACGCAGTCTCAGTGTTTAGCCGAGATCTCCAGCAGAACATCAGTGATGCTATTCAACATATATTAATAACATCTACATGAACTTCAAAGGCATTTTGTACTTTTTTCAAAGCATCAGTAACAATGCACAGATAATATGATAGCGTTTTAGCTTAAGTTATTAGGAGAGTGCCTCCACACCACACAATTATTAGTTTGTTTCATTAATTTCAGATGTGTTTTTATTAATATCTATATTTCCATAAACTCTGTTGATATATTTATATATTATGTTTCCATAGGTGCTGATCTCTTACGCTCTGTTGATAGTTATGTTAGACTATTATAAGTCCTTAAGGTTGAAAGGATTCTGCTGCAGCCATGGATATGGGAGCCAACCTTTTGAACATGGGGCTGTTGTTCACCTTCCTTAAGCCTGATGAAACCCTGAGCGTTGTAGCTGTCCCATCTTACTCTGATCACATTCCTTCGCTGTCAGAACTGAAAGACCCTCCAGTCCTCTCAGTGAATCAGAGAATTCCGAATTGAATAGGAAATCCAATATTCCTTTCCTGCCCTGCATTCAGGCTGTTGACTGACTGTTGTTGTTCCGTTGGACAAAGTGCTGTTTGGAGAATTCTACCTTCACCATTAGATCCGTTTGAACAATGCACAAAGAATCCAACTCACCTCTAGGGATTTGAAACCTTCTAGCACAACAGCACTAATGGAACATGTTACAAGATAATATTGTTACTGCCTAGTGGTACAAAAAAAATACATTGGGCTACAGATTTATTTTGATTTCGTTTATTGCAGAAAAAAATCACCAGAGTGGCCAGACATTCAGAAAGAGAGAGAGAGAGGAAGGACCAGTCTGCCAGGGGCAGAGAAGGAGAGAGAGAAAGAGGGAGAATATGACCATATATATAACCTATTTTGTAAACCGTTATGATGGCGTTATTTTAACGTTTCCGAATGACGGTATATAAAACTCCTTAAATAAATAAATAAAGATTCCACCACTGTAAAAGCGGCACTTTCAGCTCAGGGTGGGTTGTGGGGTGGGGGGTAGTGTTACATTGGTCTGCCTAAGGCGCTACAGACCCTTTCACCAGCCCTGCTGCTGGTGGCAATTGGAGGAGGCCAAGAGCAGGGCAGCACACAGAAGAGCTCACAACCTGCCCAAAAGTGAATGCTGCTAAATAGAAAGGGGAGCAAGTAAGGAAACTGTTTTAAGTCTCTGCAATGAAATCCTTCCTATCTCTCCCTCTCTCTGTCCCTCCCTCCATAACCACCAAACCCACTCTACAGAGCTTTTCTGTTGCCCTTAGTTCCACTGCCCCATCATAGCCTTCCCCTTGCTCTTCCGTTCCATCCCACTCTTCCCCTTTTCCTGTCCACGGGGAAATGGAATGGGGCATTGGAACTGAGGGCCACAGTTTAAGAAAATTTAATAAATATAAAGTAAAATAAAATAGAGCACATTATTGATTTTTATTAATAATAATAATGTGCTGTGGCCAATGAGGTGTGTGTTGTGCGGAGGGGGAAGGACGACGAGCAGGGGCGAGGGTCTGGTGTGCCACAAATACTTTTTATGTAAGTGTGCCTTGAGCTGAAAAAGGTTGGGAAACGGAGATAGGGGAGATATGGTAGCAGTAGTGTACCTAAAATATTTGGTACCCAGGGTGGATACTTCTTTTGGCACCCCCCCCCCCCCCAATTCACTTCTCTATCCTCCTCATTCACTTCTCCATTCCTCCTCCCCCCTCCCCCCAGTGATCTCTAGTTCTCCTCTCCTTCACACAGGCTCCCTCTCTCTTGCTCACACTTTCACACATCCCTGCACACAGGTTCCCTCCATTTCTCACTCTCACAATCACACCCCTTCACACAGCTCCCTGTCATACACAAAAACATGCATCCTCACTTCCATACTCACAAACACACACGCATAGGCATGCTCTAACACACAGACTCTCCCAGACACAAACACACACACACACAGACATGCTCTCACACACATAGAGACCAAACACGCTCTCTCTCTCACTTCCTACCCTGCCCCCATCAGAAGCACAGCAGCAGCTTCCTCCTTCAGCCCCCGCGACAGACGGGGACTCTTCATTTTTCTTGAGGCAGCGCGGGGGCTGGTGTGGCTCTACTTCCTGCGCCTGTGGTGGGGAGGGGACGCAGTGCTGTTGCTGCTCCACGTGTACTCAAACGCCGATGCTGCCTCTCCTGCTTCGGGCCGCGACTGCTTGACCATTCCTTCTTCCTGCCCGCATGGACCCACCACTTCCCCTCTTCCAGGCCGCGGGGATGGGAAGAAGAAGAAAAGGCTATGCAGTTGCCGGCTCCAGACCCATGGCGCTCTAGGCAGCCACCCAGTGCTTCCAGCAGCCCTGCTTCCACAGCTCACGGCCCGGAGGACTCCCTCTTCTTCTACCACGAGCGGATGGGGTTTGCTCATGGCTGCCAACCTCCCAGCTGGCACCCCTCTCCTGGCTGGCACCTGGGGTGGACCGCACCCCACCCGTTAGTATAATAGAAACATTTAAAGTACCTCCAAGGTTTCCATGCACAGGAGCAGGCCTATTTCAACAGAAAACAGGCTTCAGAATAAGGGGTCTTGGGATAAAGATAAAAGGGGATAGACTCAGAAGTAATCTAAGAAAATATTTCTGTATAGTGAGAGTAGTAGATGCATGGAACAGCCTCCCTGTGGCATGGTGGAGACAAGAACAATATCTGAATTCAAGAAAGCATGGGATAAACGGGATCTCTGAGACAGTGGTAGGGATTATAAAGCTGAATTAGTCGCAGTGGATGGACAGGCTAGATAGGCTGTAATTCATTTTTCTGTTGGCATAGTTCTATGCTTCTATTTTTGAAACATGTTGTGTGGGTTCAGGTTTTCAGCCAATATTCAGGTTTTTCACTTTACATTTTGGGTCAGGTTGTTACGACTGTAGAAAGCTGGATGTGGATCCTTGGGCCGACCAGCGAGAGCCAATCGGGAGGCAGAGAGCCCGCTGGACGATCTGGCGTTTCACCTGGAAACCCGTAACTCCTCCAGAGAAGCTGTGGGAGTCCGGGTCGCTAGGACTTAGGAGTCTTCGCCCTGGAAGCCCGAGGTCCCCCCAGGAGGAGCCCGTAGGGACCCGGACCGCTGGGACTTAGGTGGAAGAAGCAACGGAGCCAGGCGATGAGAGCACAACTTGGAATCCCGGCAGGCGGACTGGAGGGAGGAACGGATTGGAGTCTTGGCAGGCAGCAAGCAACAGAATGAAGTCACAAACCTAGGTCAGGGCAGGCAGCAGGCAGGCAGTAAGAAGTCACAAACCGAGGTCAGGGCAGGCAGTAGGCAAGCAGTATGAAGTCACAAGCCGAGGTCAGGGCAGGCAGCAGGCAGGCAGGAACGAAGAGACTAACCAGGATCAAGGCAGGCGGCAGACAAGCAGGAACAGGATCACACGCCAAGGTCTGGAAACTCAGAAATCAGGAGTCAACAAAGCAAGTCCGAAAGTCAGGCAGGCAGGCAGGCAGGCAAAGTCCAGGAACGAGCAGCAAGGATCAGAAACCAGGAACACAGGAACGGCAACTAAGTCTCCGTAGAGTGACCTCGTTGCAAGGCGATTTGGGGAACTCCGGCGTTCGTTTAAATGCCCCGCCGGCGTGTGACGTCACCCAGGCCCGTCCCAGCACATCCGGGTGCTGGAAGCTTAAAACAGCGTCCCTCGTGTGCGCGCGCGCGTACCTCTGCTTAGGGGCGGAGTCTTCGGCGGCGTCTCCCTTGTGGAGACGCCGCTGCCACGCGGTTATGGAGGCCCGAAACTCGGAAGTATGGGGCGCCCGGACTGCAGGTAAGCGCCCGGTCACCGCGCTTGTGACCGGGAGCGTAACAGTACCCCCTCCCTTACGCCCCCTCCTCAGAGGACCGGCCTTACAGGGGTTGTCTTGATGATACTGAGACAGTAGAGACTTGTCCAGAATGTTCCTTGCAGGTTCCCGCGAATCCTCCTCAGGACCACATACTTCCCAGGCTAGTAAATACTCCCAGCGACGGTTATGAAACCGCACATCCTTTACTTCTTGTACCTGGTATATCGGATCCTCAGAAGATGCGGCTGAAAGTGAGTCAGTCGATGAAAACGAGAGATCACTACCGGTTTCAGTAAAGACACATGGAACACGTTGTGGATGCGTAAAGAGGAGGGGAGACGAAGTCTATAGGACACCGCGCCTATACGTTCCGCCACGGCAAAAGGTCCACAGAACCGGGGTGCCAATTTACGAGATCGACCCGGAAAGTGAAGATTCTTAGTGCTCAGCCATACTTTAGTTCCAGGCAATAGTAGAGGTGCGGAACTTTGATGACGATCTGCTTTTTTTCGTGTTTTCTCCGCGGCACTTGAAAGACGATGTTGCAGAATCCTCCAAGTTCGTTGAAGTTGCTGAGCTACAGACTGGACTGAAGGCGAGGGAACCTCTACCGGAACTGGAACCGGGGGTCGGAGGTGAGAACCAAAGACAGTCTGGAATGGAGACTGTCCCGTCACGGAGTGAATGTGATTATTGTAGGCGAATTCCGCCCAAGGCAGAAGAGAAACCCAATTGTCTCTCTTTTCAGAAATGAAGCTGCGAAGGTAAGTCTTGAGAGAGCGATTCATTCGCTCCGTTTGTCCATTGCTCTGGGGATGGAACGCGGTGGAAAGATTCAATTGTACTCCAAACTTTTTACAAAGAGCACGCCAGTAACGGGCTGTAAACTGAGGCCCTCGGTCTGACACAATACTTTGCGGAAGTCCATGAGCGCGAAAGATATGCTGTATAAAAAGCAGTGCCAGCTCGGGTGCAGATGGGAGTTTTGGCAGAGGTACCAGATGAACCATCTTAGAGAACCGATCCACCGTGACCCAGATGACAGTGTTCCCTTCAGACGGTGGCAGGTCTACCACGAAGTCCGTGGCTATGTGAGTCCATGGCTGGGTGGGTATCGGTAAAGTTTGCAAAAGTCCCCATGGTCTCCCTATACGTGGTTTCTGCCTGGCACATACTGGGCAGGATGCAACGTATTCTCGCACATCTTGCCGAACTCGGGCCCACCAGTAATACCGATTTATTAGAGATAATGTCCTATCCTGGCCGGCGTGACCCCCCGAGAGAGTCATGAGCCCAAATTAGTACTTTTTTCCGGTCTCGTCGAGGAACTACTACTTTACCCTGAGAGGACACCGTAGTACTTGCGAGGCAGACTCTTGCTGGATCAATGATATACTGAGGGACCTCCTCCCTTTCTTCGAATATGGTATTACGAGATAGAGCGTTGGCTCGCACGTTCTTGGAAGCAGGGCGGTATTTAAGAATAAAGTTGAATCGGCTAAAGAACAGCGACCACCGAGCTTGCCTGGGATTGAGGCGTTGTGCCTGTGAAAGAAACTCCAGATTCTTGTGGTCGGTATACACAGTTACCTGATGTTGAGCCCCCTCAAGCCACTGCCTCCATTCTTCGAAGGCCAATTTGACGGCCAAAAGTTCTTTATCGCCGATTCCATAGTTGTTCTCAGCCGGAGTAATTTTTTTGGAGAAGTAGGAGCACGGAAGTAATCTCCCAGTGTCAGAGTATTGGGAGAGGACTGCTCCTACAGCTATACTGGAAGCATCTACCTCCACGAAAAAGGGGCGAGACGGATCTGGGTGATGCAAACAGGTCTTCAACAGAAAAGCCTCTTTCAAATCCAGAAATGCTTTACAGGCCTCGGGGGCCCAGTGTCGAGTATCCACTCCTTTTCTTGTTAATGCCGTAAGGGGTGCCACCAATTGAGAGTAACCTGGTATGAAATGCCTGTAAAAGTTTGCGAATCCCAGGAAACGTTGCAAAGCTTTTAGTCCGACCGGCTGAGGCCATTTCTTGATGGCGGACACCTTCTCAGGGTCCATGTTGAATCCAGTGGCTGAAATGATGTAACCCAAAAAGGGCAGAGAATCCTGCTCGAAAAGACATTTTTCGAGTTTCGCATAGAAATGTTGATCCCGAAGAATCTGAAGTACCTGGCGAACCTGGAGACGATGCGTATCCAAATCTTGAGAGAAGATAAGAACGTCATCTAGATACACTATAACACAAGAATTTAGCAGTTCACAGAGAATCTCATTCATGAGATGCTGGAACACCGCCGGAGCGTTACACAAGCCGAACGGCATGACCAGGTATTCGTAGTGACCGTCCCGGGTATTGAACGTGGACTTCCATTCGTCCCCGGGACGGATCCGGACCAGGTTATAAGCCCCACGTAAGTCCAATTTGGTAAATACACGAGCCCCTTGAAGTCTATCCAGTAGCTCCGGAATCAAGGGCAACGGATAGCGGTTCTTTCTGGTAATTGTGTTCAGACCTCGATAATCAATACAAGACCTCAGCGACCCGTCTTTTTTTGCTACAAAAAAGAATCCTGCCCCAGCAGGGGATTTGGACGGGCATATAAATCCTTTGGCGAGATTCTCCTTGATGTATTCGGACATGGCTGTAGTTTCAGGCTGAGACAACGGATACACTCTGCCTCTAGGTGGCATCTTACCAGGAAGGAGTTCGATCGCACAATCGAAAGGGCGGTGTTGAGGTAAAAGTTCCGCCCTCTCCTTGGAAAAGACGTCAGCGTAGTCCCTGTAAGGGTGTGGAAGTACGGGCCCAACGTGTGCCAAAGAAATAGGCGGTCCTCCCTTAGTCTTGATACAGGAGCGGAAGCAATGTGAACTCCATCGTGAAATTTGTAACTCATCCCACTGTATGACTGGAGAGTGTAATTGGAGCCACGGCAGACCGAGAACCACTGGATATACAGACTTTTCCAATACCAATAAAGAAATAGTTTCACGATGCAGTACCCCGGTCTGAAGGGTGAGAGGACTTGTAGAGACTGAAATGCTCCCCGGCAACGGGGTTCCTTGGATGGACGTAACCCGTAAGGGTGGTTCTCGTGGCTGAGTAGCTAACTGAAGTTTCTGGACAAGCTCAAGCGTGATAAAATTCCCTCCGGCCCCGGAGTCAATGAGAACCCGAGTCTCAAAAATCCCTCCAGGGAATTCCAGGGTTACTGGTACCGTACATTGAGGAGCAGCATTAAAACAGCCCAGGAGACACTCCTCAAATACCCCTAGGCGGGACCGTTTCCCGGCCGCTCTTTACATTGCGAAAGAAAGTGTCCCTTCCCGCCACAGTACAGGCATAGACCTTGGGTACGGCGGCGGCGTTTCTCCTCCTCAGAAAGCGACGTTCTTCCCAATTGCATTGGTTCCTCCGAGGATGTTTCGGAGTGCACCCCGGTGGACCGGGAACTGGGTGCCAAGGGTTTCGAGAAGACCGGAGCCAGACGCCGTTGAGGACGTACCTCTTTGGCCCTTTGCTGAAGGCGTCGGTCAATGCGTCCTGCGAGTTCTATGACGGTGTTAAGGTCCTCCGGAAGATCTCTTGCGGCTAATTCGTCTTTGATTCGACCCGCAAGACCCTCCAGGAAGATACCTCGCAGCGCGTCGTCTTGCCATCCCACCTCCAATGCCAAAGTGCGAAACTCCAATGTGTACTCAGACAATGTCCGTGCTCCCTGTCGAAGCTGTAGCAACTCGGAAGTCGCCGAAGTCTGGTGGGCGGGTTCGTTGAAGGCTGCTTTGAAGTTAGCTACAAAGTTATCAAGGCTGGTAAGTGCGACGTCGCTCTTCTCCCACATTGGTGATGCCCAATTGAGTGCCTTACCATCCAACAGGGAAAAGATATATGCCACCTTAACAGAATCTGTAGGGAATTGATTCGGTAATAAGGCAAAGCGCACGAAACACTGATTAAGAAATCCACGACACGCCTTGGAATCCCCTGCGTATCTGGAGGGAACCGGAAGCTGAATCGGCGTCTGAATTGTAACAACCGGAGCAGCCATTGGTACTGGTGCAGGAGCGGGTGGTTCCGCGTCCATACGAGTAGCCATACGTTCCACGGTGGCTACCAATGAGTCCAGAACCTGCTGCTGTTGGACCAATCGCTGAGCGAGGCCCGGAATTGCCTGGAGACCAGCGAGATCTGCTGGATCCATGGCCTTGCAAACTGTTACGACTGTAGAAAGCTGGATGTGGATCCTTGGGCCGACCGGCGAGAGCCAATCGGGAGGCAGAGAGCCCGCTGGACGATCTGGCGTTTCACCTGGAAACCCGTAACTCCTCCAGAGAAGCTGTGGGAGTCCGGGTCGCTAGGACTTAGGAGTCTTCGCCCTGGAAGCCCGAGGTCCCCCCAGGAGGAGCCCGTAGGGACCCGGACCGCTGGGACTTAGGTGGAAGAAGCAACGGAGCCAGACGATGAGAGCACAACTTGGAATCCCGGCAGGCGGACTGGAGGGAGGAATGGACTGGAGTCTTGGCAGGCGGCAAGCAACAGAATGAAGTCACAAACCGAGGTCAGGGCAGGCAGCAGGCAGGCAGTAAGAAGTCACAAACCGAGGTCAGGGCAGGCAGCAGGCAAGCAGTATGAAGTCACAAGCCGAGGTCAGGGCAGGCAGCAGGCAGGCAGGAACGAAGAGACTAACCAGGATCAAGGCAGGCGGCAGACAAGCAGGAACAGGATCACACGCCAAGGTCTGGAAACTCAGAAATCAGGAGTCAACAAAGCAAGTCCGAAAGTCAGGCAGGCAGGCAGGCAGGCAAAGTCCAGGAACGAGCAGCAAGGATCAGAAACCAGGAACACAGGAACGGCAACTAAGTCTCCGTAGAGTGACCTCGTTGCAAGGCGATTTGGGGAACTCCGGCGTTTGTTTAAATGCCCCGCCGGCGTGTGACGTCACCCAGGCCCGTCCCAGCACATCCGGGTGCTGGAAGCTTAAAACAGCGTCCCTCGCGTGCGCGCGCGCGTACCTCTGCTTAGGGGCGGAGTCTTCGGCGGCGTCTCCCTCGTGGAGACACCGCTGCCACGCGGTTATGGAGGCCCGAAACTCGGAAGTATGGGGCGCCCGGACTGCAGGTAAGCGCCCGGTCACCGCGCTTGTGACCGGGAGCGTAACACAGGTTTCTTGACCTTTCTCTTACCTGAAATGTATTAAAAGTTAATTATGGTGAAAAATCAAATGTATCTTCTTAAATTTCTGTCATGGTAAGTACACGCATGCACTGTGTGCTTTGTTGTAAGCTTCAATATACCCTGCGTGAGAGACCATGCCATAAATGTCTATCTTGAGTAAACCTAACTGACTTCCAGCAAACATCCTTAAAAGATCCAACTTAACTATTAAAGTCCTTGAAAAATAAGCTGCCATAAGATATAAACCCAGTAAAAGCATACAAGTTTCACCATCTCTGCAACAATTTTGTAGATTTCCCAGTTTTTGTAAGGGACTGTCTGGTCTCCAAGCTTCCTATATAGAGACTAGAAAGTCCACAAAACCTTTGCGGTGATGGTCACTGGGCAACAAATTTTCACAAAAGTCATGTTACGGAAATGAAATTAGTCAATTCTTATACATTTCCATGTGCTAAACATGAATGTAACTGTGAAAATACAAAATTGGCTCTAGTTTTTTTTGTAATATGCAATAATATAATTACATCGTGAACTGTATGCCAATAGCTCACTGGGCAACACATTTTCACAAAAGTCATGTTACGGAAATGAAATTAGTCAATTCTTATAAATTTCCATGTGCTAAACATGAATGTGACTGTGAAAATGCAAAATTGGCTCTAGTTTTTTTGTAATATGCAATAATATAATTACATCTTGAATTGTATGCCAATAGTAGGAGACCTACGGTTAATACCGTTTGAAAAATGAAGTCATAGACTACGTCTTAGATTTCTTTGCTTGTCTCTTGTACACCTGTTCGGGAGCATCTCTGCGGAGTGTCCAGCAGTAGTCAGCCAGCATGAATATTTCAAATGCTCACCCTTTCTGACTGGGCTTCATATAGTACACTGCTGACGTCAGCTTACTCAGCAGCAGCATGGCAGTAGAACTGCATTGCATCAGAAAATGATGTAATAAACCCTGGATGATGTGTACATGATGGTATTATGCAATATGATGCAATATTACATCGTTCTAGGCTTATTTACAGTCCTACTGGATAAATTTACATGACTAAACATAGAAAGTGAACTATATTAAATATCTTCAAAACGAGAGCCAATAAAAACTTTTCATGGTCATATTCGTGTTCAGCACATCAAGATACTACAGAGTAGGACCTTTTTAGGTCAGTAACACTTTCATTGTTGCCCAGTTAACCTTTTATATGGTTATTCATGAATTCATGGACCATTGATTCAGATTTGGTAGATACTAAAACATGGCCGATGTTGGGTAATGATTATAATGAGATTTTTATGTTGTTTGAAATATCTTTTCATTACTGTAAAAGATTCAAGTGAGGCTGAGGGAAAGTATTTTAATAAGCCACATGTCTGGTTATCAACATGAAGCAGAAAGATTTTATTTAAAGGATACTATGTAAAAAGCTTCTAAAATTCCACTTCACAAATAACTTAGCTGAATAGGTGCACCCTGTCCTGGAACGCCCCTGAACCAACCCTGATTTATCTGGCTAACTTCCAGCTGGATAAAACGTTTTTGGCTAGATCTGGGGCAATCAGACTGGCAGGATTTTAAACTTTGCTGGACAAACCTCTTTCAATATTGTCCTTATTGAGGGCAATTTTCAAAAGCCATTCATCCAGGTAATCAGAGTAAGCTACAGCTAAATTAATTCATAAAGTTCAGAAAGTGTCTTACGTTTTCCCTTTGGCTGCCTGCTTTTTTTGTTTACAGAAAGGCAAAACAACTACTTCCCTGGCTCTTAACTCATTGCTGCATTTGGTCAAGAGCCAGTCGGAAAAAAGCAGTGTACCCCGCCTTTTCCAAAGGAGGGAGCCTCACTTCCCAGACCCTACAGGGTAGGGAAACGATGGGATCTGTGGAATGAGGGCAAGAATGCTGCAGAGCTACTATGAGGGGGTTCCCGGTCCCAATATTCCATAAGCTGGTTAGTGGAGAAGTTGTCTGACTAAAGTTAGCTGGATAACTCGTGCCATATATTCACCTTCTGCTGAATATACTTGTCTAAAGGTATCCGGATAAATTTAGCCAGATAATTACAAAACCGGCTATGCTTGAATATAGCCAGTTAGGTTTATAAATTATCCGGCCTTGTTTGGCTGGATAATTTTCTACCTATCCAGATCTCTTCAAAAGAAATGTAAAAAAAACAAAACAAAAAAAATAAACGAACTAAAGGATTCTGGGGCCTGATGATTTCCCTCCTCCCCCCCCCACCAAACTGCATCGATGGCCCTGCTAGGCCGTGTACACCCTCTTTCATCCCTTCATAAATGTTACAATAGCTCTGTGGTCCACAGATCGAGCACCTTCTCCACCCCCACTCACCAGTTGTTTTTTTTTTTTAAACAAAAATCACTTTCCCACCCAGGACCCTGCCCCAACCCACCCGTTATCAATTAGTACTGGGCGGCAAACTCCCTCTCCCCAATATCACCGCCCAGACCCTCTTTCATCCCCCAGACACTTACCAAACCTCTGCTGGGAGCGAGGCACAATAGTTACTCACTCCTGTTGCTTCAATCGAAACTTCTGACAGAAGTGAGATTAGTTCTATTGTTGATCAGATGGGCCCTTAAAAGTTATATCGCAAGTGTTCTAATAATTATCTATGGTACACTATAAGTGGAAGTGGTGAAAAACCTGATCTGCAGAGACTCTTCAGCAATTTAGATTATTATTTAATGAGCATAGAAATTTAGGGGCTGATTTGAGCTGCGGAGCAGCTAGTTAATAGGGTCATTTATCAAAATGCTATAAGGCGTTTTCACATGCGTTAAGGGCTTAACGCATGTGAAAAGCGATGTATGGTGCGATGCAAATCCGAAAAAGAGGAAGAGTGGGCTTACTGTTTTGCATGGCTTTAATGAGAGAGAGAGAGAGAGCCCTAGCCATAATGCCCTCACCCTAGATAGGTATTTGTATCGCTATGGGAGGCCCATCTAGTAACTCGAGATGAGTTTAGGTATTAGTGTAGGGGTTTAGGGGCCACTTTGACATTCAAAGTGAGACATACGAACAGAACAGTGCTCTCTTGTGAAGATTTGATGACTTTCAGAGTGAGGAAACTCACTCAAAGATGAGATTTGTGCAATGTTCTCTCAACCTAGCTTGATGTTGCCCAGGTAGCGAGTCCATCAAGCTAGGTTGAGAGAACATTGCACAAATCTCATCTTTGAGTGAGTTTCCTCACTCCGAAAGTCATCAAATCTTCACAAGAGAGCACTGTTCTGTTCGTACGTCGCACTTTGAATGTCAAAGTAGCCCCTAACCCCCTACATTTATCTCTACACTGAGCAGTACTGCAGGCAATAGAGGGAGTACCGCTGATGAACCTAGCTGTGAGGATTTTCTAGTCACTTTTTCTACAAAAATTGAAAACATTGTTGCATCTTTTGCTTCATTTCTGGCTTGGTATGATACTGATCCCTATACTTCTAGTTCTTCCTGGGCCACTTTCCATGATACTGTCTTCAGCAGATAAAATTTCAGGGATTATTTCTAGAATGAATCCCTCCCACTGTCGATTTAATATTTGCAATGTAGCTGGTTTTTTTGGTTTTTTTTAATTTGCTGCCAGAGAATGTTTGGGTCCAGGTTTATCTTTGTTGGTTAATACTTCTCTATCTCAAGGCAGCATACCAACTTCTCTAAAGAGGGTCTCCATCATACATTTATTGAAGAAAGCTGGTTTGGATTGTACAGATCCATTAAATTATCACTCCATTTCAAGTTTGTCTTTTCTTGCCAAACTCATTGAATTTACTGTTCAAAGTAATTGGATGAATATGTAGAGGATCATGAAATTCTTGATCTTCATCTGTTTGGTTTTCATAAATCCTTAAGTACCGAATTTTTAGTTACCGGTACTTCAATTTGTGGTGCAGTGAGAAGAGGACTTGATTCAGAAAATAGTTATATTCTTGTTTCCCTAGACATATCCTCAGCATTTGATATTGTTGATCATAGTATTCTGATTTCCGGGCTTAATAAATGAGGTTTGTCAGGTATGGTTTTATCTTGATTTACTTATTTTATATCTGACCGTATGCAATAAATTTGGAATGGTAATAGCCAATCTAAGATTTCTTGTTTTAAGATGGATGTACCACAAAGTTCCACACTATCTGCAACACTTTTTAATAATTATATGGTCCCTGTTAATAAAGTCTTAGCAGGCCTTTGTGTGGCCTATAAATTTGTATGCCGACGACATCCAGTTTATCGTCTGCATTACCTCATCTTTGTCTGAAACAGCTAAGTTGCTCCAAATTTCTCAGTGGCTGCACCTAAGTTCTGGAATTCATTGCAGGAAGAGATCAGGCAACTTGACTGCATCAAAACATTTAAATCAGTGCTAAAGACATTCCTTTTTAAACAGGCCTACTTTTGTTAGTTTCTTTTAAATCTTAGCAGAGATTCTGATTTGTTTTAATATGTTTCTGGATTTTTTTATAATTTTATGCACTGATTTATAATTTGTATTGTTTTACATGTTTATAGTTTAAATGTCATTTGAATAACTGTTTTGGTCTATTTAAATGTTTGTTTTATTTATTTACAATTGTTTTATTTTGTACATTGCCTTGTTTAAAAGGAATTAACACATTTTAATAAAGATAAAGCTATGCTGGAAGTGTAAGTTAACCATAGTTTATGCTTCTGTGGTGCCATCAAAGTTCCATTTAAAATCTGATGCCATATTGCAAAGGACTTTGTTAGGGGGAAGGGACAGTTTCCTTCTTCTTCTTCTTTAGGTTTCCAGCTCATTTGGAACCAGGGCTGGGATCCGATGCCATGTCTCTTGGGTTGCTACTGTCCAGGAACTTTTCCCTGTTTTTATATCTCCCTTCCACCTCGCTCAGCCCAATCATTGCAGCAACATCCTCAGCTGGGGCCATGCATCAGAGTTCCTTCCAGAGCTCTGCAATCACGGGCTCTAAATACAGCCACTAGGTGTCGCCATCAGCGGATGACTGGGGCTCCTTCCCACACGGGTTCTGGAGGCTGCCTCCACAGGACCGCAAAGGCCTGGCCAATACGTTTGGCAGAAAATTGTTCCAAGTCCTGAATTCAGGTGAAACAATCCTCATATTGCTTCATATCTCCTGTCACCATTAGAAGCTGCTGTGCTGTATCCTGCCAAGAATGATCTGCTGTACTGTGCACTAGTACAAGGCATGGTTCTTATTATAAAGTCGCCCATGTTTATTTGTTTATTTATTTAGAAGCATTTGCTATCCGCTCCTCCAACATTCGGGGCGGGGTACAGTAAAAATATTCCTAGTAAAAATAACAGTAAACAAACTAACAAAACATACCAAAATAATGTTACAAACATCTGCAAGGTAGAGTAAAGCTGGTGCGAGAAGGACTATTAGAAGGCTTCCTTGAATAAATGAGACTTTAATGCTTTTTTAAATATCTTTGTGAGCGCCAGAGAAAGGGGGTGTGAATCGACATAAAGTGCCCAATAGACTTCTGCTCTGTGTGTAATCTATTTTTAAATTCCCATAATATATTAGTGCATTTAAATTGAGCTTTAATAAATCCAAACTCCATTCAGACCTCACTACACTTGTTTGCTTTCGATTTTGTTCTAGGGCTTTAAGTGACTGAGCATGCTTAGTCATGTGCATGGTTCTAGCAGTACAGCATTTTGAACTTGCCAATAAAACTGTGAAGGAGCAAACAGGTTGTTTACCTCAGCACAATTTTAGGGCTATTTAAAAGCTCGTTACATACTTGCTATTATTTTTTTTTGCACCTTAATATATCTACATTGATTTTTTTTTTTCAGACAAAGGTTGAGCCTTTATTTTTATGTTAGGTCCTATCACATGCTTCTGAGATAGTATTATATTATTGTCTTTGTTCTCTGAACTTTTTTTTTTTATAACTAGGGGAGGAAAGAAGTTGCACTCGGAATCCACAGCTTACCCTTAAATAAAGACACCACACCGTTTGGCATTTAAACTTGGTCGCAGTTTAATGCACCAGAAACCCGAGCCCTTACAATTAATCACCGTTAACGCCCCTCCCCCAACTCCCACCCCTCCTCCTCTTCCTCTTGCCTCCACCACCTTAAGCCCCAGTGGTGGAGATAACCTCCCCCTTCCCCACCTGCTCCGCCTCGTGCCAGTGAGAGCAAGCTTGACCATGAACCTTAGCCCCACGGTTCCCCAGTCTTCAACGTAGCTGCTCCCCCCCCCCCCAGCTACGCAGGGCCCATCTCCCCCTCCACAACCCCTCCCCAATACACCCCTCCCCTTGTTACAACATACCAATGGGCTTGGGTTATCCACCACAAAACAAGTTCCCTAGCAACTTGTTTCCCCCCACTGCGGCCATCTAGTCTCTGCTACTTATCTCTTTCTCCAAACCCTCCTGCAGAGTATGATTAAATAGATCCATAAGAACATAAGAAAATGCCATACTGGGTCAGACCAAGGGTCCATCAAGCCCAGCATCTTGTTTCCAACAGTGGCCAATCCAGACTATAAGAACCTGGCAAGTACCCAAAAAAAGTCTATTCCATGTAACCATTGCTAATGGCAGTGGCTATTCTCTAAGTGAACTTAATAGCAGGTAATGGACTTCTCCTCCAAGAACTTATCCAATCCTTTTTTAAACACAGCTATACTAACTGCACTAACCACATCCTCTGGCAACAAATTCCAGAGTTTAATTGTGCGTTGAGTAAAAAAGAACTTTCTCCGATTAGTTTTAAATGTGCCCCATGCTAACTTCATGGAGTGCCCCCTAGTCTTTCTACTATCCGAAAGAGTAAATAACCGATTCACATCTACCCGTTCTAGACCTCTCATGATTTTAAACACCTCTATCATATCCCCCCCCTCAGTCGTCTCTTCTCCAAGCTGAAAAGTCCTAACCTCTTTAGTCTTTCCTCATAGGGGAGTTGTTCCATTCCCCTGACAAATGGACCCCATCCCCACTAAAGAAACCTGCTTCTCCCTGCCACGCCCACGCATGCCTAATCCAAAAAAACCCTTCCCACCCCATCCACTTTCCCATTTGCCTATTTATCTTCTTAACCCCGTTCTTCCAGATGGTCTCCTCGCCATGGCGTATTATGATAATAATGTCAGACCACCCGACTTTCACTAAAGGCCACTAAAGGCAATATCTTTCTTAATACAGGTCAATAGCTGCCGACAGGTCTTTTTACCCACATCTTTACCCCCCAGATGCACAACTAGTATGTCCGGTACTCCCCACATGTTGATTCTGTCGCTCAGGAACGGCAGGAGCTTGTCCCATTCCATGCCCCTGCGACTAAACCACGCCAATTGCCACCCTTGGTGCTCCAACTCCAGTTGTTCTCCGTAGGGGCGCTGCATGGCTCGGCGTTGCGCTCGGTGGATATAGGAATGGCCCACAATCCAGGCACAACCCTTTGCGCTCCTCCTCCCCCAGGCTTCTGAAAGAAAAGAATGCATTAATATCTGCGTCTGACTACCCCCCTCCCCACCCTCCCATCCCCCTTCCGAGCCTTCTCCCTTGTACTTCCCCCTTCTTGGTTTTCTTTTTCTTCTTTTTTTTTTTTTATTCGGCTCCCACATCCCTCCGTATGTAGTCCTTGAAAACCCTTGACTTCCATCGCCCTATACTTTTAATCCCTGCCTCTGATAAACCCGCCTCGGCCGCCGACGTCACTGCACTTATCCGAAAGGAATGTGCGCTATACCTCGCGATGTTCCTACCACCTTCCTCAGTACCTGAACAAATTGATACTTAGTCAATACCTCCCCGTTCTCGTGCACTAGAAATGTCCCTCTGGTCATCGGCCTTATCCGGCTGTACCGCCACGCAGTTCGAACCGGGCAAATCAAAGGTATCTCAGCAGGCTCCAAATTAATCACAAAACCCTTGCCTTTTTGATCAGTTTTGGATTTCAGGAGGAAGAGCATCACTAATTGAGGCTGTATAGAAACGCATTCTACCGTAATCCCTGTGGTACCTTTACTGCGACCTGACTGAGCCACCAACTCGCTCACTCGCATGGCACCAAAGAATGCCCACGAGAAGGCTATGCTGAACAAAACTACCTCAAACCGTGACCAACAAACCTGCGGCAGCAACCCCGTGAACCTTATCAAGTCGGCAACCTTTGGTCTCTCTGTCTGCCCGATCATTTCTGCCACCCTCCTAGAACCTTGCGTACTCGAAAACTACTCAGTGGGTTGCCCCAACCTTTTAACTTTTGAAAGAAGGAAAAACCAACTAAATGTAACCTCGCCATTGCCATCGACCAGCCTTTACTCTTGGCCTATAAGATAAAGTTCACCAGTTGCTGCTCCTCCACGGGCCCTCCCTCCCAACCCCTGAACTTCATAAAATGCGCCACGACTTCATGGCCTATCGAATATGACGTCCATGTACTCAGGGCCACTGAGTCCTGAATAAGGTCCCATTCTTCTTCATGCCTGTCCGTTGAGAATACATTTTTGTTGATTCCACGCTGATGGCCCATGTCATCTGGCAGAAAAACAATGTAACTATCCATGATCTCGCATCTCCGGCCTACAGACATACTCTCCCACCTGAATGTTCATTGTGTCCCTCAACTTGGTTAAATGGTACCTACTTCTGTCCAGTCATTGTAACTATAGTTGCTCTCTCTTTTTTTTTTTTTGCCCTATCTCAATCACCTCACCCTCCCGTACAAACTCCCTCAACCCGCTTTGCACCCCCTTCTCCCCACTATGTTTTGATGACTTTTGGTACTACCTACCGCTTGTCTGGGTGCACTTGGAACTCGGGTGTGCCCTGTTGCAAGTGGCGCACGCGTGCCGAAACTTACATTCAGGAAACAAGCAAGTAGCTCTATTGAAACGCCAACAAATATTGCCTTTCGACACGGTCATCTTGCCCTCCTTCCCTATCTGCCCCCCACCCCTTACCATTGCTTCTCCCCCCCCAAGCCCCCCTGTCCCTCCCCGTGCTTCCCCACCCCTCCCCCTAAGCCTGCACTATACTTCGCCTGCTTGGCACTCTTATTAGTCATCTGCGTAAGCCATAAATTTATGTCCTGGGTACCCCAAGACATGAATCTGTTGCCTGCCATCTTCTCCCGGAAACCCTCGTCGTAATTGAGCCAGGCCCACCCCTCATAATCTTTGAATGCCCCTAAAATGCTATCACAGTAAGCCAGAAGTGCACCGTGCTGATCCAGCTTGTAGTGCCCCACTACGCTGGCCAACCGCAAAAAAACCGTCATCCAATTGAGATTTTTGGGCACCTTAACTCCCATCTCCTTCCCTTTCTTCTTCTTGCTTCCCTTGCCTCATCGATTCCTGCCACCCCTTCTGCCCGCCACCAGCTGAAATATGTTGACATACTTACGTTTTTTGATGCATCTGCACACTTTACCTGGAACCCCTTCCCACAACTCTGTCAGAGATGCTAACGCCGGGTGCCCCATATCTTGCGCTGGCCCCAACCTGCTATCTCTCTTCCGTCTCCCTGAACTTGTGTCAGACGAAGAATCGGTCGTCGTACTACTGTCGGTATCACTAGAACTACCATCCCTCCTATGCTTTACCTTTGCTTTGGGGCTCCCTAACTTCCCCCTGCTCATTACCTTCCTCCGCTCCCAGTATTTGGGACCTGGCCGCCTCTCCTCTCAGTCTGTCTGCACATCCAGCCACCGGTCTATCTTCACAGGGATATAATGGCTCCTTCCTCCATCACTCTTCACTGTATGAAGTGCCCGGCCTCTCCGCACTCCTGGGATCTGCAAATGACAACAGACTGGCACCAGTATCTGTCCTGTACATAGCTTGTCGTCCCGTATCCATCACATCCCTACTCCGCCGCCCTACTCTCTCCTTTCCCCTTAACTGACTTTCACTCGCCAACTCCATCTGGGCTCTACTCCCCTGTCCCATCGCCCAGCTGTCTGCCTGTTCGCCCTGCTTCCAAGCTGGCCAGTCTCCGAAGTCTCTCCTCCCACCATCCCTGAATTCACCCCCCCCCCCCCACTCTCCCAAACCTATGGTCTCCATGTCGCTCCCACTCCCCCTCCAGTTCCAAATGCATGCGACCGTACTCACCGCACACATGTTTGTGTCCAAAACCTCTGGCCTCTGTATCACTCCTGCCTCTTGCTGCTCTTGCGCCTCTGGCTCCCATCCGACCTCGCCTCTCACCAGAAAGAATTCTGCGCTCCGCCATCTAGACTGACCTGCCTCCCCTGGTGCCGCTGGGGCTGGTAACCCGTCTTCCTCCGATGCTCTGCCCCATCTTTAGGCCTGTCCCTCTGCTGGCGCCCTGTCGTGCTCATCCCAACGCCTCGACTGATGTTCCCGCTTCCGCAGGGGCTGAGGGGTACTTGTCCTGCACCCTTCCTTCCGCCTCTTCAACCCGCCCTATGGGTCCAGCTCTACCCAAGGCCGGGCTCGTGTGCGGGCTCGACCTGTCCTCCTGAGCTCCCGTCGACACAGGGCGCTGAGGTGGGACAGCGGAAGGGCTGACACTGGGCGCGCCTCCGGTTCCACTTCGGGCCCGCTCTCCCTAGAGCTAACTACCACTTGCTCCAGTTCCCCTCGGGGGGGGGGGGGGGGGCTCGATAGGGCTTTTAAGGGTTCCTGACTGGCTGCCCTGACTCTGCAAGAGCCGCGACCCCCTTTTTTAGAGCCTGCCCTGCCATGGTTCACCGGCAGGCTTTTTCTTTCTACACTCCTCCTCATATTTCAACTTGCTAAAGTGCTGTACCCTCACAGTTACTATCCGCGCTGCTGACCAGAAACGCAAAGTTCCCCACAAAGTTCGCCGCTCCTACCTCCCTGCTTCCTTCGCCAAACTGACCCGTTGCTCCACTGACGTCACCCTACTCTGTCCAATCCTTTCCCCTTGTTTGAATCTCTTGCATCTTCCACATCCTCGCCCTACCCTGCGCCCACCTAACTTCCCGCCACTCTCCTTCTGCTCTTCCTCTCCCCCTACGCTGGTTGCCAATCCTCACGCGCTTTCCCCCTGTTACTGCCGCCACGTTGTAAACCAGCACGGCTTGCTCTTATTTCAAGTACATTTTTATGCAGCAGCAACACAAGGCATGGAGTAAGATGAGAACAAAAACAATAGAGGAGGTTGTGTAAAATTTCATTACGCAATTAACTACTAATCCATACAAATTTCTGTTTCAATGGAATAGAAAAGATATATAATTAAATTGCAGGTTGTGTTACTACCACTGTGATGTGTAGCCTGTGATTTACTTGTACATTCAGGCAATATTACCCTTGGCATTAACCTGCTGATTTTGATTTTCAGCTGCTGAAGGGAACTTAGCTTTCGAAAGCAGGTTTTGAAATTTATTAATTTAGTCAAATAGAAAGGTATCACCTAAACTTATTTGTCAACATTTATTTCTTAGAAATATTGGAAATTATAATATGCTTTATTTATTTATTTACATGCCTTAGCCCTTCATATCAAAGAAATTCCACAGGAGAGGGATTTATTATGCAAAAAGAAAATTAGAGGAAAGAGCATCCCTGAATAATTAGAGAAAAAAAAAAGTACTGTTCATCAGGAAGTTCCTATATCTGTGGCTACAGATGCACTTACTGTACTTAGCAACATTTTTTTTCTCTCACAGATGAGTGAGTCTTGTGAAATTCTGGCAATCTATAGCGTCTCATAATAAATCATGTAATACTATAAACTGTTCTATGCAAGTCAATGGAGCTTTGCTGGCAGAAGGATCGGTAAAGCTACCTGAGAGTCAGCACGGTACCAGCACGTTTTGACCACAAGTAAATCCTACAGGCTAACCAGAAGCAAGGAGTGTTAAAGAGGAAACACATTCTTCACAAAATTATTTTCTAGGAAGAATTATTCTGATGCAAGAGGGGAAAAATGTTGGTGAAAAGCTGTGGGGGCAGTCTGTCATGTGTGTGTCTTTACAGCGCTCTCTCTGTTTCTCTCTCTCTCTCTCTCTCTATATATATATACTAGCCGTTAAGCCCGTAACAATGGGCTACATTTAAAAAACATTTTTCGGTCCATTTCCTTCCCACTCCCTCCCCCTCATTCTTCCTCCCTCTCACCTCCCCCCTCTAGCCTCCCTCCCCCCACCTCACTCTCTCCTCCCTCCCTCCCTCTCACCTCCCCCCTCTATTCTTCCTCCCTCTCACCTTCCCCCTCCCCTCACTCTCTCCTCCCTCCCCCTCTCCTCACTCTCTCTTCCCTTCCCCCTCCCCTCGCTCTCTCCTCCCTCCCCCCTCCCCTCAGCTCACTCTCTCCTCACTCCCCCCTCCCCTCACTCTCTCCTCCCTCCCTCCCCTCACTCACTCCCCTCCCCTATCAGCTCATCCACAACCGGCAGAGGGGGGGGGGTGTCCCTCCCTCCCTTGCGTGCGTCGCCGCCGCTGCTACTGCTCCTCCCGCTCCTGCTCGTCGCCGCCGCCGCGGCTACTGCTCCTCCCGCTCCTCCTCGTCGCCGCCGCCGCTCCTGCTCCTAGCCGCCGCCGCCGCCCCTGCTCCTAAGGACCCAGCGCCATTTTTTTTTTTTTGGGCACGCTCCGCTCTGGCCGACGTGCTCGCCCGCGCATGCGGGGTAGAGCTGCTCTCTACTGCGCATTTGAGGGCGCCCTTATCTAGTAGATAATGTGTAGAAATGATAAGCTGTAGTGGTACCATATCTTTAGTCTTGTTATCCACTAAATGTAAACAGAACAAATTGTTGTGACCCTCAAGGCAATCATGGTATTTAGGCCCACTCTTAGTCACGCCATGGAGGTCAATCTTCCTCCTAGCAGCATTCTGTCTGACATCCTATGCCTGCAAACTTGCATCTCAAGAGCTGTGCCACTTGGAGTTATGTCAGTATAATCCTTGAATGCTAGAAGATTTCCAGAAGGGTCCTAGCAGTTGTCAAGGCAAAAAAGCTGTCCTAGTTGAGGGCTGGAGCTCTGCTTCTGAGCCACTGTGTGGATCCCTTGACCAGTTGCTAAAAACTCCAAAAAGAGCTTTACTGTAGTCTAAAACAAGCACTTGCAATCCCACTGCAAAGGTTCCAGGTTGGGCCTTAAGAGTTCAAAAGGAATTCCTGGGAATACCAGTGTTCTGGCAATTTGATGGCTAGAAGGCTGAGATGAGTTGAGTTGCTGGACCCAGAAAGACCTGTGAGTGACACACCTCTGGATCTGAGTACCTCTTTCTATACGTGGAAGAGTATTGTGAAAATCCTGTTTAAAGTATTGTGAAGTTTGTCTAATTCTGGAAATTATGTAGATAATTGATAACTGGATTAACTGAACCAGACTGGATCTTGGATTGTGTTTGTGTTATGTTGCTCTTTTGATCCTGCTTAAATACCTTTGAATGAACCCCTGCATATATTTATTTAATTTTTTATTTATGCAATTTTAAATTAACAAAGCAAGACAAAACTTAGTTTCAGCAACATGATGATAACAACAACAAAAAAAAGCAAACAAAAAAATAAAATATCATATCCAGTTATATATATATGCAATTATAATCAGTAATATATACAAGAAACTGTGCATATCATTATTATTATCCCCAAATAGTAAAGAAAACTTAAGTTTGTACAAAGGGGAAGTAAATATACCGGGAGAAATAAGTAAACAACTAAAGAAAGGCCAGTAGTAAGTAAGGACCCCCATAAATTAATACTGGTCTGAGGTCTCCATATAACATTAGGAATCAGTCAGAACTGGAGAAGAAGTAATAACTCTCCTAGCATTGAGAAAGGATTGTAGCTGCTCAGGGGCAAAAAATACAAAGGTATCCGAACATAACTTTACAAAACATTTACAGGGGTAATGTAATACGAAGAAAGTCCCCAAATCAAGAGTGTCTTTCCTGAGAGCTAAAAAAAACCAACCTTTTTTCCTTTGCTGGGTGAGCCTAGAGATAGCTGGAAAAACCCTCAAATTTTGGCCATAAAAAGGAGAGTTTAAATACTGAAAATACAAAGATATCACTTTAAACAAATCATAATCGGCAACAAAAGATACTAATAAGGTGGCCCTGTCTATAATTTCCGGACCAGATGATTGTAGAAATTCTGTAAGATTCAATGGAGGAAACTGATTCTCAGCAGAAACCCCAACAGGTACTTGAGAGGATGATAGCAAAAAAGTTATCTTATTGATAGAAGGAAATTCTTCGGATGAAATACCCAGAATTTGAAGGAAATATTTTTTTAAGGTAATCATTGGATGCTCACCCAACATTTTGGGAAAAATCAAAATCCTAAGATGAAGCTAATCAGAAGGGGACATTAAGTAAATCTACAGCTCTAACACTAAACTTTCAAAAGGGAAAATTTGATAAAATAAGGAAAATAGAAAAAAATTGAAAGGTGCAGTTGCAACGGTTAAAAGTGTCCAATAGGCATGGACATTGTTTAAAAATACAATCCTAGAAGCGCAGTCCAGATGTATTCCATGCATTAAGAAAGGTGGAAAGAAGGCAAAACGATTACCATCATAGTTAAAAGGTGAGGTGAAAGAGGCTATTTTAGCCAAAAAAAATCCTTCAAAAATTGGAAGAAGGATCCATCTGAAGAAAATAGGATAAGGCATAAGCATTGTCAAGTTAAGTATAAAACATTGATAAGACAGGCGAAGAGAGAATTTGAAATGAAATTGGCCATAGAGGCAAAAACTCATAATAAAAACTTTTAAAAATATATCCGAAGCAAAAAACCTGAGAGGAAGTCGGTTGAACCATTAGATGACCAAGGGGTTAAAAGGGCTCTTAGGGAAGATAAGGCCATTGCAGAAAGACTAAATGAATTCTTTGCTTCCATATTTACTAATGAGGATGTTGGGGAGATACCAGTTCCAGAGATGGTTTTCAAGGGTGATGAGTCAGACGAACTGAACCAAATCACTGTGAACTTGTTGCACCCGGTCGCAGTTGGCTGCGCCCTCTGTTGTTCACTTTTTTTCTGCCTCAGTCCATTTTGCCAAAATAGCTGCCTCCGCTTCTCCACACCGAACCCTCTGGCGTTTCTGGTACTGCATGGGTGATTGCATTCGCCATCTTTCTTCAGGAGTCACCTAGGGCACTCGCACGTGCGCAGCCCCATCCTTTACGTGCATCATGGCGGGAACCTCGGGGGCGTCCCCACCACATGACGTCACTAGCTCTGGTATTTAAACTCCATTCTCGATTCACAATAAGAGTTAGCAAGGTATCCTCCATGCTGATCTCTCCAAGTTACCAGACACTCCCGCTCTGTGTATTCTCGCTCCAAGACGACTTAGGTACCTGCTCCTCGAGGGCCTTGCCTTGCTTCTCTTTACCCACTGGAGTTATCTGCTACGAACAAGGACGCCTAAGGTACCCGCTCCTCAGGGGCCTTGCCTCACTCCTCTTTACCCACTGGGGTTATCTGCTACCAACAAGGAAGCCTAAGGTACCCGCTCCTCGGGGGCCTTGCCTTGCTCCTATCTACCCTTTGGGGTTGCCAACCTATTACCAGGATGCCTATGGTACCCGCTCCTCAGGGGCCTTGTTCGTCCGAGACCTCCACTCCTCGGGGCTCTCTCTTACTACAACTACCAGCATCAGAGTGAGTACTGCCACTCCAGTTCTGTCTTTGCTTTGTCTCATCTCTCCTTCCATAGATCCTCGGCCTATCCTGCACTGCGGGCCTGGTGAGACTGTGGAACTGCCTTTTCCACTCTGCAACCTACAAAATGGAACACGGTCATCCGGTTTCTCCTCTCCTAGCTGGAATCATCAACCGATCCTCGGGTTACCATCTGCGTTGCAGTACAATAAAGCTATTTCTCTGTGACCATCTCTGCCTTGAGCTAGCCTATCGCTGCAAGTCCCCACAGGGCTCTGCCCTGTGGGAGCTGTCATCTCTTACAGCGACCAAGGGCCCATGCTTCAATGTCCAAAGTACAACAGAACTGGGAAGATGAAGTAGGCCAGATTGACAAACTAAAGAGTAGCAAATCACCTGGACTGGATGGTATGCATCCTAGGCTACTGAAGGAACTCAAAAATGAAATTTCTGATCTATTAGTTAAAATTTGTAACCCATCATTAAAATCATCCATTGTACCCGGAGACTGGAGGGTGGTCAATGTAACCCCAATATTTAAAAAGGGCTCCAGGGGTGATCAGGGTTACTATAGACCAGTGAGCCTGACTTCAGTGCCGGGAAAAATAGTGGAAACTATTCTAAAGATCAAAACCGTAAAGCACATAGAAAGACAGGGTTTAATGGAACACAGTCAACATGGATTTACCCAAGGGAAGTCTTGCCTATCAAATCTGCTTCATTTTTTTGAAGGGGTTAATAAACATGTGGATAAAGGTGAACCGGTAGATGTAGTGTATTTGGATTTTAGAAAGCATTTGACAAAGTCCCTCATGAGAGGCTTCTAAGAAAACTAAAAAATCATGGGCTAGGAGGCGATGTCCTTTCGTGGATTACAAACTGGTTAAAAGACAGGAAACAGAGAGTAGGATTAAATGGTCAATTTTCTCAGTGGATAAGGGTAAACAGTGGAGTGCCTCAGGGATCTGGAAAGGAATACGACGAGTGACATTATCAAATTTGCGGACGATACAAAATTATTCAGAGTAGTTAAATCACAAGCGGATTGTGATACATTACAGGAGGACCTTGCAAGACTGGAAGATTGGGCATCCAAATGGCAGATGAAATTTAATGTGGACAAGTGCAAGGTGTTGCACATAGGGAAAAATAACCCTTGCTGTAGTTACATGATGTTAGGTTCCATATTAGGAACTACCACTCAGGAAAAAGATCTACGCACCATAGTGGATAATACTTTAAAATCATCAGCCCAGTGTGCTGCAGCAGTCAAAAAAAGTGTGCTGCAGCAGTCAAAAAAAGCAAACAAAATTAGGAATTATTAGGAAGGGAATGGTTAATAATAGAGATGTTCTTCGTTTTTATCTGCTGGGTCTGTCTTCAGGTCGGGCGACCCTTGGAAAAACAGGTCTTTTTTTTTCTCGGCAATTTTCGCTGAAAAAAAACGGAAACTCCCCACCCCAACCCTTCAAATTCACTTAAATACAATTCCCCCCACCATCCCGAACCCCCCCTCAGACTTACTAAAAAGCCCTGGTGATCCAGCGGGGTCCTGGGAGCAATCTCTCTTTCTCGGGCTGTTGGCTGCCAGTAAACAAAATGTCGCCGGTGGCCCTTTGCCCTTACCATATGACAGGGGCTTCCAGTGCCACTGGTCGGCCCCTGTCACATGGAAGGAGCAATGGATGACCCACGCCATTTTTCTAAGATGAGTGGTAGTGCAATACAAACTACTTGCTATTCAGCACACTCATTTATATTAAGGCTTCGTTCAAAATCGCCTATATGAGGTCATTTATTAAGATCAAAAATTATTATTAATGTCTTTTGAATTTTTGTGGAGGGAACAGAGGCGTTCTGGTCTTTCATTTGTGATAGCTTCTAGTTGACTGAATCCTCGCGAAAAAAGTCAGAGAAGTTTTTCTATCTGTAATTCTGCAGACTTTCGATTATGAATGACAACTAGAGGCAGAGAAAGTGAAAGGCAATACAAATGTATCAGTTACTCTGGTCTTATTTAATTTTTAAATGGCTAGCTAGGGCTAAACTGCCTGTAACATTGATTTTTTTTTTATCTATGGTATATACTTTTTGTATAAAATAGAATTGTACTGATGAGACACATAGACCATTGCTCAGTATTGGAAGGTTGAGAACACGATACCTCATTACATTCCATCTAGTGGGATTCTTCTCAGCAACCGTTACTGGTGTGTGGCGTACCTGCAGGATACATGCATATGCACAGTTTTCTATGGGCTTTACAATATCAATTGCCAAAAAGTGTACTTGCAGTTTTAACTCAGCCAACATATTTTTAGCTGTTGGCTGAATTAAGGGCCAGATTTTCTAACCTACGCGCGGGCGTAGATTTGTGCGCGCAACTCCGCATGCACAAATCTACGCCCGATTTTATAATATGCGCACGCATGTTATAAAATCTGGGGTCGGCGCGCTCAAGGGGGTGCACACTTGTGCACCTTGCGCGCACCGAGCCCTAGGGGAGCTCCAATGGCTTTCCCCGTTCCCTCTGAGGCCTCGGAGGGAACTTTCCTTTTGCCCCCCCCCCCCCCGCACCTTCCCCTCCCTTCCCCTATCTAACCTGCCCCCCCCAGCCCTATCTAAATCCCCCCCCTACCTCCGAGTGTCGGCGCATGATTCCCTGGCCTAGCAGGCCTTCGGAGGCCTCTGGCCACGCCCCCGCCCCGGACCGCCCATGCCCCTTTTTTCAAGCCCTGGGACATACGCTCGTCCCAGGGCTTGCTCGGCCGCGTTCAGGAGCGGGTTTTCGGGGTTACGCGCGTAACCCTTTGAAAATCCACCCCTAAGTGAATATAGTAGAGGTTTAGCGATTATTTATGAGTCTGTACAGTAACTTTACATGCACCGATTTGTTCTGAGCCAACTCCAAGCTGCAGGAAATGGGCCAGAATTGCAGGTATCAAAAATAACAAAAGCAGACCTTGTACAAACTATCTGGGATACTTTTATTTGGGAGCCTCTTTCCTCCTGTGTGGCTGCTAGCTGCTTATCAGAATTGCGGGTGTTACAATAGGAAGCTGTGGATTGTACACATTGTGGGCCAGATGTACTAAGCTTTTTTTTCCCCCATTAGCCACAAATTGGGACAAACCTTTTATGCCCAAAGTCTCACTTTTACTTTCTCTGATAATGGCTACTGTATTATGGCTCCCAAAGAAATGGCAACCTGAAAGTGCAGCATGTGGAAACAAATTTATTATTTAATAGTGGTCTTTTATAGAGATATTAACCTAATTTCCCAGTATGTGCATTTGTATTAATCTAAGCATCAATTAGCAATGAAGTATCAGTCCACCACAGGCAGTCTGTAACTGTTTTCAGAGCAGAATTAAAACTGTGGTAGGAAAGACAGGTTATATAAGGATTGCTGTTATCTCCTACAAGTAAAGCCTTCCACGGAACCACAGCGCTGTGCCTGTTATATCTGTGTGCATGCATGGACATTACACTACATGGAGTGGAGGACTAGCCTAGTGGTTGGCGCATCGGGCAATATGAAACAGGGGAACCATGGTTCAAACCTTCTTACTGCTGCTTGAGACCTTAGGCAAGTTACTTTACCCTCTGTTGTCTTAGGTACAAACTTAGATTATAAATAAATCCTCTGGCAATAGGGGAAAATATTTACAACAACTGAATACAATCCACTTTATAATACCTGAGAAGCAGAATATAAATCAATAAAATAAATTTGTTGCACCTATGGAGTTGGCTGTTCCTGGTTTTTGAACTCCCTTTCCAGTACAGAATTTGCAATACTTCTTCAGTCTGAAATCAGCACTACAAGTAGCAAAACGTGTATCTGGATGGCATGTCAGAGAAGCCAGAGCTCACGTAAAGTCTCCTTCTGGATATTGGGCCATTTAGCAGCACTGAACACATGAAACTGCTGTGCCTTCACCGCAGATTGCGAGATGGATGCAAAGCTATTTACCTGAATATTAGTTTTTGTCAAAAAAAAACAAACTTTATAGTATGTGGTCATCACAGCGAATCCCAGAAAATACATACTAGAGCTGGATCAGGGTCAATTTGCAGTACTTTGCTTTCTTTGCTTTCCTTTGTCCTGTGCTCACCCCTGAGGGAGAACATAAGAACATAAGACATTGACATTTGGGTCAGAGCGAGGGTCCATCAAGCCCAGTATCCTGTTTCCTACAGTGGTCAATCCAGGCTACTGATGCCAGTAATAGCAATGGCTATTCCCTATCGGCCCGATTTTAAAAGGGCCACACAAGTAAAAACGGGGGGTTACATGCTCGGCTAGGCCTTGTGTATGCCATGTGCATTTTCGGAAGGGCCCAGCCGCGTGCTGAAAACATGGCTCTTTGAGCAAGCCTTTATGGATAGATTACAAGCACAGTCTTAAATTGAGAATTAACCATCTTTGTTGGTTGCAATGCATATTTTAATGTTTTAATTGTTTTATGCCCTGCTAGTGTACTGTTTGTTGTTTTCCTTGTGATGTATTGTTCAATGCCTTAAGGTTTTTGTACACCGTTATGATGTAATTGTGAATGATGGTATATAAAATCTTTTAAATAAAATAAATAAATTACATGCCGAAGTGCCAGGCCTCTCCAAAAGGGCGGACCGAGGGGCGTGGTCCGGGCAAGAAGAGGTAGGCCGGGACAGCGCCATTAGCTAAAACTAATAGGTGGGGGTAGGGATCCGGGAGGAGAGGGGAAAATGTAGAAAGGTTAGATAGGGGTATAGGGAAGTGGGGAAGCCCTAGTCGCGTTGCTGTGCATAGCTTTGTAAAATGCCACCCACCCCGCGCACGCAAGTCGCGGGCTGCCCGCACGTGCACATGCCGGGTTTGTGTGCGCAGTCATCGGATTTATAACATAAGAACATAAGAAATTGCCATGCTGGATCAGACCAAGGGTCCATCAAGCCCAGCATCCTGCTTCCAACAGAGGCCAAACCAGGCCACAAGAACCTGGCAAGTACCCAAACACTAAGAAGATCCCATGCTACTGATGCAATTAATAGCAGTGGCTATTCCCTAAGTAAAATTGAATAATAATAACCATTAATGGACTTCTCCTCCAAGAACTTATCCAAACCTTTTTTGAACCCAGCTACACTAACTGCACTAACCACGTCCTCTGGCAACAAATTCCAGAGCTTTATTGTACGTTGAGTGAAAAAGAACTTTCTCCGATTAGTCTTAAATGTGCTACTTGCTAACTTCATGGAATGCCCCCTAGACCTTCTATTATTCGAAAATAACCGAGTCACATCTACTCGTTCAAGACCTCTCATGATCTTAAAGACCTCTATCATATCCCCCTCAGCCGTCTCTTCTCCAAGCTGAACAGCCCTAACTTCTTTAGTCTTTCTGTCCTCTTATTTTGGTCACCCTTCTCAGTACCTTCTCCAGTGCAATTATACTTTTTTTGAGATACAGTGACCAGAATTGCAAACAGTACTCTAGGTGCACTCTCACCATGGAACGATACAGAGGCATTATGACATTCTCTATTTTATTCACCATTCCCTTCCTAATAATTCCTAACGTTCTGTTTGCTTTTTTGACTGATGCTGCACACTGAGCTGATGATTTCAATGTGTTATCCACTATGACGCTTACATATTTTTCCTGGGTGGTAACCTCTAATATGGAACCTAACATCATATAGCTATAGCATGGGTTATTTTTCCCTATATACATCACCTTGCACTTATCCACATTAAATTTCATTTGTCAATCGGATGCCAAATCTTCCAGTCTCACAAGGGCCTCCTGCAATTTATCACAATCCACATGTAATTTAATTTCCCGGAATAATTTGGTGTCATCTGCAAATTTCATCACCTCACTCATCATATCCCTTTCCAGATCATTTATAAATAAATTTAAAAGCACTTGTCCAAATACAGATCCCTGAGGCACTCCACTTTTTTCACTAAGAAAACTGACTTCTGGCGATGGCATCAGACTGAGCGGAGGTCCCACTCTGGGTTCCTTGAGAGTCCGCGACGAAATTCATAATTTGCTGTTATTTCCCTTTTGGAAACGGCCTCTCTCTTTGACCTGCCAAATCGCTATAGTCTGCTGATCGATTGGAACTTGGGTCGTGGCGAACAAAACCCCTGGGATGACGAGTCAGTTACGAAAACCTCCGCCGGATAAGACCGGGGCACCTGAGGATAAGATGGCGGCGGAGACCATGCTTCCCCCGAGGGGGTGTCAGATACGCTGATTAGGGAAATCACTCATGCGGTCTCTGCTGCATTAAATGACGAACTCCAGAAACTACAGTCATCTCTAGATGAACTACATGATAAGTGGGCTAATGACCAAACTAGATTGGCGGCCATGGAAGCCAGAGCCATGTGTCACGAAGAATGGCAAAAGGAGATTGCAAACAGCGTGGCAGCCCTGCGTGCAAAAAAATCAAGATTTGGAGGATAAAGTAGACGAACTTGAGAATCAAGCTCAGAGGAATAATGTACAAGTGGTGGACCTGCTGGAGTCCTTGCAGTTGGATGCATTGCATCACTGGTTCGAAAGTTGGCTACCTACCGTGTTGGACATTGAGGTGACAGGCAGGCCTTTCCTGGTGGAAAGGGCCCATCGGTTAGGCCCAGAGATGGAACCAAATCGGAGACCACGACAAGCTATAGCACGTTATATACACTACATGGATAAACACAATATTTTACAAGCTTATAGGAAAAAGAAAGAGCTGCAATATGATGGACACAAAATCTTGATTTTCCTGGATTTTTCAGCCAGGGTTTTAGCGTCGCGCAGAGAAATGACCCCCTACTGTACACAATTGTACCAGAAGGAGATTTGCTTTGCCCTACAGTTTCCTGCAAAATTGCAAGTGTTTCATCGAGGAGAAGCCAGGGTTTTCAGCACCAGAGAGGAGGCATGTAGTTTCGTAGAAGGCCAGTGACTGGCGCAGCGGGATAAAAGTTTTCGGAGGCAACAAAGAACAGATCTTTTCATGAGGGCATTGCCCAGGACAACGTCTGTAGTCCATTTGTCAAGCGTTGGGGAAATTGTTTATAGGTGAAAGTTGTAGACTCTCCGGAGCCCCGGAGTCCTTGGTTCATCCCAGTACCCATGTTATTGCATTGCGGGTGGCAGAAACTGTATTTACGAGGTTGACCTCGGACTTTGGGTGTAGAGTTTGATCCTGATATGGGTAATGGGGTTTGTATGTTTGTGTGCATATGTGTGAGTGTATGTTTGTGTGTCCAGACTGTAGGAAGGACAGAGAGATATCAGGCCATCACTCTGAATCTAGATTGTTTTTTCTCGGTTAATTTTCTTTATATAGCCGGTACAGCACTATGGGAGGACCTCTGCTGGGAGCCCTTCCTGCTGTAAGGGGAGATCAAAGCAGCATTTTTGGCTGGTGGATTTTAATGGCTAATATTGTTCTTGGTACTTTAAATATAGCGGGATTTAACTCCCTATAAAAAGGAAAAAACATGCTCCAAGAACTTAAAAGGAGTAAATGTTGCTTTTTTTTACAGGAGACCCATTTGACCGATGAAGAACACCAAAAGCTGAGACGGGAATGGGTGGGACACTTCTTTTTTTCGTCCTTTTCAACTAGTCAACGCGGGGTGTTGGTGTTAATTGCTAAAACTCTGTCCTTCCAAGTGGAGGGGACTGTTGTTGATCCAGAGGGCAGGTATCTTATAGTGCGAGGAGAGTTGCAGGGCCTGAAGGTTTTATTGGTTAATATTTATGCCCCGAATCAATATTCCCACCATTTTTTACTTGTCTGGTCTCTAGGCTAACTGCATGGGAGGATTCTAGTATTCTCATGGAGGGAGACTTTAACATCACTGACATCCCAAGCATTGATTGTAAACCGGCTAAAACCCCTCATAAAAATCAGGGAGATATGGGTATAAGCTTTCTATGTAAAGGTCTGCAACTAATTGATATTTGGAGGGCAATGGATTTAGATGAGGCAGGCTTCACACATTTTTCTCATCCCCATAATTTGGATGTACAAAATTGGGATATTTTTGGTCACAAGTTAAAGGACTGTTGGAGAGAGTCCTGGAATGTGCGATTCCTTGGTCAGGAACACTGTTTTATCTGCACCTGCTAAAAGAAAATGAAGTTCTCCCCAGAGGGGGCTTAAAATATGTATGTATCACCCTGGTATTAGCAAAAAAATAAGTTCTTTTGACATGGAATTCAGACCTGTTACCCACCCCACAAGAGTGGAAAAGCTCAATGCAACAAACAGCGCATATGGAACTTTTACGGAAAAATTCTATTCACCACCCAAAAACTTGAATTGCTTTATGTTGTTATTTTTGGTTCTGGGAACATACGCTTAATCTTCTACAATGGTTATACAACCCTTACTCCTGCGGTTTTGGACACTCTGATGTGTGTGAGTATGTGTATATGTTATGTGAGCACTGGGAGGGAGCTTCTATAATAATGTGAAAACTGGATCTTTGGGAAAACATTCAGCTGTCTGCTGTTATACTGACAATATTGGATCTATCTTAACTAATGTGTCAACTGGTTGGCTATATACTTTTGCTCATGTTTGTTATTCCTTTGATCCTAATAAAATATATCATTTAAAAAAAAAGAAAAAAAAAAGAAAACTGTCTCTGTTTCCTGTCTTTTAACCTTTTGCAATCCATGAAAGGACATCACCTCCTATCTCATGACTTTTTAGTTTTCTTAGAAACTTCTGATGAAGGAATTTGTTAAATGTCTTCTGAAAATCCAAATACACTACTACATCTACTGATTCACCTTTATCCACATGCTTATAAACCCCTTCCGAAAAATGTAGCACATTTGTGAGGCAAGACTTCCCTTGGGTAAATCCATGCTGGCTGTATTCCATTAAAACATTTTTTTGGCATTCCTGGAATCTAACCCTATTGACGCAGAGATTGGTTAGAGAGCATAAGTAAAAAATACTGCTGCTATCTCTGGTTGCAAGGGAGGAGATAATTCTCCTCTCTTCACTTTTTTCCTATTATGTCGCTCATTAATACATATTGGGGCGGATTTTCAGAGCCCTGCTCGCCTAAATCCGCCTAAATCAGGGCGGATTTAGGCGAGCAGGGCCCTGCGCGCTGGTGCGCCTATGTTCAATAGGCCTACTGGCGTGCGCAGACCCTGGGACTCACGTAAGTCCCAGGGTTGTCCGAGGGGGGCGTGTCGGGGGCGTGTCGAGGGGGCAGGCCCGATCCGCGTGGCGTTTTCGGGGCAGGCCGTAGCGTTTCGGGGGCGGGCCCGGGGGCATGGTTACGGCCCGGGGCGGTCCGGGGGTGTGGCCGCGCCCTACGGACCCGCCCCCAGGTCGCGTCCCGGCGCGCTAGCGGCCTGCTGGCGCGCGGGGATTTACGTCTCCCTCCGGGAGGCGTAAATCCCCCGACAACGGTAAGGGGGGGTTTAGACAGGGCCGGGCGGGTGGGTTAGGTAGAGGAAGGGAGGGGAAGGTGAGGGGAGGGAGTTAGAGAATTCCCTCCGAGGCCGCTCCGATTTCGGAGCGGCCTCGGAGGGAACGGAGGTAGGCTGCGCAGCTCGGCGCGCGCCGGCTATACGGAATCGATAGCCTTGCGCGCGCCGATCCCGGATTTTAGCGGCTACGCGCGTATCTACTAAAATCCAGCGTACTTTTGTTTGCGCCTGATGCGCCAACAAAAGTACGCCAAATCGCGCAATTTGAAAATCTACCCCAGTATGTATCTCTTGGATTACCTTTAAGAAAAAACTTATATGGGAAAAAAAAACATGTAATATGTAGTTTTTCTTTAGTTGTTTATGTATCAGTATATATTATAATGTTTATGTATTAAGGGGCGGATTTTAAAAGGAGCGCAAATAGCCTATTTTTGTTTGCGCTCCAGGCGCAAACAAAAGTACGCTGGATTTTAGTAGATACGCGGGGAGCCGCGCGTATCTGCTAAAAACCTGGATCGGCGCGCGCAAGGCTATGGATTTTGTATAGCCGGCGCGCGCCGAGCCGCACAGCCTACCCCCGTTCCCTCCAAGGCCGCTCCGAAATCGGAGCGGCCTTGGAGGGAATCCTCTAACGCCCTCCCCTCACCTTCCCCTCCCTTCCTCTACCTAACCCACCCGCCCGGCCCTGTCTACACCTCCCCCTTACCTTTCTCCGGGGATTTACGCCTCCCAGAGGGAGGCGTAAATCCCCGCGCGCGAGCGGGCCTTCTGCGCGCCGGGCAGCGACCTGGGGGCGGGTACGGAGGGCGCGGCCACGCCCCCGGACCGCCCCGGGCCGTAGCCACGCCCCCGTACCCGCCCCCAAAACGCTGCCGACACGCCCCCGAAACGCCGCAACGACCGGGCCCGCCCCCCCCGACACGCCCCCGACACGACCCCCTCGGAGAACCCCGGGACTTACGCGAGTCCCGGGGCTCTGCGCGCGCCGGTAGGCCTATGTAAAATAGGCTTCCCGGCGCGCAGGGCCCTGCTCGCCTAAATCTGCCCGGTTTTGGGCGGATTTAGGCGAGCAGGGCTCTGAAAATCCGCCCCTAAACATATAAAATTAATAAATTATAAATTAAAAAAAACAAACAAACATGTTTTTCTGTATGTCTGTGATTTTGTTCTTTACAATAGTTTACATTATTTTTCTTGGCACTGAAGTCAGGCTCACCAGTCTTTTAACCATGCCGGTAATCGTTTTGCCTTCCTTCCACCTTTCTCAGTGCGTGGAATACATCTGGACTGCACGTCTAGGATTGTATTTTTAAACAATGTCCATGCCTGTTGAACACTTTTAACCTTTGCGGCTGCACCTTTCAGTTTTTTTCTAACTATTTTCCTCATTTTATCAAAGTTTCCCTTTTGAAAGTTTAGTGTTAGAGCTGTAGATTTACTTATTGTCCCCCTTCCAGTTATTAGTTTAAATTTGATTATGTTATGATCACTATTGCCAAGTGGCCCCACTTCCATTACCTCTCTCACCAAATCCTGCATTTCACTAAGAATTAAATCTAAAATAGCTCCCTCTCTCGTTGGTTCCTGAATCAATTGCTCCATGAAGCAGTCATTTATTACATCCAGGAACTTTATGTCTCTAGCAAATCCTGATGTTACATTTACCCAGTCAATATTGGGGTAATTGAAATCTAAGACCAGCAAAACACAATGAGCAATTACTGCACCTAATGCAATATCGTAGAATAATGATGGTGCAGATGAATATACAGTCCTGACAAGGAACCTTGACAAACATATAAAATGTGAAAGTGTTTTATTTCTTCAATCTGGCAACTCCACAAAGTTATGCAAGCAGCAGTTTAATGGCGTCCCCCGACACGGACCCGTGTTTCGCCGTGGGCTGCATCGGGGGGGATCACCACTTCAGGCATTCAAACTAAGAGCTGTAACATGAAAATAAACAAATGTCAGGAAATAGAGGGACTTACAACCGACCATAATTCATTAAACAGAGATGTTAATCTCTGTTTAATGAATTATGGTCGGTTGTAAGTCCCTCTATTTCCTGACATTTGTTTATTTTCATGTTACAGCTCTTAGTTTGAATGCCTGAAGTGGTGATCCCCCCCGATGCAGCCCACGGCGAAACACGGGTCCGTGTCGGGGGACGCCATTAAACTGCTGCTTGCATAACTTTGTGGAGTTGCCAGATTGAAGAAATAAAACACTTTCACATTTTATATGTTTGTCAAGGTTCCTTGTCAGGACTGTATATTCATCTGCACCATCATTATTCTACGGTAATTGAAATCTCCCATTATTACTGTACTGCCAGATTGGTTAGATTCCCTGAACTTGTAACTGAACATTTCTATCAACGTTCTATCTTTAATCTGTTGATTGTAACTTTGACTCATTCCTACCTACTGTTTATCTTTCGTTTACTTGAATAGTTACCCCAGTTTTATTCTTGTTAATTGTAAACCGATCCGATATGGTTATTTACTATGAAGGTCGGTATATAAAACTGTTAAATAAATAAATAAATAAAAGTTAAGCACAATCTCATGGTTACTAGAAACCAAAAGTTCCCAGGTATGGAGATCAGGGAATTTTTTAATCCTTATTAATTTTAATTATTGGCTGTTTCATATGTCTGCTATTTTGAATATTTTATGGTATTTGAGAAAATTAAAATTTTTTTTATATGAGTTCTTAATTATTGAATGTTCTATTCATCAGTTGTTTTGAAATATTCTTTTTATTAGTATGGTTTTACTATTTGATGTTTTATATTTCTTGATTTTGTTTATTTGTTGTTTTATAAGAATTGTGATGTTTCTATTTTTTCATTTTTGCAATGCATACAGATTCTGGCTTGTTGTGGTTTCCACTGCCGTTTTTGTCTGCATTTCAATTTATATTTTATGGTCTCTTTATTCTGTTCTTGATGAGGGTCTGTTTGTGTTCTGCGTGAGTGACAAAGGTGAGGTATTTTGCTAGCATGCAGTTTCTGTATAGGAATCTATAGCAGCTTGGCTTATTCTGTTTTCATAAAAGGAGGTATATTGGAGTTTTAGGGCCTAGTGTTGCCTTTTCTTAGGTAGGGTTGTTACTGTATGAGTGCTGGCAGTCAGTTTTGTTTTGATACAAGAGGTGTACTATAGTGAAATTTTAATTTAGTTTATGCATAGCTTTCTGATGACCAAGCCCACACACAATGAGGTCAATATTCAAAACTAAACATTTAAATGGCTTACTTGGAGTTATATGGCTAACTTATGAGTTAGATGGATAACTTGCCATTTAGATATGTTCACCGCTCTTATAAGCTGTCAGACCACAAAAGCAGCACAGAGGTTGAATATTGATAGTCATTGTAAGGAAGAGGTCTGCTTTGACAGCTGAAGTGCCAATCTTGTACCTTAATAAGCTGGACAGCTTCCCATCAGTGATGGAGATAGAAAGATTGCTCATATTGAAAAAGTTTTATTTTGTGGAGGTAGATGCATGTTTGGAATTCACAACTGCAGTTCTTGGTGATCTGAATCTTAGTTGCTAACTTTTCCCCCATGATATCATATGACTGAGGCTGTGTAAATATTTCAAAGCAAATAGAAATAAGATCAAGGTCTATCCGAAGTGTTGATAGGCATTATTGATTCCTTGTCCTTAGATAGTGTTGATGTCACTCCTTGAGCATAATCTGGTGTGCTTCCTCTGTCTATTTCCAGATGTTACTGTTGACATGAGAGGACTTTGCATATGCAAAAAAAGGATAGTGAGCCTCATGTATATTTTTGTGAGGCAGATTATGCATTCTGTACCTTAGAGAGAGGACTGAATAAAATCCCTCATTATACACTCTCAGCATATTCTCCTTTGATTTCTGAGGATCCTCTTTCCAGATTCAATGCAATATGTAAGTTATTTCCTCAATCCTTCCAAATAGTTATTTGCCCTGACCTTCTTTCTAGCTTCTAAATGAGTCAATGGAAGCCATAGTTTTAGATTAATTAAATGGGTGTGTTCCAAATTTTTACATTCTTTAGTGGTGCCAAATATGATAATATCTAAACACAAATCATGGGGGCGGCGTATACAGTGTCAAACACTATTAGCACTTTTTCTGCATTGCACCTGCTGTTTACACATTTCTCTGTTTCTATTTATGGCAATAAAGTACAAGAGGAAAGAATAGGTAAAGTGCAATTGTCAAAAAGGAATTTTGGAACCAGATACTTCTCTTTCCAGCTGCTCCAAAATGTTCAGACCTAGGCCAGCCAGTTGAATAATTGTGGGCTGTCGGGTTAGCATTCATATATTTGTTGGTTTGAGTTGTGATTCAAAGGCTGTTTATGTGATTCAAAGGCTGTTTATAAGTAGTTTGCTACTTATGATGGTAACTCTAAAATAAGCACGAAGGCTCCCATACACACACATATGGACGTGTGAGCAAACATACGCTGGGATTTTAAATCATGTGAACATTTACGCGAGTATGATTTAAATAAAATACACCTTCTGCGCATTGGTGTGCTCCTAATTTTATTGGTTACACGAGCAAATGAAAAGCGCTTATCTTCCTTAAGAATTTGTCGGCTTTTACGCATGCAAGGAAGCAGATTTTAAAACTGGCTCGCGCGAAGGCCATTCCCAGTTTTACCCATTAGTCCACTAGTTTACCCAGTCCATCTCGATGGTTCTTCTTCCTGCACTCCCCCCAGATTTCTGCAGACTTACCTCTCATCAGGAACAGCAGTAAATATATGCAGATAACAGGTGCGTTTTAAAATACGGCTTTATGCACGTACCTGTTGGTCCAGCCCCAGAACACCCATGTCCCGCCCCTTTTCTGCCCCCCCCCCTTTTTAGCTCGTGCATGTGCATATAGCATTGTAATTAGCGGCTTATAAAATTCGCATTGCTTTCTTGCAGCCCACAGTCAGCGCAAGCAATGCTTTTAAAATTCAGCCCTATAATTACATAATAGTGAGAATGTTGATTTTGTAGACCGCACACTGATACATATCATGTTAACTTCGGAATGTTTATTTTAATTAATAAAATTGTCAACACGTAGTAATTTACCAATCCAAGCCCCTTCAATTCTATTACAAAATGTATTACTTTAGAAGATAGCTGGCATGAAACAGCCTACAGTAGGGTAAATCTTAATGAAAATAAAATGTATTGGGTCAGTACTGAAAATAGTTTGCTCACTAAGTCCCAGACTTAGCCGGTTAAACTACAGGATTTAAAATACTGCCTGTCTAACTGCATTGAAATTAGCTAACTAACTTTATGCAACTAAAAAAGCTAGTCTGATAAGTTGGTGTGGTCCAGGGTCATTCTGAGACAGAGGGCACTTATCTGGTTGACTTAAATAAGTATAGGACTGCTGGAAAGCAGTCCTGAAGTAAGCTGGATAAACTCATGAGGCTAAGTTTTATATAGCCGGGTATATTCAGCGGCAAGCGCAAGCTGCTGAATACTCCAAGTAAGTTAGCCAGATTAGTTTACCTGTCTAACTTGGCTAATCAGCTAGCCACTAAAAATTGGCCTCTATGATTTTCAAAGATAAATGGAAAATAGACTGAAGAATGAAATGGAAACTACCACACTACCTCTATGTCGAGCCATGGTGGCACTACACCTTGAGTATTGTCTGCAGTTCTGGTTGCTGAACTAGAAAAGGGGCAGGTGAGGGCAACACTATTGATCAAGAGAATGGTGCAGCTCTCTTATGATGAGAGGCTACACAGGTTAGGGCTCTTCAGCTTAGGAAAGAGATGGCCGAAAGGGTACATGATAGAAGCTTATACATTCATGAGTGGGATGGTCCTGATAAAGGATGGTTATTTACCCTTTCAAATAATACTAAAACAGGGGACACTCCATGAAACTAACATCCAGCATATTTATTTATTTATTTGTTGATTTTTATATACCGACATTATAAAACAAATCGTTGACAGTACTTTTCCACTCAACACGCAATCAAGCTGTGGAATCTGTAGCCTGAGGATGTGGTCAAGGCAACTAGCATAGCAGGGTTTAAAAAATTTTTTGTCAAGTTCTCGGAGGAAAAGTCCATAAAATATTATTAGCTAGGCAGACTAGGAAAGCCATTGCTATTCCTGGGAATGAGTAAAATGAAATAGATTTACTTTTTGGGATCTGATGAAAACTTGTGATCTGGACTTGTTACGATTCCTCCCGTAGTTGGAGCTACGGGAGACCTCTCACCTTTCTCTGGAGGCCACTATGAAGCCGGAGTCTCGCCTGATCTGGTTGCCCAGCTTTTGCTCCATGGCCTAGGAGGCCTTTGACATCCCTGGGGCCTGCCTGGGGGCCTGCTTCAGTCTTCGCCTGGACTTCCTGGTTTGGGCCACGCCCTTCTCCCTAGAGGTCGGCCCACAGCTCTTCTCTCCAGTTATAGGGCCAGCCAGGTGTGGCCCATCTGAGCTCCTCCCAGGGAGTTGCTTGTTCCTGTCCTATAAAAAGGATTTCCTCTTCACTCATTCCTTGCTTCGGCAATGGCGCTAGTCTACCTAGGCTGTGTCTCCCTTGGACTTCCTGATGTTCCAGTTTGCTTCTGATGTTCCAGTCCTGATGTTCCAGTCCTGATGTTCCTGCTTGCTCCTGATGTTCCAGTCTTGATACTCCAGGATGTGGGACCCATGCCTCCGAGAGTTCCTGCTTCTGTTCCGAGTTCCTAGACTCTTGCTTCTGATTCCTAGTTCCAACTCTGGAGGACCCGAGGGGTTTCCACTATCCTGTGCTGAGTGACTTCCTGAGCTTCTCCCGCTCTCCTCGTGGTCCGCGACCAGCCTCTTGGCTGTGTAGGGAGCAAAGGAGAAAGTGTGGTCCGCGACCGTCCATTGGGGCCGCCCGTTGGCAATGGATTGGTAGGGCGCCTGAGGGTCCTGCTATTCCCTCTTGTTCCTGTCTTCGTCCTGACCTCCTCTGTGCTTTGCTCCAAGTTCCAAGGCCTTGCTTTCTCCGCTTCAGTCCTGTGCCAACCTGACCTCCGTCCGGCCTGCCGCCTCTGCTGTTCCCTGCGGCAGGTCCGAAAGGGCTGGGAATGGTCAGAGGACCGTTCAGAGACCACCATAATAGTGTGGTCTCCCGGTGCGTGTAGGTTGGCGGAGTGGCCGGGATTTGGACCGTCTTCACCACTCCAAGGGCACACCTCACTTCTCTTCCACCTAGAGAGCCTTGGTATGCCAAGCCTTGAGTGCTTGCTCGAGACTGACGCTAGCCATAACAGGACTGGCCATTGTTGGAGACAGGATGCTGGGCTCAATGGATCTTCATTTGTCATAGCATGGCGTTTCTTATATTCATTAACTTAAAATCATAATGACATTGAGAATCCTAATTGCCCTGCCACTTCTCTGAAAAAGAAGGCTTTTGTCTTTATCCAGCTTTCTGGATCCACAAACAAGCAATGAAAGCTGGTTTGCAACAGTGATAAACTCAAAGGACCGGATTCAATTTGGTTGTACAAGGTTGCTCTGATGACGTTGGTCCCCAACAGAAAAAGGAAGAGGAAGGGCACAGAACATCCTTAACAAATATAATCAGTGCAAACTAAGGGCATGAAGCTAAAATATACCTGCCTACAATTCAGATTGCCAAATGACCTCATTTAATTACTCTCTCAGTCCAGGCTCTATAAGATATTATAATAATTATTATTATTATTGTGGCATTTTATATAAATATCTTAAACCAGGGTGGTTTATAACAAATTATATACAGGTATAATGCATCCCTGACATAGAGAGCATGCAATTGAAATGGATACCTGAGGCAATAAAAGGTCAAGTGACTTGTTCAAGACCTTAATGAGCAGCAGTAGGATATAAACCCAGGTTTTCTGGTTCCTAGGCTCTTAGTCTAACCACTAGGTCTAGGTCACCAGCTGTTTGAAGAAAGAATCAGCAGTCAGACACACGCGTGAAAAGGATTTTTTTTTTATAGTTCAAAAAGATAATGACTTAGCAAGCTACAAAGCAAGAACAGCTGCTGGCAGCTGGCATGGAAGGTCATCATGTGTCAAAACATGACACGCTTATGCAATCAGTGCAGACTTTACCCTCCTAAATACAATGACAGCTCTCCTGACTATTGAGTTACAGTATTACTGATACACTGGAAAAGCAGACCTTAGCCTTAGACAGATCATTCAGTGGTTCCGTGGCATGACAGCTTTCTATTACACTGAAATGGAATAGGATAGAGTAGAAGGAAGCAGGGTGGCACAGCCCAGACTTTTATGCTTTTCCGTGGAAGAAAGAAAAGTAATAAAAACATTTTTCTTCCCACAGGTGTAGCGCTTGTTTCCTTCTCTGTAGGGAGACCAGGGCTCTTCAGGGGACTGGGGGGGCCATCATGCACAACATCATATCATCTCCAGGGGGAGAAGGGATTTACCCTTCAGGGCATTAGAATGGAACCAGTCAAAAAAGGGACCCTGAACAAGTTAGTTGTTCCAAAAATAGTGTTTTACTGTAGAAAGTTCCTTTGCAGTAAAACAATTGTAAAGGGTAACAGGTTGTTTTTTTTAAGCAGATGTAGGAGTTACTGTGCTGCTAGCAGAAGAACTGTCACAGTCACAAAGCAGAAGGAAGATGGTGCAGTCCTTTATGGCACTCTCCTCTTGGGCTGTCTCTCTTCCCTGAGCTGGAACTTTGGATTAACTTAGGCTTAATGCTGGGCTTCAAGATTCCCACAAGGACCGTGGATGTAACCGTCCTCTGAAAGTATTTGAATGAATTCTTCCTTGCACTGATTACGGTATATCATTGACCTTTAGGGTGGGACGTTCCGTAGGGCTCTCTGCTGTCACCTACCCTATTTAATGCGTACCTTCACCCCCCCTCCCCCCCGGGGCCCCATTATTAGGTTATTGGGGGTGAGGGTATACATTTATGTGGGGGACATGAGGGTCCTAATCCTCCAAAAGTGGTCTTGGGAAAAGACTTGGGAGCTTTTTGGAAGTTGCTTGAAGGCAATGTAGGACTAGGCTACAGAATATTGGACAACATTGAATAAATCAGAACCTTGTTGGTCCAGAACCTTGGCCCGACAGCTGCTTGCCTTTCATAGTTGCAGGCACTCAGTATGAAGTCATATCAGAAGTCACAAGGTTTGGGGTGTATTGGATTCTACCCTCACTTTTGAAAGGCAGAGAAGGCATGTTGCCAAGAAAGCATTAGCAAAACTGTGGCTAGTAACACAGCTTCAGTTGCTATCAGGACTGTCAGATTTGAGAGTGATTATGCAGTTGGTTCATTTGAGCCATCTCAAATACTGCGTGCGATGGGTCTCCCAAGAAGGAGCCCTATTTATCACTGAGAAGAGCCTTGGAGAGAATTCTAGGTGGGGGATACTACTTAACCCAGGTACATGAGGTAGGCCTCTGTCAAAGGAAAGGAGGCTCTAGAATATGGGGTCAGGGGATAAGGGTGAAAAGGAATACAGTCAGGAGTAATCTAAGGAAGAATTTCTTTACAGCAGAGATTCCCAAACATGATGTCAGAAAAAGACCATATGGCCTATCTAGTCTGCTCATCCATACCAACCATTCAGTTTTACAATCCCTGCATGGGTCCTTTGTGCTTATCCCATGATATCCCTGCATGGGTCCTTTGTGCTTATCCCATGATATCTTGAATTCAGATACTGTTCTTGACTCCATCACCTCCATGGGAAGCTGTTCCATGCATCCACTACTCCAGGGCTTCCCAAACCTGCCCTGGGGACCCCACAGCCATTTGGGTTTACAGGATATCCACAATCAATATGCATGAAATAAATTTGCATACTATGGAGACTCAGTATATGAAAATTTTTCTCAGGCATATTCATTGCGGAAACCCTGAAAACCCGACTGACTGTGAGGACCCCAGGACAGGTTTGGAAAGCCCTGCACTACCCTCTATAAAGCTGAGATTCTCAAACGTGCCCTGGGGAACCCCCAGCTAGTCAGGTTTTCAGGATATTCTCAATGAATATGCATGAGATAAATTTGCAAATACTGAGTCTATATGGCATGCAAATTTATTTCATGCATAATCGTTGTGGATATCCTGAAAACCCATATGGCTCTGAAGTCCCCAGGGCAGGTTTTGGAGTTTTGGGAAGCCCTGGGGTAGTGGATACATGGAACAGCTTCCCCATGGAGCTTATGGAGACAAGAACAGTATCTGAATTCAAGATATCATGGGATAAGCACAAAGGACCCCTGAGGGAATGATAGGGATTGTAAAACTGAATGGTTGATATGCATGATGTTGTGACCGTCTGTCGCAGATGGCTGTGTCCGCGTGCACTTACTTCCCGCACTGCTCTCCTGCCCTCCCCGGGGCTACTCGCGGCTCAGGCCAGCCTTCACCACTGCATTCCCCGGGGCTCCTCATGGTGGCCTGGACGCCGTCGTCATCCTCCTCGACTTTGGGCCTTCCTAGGCACGCGCACATGCCACTGGGCCCTCCTTTCAAGACTCCTCGGCGGGAACCTCAGGGGCATCTCCGGTTGATAACATCATCAGACCAGTGTATTTAAACTCCACCTTCACCCTCAGCTAGCCGACTTGGCAACAAGTTCTGTACGTCTTCGACTAATGCTTCCTGTTCGTGAGACTACACTTCGTGCCTTGGATGTCAACCCTGTCTGGTACTCGCTCCTCAGGGGCCAGTGCACGCACCGGGGACTCGCTCTCCTTCCCTACCCCACTCCTCAGGCTGGCTCCACGTCTCCTGGGTTCTATCCTGCAAGTCCTCCTTTGGGACTACCTTTGGAACACCTCAACTATTCGTGAGCTCTGCTACAGGACTTCCCCGCTCCTCGGGGTTGTGCCCGCATCTTGAAAAGGACTAGCTGCGCCTCCCGCTCCTCGGGACTGCGCCTTCATATTACAGTGATTACCAGAGCTTCTCCGCTCCTCAGGGTAGCTCTCCCCGGCTTCCCTGGGACTTGTGCGCTTCCCCCCTGCTCGGGGTTGCGCCTACGAATGACATTGGGACTGCCTACACTTCCCTGCTCCTCAGGGCGATGCTATGTTCTCACTAGAGGCTCAGCTTGGGCTTCCCTGTCCTGTGGGCTGGCCTACGGCATTACATCATCATCCTACGCTGTGTAGCTCCTCCCTTCGGTATTGCCCTCCTGAGTACCTCTTGATTAGTCAAGCCTCATGCACCTGTCTGGCATCCCTTCCCTCAGGGTCCCTGCCCAGGCATTGCCTACAGTCTACCTCTCACGGGGGTCCTCTCCTGGTGCCGCGGATCTCTTTATTGCCTCACCCAGAGCTCTCCGCTGTCTCTGACCTCGCCTCCCGACGGTGCAGACTTGGGGGGGTCCTTCCCACAGGTAATAACAACTTGCACTTCGGGCCAAGGGCCCACATACCCACAAATCATAACAGATTTCCAAGTCCATGGACCCAGCAGAGGTCTCGGCCCTCCAGGGCATTCCTGGCCTGGTGTAAAGGATCAGCGAACAGCAAAAATTCTTACTCTCTGGTCACCGCCATCGACAACCTGAGCTCTCGTCTAGACGCTACTGTGACTGCCACTAGCACGTCTATCAAGCTCAATACCTCCACCTCTTCACCGGCTCCTTGGCTGACTGTGCCCCTGCCGGCACCACCGTGCTTTTCTGGGAACCCTCTCATGAGCCGGGGGGTTTCTAAACCAACGCAATATGCAATTCTACCTAAAACCTGCTTACTTCCCGGATGTGATCACCAAGACCACATACATCCTGGCCCTTTTGGATGGTAAGGCCTTGGCCTGGGCGTCACCTCTCTGGGAGAGAGCAGACCCAGTCCTTTGGGACCTCCCAGGGTTTCCGGTTCTGTTTCGATCTGTCTTTGAAGACCCCAGTCGATGAGCCGAGTCCGGTTCATCCCTTCTGCATCTTCAGCAAGGCTCTCGCCTTTTAACAAACTACATCGTTGAATTCCATACCCTTGCATCAGAATTACATTGGGACACAGACTGCTTATGTTCCATATTTCTTGAAGGGCTGAGTCCTCAGATTAAGGATGAGCTGGAGGCCCGTGAATTGTCCTCTTCCTTGGACTCTCTGATTGACCTTACTGGGCGCATCGACCGTTGACTACAAAATCGCTCTCTAGAGTCTAGAGCATCCCGGAGGGCTGCCCCAGGACCATCCCGAGTCAGACATTCACCTTCTCCTGGACCGAACCCACCGCTGAATCCAGCGCAGGTAGAACCCATGCAGATGGGTAGAAGTAGACTTTCACCAAAAGAACTTCATCGTCGACAGCAGAATGGCCTCTGCCTGTACTGCGGCCAGCCAGGCCATGCTATTGCTTAATGTCTGGTCTGTCCGGGAAACTTCTGGGCCTAGGATCTGATGGAGGACTTCTCCTAGGCCTAACCTCGCCATCTCCTCCACTGACCGTTCCTGTATCAATAAAGATGGAGGCATCCTTCTCCGATGTGTTCTCTAAAAAGGCCGCGGATACATTACCTCCATCTTTATTGATAAAGATGGAGGCAATTAATCCATCGGGGACACACCTTGGCACTAGTGGATTCCGGGGCTGGTGGGAACTTCATTCTAAAGCAGCTCTCGGAACATCTACAAATCCTTACTATCCGGTCTCCGGTACCCCTACTTCTGTCCTCAATTCATGGGAAACCTTTTCCGGGTGAAGTTACCCACACTTCAGCTCCCATCCAATTATGCACCGGAACCTTGCATGTGGAGACCATCTCGCTCCATATTTTAGACAAGGCCATCCATCCCGTAGTATTGGAACTACCTTGGCTGCAACAGCATACCCAACTCTTCAACTGGGCCACCGTACAGCTCTCTCGTTGGGGCCCTACTTGTCACGAGAATTGCCTGGAATTCGTTTCACCATTGCCCTGTATGGTAACCACAACCACTCTTTCCGGCCTTCCGCTGCAATATGTGTCCTTCTCCGATGTGTTCTCTAAAAAGGCCGCGGATACATTACCTCCACATCGCTCATATGACTGCGTGATCAACTTACTACCTAATTCAGAACCCTCACGGGGCAGAATCTATCCTCTCTCACAGACAGAGACCCAAGCCATGTCAGAATATATTCGAGAAAACCTGGCTAAGGGATTAATTCGGCCCTCCAAGTCATCTGCAGGTGCAGGGTTCTTCTTCATAGGGAAAAAGGATGGCTCCCTGCGCCCCTGCATCGACTATCATGGCTTAAATGAAATAACCCTCAAGGATCACTACCTGCTACCGCTTATCTCGGAGCTCTTCGACAGGCTTCAGAGAGCTAAGATCTTCTCAAAGTTAGACCTCCGTGGGGCTTATAACTTGGTCCGGATCCGTGAGGGCGATGAGTGGAAAACCGCGTTTAACATTCACGACGGACACTTTAAATACCTCGTAATGCCATTTGGGTTGTGTAATGCTTCTGCGATATTTCAAAACTTGATGAACAAGTTTTTCAGAGATATGCTATACCAGTGTGTAGTCGTATATCTTGATGATATACTAGTTTTTTCACAAGACCTTGAAAGTCATCACCGGGACGTTTCTCGAGTTCTGCATCGGCTGCGGGAGAATCAGCTATTCGCCAAGCTTGAAAAGTGTTCGTTCGAACAGGAGACCATCCCCTTCTTGGGCTATGTGGTATCTACACAAGGGAGAGGCGGAGTAAATAGCACACACATATAGGGAAAATCACAAAAAGCAAATGGGCGGCATATAAAATAAACTGGACAATAATAGTATAACCAACAACCAGTTATTTATTTTACATTTGCACAAAACCTTGTGCAAGATATTTTAATATAGATTTAACAGTGGTGAACAAGCGACAGAGCCCCGACACGGCCGTGTTTTGCCTCCAGCTGCGTCAGGGGGACCGAGGTTTGTCAAAGTCTACAATAGTGAACAATCAAAGTATTACTGTGCAGGTAGGCATCCACTGTACATTATATCAAATTTGTTATAGCTGGAAGAGACCATAGCATGCAACTCCAAGACAGGTGGCGAAAAATGTGTCAATGCGTGAGGGAACAAAAAGGGGGGGAGGGGGGGAGGAAAAAAGAGAGAAAAGAGGGGGAGGGGGAAGGGTGGGAGAGGAGGGGAAGTGGAAAGAAGGAGAAAGAGAAGAGGAGGAAGAGGGGAAAAAGGGGGAAAAAAGGAGGGGGAGGGGAGGGGGAAGTGGGCAGGGGCAAGGGAAGCAGAAGGTGCCGGAAAAGAAAGGGACGGGGGAGGGACAGTAATTCCTGTAACCGGAGTCAGAACTAACTATATGTCTAAACGGGTAATTGGTGTTTCAGCGTTGGGAAGCCCACTGGAATAGCTAGAAGGGTAATGCAGGAAAACAATCAGTAAAGGGATTTAAGGACAAAAAATTTTGGAGGCGTGGCCAAAAGGCACAGAACCAAGGTTAAAATTAGAGAGAATTATATAGAAATAATCGTGTGTCTGAAAAACGTATATACATGTGGAGTTTATTGATATTGACTTTACCTGAAGTATTCACTGGATGTACCTTGAACTACTGGAGTGGAGAGTGGGAAAGATTTTGCAAATAGTTCTCCTAACCAAGGTGAAGTTGTATATAATCGTTGGCAAGCTAGTATATTTAGCTTTTTCTGCTTTTTGCAACTACTGCTGCCTAGCTGTGTATTGCTATGTACCCTGATTTAATCAGGCACTCAACTCTGTTACATATTTTGACTGCTGGTATATTCAGAAAATAAGTTTTTATTTCTTGGAACCTAATCTCGGAGTGCGTTCCTATTTCATTTTATGCTGCGAGTCTTTTAGGACAACGAGGAGATAGCAGTCAGAGGGGACCATAGAGGGGATTCTCATTAAGGAAGATCCTTATCCAGCTCAGGACTCTACACTCCATTGCTTCTGGGTCCCGAGTACACTACACCATCTGCTTGACCCAATTTTTATTGAATCTTAATGAGAGATTGGTACTCTGCTCATTCGGATGCTAAACCCTCTCACATTTTGTTCACCCCATCCAGGGGTTTACATGTAACGCTCTCTCTAGGTGAGGATCCTAGTTAAATGAATCAAGAATCTTCAGACTGTGCAGAATTCTGCAGAAAGGTCCTTTGCAGGAAAGAGCCAGAGGGAAACGGCTTCCCCCCTTCTTATTTTCCGTCATTGGCTTCCAGCTAAGTTGCATATACATTTTAAGCTGTTAATTCTGTCTTTCAAGGCTTTGAAAGTGGTGGGTCTCTCTTATGTGGCCTGCAAGTAGGGAAGCTGTTCTTCAGCAAGACCTCTGTGTTTTGTTCAAGAGAAGTTGTTGATTCTCCCTTCTAGGCGGCCATTTGGGGCTCTAGAGTTCGGGCTCGGTTGTTTACTTGTATGGCTCCAGTATTGAGAAATCAACTACTCTTTACTATTGAGGTTTATCTATTGTTAGGAGGAGAACTTTTTGGGGGAATGGTCTGGGGCAGAAGAATGTTTCTGGTTGCTGGGGTATGGGTATGGGTGGAAGTGGGCTGTTGGTTGATGGGAGTGACATATTTTTTTAATCTGTTTTAATTTTGGATTAGGTTAGAGTTTTGTTTATGTTTGTTGTACAATTTCTGCTGTCGCTGAAAATTTTTATTCTATGTTTGTGTACTGTCATGCAAACATGTTAATTGTGTTGGAGCTGGTGAGCAAATGTGGAATATCGATACTCAAATTAATTTAAATCAAATCTCTAGATGTGCATTCCAGGTTCTGGGATAGAGCTGGCAAGGGTGCAGCCTCTCCCAGCTCTTCATGATTACATCTTGTGATTCATAGAGTCAGTGCCACTTTTATATCAAAGGACCCTCCTTATAGGAGGCCATCTACACTTCCCTTTGCTCTGAGTAGAGGTAAATGTATTCAAGGTAGAGACCTGACAGGTTGATGAAATAATCTGTGTGTTAAGGAACTGTGCATTGGATTTCAGTGCACTGTTTTAATGCACATATTAAATTTGCTTTAAACTCTTGATGCAGCAAACTAATGATATGCTAATGCATTGGGAGTGAAAAAATATATAGACTGAGTTAAAATGTGCGTTCGGCAAAGGTAGCTAACCACAGCCAGATAGCTGGTTAACGCTGTACTTATGTGGCAGCGAAGCAGGAAAGATGTCTTTTTTTGTGATTTTGTGTGCCCACACAGCAGCACTGGAAATGTAACGCCATTCTCTGACCCAAGAGTAAAGTTTCCAGCACTAAGAAAATCTGGGTTCGGTCAACGCACCTCTTTGCAGCAGATACTCATATTTTTCAGTGAACATTTTGTGAGTGTAAAACTCCTTGCTGTATTGGCAATAAGGTTTATGCATTTAAATGAGAGTTAAGCTGTGCCTTCGGCTGAACGCACTTTTCTGTATCAGCCTGTCAGAGAGGTGAATAAACCTGTAATTGGGTGCATGACTAATCATTTAGAGGTGGACCCAAAAGCAGATCTGAGCCCAGTATTGGAGAGGGTAGGTAAGCACCATCTCTTTCTTCCTTTATATAGCTAATTTTTCACAGGTCCTTCTGAATAACATAAATGTCCAAAAAAAACAGCAGGAATAGCAGGCAGAAATCTGCTTTTATGAGAATACTTGGGGAAAAAATTATACTTGGCTGCATATGAAAGGCCAAGTCTTTGAAGGGTGAATGAACCCAGAAGTCCATCAAATCTAACCTAATTGTTTACAGGTATTAAATAATGTGTTATATTAATTGCCTGTATGGTGTATCAACAAATCAGATCACATTATACTCCCTCATTTGCAAGCGTGAGACACAATGTGGCAAGGCTGAAGGTGAGCGCACGAAGATATATCATCTACCTCCCACACACAGCGTTAGCTCATGGTTAAAAATAGATGAAGACTGCAGGCTGCTGCCATCATGTTCCAGAGTCTGCAAATACCTGCTCTATCCATGTGCAATTTATTCAAATGTACACTCGACTCTCAGCCTTTAAGGCCACTTGGCTCGAGAGGCGTATTCTGTGCTAAACTGTGAGAATCTTCCCCATATGTCACCAGCATAATTGTTCTCTTTGCACATTCCTGCAGTTTCTGTGTGTTATTAGCATAAAACATCTAACATATATTGCATGGAAATGGGGGGATTATATAACTTAATTGCCTTGTGCTAGTCAGGATGGTATTGCTTACAGTTCCAGTTTGAGCTTAAGAAAGTAAAACAGACAACTTACTTGCAGCATAAGTTCTGCACTGACCACCAAAGCTGGACATGCATATAATATTCATTTTATGATTGTGGTTCCAGTCGGAATATTTATATCTTGCTTCTACAAATAGAAGGCTTTTGAAGCACACATTTGTTTGCAGAATTGTCATAGTTCTTTTTTCTTTCTTTTTATATACCAGCATTCAATCTGAGATATCGAGTTCAGGTACTGTAGGTATTTTCCTTATCTCCAGAGGGTTTATAATCTTAAGTTTTATACCTGAGGCAATGGAGGGTAAAGTGACTTGTCCAAGGTCACAAGGAGTGACAGTGGGACTCAAACCCTGGTCTCCTGGTTCATAACCCACTGCTGTAACCTCCTCCCTTGGTCCTGTAGAAAGCTGGATTTGTTGTGGGTTGTAATACTTTACATTAGAGCAATACAAGAATTATCCTAATGTGTTGTTGTGTATGAGCTTTTAAGATTATTTATTTACATGTATTTCTCACCAAACAATCACTTGCTGAATTACAACACTAATAAAATATTATAAAATACGTTAAAATGTTATAGAACAATAATGGGGTTGATATTCAAAGCCATTTATTCAGATAATTTTTGAATTATTAGATAAATGCCTACTTTTGAATATCACCGGCACTTATTCATCTAAATTTTAGCCAGATAAGTCATTACCTGGCTAATATTTGGAAGATAATGTAGGGGCATTTAGGGAGTGTCCAGGAGCAAAGAAGAGATAGCCAAATAACTTATGTGGCTATGTCCAGATGTAAGCAACAGGAGGTTTAAAGTTATCCAGAAGCGTGTTAAAATATGAATATTAGGATGTGTGGGAGGAAGCGTGGAGATATGGGGGGATAGTTTAATTTGTGAATGGTGTTAATTCTTGATTGTAAACATATTTTCTGTATTGGGCAGATTGGATGTTATGTAACTCACTGTGGGTTGGAAGGTTAGGGCAAGCAATCTAGCTTAATTAAATAAACAAAGCCCCTTCTTCAGATGAAATATCAATGGCCTCTGTTGGGGAAAAAATGGGACTTTGGAAAGGAAAAGCTTTGACCTCTTCTTCCTTCTCATCTGGTTTGTTCCTCAATTGTTTATGCTTTTGGTGAGCTCTTACAATGAAAATGTGCTGATGTGTGTTGTTTGTCAATAGGCCTCATTAATATCAATGGGGTGCAACGATTGCCGAATGGCTCCATTTTTTTTTTCAAGACCGTCCTGATTTCACCCTGATGAATGCACAGCTTGGCAGTCCCAGGGAAATCAATGGGGGAAAACAGGGCCATGCGTCCATGCCTCTAACAGGGGAGGGGGGTATAACCAGGACGGCGTCAGCCTAGCCTGAAATAGAGAGCCATCTGGAAATCCCAGGTTTTAAATAAAGTTCAGAGCTCACTCTGGATGGCACCCCGGCCAGTCAAGCATGTGTTTGTAGCTGTCGGGGGAAGTAACCTCCCACTGGATTCCCTGAGAATGTGAGAAGAGTTTAGGCCTGGAGGGTTCTATTTTTAAAAGATGGCAGCAGGAGCTAGCCTACAACCCTGGCAATGATGCAGCGAGCGAGCTGTGGGAGTCATCTGACCCTCTGCATGTTTCTTTCAAAGGAGAGCGGTGTGAGGGGAGGGGAGGAGTGCCAGAGCATTGCTTCGGTTTTCTTCTGCTTCTAGCAGTCCCTCTCCCACTCATTTTGTCTTGCGTCCTTTCACTGTGCACTGCAGCCCTTAGCACAGAGCCTAGGTAATAGGAGCTGGGAAATGCCCTGCCAGGATTTCTCCTGACTTTGTCTGAATTACTGCTGCTTGAATGCCTGAAGAAACAGGTAAGGCCCTGGGGAAGGACATGGTAGGGAGGCTTAGACCCAAACGTGACTTCTTTATGCCAAAGAAACAAAGTGCATGATGAAGGGGGTCAAAGACTCCTGCAGTGCTTGCCACTTAACCAGCTAAATTTAGCATTTGCATGCTAAATTTAGCTGGTTAAGTGAAGAAAAGAGAGCTGCAGCTTGCAATGGAATTAATCTGTTAGTGCACTATAAACATCGTTAATGCTTTCATCAAATTACGAGTAATAATTCCATAGCTTTACTTGCTGCCTGAAGATGGGACTGAATTTACTAGATTTTTGAAAAGCCGAAGACAGTTCTTATTGGCAAAAAGCAATGGTATGCAGCAAAGAGTTGGTCCAGCTTTCGAAGTCGGTACTGGCAACTTGTTTCTTTTGCAAAGGAAACTAAAATGGCTATATCCGTATTGCTATCTTACATATTTAAGATTCAAGAACATTCTTCATGATCACCAAAGCAAATAGCAGATTTGACACTGCTGTCAACAGCTGGGGGGGGGGGGGGTAATTTTAAGTCTGCCCGGTTTGGTAGACGGTCCCCAGGCAATTTCTACCTGCAGACTATGCACGTTGTCACTTTGCAAACTATCCTAGAAAAAAGTACCCACGCACATTTACACCTACTAGCGTGGCGCAGTTTTCTGGAGAAAATGCAAACCCCTCCACAGCTCCACCTCTGGGAATGCCTCTGGTCACTTTTAGTAAAAGTGCATGCACAGGGGTCCTAGGCGCATCCTTTTATCTGCTTATCGGGTGGACATTGTTTTACAAGCCCATGTCTGCAGATTGAGCACTCTTTTCCCCACAGAAATGGCTGTAGAAATCGCCTTCCCTAGTCCTTTTTTGTGTGTGTGTTTGACTTGGCAATTTCCTCTTGCTCCTGTGGTCTTCCAGGCTTAGGTGAAAAACCAGAACTGGGATCTGGTGCCCTGAGACTTCCATTTGCAATTACTCAGGGATTTTACCTCTCTTTTACATTCCCTCCAAATGTATTTTTTTTTTAAATTCTTTATTTATAATTTCAACATATATACAAGAATAACTTGTCCATATGAAAATTACAGATAGTAATGTAATATAAGAAAAGAAATTAATCAAACATAGAATATTTTCATTCAAACCTAATATTTTCTTACATTACTTCTGTATTTATAAAGTAAAATTAGGGATGCTTATAGATTTTGAGCAATTTTTAAACAAAATAATATATAAGTAAATTAGGTTTAACCCCCTAGTCTATCTCTATCTAACGTTCCTTCATCAACCCAGGAGTGTTTTTAGGTGTTCTGGATCTGTGAACTGATAATTATGTCCATCCAATTTAAGTGAGCACTTACAGGGATATCGTAAAATAAATTGACCTCCCCTTTCTATTACTTTAGGCCTTAGTTCCAAGAATTTTTTCCTCCTAGTCTGAGTGTTTTTAACTAGGTCTGGGTATATCCATATTTTATTACCGTAATAGGTTTTGGACCTATTACGGAAAAAATATTTCATGACCAAATCTCGATCGGTAATGAAAGCGAAGGTTACTAGCATCGTGCCTGTCTTACCCACAACTAACTCTTCTTGAGATTTCTCTAAGAAATCTGACAAGTCTAATGTAGAATCCCCATTTTTTCCACCCTCTACCCCATCTACTTTTTCTTTAACGGTTTGGACATTTTCTTTCGTCTTAAACGAGTTATTTATATAAAATGCTCTGACTATGGTAGGCATATTTTGTTCAGTAATGTTTAAGATTTTAATAACATACATCCTGAACAACTCAATGGGCGACACCTTACTAATGACAGGAAAATTTATTATTCTTAAATTTAAAGCCCGTGAGTTATTCTCTAAATTTTCTAACTTCCTTTGTATTTCATCTTCTGCCTTAATTTGTTGGACCTGTATTTTTTCTATCTGCTCTATACGCTGTTCTACCACCTTTATCTGTTTTTGCTGTGCTACCAAGACTTCTGAGTTATTTTTAACAGTTAAGTTTGTTTCATTAACCGCTTTAGTTAAGTTTTTTATAGAAAAGTCCAATTTTGTCAAAACATTCCATAAAGTGTCCATTGTTATAGTCGTTGGCCTAACTATAATTTCTTGAGTATGTTTTCCTTTTAGTTGTTTTAAAGGTTCTTTGGGTACGCACACAGGTGTCACATGATTTTCTTCTACATTTCCTTGTTCAATAATTGTTGGGGATTTTCTTGCCGATGCCTCATTGTCCTGTATAACTCCATTAGATAGATCCAGATTCCCTTCCAGGACCTGGGGAGTTTCTGGTAATATAAAGGATATATCCTTTTCTTTACCAGGAGGTGGTGGAACGTTTGGTGCTCCTGGACTTAAAGATATGTTATTGGTCAGTAGGGACAGGTCCTGCTCCATCTCTGCCCCTACAGCGACCCCCTCAACAGGAGTATTCAGCGGGTTAATCAACCAATCAGCTACCAACTTTTGGCTTTTCTCAGGAATAGGAGTACTAACGGAAGGCTTTAACTTTGCCTTCTGTTTTGTATGCGGCATCTGTGGTAAATTTACAGGAAAAGCCTAAGATGAGCTGTGGATTCCCTAATATATTTACTAAGCTTCCCTATGGGAGGATATAGGGATATCTGTTTATTAGTATTATTAATAATAGGAAGCGTACCTGCAAAAGAAATCCAATAATCCTAATCGCAATGGACCCAATGGACCCAGTTGGAGCCGGTCAGAGCCGTGCGCGCCTTTGGCGCGCGGCTTCGGCAGCGCGCCGTCGGCGACTGTGCGCCGTAGAAGTGCCGTTTAAGAGGTCTCCCACGGCTCCTCCTACCGCAGCTCTGCTCTGTAATTGGCTGTCCAGCAACACCGTCGGGGCAGGCTCCTGCCTACCCCCGGAAGTCTCTTTTCGTTGCGGCAGGGAAAGGTAAATTGGTGCAGGAAAAGGTGCTTCACACAAGTTCAGGTAATAATCCCTTTTACCTCCGGTTTGAATTCCGTAGAAGTGCCATTTAAGAGGTCTCCCACGGCTCCTCCTACCGCAGCTCTGCTCTGCAATTGGCTGTCCAGCAACACCGTCGGGGCAGGCTCCTGCCTACCCCCGGAAGTCTCTTTTCGTTGCGGCAGGGAAAGGTAAATTGGTGCAGGAAAAGGTGCTTCACACAAGTTCAGGTAATAATCCCTTTTACCTCCGGTTTGAATTCCGTAGAAGTGCCGTTTAAGAGGTCTCCCACGGCTCCTCCTACCGCAGCTCTGCTCTGCAATTGGCTGTCCAGCAACACCGTCGGGGCAGGCTCCTGCCTACCCCCGGAAGTCTCTTTTCGTTGCGGCAGGGAAAGGTAAATTGGTGCAGGAAAAGGTGCTTCACACAAGTTCAGGTAATAATCCCTTTTACCTCCCCCCTCCAAATGTATTTATTTATTTATTTATTTGTTTAAAGTCTCTTATATACCGATGTCCGTTCGCACATCGCATCGGTTCACATTAAATAAAAACTTTTGGGCGGAGCCCTTACATAAAACTGAAAATATACAGGTAACTATAGGGAGGAGCCCTTACATATAACCAGCGGAGAACAAAAACCAGGGGAAGGGTTATGGGTAGGGGAGATGAAGGGAAGGGTTAGGGGTTGGAGGGGTCATGGGTAGAAAAGCATAAACAATGAATTGGCTGACTCTAATGACCGTCCTTTGCCACAGTCATGTTCCATGCAGCTGGGATTCCTTCCAACACTGTCATTATTGGCCTCTCAGGTGATGCCATAGCACAAATCGTAACTATGAGCCTCCCCCTCCACCACAGGCTGTGAACACTGCCTCTGCAGCATCACTATCCTCTGCCAGCCTGGGGAGCAGAAGAACCAGACCAAGGATTAAACCCAGGTGGCCGCCAGCAAGTCCTTCTTCTTACTTAGCTAAATGCAAGGGGACAGCTGCAAAAAAATAAATCTTGGAAGCAGTATTTTGTTCAGCTTCACCTACACAATATTTACTCTTCACTTCCAGAGCATGGGGAGAGGATCCTCTGGCCCACCACTCCCTGTCTTGGTTCTCACAGGGCGTGGGCTCCCCGGTTCTGTGCTCACCGTCTCTGCTCCTGCACACATGCTGGCGGATAGCCCAGATTTCTCTCCTCCTGTCATCTCCCTGGGTTCCTCTTGGTTCAGACAAGGGAAGAAGGGACACCGTGCTGCAGGATGGGGTTTTCTTGTCTGTCTACTGCTCATTTGGGCTGTGGGGAGGGGAACTCCTAGCCACTGGTGGGCTCTCTTCTCCTCGGTGGGTTGCATGCATGATATCACTGGCTGCTGACTGTGGTGGTCTTTTTTTTTAGTAGAAGCTCTAAAAGCTACCTCAGATACCTTTTTGCATTTTTTTTTATTGCAAATACTACAGTTGTGCCAATATATTGTTTTGTCAAACTTTGATGTTTTCTTTTTCAAAAAGAGACTTCAACCACATCAGCAGGGCAACTAGAAGTGCCTGAAAACTGCACACACACAGAACGGATGAGTTCCATACTAGAATACAGCTTGCAGGTTACATTTTCAATAATTTACCTAACTACAAAGTTATGGCATCCACAGTGATGCAGCTGGGGTTTGCTCCTGCCCTTTAGGCCCATGGATGGGGTAAGTGGTTGGGGTCCAGAGGAGGCCAGAGTTGGGGATCTGGGGGGAAACTTTTGTGGTGGTGGTGGTGGTTGTGGCCATTTCAAAGCAAAGCAAAAACAAATCATTTTTCTTTGTTTCCATTTCTTTTGAAAACAAAATGGGAACGTTTGTTCCAAATCAAAGTACATCTCTAGCATTGTAGGATAAAGGTTGAGAGAAATTATGAACTGAATAAAATGTATAATTCTAACGAGGCTTTTTTTTTTTTTTTTTTTTGAACAAGTGACAAAATTCAGTAAAAGACCAATTCAGCCTCCTGTGGCTGGAGCGTATCTGCCACATGGACAGGATGCATGTGCCAAAAAAGCCATATTGATCGATTGGATAGAGTGCATCAGCTTTTCCTGGCATGTAGTCCCCTTGATGTGAAGGAGATGTGTGCCAGTCAAGGGAGCTGTAATTGTGCCATAATGCATCAGAGCGGAGCCGCAAGCCCCCGGTTTAGTTCAGCTGTGAGTGAGACGCTCGCTAGGTGGGGGAAGTGCCAATTGTCAAACTGCTTGCAGAAATGCACACCCACAGATTTTGCAGCAATTTTCAAAGGGAAAATCTTGGCTTTGAAAATTGCTTAGGAACTTTGTCCTTCCTTTTTTGTGCAGCTACGTCCCCCTCCTCCAGTAAGTGTTCATGCACATACGTTTGCATATTTACAAGCGGGCATGTGCATGCAAGGCCCTCTCCCACCCCGTCCCTGGAACGCCTCCTCTCACTACACGTAAAATTGCCAGCTTGGTGGCATCTTGCTCATAATTTGACCCGCACATAGCGGGTAAAGAAACCACAGAAATGGCTTTGGAAATTGCCCTGGCAGTGATCTTCCTCGCTCACTAGGATTTCCACCCAAGTCTGCCTCTCTCATGTTTTCCTGAACTGGTCAAAAAAATGTTTTGAAAAACAATTTGGGAAGATCTGGTCTAAAATGTGACATCTAATGCACTTCTCAGTGAGTCAGGAGTCTGTCCTTGTGCATTTTATAATGTCTGATTACGGAGCCAGGGTGATGAAAAAGGCCTAAAGACAGAGAAAGAGCAAGAAGCATAGCTGCTCCTGAAATTAGCATGAAAGGATTTAAAATAATGAAAAAAATAAGGGAATTAAATGCAGAAAATGTCTTTGGAGAGAATATAAACGATTGTGTTTTCTGTGGTAGTCATCTTGAACATGTAGAAATGAGAATCAACAAACAGGCTGGAGGTTACAGCTTTTAAAAAGCCTTTGCATTTTATTGTATTTTATTGAGATTGTAGCTCAGTAAAAAGTGTCCCCTACAACTTGTTTGTTGATCCTTATTTCTATAGTGGAATGCAGAGACATTTTAACCACTAGTTGGTTTTTTTTCCGACCTGGCAACTTCCTCCTGTTCCTTTAGGCTTCTTACTCAATCAGAATCGGCCTCTATTGGGCTGACATGCCTGAGCCTCCCTTCCCAGCTACCCAAGGATTCTTCCCCTATTTTATTTCCTCCCAACTCACTACAACAAGAGTTCCTTGGCCAGGGGCCATGCGCTAGGGCTCCTTCCAGAACCTTGCAATCATAGACCTATATAAGAATAAAAGACTTCCCATACTGCATCAGACCAAAGGTCCATCAGGCCCAGTATCTTGTTTCCAACAGTGGCCAATCCAGATCACAAGGACCTGGCAATCCGGCCACTAGGTGTCACTGTTGCATAATGCCTGAGAATCCAAGGGTTGTGTACACTGCCTGAGAGCATCCCCTTCTCAGGCCAAGCATGGAAGCAGAAGACCTGATCCAGGAATCAAACCCAGATCTTTACATGGCAGTGCACAGCCCTGTTACTGAGTTACCAGGTAAGCTAATTACCAATGTTCTCTATAAGCTGCATGGGAGTCCACTACCTGCATTTTAACCACCAGGTATGCTGCAGCTGTATCATGTTTTGAATCATGCGGGGCAGACCATGCACAGATCAAACTGCTAAATTGTGGCAGCACGCCCTGCAGTTAGCATACAGTTTGCAGACTCCAGTGCAGCTTCCAGGGAACATTGCCCATCATCTATTTTTGTCTCTTGGTGCTATGATTCTCAGTATTCCTCCAGTTCTCACCACTACTCTGTCAAACAGTTTTGTTCTTTGAAATCATTAGATATAGTCACCCTGAGGTGTCTCTCCTTATCTTGTACCATTCTCTTGGATTTCTTTAAATAAGTCTTCTTTTTCTTCAACTCCTTGGCCTTCAGGCTCTTCAACTATGCGACATTACTGGATGCCTCCTCGCCAGGCAGCGCTTGACTGCGCTTCCTGTTGGCACAGACCCTAGCAGCCACATCAAGAGCAGGTGCTGGGCTGGCGAGCACACTGGGTTCAGGCCCGGGCTTAGGTCCAGCAGCAGAGCAGGCGCAGGCCAGCAGTCAGTACCTGGTAAGTGGACACTTCCTCGGACTGCTGGGCCAGCCTCTCCTGACAGCCAAGGACCATAAATCAACTCATTGACATCAGAGGATATTGAGGGAGCAAGGGCTGTGATAGGCTCTGGGCCTAAAGTATCTTCTCTGGCACTCACAGCAGGATCCCTCCTCTTCTGCAGCCTGCCTCCGTGTGAAAGCCCAGTATATGCTATGGGTAGAAAAGCAAACAGGGGCATGCACTGCATCCCTCTCTAACCTGCTCACTTTTTTTTTTGTTTTTTTTGCTCCAGCTACCAGCCTGTAGCTCATGCCAGGATTTGCACAGCCCTGATTTTTATGACTGCCTTCTTTATTTTGGAAATGCTGCTGAAAAATGAAGCAGGTACTTGCACTAGAAGTAAACCTGCAGAGACAGGAGAGGAAACATAATGTCAATCATCATGGGCAACACCTATAAAAGACTCTTTGTGCCAGGATCCAGCATTTCTTTAGAATGTCGGTGGATTGATACAGGGATGGAGGCATTAGTAGCTCATGAGTAGGAAAGCCACAAGTAAGGTATGGCAGTTTCTTGCCTCATAAGTAACCATTTTCATACATGCCATGAACAAAAGCCATTTCACTTAAAACATATTTTAGATTAATGCTTGTCTCAGGCTGTTCTGCTTAGTCAAAGATCTGTTGCATCATCCCATTTTAATTCCAGAATGATGCTTGATATTCTGAATCAAATAGAGAAATGTGTGCAGTACTTTCTGGGAGTTTATTTAAAGTGATTCAAAATACCAAAATCTCTTCAAAACCCGTAAGCATTCATGTTTCTGCAGTGTACCCTTAGCTTATGTCTGCTAAGTTTGTTGGTCAAAAATCACAATTTTTATATTGAATTATTTTGCAGTAAAATGTATTTGGTCCCATACATTTAAATCAGGTTATATATAATCATGAGTCCCTAATTCCCTTTTTTTGTTTGCATTTAAAATTTCTTATGCGTGCATAACATTTACCTTTCCTTGAATTGCCCTTTTTGTTCATCAGTAGCTCTTGAATCATAGGAATCTCCAAGAATCACCCAAGATAACGCTATGTTTCAAGAAGTCTCTGTGTCAGGGGGTAAAGCACTGCAGAGGTGTCACTCGTTTCAGCTGGATAGAAAGATATAAAAATCAAAATGAAGCACACACGTTAGGGACAAGGGAACAACTTCAAATTGCACCGTTATTACAAGGTTACTGGCATAAAAACGTTCATTAGAGGGTAATGGCGATAGCTCCAAGTAACGTACCACGATGCGGCATTGAAGCATTTAAATATTCTGCACGCTGTTCGTTAACGTCATCTCATGAGCGACATCCAGCCGGTCTCTGGTTGATGTTTTTTTGACAACTGTCAAATTGGAGATCGCTCATGTGATCACATTAGCGAGCAGTGTATAGCATATTTAAACGCTTCAGTGTCGCGCCGTGGCGCATTACCTGGAGCTATCGCCGTTGCCCTCTAACGAAGGTTATGATGCCAGTAAGCTTTTAATAACGGTGCCATTTGAAGCTGTGCTCTTGTCCTTAACATAAACATGTGGGTGTTTCATTTTGATATCTTTCTATCCAGCTGAAACGAGTGACATCTCTGCAGTGCTTACCCCTGATGCGGAGTCTACTTGAAACATAGTGTTATGTTGGGTGATTCTTGGAGGTTCCTATGATTCAAGAACTACTGATGAACAAAAAGGGCAATTCTAGGAAAGTAAATGTTTTACATGCATAAGAAATCTAAAATGCAAAAAAAAAAAAAGAATTGGGGACCCATGATTATATATGACTTGATTTATGTGAATGGGAGCAAATAATCAGCTTTGCACTCACGTGTGTTCTGATGGTCTACAATACTGCATTATGATGTCTTTCTAACAAGCAATATTAAGCTTAATTATGAATGCTTGAACTTTGTATCACATATTGTGTGCATTCATATATGTGACTGTTGGTTTGGTGATTTGCTATCTTCCTGTCTGATATAAAATTAAAACATTTTTGCAAGTAAATGATAATGAGGAGAGAAAAAAAATGCAAATACAAATCCATTGCTAATTGGATTTCTGCCTTTCATATTTTGAAAGTGTAATTGTGGAAAGGGAACTGATGCAGCCCCCCCCCCCACCCCATCTGATTCGGTACCTAGATGCAATTATGCATGTGCCGCTGGCACTATGGTGGTGGGATGTGGTTAAATTATCACCTTAAATTTTGAATAAATATGGCCGAGAATTATTCCATATCTCAGTGGCAAAGAGTCATCAATATCTGGTTAGACATACTGACTCTCCATAGGCCCTTTGGGGGCTAATTTCAAAGCTATTTAAACTCATAAAGCTGGATTTTATTTGCAGAAATGACTTTAGTAAAATAGCCTGGGGATACTGTGTGCATGAAAATACACATGTACCTCTGTTACGCATGTACTGTTACACAAACTGCAGAGAGGCATTCTGGGGGACAGAGTTGGAACTTGTGCGTGTGTGCACTCACTTAAATTTAGAGCTAGGTGAGAGGGTAGGAAGGAATGGGGCAAACCACTTACCACAGAACTCCTATGCGGTGGTTGTAGTGGTAATGCTCCTGCTTGCTAAGTCCAGCAGGGTGATAGATCAATGTGGCATTTTTTGTTGTACTTAAAAGGAGAAGCATTGCAGCATTTTTCTTTGTTTTGTGGTTTCCAGTATTGCTAGTGGGCTACATCTCGTTGCCTGGTGATCCAGGATAGGAAGGAGGAATATACCTCTCTAGTCCATGGCCTGGCTGCTGAGGTTGCCCTAGGCTTTTCGCAATTTGTTTAAGGAAGGATTTTATTTTTTGGTGTTTGCCTGTGCAACTCCCTCTTCCCTTGACTAGAGGTCACTTTCCCAGTCCCATAGAGCACTGGATTCACTCATCCGGAATGGGGGAATTCTGTCTCTGGTTCCCATGGATTGGGGGAAGGCTTTCCTGCATGGACAACTGGGCAGAGGTTACCTCATACAAAATAAATAAATACCCAGTCCACACAAGGTTGGTACTCCAAGCAAGCAAAACAGTTTACTTACAAGAATACTTGGTTTCAGCTAGTACAGTGGTTCTCAACCTTTCTAATGCCGTGACCCCGAAATACAGTTCCTCATGTTGCGGTGACCCCTCGCCCCGCCCTCGCCTCGCCCCGCAAGGGCGGGGCGAGGGCGGGGCTTTGGTCATATGGGGGCGGGGTTATGGATGGGGTTGGATTTTAGTGCATACTTATTTATTATGACATTTATAAACAGAACCACCATTCCTCATAAAACAATTGCTGCTATTGGCACTGAAGCCCATTCTGCTGCCTCCTCTGTGCAGGCCCCGTGGGTTTCCACTTCCTCCATGTTGATCTCGTACATTGTGAGATCCGCCATAGAGAAAGTGCTACTCTTGCACATTCCCAAAGATTACATGTACCAATCAGTAAAAAGTAATTTATTTGTTTTTACATCTGCTTCCCTTTATTTTTTTGCCATTTCCTTTTATATTGCCTTTTTTTGTTTCTTTTCTCTCCACCTGTCGTCTTCCCTCAAACACACAGTCAGGTTCTCATTCTCACATGCATTTCTCTCACACACACACACAGGATCTCACTGTCACATGCTCTTTCTGTCATGCAATCATTCATACACACAGTCTCTCACTGGCACAGGCTGTCTGAGTCTCACACACAGGCTCTCTCACACCCCCACATGCTGCCTTGCTCAAGCACAGGCTCTCACTGTCACATGCTGTCTCTTTCACACACACAGAGGCTCTCACATGCTGTCTCTGCAAACACACACAGTCTCTCAATTCACTCTCACACACAATCTCTCAACTCATCTCATACTCGCACACACCTCTCTCTCACCTCTGGGCCTCTTCTTTACGGGTTGCCACAGGATGGGCTCTGCAGCGGCCCTAGTCTTCCCGCCCCGCTGCTCTTCTTTTGCACGTGGCTGACGCGCCTCCTCCTTCCTGCCCGTTCGGCTCCGGCAACATTTGTCTTCCGGGGCAGGGCGGGCAGGAAGTACAGTATTTTTCGCTCCATAAGACGCACCTGACCATAAGACGCACCTAGGATTCAGAGGGGGAAAATTAAAAAAAAAAAAAAATTGTGCTAAACTGGCTCTGCGTCTGGGCGTCTTATGGAGCAAATTAGGGGAGTGCATAGCTTTTTTTTTTCTCCCCATTTTGTTTTCGGATCTGGGGAGGGCCATTTCGGTCCACTCCCCAGATCAGAAAACTCTGGGAACCCCTCCCCCCCAAAAAAAAAACCCCATCCCACACTTTAAATTAACAACCCCCACCCTCCTGACTCCCCCAAGACCTGCCGACTTAATTTACCACAACCCCCCACCCTCCTGACCCCCCCCAAGACCTGCCGACTTAATTTACCGTAACCCCCCACCCTCCTGACCCCCCCAAGACCTGCCGACTTAATTTACCGCAACCCCCCACCCTCCTGACCCCCCCAAGACCTGCCAAACGTCCCTGGTGGTCCAGCGGGGGTCCAGGAGCGGTCCGGGAACGATCTCCTGGGCGTGGGCCGTCGGCTGCCAGTAATCAAAATGGCGCCGACGGCCCTTTGCCCTCACTATGTCACTGAGACCGACCAATAGCAGCGGTCGGTCCCAGTGACATAGTGAGGGCAAAGGGCCGTCGGCGCCATTTTGATTACTGGCAGCCGACGGCTCACGCCCAGGAGATCGTTCCCGGACCGCTCCTGGACCCACAGTAGGAGGAGCACCGCGACGCGCTCCCTTTTGGGGTTGGAGGAGGCAGGTCTCCAGCTTTGCCCTGCCTCCCCGCAGCAGCCGCGGCGCCGCAGACCGGCAAAAAACCCCAACGGCCCGGTACTGGTCTGCGGACCGGGCTGTTGGGGTCGGTCTGCAGACCTGTTTTGGTCGAACGACCAAAACACAGGCGACCCCTGTGTTTTGGTCGTTCGACCCCCGCCGGGGTCGCGACCCACAGGTTGAGAACCGCTGAGCTAGTACAAAGAAAACAGAGTAAAACAGTGTATAACCCTGAAGACAAGCACATAAAATAACGAAAGGATCTGTCTCCATATGGTAAGGATCAGACCATGTTGGAAACAGTGGGGTTGAGTATTTTTTCCTCTGGCTGGTAAGAGAGGCCATTACCTATCCTCCCCTCTATAAATCCTGTACCTCCATAAACAGGGCTGGCCATAACTATCTCCAATGAGTCACACCACACAAAAGGTGCCAGCAAAATTCTCAGCCTTTATTATCTGAGGTGCCCAGCCAGCAACTATCAGGTTATACAATTTTTTTGCTAAATTTCTCAAATTTCATGGAGAGCAGTCAGAAAAACTTGCCTACAATAAAATCATCTGGTACCCCAAGGATCACAATACCATACTCCCAGTTCCCACTTGAACAGAAATTAGACCTTCCTTATTCCACCTCCTCATAATTTCCTCCCATCTCTTCACTTTCTCCTCTCTTCACATTCCGAAGACATTGTGCGTTCATCCCTAATTAACCCCTCACATAAAACATCATTTCCCCCATTTCTCTTTTCAGTCATTACCACTCAGGGACATGTGGTTAACCTCCCTAACACCTCTTCCACACCATGGATCTCCAGCTCACCCCCCATATCATACACACATCTTCACCTTTTCCCACTAAATGAGTTACTCACTGACCAGATAGCAGACACCACCTCACTCCTGATCCCGGTCATTTTCCCAGTGGTGTGCAGGCTTCTCCCGTCTTCATCACACTCTATATCTCCATAGGAGCCTTCCTCATATTGGATCAACCCCTTCTCCTTATTTCTGGCCTTTTCCTCAGAGGGATCACCTCTTAGTTCACTCCTTTGCTCTTGGCATTCCTCAGGGGAAGGAATCTCCTCTCTGTTCCCTTTTCAGCTCTCGGACATTCCCTCAGGAGGAGAAAACTCTTCTTCCACCCAATAGCCTTGGACCTCTTCCCATTGGAGGGGTCCCCTGGCCTCAATGGCCTCAGGCCTCTTCCCAGTGGAGGGGTCCCCAGGCCTCACCAGCCCATGAGCTGGCAACACCAAGACAATTATATCTTGGAGGTTCATCTCTTTCCCAGTTCCATCCTAGAAAGGGCAACCCCTGCCAAACTGATCCAGAATTTATACCCTCCTAGGCTGCCAATCAGATCATCCCAGTATTTTAAGGAAAACCCTCAAAAGTGAAGTTGCCAAGGGATTTTAAAATCTCTTCATACCCCACAATGTAAACTATGGCTCTACATTACAACAACTCCATCCAGTGGTCACATGATGGAAATGCAGGTTCTATGAACAATTTTTCATAATCCCTCAACAGAAGAAATTACTGGATCTCCTCCACCCAAAATAATATCTTGTACTACTAAAATTGCAGGGGACACAAATTTGGGAGTCTCCTCACAAGCAGAAATAGCAGAAAAAAAAAATCCAAGTTCAGAAATACAAAGTCCAAAACTCTTCTAATTTAGTCTCCAAATTCCAACACTTTAATGTCATTACAAAGGTTATGCCTCTGTTCCTTACTTCCCAGGCCGTCTGTGGTCCCAGTAACAAGTTACAGAGTCTCACTTGAAAGATTCCAAATTACAGTGTTTGCAAAAATGGCCCAAAACAACGTCTTCCCCTTCCTTCAGGCAGTGGAAGTTTCCCAGTGCCTAACCTGAACCTCCAAGACAGGAACACAGCCTTTTGCTTTTCTGCTGGCACCTCCTCACTTGCTTCACTTCCCCAAACTTCTTCTAGACTCCTCTGAGTGGCCGTAAGAGCACCAGCTCCAAACTTCTAAAATATCCCAACAAAACTCCCAATAAAAAACATCTCCACCCTGTGCCTCGAGGGAGGCATTTTCATACCCCAAAGAATTTCCATCCACTTTTTGGGGAAGAACTACCTTGACACTCAAATCTCACATATACCCCTTGAACTTCCTCTGAACCTTCTTAAGAGAAGAATACACATTGCAAAAGATAGGAGAACACTTCAAAACCTCTTTTGACCCTCCAAGCTGGAAGATTCCACATTTTAACACATAGGCCCAATCTATTACACTGCGGGTTCACAGTAGTGGCCAAGCAGGGGCCATACTTATCTCCCCTAGTCCAGGTTCAATGAGGGAAAAAAAAAGGTCTCCCTACTTCTGGGAAGGATTAGGATGAGAGAAGGCCTACTGATTTCATCTCACACATTATAGATTCACAGTGTTGACTTTGGTAAGAGTGACTGAGAAGTTTTGTGAAGATTTGGCCTTTTTGTTTGGGAGGAAGATTTTTGATACCATGCTTCCTGTCCAAAAAGGGGGAAAGGAGAATAGTTTCTTTCCCTGGTGTAGTCTTGGTGTTGCGGAGGTGGACCCTTGGCCCAAGGTGGTGTTGGAGCCACCCATGGGGGAAGCCCCCACAGGTCCCCACCGTCGGGAGGCGAGGCCGAACGAGAAGCGGAGGCCAACTGGAGCTTTGCCAATACCAGCCCTCGTTCCCTGCAGGTTGAGCCCTTGGGTGCCGGGGCCGGCTGGACTTAGGTGGGTTTCCGCGTGGTTGATCCCAGAGCGGGTGCCCAAGGCAGGGTGACAGGAAGCAGGGGAGAGGCAAGATTCAAAGCCGAGCTGACTGGGGCAGAGGCAAATACGGGCCGAGCTGAAGACGAGGCCGGGTTCCAAAGTCTGGACAGACTGAAGCAGGAAGCACGGTGAAGAACAAGGTTAAGTCCAAACTGTAAGTTAGGCAAAGCCTAAGACAGGACCATGTCCAAGCAAGGATCAGGACAGACAACTGATAACAAGGTCAGGTTCAAGCAGAAGTCAGGGCAGGCAGCTGGAGACAAGGTCAGGTTCAAGCAGAGGTCAAAGCCAGGGAGATCTGTCCAAAGGGTAGAAGGAACAGGAACAGATACAAGAACGCTGGAACAGGAACTGGAACAAACAGCAACAAAGCACACGACATGAAGTGTGGAGACCTGTTGCCAAGGCGAAGTCTAAGTGGCAGGGATCACCTTATACACGGAGGCTGAGTGATGTCGTCATCATCCGGGGCCACAGGAGGCTTTCCCACCGTGATCCTTTAAAGTCAGGGAAGGCTCACGCATGCACGCCTAAGTGTGGAGACCTGTTGCCAAGGCGAAGTCTAAGTGGCAGGGATCACCTTATATACGGAGGCTGAGTGATGTCGTCATCATCCGGGGCCACAGGAGGCTTTCCCACCGTGATCCTTTAAAGTCAGGGAAGGCTCACGCATGCACGCCTAAGTGTGGAGACCTGTTGCCAAGGCGAAGTCTAAGTGGCAGGGATCACCTTATATACGGAGGCTGAGTGATGTCGTCATCATCCGGGGCCACAGGAGGCTTTCCCACCGTGATCCTTTAAAGTCAGGGAAGGCTCACGCATGCACGCCTAAGGCGGACAGGCCAGAAACTAAGAAGTGGCGGCATCTCCCTGTGACACATATGGGGAGACCCGACCGGGATGGGAGGCGCCCGCAGGGACACCGGAGGGACCTGGGAGCACAGGCGTGTAGGTGGCTGCCTACTGCTGCCAGGGAAGACGGGCCAGGTCTGGGACCTGGGCATCGGGGGTGAGCCCGCAGCTGGGAAACGCAACACTTGGAGCTTTCACCTGATAGATCCCATTTTACCATCTGGGGAGGAAAACTAAGAATAAGATTTTTTTTTCATCTGGCCCCCCACCAGATTTTGTGCCCCCGGGAAAAGAGAAGATTGGGGAACTTGGAGAATTTGCAGAACATCTGGACCTCAAGTACTTTTGGGAAGGGGATATCCACTATATATAGGAGAACCCTGACCCAGATGCTTCCCATTCCATGCCCTGGAGGGAAAGTTTATTGTAGGACACCAATACTGAGGAACACTTTCACAGAGAGAGACTGTAGTAATTAGTGTGGAAATGAGCTCTTCGTGCTGCAGTGTAGTTGATGCAACCTCATAGATGAAGCTAATAACAGTAGCTTGCACATTTATAAATCCTAACAACTTGTACTATTATACAGGCAAAATAACAATAAACTCTACTACAAGCCTCCTGAATAATCATAGCTAACTCTAGCACAATTTACTTGACTGTAGTTATGAATGACTGCTTACCTTAATTGTAAACAGTTTCTTTAGCTTCAGAGCATAGCAGAGAACTTCCTCCATCTTGACTGAGGAAACAGTGATCTGCCTGCACATGCCCCATACTGCCTCCAGCTCCTCATTGTGTTTGCGGCCCTTAAAGAGACAGCACCCGATTAGCAGTCCTTCAGCGTCACAAGTGATAGTTTTGATATTGTCAATCTTCTTACTAAAGGTGGGTTACAATAGCATACACATAATGCAAAATAAGTTGTATGAAAATATTAGCCTCTAAGAATTTTCTGAAATGTAGTAATGCTTTGTTTCAAATTTGCCCAGACAGATGCAAAGTCTGTAGTTGCCTTTACCCATGGGCTTTGCACCAGATCTCAAAGGGAAAGAGCGCATATAGGTTCACTTTGAAAATTTACCCCAGGAAATACTTTTTTCCTTGAACATGACACACGTAGATTTGAAAAATTAATCTATTTCCATCTACTTTTTACCCAGCCCAAAGTGTGCATGGTGCTGATCCCAGCATGTACTTTCAGCCAGGTACAGCATTTACCTGAGTAAATGGATTCTGATAATTGCCTTCCCCATGCATAGCCTGGTTTGTTATTTTTAGAAATAATCAGTGCTATTATACTTAATTTCCATTAAGCTAGAAGTGAACAAGGAAGGATAGAGCATGTTTACTTCATGTTACTGACTTGTGGCCCTCACCAAGTCTATATGGGACCCTCTTGAGATTCATTGACTTGCTTTACTCAGTGAACAGCCTGAAGCAAGTCCACAGGAGTTATTAGGGATACTATTAGGGATTAGGGATACTAACAATGGAGTATTTTACTGATTTCTCATATTGATTTTTGAAAAGTAATAGAAAATCAAACTTTTTTTCAAAAAATATTCATTGTTGCATATATACTGCTCAAGGGCTTTCCAATGAGGTTATTGAAATCAGATAAAAATTTAGAAGGATTTCATTGAACAAACAGGATGGAATGACAGAGAATAAAATAATTCTTGGAAAGAAATATTGCATACAGTACCAAAGACTGTTAAAATTGAGAATTCATTTTAAAAAAACATTTAATTTGGGGATTGACAACCAAAATGCTAGACCTGAAATGGCTTTACAGACAATAAGTTTTGATTGAGTTAATGGCAGCAAGAAAAGTGATCCTCATCAAGGGCATTAAGAAAACCTCCACCAGAGTTATCACTGTGGATTTCATTAATGTCACGGCTTTGAAATGGTGAGTGTTGATATCGGGTTAAAGAAAACCAGGAACACAAAGCCCTTCGTACTGGCATAGGGAAATTATGAAGACGTGTTGCCCTTTGAGATAAAAGCAAAAATGCATCAAATGTTTTCTGAAGGTGACTGCAGAAGTAAATGGCAATCAAATGTTGAAGGCTGCAATTGAGAAGAAAGTTCATGAAAAGGGATTTGCAGATCCTACAGGAGCGGATCATAGGTTTAGTGGATAAAAAATCATGAATAGTAGTGTGGAATGAGATGATATTGTTAATAAAACAGAAAATTCAGGCAACTCATAACCTGTTTTGTAGAATATAAGAGCACCATTTATTTATTTTTATTTATTTAATTTCTTTTACTATACCGATGCTCAAGACTAGGTCTTATCGTACCGGTTTACAATGTAACTGAGGGGAAACCAATTAACATCAAGGTAGAAAGTAAAGTTACATTAAACAGGGAGCGTAAAACCTGGGCAATGGAAGACAGTACAGAATTTAAACTAAGAAACAATTAGAGAGAGATAAATATATAATCAACAAAAACTATAAGATACATAAACATAGATTTATCCTAGGCAGTTATTAGCATGGTATGTCCAGTGGGAGAAGGAAAGGGTGAGGTTGGGTGGGGGGGAAGGGGAGAGGGAAAAGAGGGGGGGTAGGGATTGGGGAGGGGTGGGAGAGTGAGAGTCATTGATGGTTGAGGAGATCCTTCAGCGGTAGGCTTCTGCGAACAGCCAGGTTTTCAATTTCTTTCTGAATGTTGAATGGCATCTGAGCAAAGGCACTGTTCATAGTTGTAAATGTCAAATGTTATTTGTGCAATTGAAAGCTTTGCATGGATTATTACATAGATTGTAGAATAAAAAAAAAAATTCAAATGTTACTGCCCACTTCCTGCAACTGCCCCTCATATCTAAAACTGGGGGTCTCACATGCCACACAGTCTTCACTTTTAATGTGGATCTTTTATTTTTTTTTTTCGTTCACCAGTAACACAAATACAGTACATGGTCAATACTGCCATCAATCTCTCTGCCTTCAAATGCAGTGCTTCTCTACAGATATCTCACTAATTTTATGTGGGTCCCAACTGTGGGATAAATGTTTCCTACTGAATCCTTAGGTGGAGACAGATTGCATATGAAATCCTTTATTAAATTAAGTGCAGCCTCTTTTTATATGTCCCATGTTATATTGTACTGCTATACACTGTGCTTAATAACTTTCCTAATTATATTTCGAGGAAGACAAACGAAGATCAAGGAAGAAACATCAAAGTTATTATTTATTTATTTATTATTACTACTATTGGAAGGGCCCATCAAAAATGACAGCAGCAAAACTGCCTATACAATCACTCTCCTGACCCCCATCCCCACCCCCCACAACATCCCTTTTCTCTCGGCAGATGGATGATGTGTGTATTTGGCTTCGTTGACAATTTAACCTAAAATACTTTCATTCTCCCTCCTGCTGCTTCTGCACTCAATCCAATTTCCCTTCTCTCACAGCCTCCTCTTCTCTCCTCCTCCCCTTCTTTCCTTCCTCTTCCATCTGCCATCCTCCCCTACTCCTCCTTTTCCCCTTCTCCCCTTCCTCTTCCCTATCCCCCTCACCAACCTTTCCTCCTCCCTTTTCTCTTCTCTTGTTCCCCCTTTCTCTCCCCTGCTCTCCTACTGCTTTCCATGCTCTTCTCTCCCCTCCCTTCTTCCGCTGCTCCTCTTGCCCTTTTCTCCCTTCCTATCTCTTTCCTCCTTTGCTATTCTTCCTTCTCCTCTGCAATTCTGGTCGCCGCATCTCAAAAAGGATATAGCTGCACTGGAGAAAGTGCAGAGAAAGGTAACCAAAATGATAAGGGGCATGGAAAGGCTGCCCTATGAGGAAAGGCTAAAGAAGTTAGTAGAGATGTGAATCGTGTCCTCGATCGTCTTAACGATCGATTTCGGCTGGGAGGGGGAGGGAATCGTATTGTTGCCGTTTGGGTGTGTAAACTATCGTGAAAAATCGTTAAAATCATGAGCCGGCACACTAAACCCCCCTAAAACCCACCCCGACCCTTTAAATTAAATCCCCCACCCTCCCGAACCCCCCCCCCAAATGCTTTAAATTACCTGGGGATCCGGCGGTGGTCCAGAATGGCGGCGGTCCGGAACGGCCCCCTCAATAGAATCGTGTTGTCTTCAGCCGGCGCCATTTTTCAAAATGGCCGCCGCAAAATGGCGGCGGCCATAGACAAAAACGATTCGACGGAGGAGGTCGTTCCGGACCCCCGCTGGACTTTTGGCAAGCCTTGTGGGGGTCAGGAGGCCCCCCCAAGCTGGCCAAAAGTTTCCTGGGAGTCCAGCGGGGTTCCGGGAGCGATTTCTCGCCGCGAATCGTTTTCGTACGGAAAATGGCGCCGGCAGGAGATCGACTGCAGGAGGTCGTTCAGCGGGGGTTCCGGACTGCCGCTGAACGACCTCCTGCACTCGATCTCCTGCCGGCGCCATTTTCCGTACGAAAACGATTTGCGGCGAGAAATCGCTCCCGGAACCCCGCTGGACTCCCAGGAAACTTTTGGCCAGCTTGGGGGGGCCTCCTGACCCCCACAAGACTTGCCAAAAGTCCAGCGGGGGTCCGGAACGACCTCCTCCATCGAATCGTTTTTATCTATGGCCGCCGCCATTTTGCGGCGGCCATTTTGAAAAATGGCGCCGGCTGAAGACAACACGATTCTATTGAGGGGGCCGTTCCGGACCGCCGCCATTCTGGACCACCGCCGGATCCCCAGGTAATTTAAAGCATTGGGGGGGGGGGTTCGGGAGGGTGGGGGATTTAATTTAAAGGGTCGGGGGTGGGTTTTAGGGGGTTTTAGTGTGCCGGTTTTCCTGCCCTCCCCCTTCCCCCGATTTACGATTTTTTAACGATAAATCGGGGGAATTGGTATTGTATCGTGGCCCTAACGATTTTTTGACGATTTAAAATATATCGGACGATATTTTAAATCGTCAAAAAACGATTCACATCCCTAGAAGTTAGGGCTGTTCAGCTTGGAGAAGAGACGACTGAGGGGGGATATGATAGAGGTCTACAAAATCATGAAAGGACTAAGAAGTTGATGTAAATCAGTTATCTACTCTCTCAGATAATAGAATGACCAGGGGGCACTCCATGAAGTTAGTAAGTAGCTCATTTAAAACAAATCAAAGGAAATTCTTTTTCACTCAGTGCACTGTTAAGCTCTGGAATTCATTACCAGAGGATGAGGTTTCAGTAGTTAGTGTAACTGGGTTTAAAAAAGGTTTGGATAAGTTCCTAGAGATTAAATCCATAAACTATTATGGTAATTAATAAGCACTAGTTGCTTGTGATCTATCTAATGTTTGGGTACTTGCCAGGTACTCGTGACTTGGATTGGCCACTATTGGAAACAGGATACTGGGCTTGATGGACCCTTGGTCTGACCCAGTATGGGCTTTCTTATGTTCTCTCCTCTTCTACCTTGTTCTTTATTATTAGCCACCAGCAGAAGGTTTTCCCTAGTATGCTCCTTTTAGCACACATTATTTGCATTTATTACATTCTGCATCCCATTAGCAAGTGTTATTTTCAGTTAATACATGCTAATTCCTATTACCGCACATTATTTATTTACAATTAGTGAATACCAACCCAAGAAACACCAGGGACTGCAATGCTGGCAGTGGCCACAAGGTGACAGTAGCATCTCTTAGATTCTGATTGGATGAAAAAAAAAACATTGCAACTGACTTTTACATATATTAGATGATTATTCGTGTAATTTATATAGCACTATCAGACATATGCAGTGCTTTACAGAGATGCAAAAAGAGACTTCCTGCTCCTTGTAAATTACAATACAGACAAAAGCAAATAAGAAGTTTTACGTTAAAACAGTGAGACTATTATTGTGAAGAACTAAATCAGGTGGGTTATGGGTGGGATTAATTGAGAAAGGGGCAACTTTGAGTAAAGCTGCAAAGAATGAGGCTTTTTAGTAAAAAAACAGCCAATGGAGCACATGGGACTGTAAGCCCTTCCCAAAAGTTTGAGCAATATTATACTCTGACACCCTAAATCTGACTCCTAGACTGATCAGCATTTCAAGCTAGCTTCTCTGCAATCCTAAACAGTCCACTAGAAACCAAATAAAAGAGGGGAAATACTGTTAAATTAGCATATTGAGATCTCGGTGGTCCAGTGAAATAAACCCCTAGCAAAACAAGGTTAAAGCCCCCTGCTGTTTAAAAGGCATGTGATCCTCTCCCAGCAAAATTACTAGTCATTGGCTTTATTCTCCACCACAAGTATCTGAAAAGTACCAGTTACAGTGTATTTAATTACCAGGAGGAGCAGATAATTGGAAGTCCCAAGCTCACAGTCATAAATATGTGAGATGGCAGATGAAAGGAGCCCCATGACAGAAATGAAATGGACAGCCGAATGCGGTCAGAAAATGTGATTTGGGAACCAGCTTTCATCAGCAGGTGGCCACAGAGATTAGCAAGCTGAATTCCCTTGCCAGTGTATCTGTTCAAGGTGAACTGAAAGGAGCCTGGTTCAGCTGAAGGATGCCATAAGCAAAAAAAAAAAAAAAAAAGACGCATTGCTGCTTCATGGAATACTGTAGCTTTCTTTACTTTGGAACAGTTAAGTAGTTTCCATCCTAAAACAATGTTTTTCAGTTCAAAAATAACTTTATTGTATTATATTTTAAATAAAATAAATAAGGAACAGATCAAAGACTTCCTCTTTCTCTTTTGATTAAACACATTAGTAATAATAATAATCATAATCCTTGACATGCCAAAATCAGTGAGAGACCTTTCCTTTAGCAATCTTTAAAATTATTTATCAGATGCACATTTTCATCTCTCAGATCTGCACGCAAAGATGAAGGCTCCTGACTTCTCTCAATGTCCTCTCCAATGATGCAAGCCCAGAAAGAGGTTTGCATGCCAAATGCTGACACCACCTCCTTTGTGCTCCATATTATGCCTTCTTCAGCAGAAGGCAAAGATCGTTGCCCTAAGAGTTTCCACAGACGCCGCTTCCTCCAGACACTGCACACATTCCTCTAGAACGTGACAGAGGCCATAGCATTGAGCGCTGTCCAGTAGGCCCAGCCTAACCTGGGGGTGCACAATGCTCGAGTTCAGGGAGGGAGGGGAGCCTGCTGCCTGTACACCGTGCCAAACCCTCCTGGCCACAGAGTGGCACCAAAGGATAGAATCCGAAGAGATTTTCCTCCAACCTTTGGGGCTAGAAAAAGTAACCGGAGCTGCTTGGGCAATGCTGTCTGGGATGAGATATATATATATATATTCTCTTTCAAGCTTTTTCTCGGAATGAAGTGTCATGACTCGATAGGGGGACTGAGTCCCTGACTCACTCTCCCAGCTCTCCAATGTGGATTCTTCACTGGGAGAAAGAATTTACCTTCAGAGCCCAGGGCACTGACTGTGTTCTTACTTCTGTGTGCCAGTAAGTAGCCAGGACTTCTTGTTGGTGTTCCAACATAAAACTTTATTGAATCATTCCTACAACAGAAATAAATTGGCACACTGTACGTCTTGCTTATTGCATCCATAATACGTCATTAAAGCATTAAGTACAATTGTGTGCTCCCTTGATATCTACCTTGGGTACCTTCCTGGTCTTTAGGACCCTCTTCTGTTGTAGATGACAAGGTTTTTCCTTTCTTATTCAGGTTTACCATTTTTGGTACCTGGGATCCACTATTTGATCTTGAAACTCAACTCCTCTCCTCCTTGTTGTACCTTATGGACATCTCCTATTTATTTATGCTGGATGAGCACTGGATGGATAGCTCGGCGTTTTTTGCCTCCTCCCAGTGTGGCACTAGATCATATTCCCTCCTTCAAAGAGTTTCTGCTGTGCAGGCTGAATGACACAGTGGTGGAATGAAAGGGTCCCAAAAAACACAAGGCAAACTCCAGACACTGAAAACAAAACTTCATATTTACAAAAATACTCCCAAGCTCTGTCCCACAAGGCTGTAGAAACCCAAGTGACCGTAGGCTTTCGTCCAAGTCTGGGGCACCTTCTTTATTCTCTCCCAGGCAAAAACCAAACTTCAAGAGAAAGACCTAGCTCACCAGTCTCTTGTCATGAGCCAGTAGCTATTCTCTGAAAGAATAGCACAGAATCCAAAACCAAGGTATTCAGCCTGCAGATCAGTATTTTCAGGGCAGAAGGAGATTAAAAGCTCCTGTTCTCTCAAACTTCAATAAAAACTCCTCAGAAGCCACTCACTGATATAGAGATAGGATTGGACTATTACAGCAACCTCCACTGGGGAAGGGGGCGAGGGTGCTGTGGACGGATGGTACATTCCTCCCATCTACAGGGCTTAACATGACTCTACTAAAGGGACATACTCCTTAGTAAAGTTTCCAATCAGGCCTTATATACAAACATACATACACACACTATACTGACTGGTGTGAAAAGAAGAACAGACTCTCTCCAGGCCATTTCAAGTTACCTACCTCAAGGGGTAAAAAAAATCATCAGTCATACACAATTATAATTATCTTAAACTTACAATGCAATAGTTATTCACAGTTGTTTCAAATATTTCTGTATCTGAAACTTATACAATTTATTTAAATATAACCAAAGAAAAATACCTTTCTTCAAATTATATAAACTAGCTTACTGAATCCCATAAGTAGAAGAATGGGATAATTTTTCTTTCATAGCATATAATGCAATTTATGCTGTCAAATGGGACACATGTTGGCCTTATGCTTCCTCTAGGCTGGAATAAAGATATTTGGAGTTGAATGATTCCTGTGTATCTGTGGGGAAGAATCCCTAATTGTGGGCAGGTACAGAGACAAAGGAGAGTCAAACAATGGACAGTATAGGTGGGATGCACATCCCGTTTGCTCTAAATATCTGTATAGGGGTCCTTGCAAATATTTTTCAAGAGTTTGAGAACAGCTCATATAGTGATCGGATAGCCTCTTTTATGAAAATAGTGGGAAAAAACCCGATATTTTGCTGCTTTTTGTATCCTAGAGGCCAGAAGGGCCTGAGTAAAAGAACTTCAGGGTGACTATTAATGGTGTAGACACAATTCAAGCAATGTGCACTGTTATGTAATTCTCTTCGTCACTTGTATAGCATTTTGAACACAAGCACCTGTGTGCAAGGAAGTCATTTTTGGTTCTGGTACATAATGATTTCAATATGAAATATGTAAGTTGGAAGAGAGGTAAGAAAGAAAAAGGTTAAGGGAATTTGGGAAAGCAGATGTGAGAAAGTGACAACTCTTGATTTAAAGCACCAAGGGAAACTATTTCCATTCAAGGAAAGTCAAAAGGCAGAATCTAAGCAGTAACTCCTCAAATTTGTAAATCAAAACCCTATGCACCACATTCAAGAATACCAAAAATTGATTGTGAAAATTGATCAATAACACACTTTGAGGTCAATTTTCAAAAGCTTAGGTGCCTTTTGTGTTGGTAAAAATAGTTCATGCTCCTAAATCAGCCATATTCAGCTGAGGAAGTAGAGTTCTGTGCTGCATTCCGGGAGCCTGGTTGGAAACTACACGTGTGCATTTCACTTAAAATGTACATGTAGAAGGCATGCTGCTAATAGGAGTACTTTATGCCAGTGTTTCCGAACCAGTGTGCCATGATACTGGTGTGCCTTCGGACCCGATCAGTTATGCCAAGAAAAAGTCACCACACAAATCTTAGCCAGCAATGAGATCTGCTCTCAGCAACACAAAGCAAAAAGAGACACCACTGTTGGCTCTTATGCACAGGAACTCCTTTCAGAGAACATGTGTAATCATGCATGCTTGCGCTTCCTACTTCCAACATAAACCCCGAGATGTGGTAAATAGGGATGTGCATTTGTTTTTCACGAATTAGACAATGTCAACGATATTGTCTAATTTGTCATGGTTTGGTAGCGCCAAAATACGAAGCGATTTTTGCTGAAATTTCAGCAAAATTCGTATTTCAGGTTAGTGCGCAATATCTGAATTGATACTTTAAAATTTTTGTTGCATTTTTTAGTGCGCACTAACATTAGTTACAGCGCACTACTACATACTTAGGGGTGGATTTTAAGAGCCCTGCTCGCGTAAATCCGCCCGGATTTACGCGAGAAGGGCTTGCGCGCTGGTGCGCCTATTTTACATAGGCCTGCCGGCGCGCGCAGAGCCCCGGGACTCGCGTAAGTCCCGGGGTTTTCTGAGGGGGGCGTGTCGGGGGCGTGTCAGGGCGGGGCCGATCGGCGCGGTGTTTTCAGGGCGTGTTGGCGGCATTTCGGGGGCGGGCCCGGGGGCGTGGCCGCGCCCTCCGGAACCGCCCCCGGGTTGCGTCTAGGCGTGCCAGCGGCCCGCTGGCACGCGGGGATTTACTTCTCCCTCTGGGAGGCGTAAATCCCCCAACAAAGGTAGGGGGGGTTTAGACAGGGCCGGGGGGTGGGTTAGGTAGAGGAAGGGAGGGGAAGGTGAGGGGAGGGCGTTAGCGAATTCCCTCCGAGGCCGCTCCGATTTCGGAGCGGCCTCGGAGGGAACGGAGGCAGGCTGTGCGGCTCGGCGCGCGCCGGCTACACGTACTTTTGTTTGCGCCTGATGCGCCTACAAAAGTACGCGAGGGCGCCCTGTATGAAAATCTACCCCTTAGTGTGCTGTAAGTTCTATTAGGGCGCACTAACAGGTTAGTGCGCCCTAATAGAACTTACAGTGCATTAACATCTAGCTAGTGCGCACTATCTCGTTCGGTGTACTGCGCACTATTCGGAGATAGTGTGCACTAACTGGTTGTTAGTGTGCAGTAATGCACTTCGTCGAAAATTGCCAAAAAAAAAAAAAATGAACCGTACAAAAACAAAATTTTCCACGGAGCGCTCAATCCAAAGCCCGAACCAATATCTTTAAACGAACCACATCTCTAGTGGTAATTAACAGCAGCATGCCAGCCACGGATAGCTGGGCCACATGCTGTTCAACACAAACATTCACACAGCACCTCCTCATCTTCCCACTCTTGAGTATCTTCAGAGCTCTTCCTGGCTCTGTCTTATTCCCAGGCTGAGGGAGATGGGAGAACATGCACTGAGCAGTACTGGGAGCGGCTGCAGTGAAGGAGCTCTGGCAGTCACTTGCAGTAGCCAAGATAACTAAGTCACCTGGCTGCCCACACCACACCTTCCTTTTCCTACATTTATATATAGAGGGAACCGGCCCATTGTGATGGGGTTTATGTGTATTTCTGCTCTACCTCTCTCCCTTTGTTTTAAAATTTGGACGAGGGACTGGTGAGACTTTCAGTGCTTCCCTAGCTTTTCTTTTCACCATATGCAACCTCATTCTACCTGCTCCTCAGAGGCTGGTGCAACGCATAACATTTTTGTTAATGTAGGTGTGCCTCTAGCTTGAAAAGGTTGGGAAACTCTACTTTCCATCATTGGTTAACTCCCTGGAAATGTGTGTGTGTATACTTTTAGCCACATTAATTGATATTAAAACACAATGGATGCAGGTACCTCGTGTTTGGCTATCAGCTGGGTTTGTGTGGGCTGAAAAGTATGCATGTACTGTTAGGTACCCTATGACAGATGTACCGCTTTGCATGAAATGCTCCCCTTAAGGTAGACTAAAAAAGAGAAAAAAAAAGTGTGGTGTACTTGTGAAGTAAAAACTTTTGTGTTTGTTACTGAAAAGCTTTCATTTTGAATTTGATTTTGATGGAATCGAGCATTGTAACGTTGCAAAGCAGCATTTTAATATAGTACCTCATGTTTTGCCACACATCAGCTGTCAGGAGTCACATAGCAGTTGGTCACATTGCTTTATTTTCCACTGTGCCATTTTATAAGTAGTCAATAGCACATGGCAGGATGTTTTGAATAGGGAATCTGTAATGTCAGATATCTCACTTTTTAAATGTCTGTTTATGCTATTCATGTCATGTTTGCTTAGCCTGGTGGTGAACATTTCTATTTTTCTCTCTACTCTTGGATACTGCAGAAGTAGGACAAAAAAAAATTAAGTTATTTCCAGTTCATGTGTCAGCAACATGAGTAAACAAATCTTAATGGGAATATTGGTTTTGGGATAGACTGGTTTGTTCATTTGAAATGTGTATGCTTGAGCCAGGTGATCTGAATTTTCCACAATAATGCGTATAACAGAGTGTGTTGTGCACAAGATTTTGGCGTTGTGTGTTAACACGTATAGTTGGATTAGTGCACAGTACAGACATTACTATTCCAACCAGCCCTGAGGCTCAGGTTGCGGCGCTCTGCTACACAGTACAGAAAGCTTGCAGAGGTGATGCTCTCAGTCCTGGAGAGGGAGAAGAGATGGTCTAAGAGCAATTAATGAGGGAGATAAAGTCCTTTATCAGTTGGTCTGACAGGGTAGACCATACACCTGTGAACCTTGAGAAGCTGGGATGGGTTTCATTATCTGCTGCTTACTGCATAACACTGAGTGCAAGCTGCTGGAGGCAGGAGAATTGTAATCCTGTGAATGATCTTTAGCTCTCATGTGTACAATTTATTTGAATATTCATTTCAACCACTTTTTGACATTTTGTGAAGTTCAGCTGGCTTTTCCTGTCAAGCAGTATTTTCAGAATCTCTGACCTGTTTAGCTGACATAAATGTGTAATGTCGTAAATGTTTTCTTGAAGTTTCATCACATTAGGATTTGGTGAGACATGCTGACCAAAAAAGCAGAATCTAGTCTTCAGGGATAGGCCACTTTGGCTAAAATCTTTCTCTCCTCTCAGTTTCCCAGCAGCAGGCTGTGCATGGCCATCTGGAGAAGCCATCAGGTACTGCAATTCTCTGCAACAACTGTGGAAATGCCTGCAAGGGAGAAGTCCTGAGGGTACAGAACAAGTATTTTCATATTAAGTGCTTTGTCTGCAAAGGTAAGTGTTTCTCATTGAAATCTCCTCTCCCTGTATCTTTTGCTTTCTTATTCGTCTTAGCTTGAATATAGCATTATTGAATGCGGGACCCCAAAGTGTGTCACTGGTGATCCTTATGATGTGGCACAGCCACTCACTGGAATAAAGAAGGCTTGACTAAAGCATGTTATAGACATTGGACCTCAGGTCACATTATAAATGCTGTTGAACCTGTAGTTTAAATTCTTTCCTCTGTGCACTATAATTGAGAGGCATAGTAATCACAGGGAAACATGCTTATTACTATACAACTTCCAGCTGTTGTTTATTCTTCATATTCACTCAAAAGTCACACTGAAAAATATATATTAATAAGCATTACAGCCATGCAGAAATAAGTAGTCATAAAGTAGCAGTACTGTTTGACATAGCTGACATGTTTTTTATTATCATTTTCCTTTTATATTTTAATATTTGTCATAGTATACGTTGGTAGATAAGAGAAAGTTGGCCTGTCTAGTCTGCATGGTTCCTCTTGCCTACAATTGCTCCAGTCAAGAGAATCTCTCAGCTGTCAGCTGTGCAAGCTTGACCGCCTGCAGGTTATTGCTGCTTATTCAAGTTGATTTTGTTCTTTCCCCTTTTTGGCTCTTTGCCATCCTGGGTAGATTGGAATACAAATTTCCATTTCCTAAATAGCCAAGCATCCTATTTCTATCATCCAACCTCACCCTACCTCTGGTTTTGATCACTGCCCCTTTGTATCTGTCTCATGTGCTTAGACTTAGTCAGTTTTGACTTCCAATACTTCTGCTGGTAAACTATCCAGGCCTGCATCACCGTTTCAGTAAAGAAATATTTACCTTCCTTCCTCCAGTGCTGAAAAGCAGAATATAAATCAGATAAATAAATAAACAATCACTTTTTCTTGAATTTCTTTTTCTATGGAAATTGCACCTTCTTGGACTTTATTGAAGCTTGCTAAACATTTGAATGTTTTTATCATCTCCCCACTTGCCTTTCTATATTCGATTGAGTACATTTTGATTACATGTTGTAGTAATGACCATCATTGCAGTTAAAATGTACCCACTGGATTTGCATTTACTGCAGAATGCATCTATAGAGTGCCAAAAAGATCCAGATTTCTGCAGGGAAACTCCACTGCCCACAGGAACCCCACTTGCCTTACATGGAGTTGACCCACAGGTTTCCATAGGGATCTGGAACCTTTTTATTCAAAATACATTGCCAGGCTGGGGGTGGGGAGAGGATGGGAGTTTAACCAAGATGGATGATGTGTGACTCTCTCCCAGAGGAGCTCCCGTGTGTGGAAGATTCCAGCATGGGTAGTAAAAGGAAGAGGAAACCACTTTCTGACCCTTTCCTTACCTTCTGTGGTCGGTCCCCTTTGCCTGCATTTGAAGTGTTTGGGAAGGATTAGAGCACAAGATGAAGCTTCGGTGATAGTGGAGTCGGTGGCAGCGCCTTTGTAGGGCTATGAAGCTTCGCTGAGCATGGATGCGTGGCGCCGGGAACTAGGCTAGGCCTGTTTTCAGTTGCCGCTGTGGAGTCAGTCACAGCGTGTGAGTGGGACAGATGGTGATAGAAATCTTCAGCAAACTCCAAGTGCTATGCAGGGCAAACAGTTTCAGGTAGAGGTAGCTTCTCTGGAATTGGAAGAGGACCCGGGTGAATTTTCCCACGATTGCAGAGGTGAGGGGCTCTGTGATTCTTACTCTGGTTGTGTTTTATCTTGCTGATGTTTCTGTGGCCCAGATCTGGGCACTAGATGCCAGGATGGAAACATCAATGGCTGGCTGAGTTCCTCACTTAATGGAATTACACTAAGACGTGAGTAACGACGAGAAGATCTATGATTCTAAGAAGCTGTTTTTCCCCTGAGTTTTTTGTTCTTTTGGACTATGTGCTGATTTTTCTGCGACTGTGGTTTTGGTGTTTTAATAAATTTCTTTTTTTCCTGGTTTGGAACACAATTTGAATGTGGACAATGTTTTTCTGGGTGTAAGTCTCCCCTTAGACCACCCGACCTTTGCTGGTTTAATCTGTTCCAGGGCTGCAGAAGGGTTGTACTCCGCCCCTGCAGCTGCTAAAGGTGAAACCCGCTGAGGGGGTGGGCGGTTATGAAGGGGCTGTGAAGGTAATGTTATATACGCATGTTGGCCTAAGATTTCTTTCTTTTCTTTTTTAATCTCCTTAAATCTTTTTCTTTTACTTCCCTTCCTTCCCTTTTTATGGACTAATTTCTTGAGTATTTATTTCTTGATTCATTTTCTTTGTATTTAATTAGTTAATAACCTGGATATATTTATTTCCAGCATTTGTATGGTTAGTTAATTTGTGATTGAAAATGATAAATAGTAATAAACACAAAATAATGGAAAGTAAACAGTTTAGTTTCAGCTTGCTTTCAAATTTCCTCAACCCATATCTTCAATGCAAAGCTATTCAGATGGTTTGAAAGCCTAGTGGTTAGAGCAATGGGCTATGAACCAGAAGACCAGCGTTCAAGTCCCACTGTTTCTCCTCGTGACATTGGGCAAGTCACTTTACCCTCCATTGCCTCAGGTACAAACTTAGGCCTAGATTCACCATTCTAACGCAGAATAGTGAATCCAGTGAAAGGGGGGGGCGGGGGGCTGAAGGGGGGGCAGGCCTGTGAAAGCCGGCAGCCTTCACACCACCACAGTTTTTTCGCTGCCGGCTTTGCAGCCAATATTTATTTATTTATTTATTTTAAACATTTTTATATACCGGCATTCGTTGTGGACATCATGTCGGTTTACAGTAAACAGGTTAAGTTTGGAAAATTACATTTTAACAGGGAAATTCAACTGGGCGAGGGGGTAACGACAGGCAGCTAAGAAAGACAGGGTAACCAAAACAAGGTTCCTCGAGGTGAGGAGATCGAGTATAACAAAACATAGTTCCTCAATATGAGAAAAAAGGGGGTAGGCCTATTGTGGTCTACTTTGGCACGGATTGATGACTTTTTATTCTGGGTAAGCTTGGTTGAACAACGATGTTTTCAATTTCTTCTTGAAATTGTTCATACAAGGTTCGAGCCAATAGCGCCACTATGAAAGGTGGTGCTATTGGGCGCGCTACTGGCGATGATAACTGTGCTTAACTTATCGCCGCCAGCAAAGACATCGCAGCATCCGCCTCCTTGCTGCCCTGACTCCTTCCCTCACCACTCTGACTCTGCCCCGACAAATTATCGCACGCGAAAAGGGACTTTTCGCATGCGATAGCCGCTTATCGCACACGATAAGCGATAGAAAATGACCCCCTTAGATTGTAAGCCCTCTGGGGATAGGGAAATACCTAAGGAAACCTAAATGTACGGTAATCCACTGAAGTGCTGAAAAAAATACAAAAAGCAGAATATTAATATATATATATATATATATATAAAAGAAATGACTAGAGACTAATGACACTAGTTTATTTGGTGATTATTTTGTGGTTTATGTAGAAACCCTCTGAGGTCTGCACTAAAGGGCCTAGTATACCAGAGCTGGGATAGAACGTGACGGAATGGAGCCTACGCCTGCCTGCAGGGGAGACTCCCGCCTGCTCAAGAGCCGGCCGCATCAGAGCTCTGTGTGGCATTTTAGTTAGCAGTCAGAGGAGAAGGAGCTGATTTATGTTCCTGGTTTCCCTATCCCGGGAGGGGGGCTGGGCTTTACAGCCTTGGCTATCTGGGATTGGAAGCACAAGAAGACCTGCTGTGCAATTTCACATTCAGTGTATGGACAGTGGTGACTCCGTTTGAGTGGATGAAGATTTTGGCAATGATTTTTCTCTTTTGGTTTGGGGAGAGATTTTGTTTGCCCCCTTTTCTGCCCAGGAGGCAGGGGAAGAGAGGAGGTTTTTCTCTGTTATCCTATGAGGAACCTGTCTTCCAAAGGACCCAGCACATCTGGAAAGGAAAAATGTAAGTGTTTTTTTTTCTTCTGGAGATCCCCACTGGAGTTTTCATCCTGGTGTCGTAACCACCCCATGATGCTACGCGGTATCTAACTCTGGCTCTGTCATCTTTTCCACCTCCAAGGGCTCAGCAGTTAACCATTCTCTCTCTCTGTCTTCCTGGCCTGCTGTATCTGCAGCACTAATTGCCCCCAATCAATCCCATCTTCAGGGTTATCCTGGATACTGGTTTCCCCCCCCCCCCCCCCACCCCCTGTTGCTCCTCCCTCTGCATGGAAGAAGGGCTTTCAGCCAGTTCCAGGAACCCTGGGAGATGAAGTCTCTAAGGCCCTTTTCCTAGCCCTGCCCTATTCTATCTGCACTGGCACAGATTCTCTCTCTGCCTCCTCATACACCTGGGAAAAGAGAAGCTGAAAGTGCTGGATTGTCAGAATAAGAATTCCACCAACATCTAGAAGACCCCTGCCCACTTGGGGTTCTTATTTTTCCATACTCTAGAGGGTGAGATATTCTTGGGACCCCCCAACTACTGAAGGACACCTGCATAAATAAGAAGTTTTGGAAATCCGAGCCTGGAACTGGATGCAAAGGAATAAATATGTACGGTATCAGTTAAATGCATCTGAAAATGTTCCGCAGTAAAGTTTTGAAACACCCATTCAAAGAGTTCAGCCTTTGTATTCAGCTACCTACATCTATCCAGTGTATGCCCACTGATACCGCAAACCCTGGCAAGAGTCACCCCCTGTGCTTTGGCCCTAGGGGTCTCCCCTCTCCTCCCCATTCAAAGAATCCACATCCCAGGGCTGCTAGGACTGTGCGAGGACTTAGCACCAGGACTGAGTGTGAGCCCTGTCTTTCGGGATAATACCAGAGGAGAGGACTACGCTGGTCTTAAATTGGCCTAAATTAATTTATCATTCTTTAGCAAACAAAACCAACTTTTGAACTGGCCACCATTTTTAGACAAGGAAGAATGGAGTGAAATATGGTTTATTATTGGTGTCTGTTTGTAGTTACAAGCTTGTTATATAATCATACCTTGTTCAAAGGATTAACATGCTCACAGGTGTAATTTGTAAAGAAGACAAATGGTTAGACATCTGACATAAAGACATGAAATAAATAAAAATTATTAGCCATTTAACTGGCCAAGTAAAACAAGAAACACTTGGGGCAAACTTTTTTCCCTTTCTCAGTGATTTTTATAAATGAATACTTGAGGTTTCTGGTTTTCATTATAGATATTTTGAAATGTCTGATGTTTTGCAGTGGCTGCAAGGATCAAAGCTTTAATATTTAACTATGAATTCCTGAGACTTCCTTTACTAGGTTATGTAAATCAGTGGTAGATTTAAGGTCACTTTGGTTTACTGTATAAAAACAAACAAGTACTGATAAAAGGTTCAGAATAGGACACAAGGCTTAATACAAATTCTCAAAAGCCAGAAGAGCAGTACAGCCAACTTCTAAGGCTGAAAACCACGATCAGGTATTCATTAAGCAGTCAGGGCTCAAAAAATCCCATTAATTGATTCTGAGTATATCAACATGCACTGAGATTTTATACGCTGTGAACAGTGGGCACAATGCACCCTGCTTTATTGAAGCATAGTATGCTGTCTTTGATTTCCTTCCTGGCTATTAGCAATGTCTCCATTTCTAATCCACTTAACTTCATATCCCTAGGAACACAATCCTAGGAGAGAGATACTTTTCTTTCCTGGGTCCGAGTAATGGCATGGTAGAAGGGGAAATACAACAATGGCTACTAGAGAGAGCCTTACAGTAGTGTCTCTTGTCTTTAACAATAGAATCAGTGATTTGCTGCCCATATATTACCAAGGGACTCTCAAATGAAAATATGCATCGTAATGAAGCAAGAATTGTCTGTGATCATGGAAGCTTTATGCCAAGGGACAGAGGTTCAGGTTCCAAAAATGCCTCTCAAAGAAAGAGCTGTAAGATTCAAAATTACATCTCAGGCACAGAGGTTTAGGGGCTAAGTATTCAAACTCCCCAGGACGCTGCCTCATGTAAGTCCTAGTGTTTTCTCCTGAGCCTAGGCTACTGCCTCACCTTATTTTATTTATTTATTTATTTACGGGTTTTTTATATACCGAGGCACGTTTGCAAAACATCACCTCGGTTCACAATGTAACATAACTGAGCAACAGGCTTTACAATAATAACGTTTTTTTTAACAGGGAGGGGGTAAACATGGACAGGAGTAGATGATATGAGAATTATATACAAATATACATGTTAGTTTTTACATGTTTTTACATGTTCATGTCCCCGAATTAGGGGAGGAGATTCACCTGCCAGGTCTTATGCGCTTACTGCCTAGGATTAAAGGGACTCCAATTCGTGGCAAGAGGCCACCAAAGCCAACCCTTATCGTGCCCAACTTTTTAAAACTATGAGTCAAAGAACAGGTGAATTCTTCTTAACATTGTGACCTCAGCCAGACTTTGTCTATATTTTCAGTTTGTAAATTCCATTTTAGCCACCTACTTGCAAAAGGAACTCTGTACTGGGTCATCAGCAACATGTCGTGGTCCAGAGTTAACAGGATTGCATTCTGTGCACCCGTTATTACCCTGACCAATAATTTCCTTTTACTCTTTCTACTATATTGTAAGTTTTGTGCATTAAAATTTATCCATCCTGTTAGCATTAGCAATCACTGACAAACCATTCAGTGAATTTGTGATGCTGCAAATATTAACTGTGATCACAGTTTTGTTGTTTAAGTGAGTTTGGGCCAGTGGAGTGGAAACCACTGATAATTCTGGCTTTTATTTTCCAATAATTTACCACATTTCTCCTTAAGGTCTCCCGTACTTCCTGCATTGAGGCAGGGTAATTTTTAAACAGCTGCACAGTGCTAAAGTCTGCATGTACATACCCTCAGACTGAGGTCCTTTCTAAGAGTTCACGGGACATACACACATAACCTGGGGCTAAGTGGCCGTCCCACTTTACTAAATCTCTTCAGCCCTGGTCCTACAGGATTCTTTGCGGGGGGTGTGGGGGAGAGAAAACCTCCTGATCCTGGGTGTTGTTGCTGCTTCTTTAATAGGTGCCAATAACCAAACTGGATGCAAAGCTGCTGTTCCAACACAACTTTTCTAATGATTTGGAGTAAACATAAAATATGACAGTCTATACAAATCTCTTTCAAATGATTCCATAAACATGTTGAATTGGTAAATATTTGCATTTCTGCTTCTTTGATCCTTTAAATCAAGCATCAGAGTCCCTTCCTTATTCTGGGTTAGGAATGCGAAGCCTCTCTGGGTATCCTGAATGGTAGGGTTGACTTTCCAGTTTAGACTCCCAAGTCAAATACCTTGAATCATTTTGCTGATATCCAATTAATATTGCAGACATAGAAACAGAGAAACATGACGGCAGAAAAAGAGCATATGGCCTAAATAATCTGCCCATCCGGCCAATTTATGTAGCCGTACAATTTCCATCACTTCCTCAGAGATCCCTTGTATTTATCCCATGCTTTCTTGAATTCAGATCCAATTTTTATCTCCACTGGGAGGAAAAAGGATTGCCTAAGAGGTAAAGAGAGGTGACAAATCATTTTTCAGATATATCAGAGAAAGGAGAAAGGTCCAAAGTGGTATTATAAATTGAAAGGTAACAATGATCAATGTGTGGAGAGAGATGAAGAAATGGCAGAAATATTAAACAAATACTTCAATTCGGTGTTCACTAAAGAAGACCCTGGAGAAAGACCTTTGCTGGTTGACAAGACAATAGGTAGAGATGGGGTAGATGAAAATCCATTTACAGAAGAGAATGTATGGGAAGAGCTAGGAAAACTGAAAGTGGACAAGATCATGGGGCCGGATGAAGTTCATCCCAGGATACTGAGGAGCTCAGAGATGTGTTCATGGGTCCATTGCATGAGCTGTTCAATAGATCCCTGGACATGGGAGTGATGCCAAAAGATTGGAGAAGAGTGGTGGTGGCCCCGCTACACAAGAGTGGTAGCAGAGAGGAGGCTGGAAACTACAAGCCAGTTATCCTCACCTTGGTGGTGAGAAATGTAATAGAGACTCTGTTGAAGGATAGGTTAGTGAACTATCTACACTCAGGAGGAATGCTGGACCCAAGGCAACATGGATTCACTAGGGGAAGGTCCTGTCAGACAAATCTGATAGATTTTTTTGATTGGGTGACTAAAATATTGAATCGAGGATCTACTTGGATTTCAGCAAAGCTTTTGATATGGTCCCGCATAGGAGACTTGTGAATAAATGAGAAGCTTGGGAGTTAGCGCCAAGGTGGTGGCATGGTTACAAACTGGTTGATGGACAGAAGACAGAGTGTGATGGTAAATGGAACCTACTCTGAAGAGACAGCGGTGTCAAGTGGTGTGCCACAGGGATTGCTGTTGGAACCGGTTCTGTTCAATATCTTTGTGATAGACATTGCAGAGGGGATAGAAGGTAAAATTTGTCTATTTGCTGATGATACTAAGATCTGCAAAAGAGTGGACACACTGGAAGGAGTAGAGAGAACAAGACATGATTTAAGGATTCTTGAACAGTGGTCGAAGATATGGCAGCTGGGATTCAGTGCCAAGAAGTGCAGAGTTATGTATCTGGGGTGCGATAATCCAAAAGAGTTGTATGTGATGGGAGGTGAAGGGCTGCTGTGCACGGAGTAAGAGAGGGACCTTGTGGTGATAGTGTCTTGTGATCTGAAGACGATGAAGCAGTGTGACAAGGCGATAGCTAAAGCCAGAATAATGCTCGGCTGCATAGACAGAGGAATAATTAGCAAGAAAAAGGAAGTGATAATCTCCTTGTACAGATCTTTGGTGAGGCCTCACCTGGAGTACTGTGTTCAGTTCTGGAGACCGCATTTTAAAAGGGACTTTGACAGGATGGAGGCGGTCCAGAGAAGGGTGACCAAATTGGGCGGTGTTCTCCATCAAATTACTTATGAGGAAAGGTTGAAGGTTCTAAATATGTATACCCTGGAAGAGAGGAGGTACAGGGGAGATATGATGCAGACCTTCAGATTCCTGAAGTTTCAATGTTGCACAATCAACAACAAACCTTTTGTGATGGAAAGAAATCAGTAGAACTATGGGTCATGAAATGAAATCAAATGACTTATGAGAAAATGTTGAAGGACCTAAATATGTATATCCTGGAGGAGAGGAGGTGCAGGGAAGATATGATACCTGAAAAGATTTAATGATGCACAATCAACAACAAACCTTTTCCATAGGAAAGAAATCAGTAGAACTAGGGGTCATGAAATGAAACTCCAGGGGGGATGACTCAAAACCAACACCATTTTAATTAACTATCCATTTTAATTTTATTTTATTTTATATGTGAACAATATACTGCTAACCATATTTTATGTTCATCTTATTGTAAACCACCCTGAACCTTGGAGGATGCGGTCAACAAATTGTTTTAAACAAATAAATAATTAATTCAAAACTAAATAAATCCAAGCTACGTTCTAAGTCCAAGCTCCATGCCAAGTCCAGCCCATGTCTGGATATGCTTATCTCCTGCAGTGCGTAGCTTGGAGTCTCACCCTGAAGTTGTGCCATGGTCCAAGGGCTCACTCTCTCATGCAAGCGACCACACCCACTCGCGCTCACAAGAATAAGGATAAAAAAAGCCCCTGCATACCTGGGAAATCTTGATTTCCAGTCACCGTGAGATTGTCGAGGATTAGGTGGGTAGGGGGCACACAAACTTTATCCTTTCTATCTCACACACACTCGCGTGTCCATTCTCTCTCACACATACACTCACATACACACATACATGCTCTCATATATACCCACAACTTTTCTCACTTACAAACACAATCACTCTCATACACAGGCTCTAAGACCCATTCTCTCCCCCACCCCCACCCCTTATGCACACAGAAGCTCTTACTCCCTCAGATTCCCTCATACACACACATGCTACTTTCACTAGCTCCCTTACACACACACACACACACACACACACACACTTACTCTTACTTCCCCTATGCAGCTCATGAAAAAGTTGAAAAAGAACTGGTCCCAGGATAGAACCCTGAGGCACACCACTAGTAATGCCCCCCGTCTCAGAGTAAACTCCATGTATCACTACCAGAGGCCTTTGTGAAATCCAAGTACATTACCTCTAGCGCACTCCCTTGATCAAGCTCTCTCGTCCCCCAATCAAAAAGATTAATCAGATTCATAAACATAGTAGCAGGCCAAACTGGCCAGATGGGCACCCTGGGCAGGCCAGAGTGGCACCCCGAATGGGAAGGAGAGATGTGCCCTGCCTGCCACTTCTCTCCGTCCCCAGCCTTGGCAACAGAGTGGCAGACACCAGTTGGGTACCCCTCTCATTCATCAACAGCCACTGGTCAGATTGCCTGCCCCGGACCAGCAGCAGTAGCAACCGATGCTGAGGGGTGGTTCCTGCTGAAGCCATGACCCTCAGGGCCTGCCAGAGGCAGGTGCTCCAAGCAGCTGCTGGGATGGCCCACCCTTTAATCTGACACTGCTTATTGACATAGTGAATGACGGCAGATAAAGACCAAAATGATCCATCTAATCTGTCCAGCAAGTTTTTTAGGGTAGTAGCAACTGTCATTCTATGCAGACCACCCCTATGCAGTAATGTAAAATTTAGGTTTAATAGAAAAGTTACCCCATTTCTTCATTTCCATTCTCTAGTAAGCAGGGATCCTCTGTATTTGTCCCATGCTCTTTTGAATTCCATTATTGTTCTTGTCTTCACCATCGCTTCTGGAAAGGCATTCCATACATCCACTACCCTTTCTAGGAAGAAATATTTCCTGACAGTTTTGTTGATTTTCCCCCTTGGAGTTTCATATCGTGACCCCTAGTTTTACAGCTTCCTTTCCATTGCAAAAAGGTTTGACCCTTGCGCATCGTTAATACCTTTCAGGAATTTAAAGGTCTGTATCATACCTCTCACATATTAAGGTCCTTCAGTCTTCACTTCTTTTCCTTACTATGTTGTACCGGATGGGCACAAATAGTGGGTAACACCAGATGGGTGGCATGGGCCCTCTTCTCGCATGATTCTGCCACTTAAGTGCTGAAAAGCAGAATATAAAAAAATCTAAATAAATAAAACTTCCATGTTGTACACTGAATAAGCATCCTACCTCCTCAAATATTTGGCTGGATATGCTCTGATTCTCTTGGGCTGAGGGGACTGGATGGGAAAATAAAAACAATTTCCAAAGGAGAAAGGAAGGGTGGAAAGATTCCCTTCAACTAACATTCTAAGGGAAAAAATAATCTCAGAATGGTAAAGGAGTTGGGAAAATCTCTGATATTTAAAAAAAATGTATATTCCCACTGATTGGGGCTTAGGAATTTCCAAGGACAAGAAAATGAAAAGAAACACTTGTCTCCCCCTGACTTTCAACCCCAAAAATCCATAGCTCTTCTAGGGGTCTTAGTCTTACATAATCACAGGAAACAACCACTGCAGCTGCCCCGCACAGGGGTGCCGTGGCATAGATGGTAAATCTCTGCTTCAATGTTATCTCTGCTTCAATGGCAGGGGGGAATGAAGATAAGAGGATTTACATTCAGACAACAACCAATAAGGACTGAATTGCACAGTCTGGGTAAACAAATAAGCGAGGGAGTAACTTGCTTGTTACGGCGGTTATTACCCCGAACCAATTAAGCCTGTTACTTCACTTGGAAAGCATATCCAGCGCAGCTCACTGCTTCAACGACAGGGGAATGAAGAAAACAGGATTTATATTCAGACAACAACCAGCAAGGACTGAATTGCACAGTCTGGGTAAACAAATAAGCCTGGGAGTAGCTTGCTTATTCCGGCGGTTACTACCCCTAACAAATTAAGCCTGATACTTCATTTTGAATGCATATCCAGCACAGCTTCAACGGCATTCACTTTGAATGCATATCCAGCACTGCTTCAACGGCAGGGGGGGATGAAGAAATAGGATTTACATCCAGCCAACATCTAACAAGGCATTGATCTGAGCAGTATGAGTATATAAACTTCGGCGTAACTTGCTCAAGATGACGGATACTACCCTTAAACATTAAGCCTTATACTTCACTTTGATACAGCTCCAACACTGCTCTCTGCATCAATGGTGGGGGTGGAAGGAAATTAGAATCAAAAAGCTACCAATAAGGGCCCTGAACTCAGTGGTCGGAGTAACAGATAAGTATGAGAAAATAAGTGTGAAAGCTTGCTGGGCAGACTGGATGGGCCTATTGGTCTTCTTCTGCCGTCATTTCTGTTTTTCTATGTTTCTATGGTATGTTCCTCCCCCCTGCTCTAAATAGCCTTTTTATAAGGCCATCTCTGAGCAAGGATCCCAATGGCAGACTTTACCAAGTCCTTTCAATGAAAATTGACATGCATAAATTTGCTGTGAAAATACTCGGGTAATCGGCTGAGGACGTGCACACAGTCACCAAGTACAAAATTTCCACCTGCTCCAACCAAGGCAAACTTGTGCTGGGTAACTAAAGGGCATAATTTTTAAATAAAAAATAATATGCACATAAATCAGAACTCTACCCTAGCTGTGCCCTCTGGAATACCTATGCAATATGCACATAAAAATATACATGAAACTGAGCTTTGCGCATACCCGCTGGTGGTATTTTCACAGAACCACTTACACACATAAAACTGGCTTTTATGCATGAGTGGCTTTGAAAATTGACTACATTATGCAGTATCTTCTGGTAGCCAATGGTATAACTGGCCACCTTTTGCAAAAAAAAAAAAAGTGTAATTATTGTCACATTATTTTCTTCATTAGCATCTTTATGGCTTTTATGTTCCATCTAATGAAAACACTTCTTGTGGTGAGATTCCTGATTTACTAAGGCTTTTCTCCCATTTTTGTCTATGGAAAAAATGCTTAGTAAATGAAGCCCTTACTGGTTACTTTCCTATGGTAAGCAATGCATAATTTGCCAGAAGTGCTATCCTTCATTCGCTCAGTAAAATGTGAATATTAAACCAGTGGCTGCCAGCGAATGTTCAGCATTTCATATTTTAAAAACAGAATTTTATCATACTAGTGATCCTGTTAAACACCTCTCTTATGATGCTGCTGAGAGGTAAAGTATAGGGCATTTGCATGAGACTATAAAGCACAACAAGAAACTGTAGGTATCTCACAATCTGACCTTGTTGTAACTGAAAAACTCATGAGAATTATGAATCTCAGAAATGAAAAGCAAGACCGCCATAGTATCAATGTTACCCGAAACCTATGAAGGTTTTATGAAAATTGGAACAGTTCAACTCTAAGCCATATTTCTCTCAAAATCTTATGACATGGCAACAGCCCTGGGAGCCAGTGGAAGGTGTTATGAATGCATGCTGGGACAGATGTGCAGAGAGGGATTCAAGCCTAAACATTGCTAAAACAGGTTTGATGAAGGCCTGGAGGTCAAGCTGGGATCTCTGTGGCCACCACAACCCCTCTTTAGGACGGGGCGTAAAGAAAATATGAATGAGTCACAGCAAAAATAGACAGCTATAAATACCCCAGTCCATATCTCTTCTCTAATGGAACTGACAGATTCCAGCTGTGCCTTGAAGGTGAAGGAGCTCAAGCATGCCTGCATAATGTGAAGAAAGTCCTATGACAGTTGTAGCTCGTCAGATGAATCCATTTTCCAAATCAATTTAAAATTAGAAAAGTTATAGTTAATTAACAAAAGCATGTTCAATGATGTTTTCAAAAGCATATGGTAGGTTTCCGAATTCACAGAGCTCAAGGTTGTGAAACTGCTGGGCCCAAGAACAGATTTTCCAGGGAAGTGGTGACAAAAAAATTGCTGCAGCTTAGTAACAGGGAGTGGTTTGTTTATTAGATGCATTCCATCTGCTGGGCTATAAATAAGTGTGGAATCTGAAAATCCAATGTTATAAGGGGCACGGCAATAAAAAAAAAAAAAAGATCTCAAATTGCAGGATGATCAGAGTAGCTCCTTGTAACTTGTAGAGGTCATGTTAGCAGGACGGCCCAATGTGAATGCAGGGTGGACACGCACACAGCTGTGCACTGTAGCTCCGCCTCCTAGCTTCATACTGACAGCTGTGTACTTGAGCTAATGCGGGAAATGGATGGTTCAGGCTTTCACCTCTGGGTCACCTGGTTAGATCCCAGCTCAGGTGGCCTGTGTGAAATGAGACCAGTGATCCAGTTCCAGGGATCATAGCAGAAACATTGGTATCACGGTTCCTGTCTGAGTCCTATAAATCAGTGGATTTTTCTGCACCCCCTTGAGGGTAGATTTCTCGCTGCTCACATCAGTGCAAAGCCCACAAGTAATTTCTACCTGCGGGTTTTGCCCTAATTTTCAAAGTGAAAGTATGCGTGTACTTTCTCTTTGAAAATTATCTCAGGAAAACCACCAGCACACATTTGCTCTTGCTATTTTGTACGTGTAGCTGTCCCAAGAAAAATGATGTGCATACTTTTGAAAATAAGAAAGTATTATTATTATTTATTTATGTATTTATTTAATATGCTGTATTTTGCTTTATAGAAAAATCATCAAAGGAGTTTTCAAATTAATAACATAACAAAATGACAAAAAAAAAAAAACTCTGAATGCTTTTTCTCACCACAGGCAAAGTTATGCATGCAGTGACCTATGTGGGTAAATTTGCCCACACAGAGGGAGGGCAATTTCAAAAAAGCCTATTTCTGTGGGTACAGCACTGTTTTTACCCATGGAAATGGCTTTCAAAATTCCCCTTCTTGTCATTGAGCTGAGACAAGGACACGATATGAGAGAGCCTGAAGTTCATTGCATTGCATTGCATGATGTGCCCTCTGCACCCAAAATTTATAACTCTCAGAATTAGAGAGATGCAATAGTTCTGCGCGGGGTCCTGGCCAGTCTCCCCTTTCGTACCTCCCCGTAGAGCGCACGCATTTCTTTCAGGTTTGTACATACAGTCTTGCATCCAGTGCAGCTTGTGCCTCTTTCAGAAGTGGCAAAGGCTTTTTTTTTTTTCATGTGGTCGTAGTACTGACTTTCTTATTGTGTCAGTCATGTAAACGTTTTCATTTTTGAATGTTTTCAGTTTCAGAAGTAACTCCTGACTCTGGTGATCCCGAATGAATCACAGGGCACACTCAGTATCGGGGCTGAGTCTTTGATACTACCCTCCGTTTCTCTTCCTTTTTTCCCTGGCTAGAAGGTCCTGCCTCTCTTTTGGTTTCTCTGTCGTACCAGATAGCTCAATGGTTCCCAAATCTTTCCTGGGGTCCCCAGTCAGTCAGGTTTTCAGGATATCCACAATGAATATGCATGAGATAAATTTGCATACAATGCAGCAGTGTGTGCATTTCTACCTCATGCATATTTATTGTGGATATCCTGAAAATCCAACTGTCTGGGGGCTCCCCAGGACAGGTTTGGGAGTCACTGAGATAGGTTCCTCCTTGCACTGGATGGGTATCTGCTGTGAATGAACACCTTGAGGGTGCCACATCGCCTCCCTCCTATCCTTTTCCTCCTCATAAAATGGGTACCGGATGGCTATTCTCGCCTTCACAAACGGTTCTGCAATAAAGGTATTGTTTCTCTTTCTCTAGGGAGAACCAGGTGGGAAAAAAACTTCTTCAGTTATCGGAACAAAATTGGGAAAGGAAAGGTAGAAAAACATCCTTCGAAATGAAGTTCCAAAATGAAGAGCCAATTACAAAGTCTCTCAAATCTCTAAAAACCCTTAATCCCACTGAGACTTCTAACGCAAAAGTCCATTACTCCTCTAGGGACCTTTGTCTAACATAGACACAGGAAACAACTGCAGCAGCCTTGCATGAATGGTATGCTCCTCTCTCCTTATCTAATTGCATAGCCCTTCAACAAGCCTACACCAATGAAGGGATCCCAATGGGGCCCTACCCAGGGCCGGCGGAAACACCAGGCAAACTAGGCCTGGGCCTAGGGCGGCGACCATTAGGGAGCGCGAGCCATGTGGGGCCGTGAGCGGCGGCAGCAAAGAGGAGTAGAGATTGCCGAATCTCCACTCCTCTTTGGCGTTGCCGCTCATGGCCCTACATGGCTCGCGTCCCCTAATGGGGGCGGTGGCACGACTGGGGGGTTGGCACTCCTCTTTGCCACGGCAGTGTCGCTGCTCGTGGCATGGGGGGGGTGGGGAAGGCGCAAGGCTGAAAGTGCTAATCCCCTTGCACCGGTCCTGGCCATGCACAGAATTGTATTAATGTTCTACGTAAAGTTTCCTTTCACTTTAATCCTTTGTATATTTCTTTATTTATGTAACAGACAGTCAGTTCTGTTACCATTAAGGCGTGGAGGAACCCTTAGTAAGAGTATAGGTTAGAGAATGGGGGAGGATCCATTCAAATGCGGGGTCTGGAATGGCCATCTTCCCTTGAGAGGTTTTTTGAGCATCTCTCTCCAAAGGCCATGAAGGCAGACCCTTATGGTTTGCTTAGAGATAGGAGGTAGAGCGGAGCTTTTCCTGAGTTGCTTTTTTCAGGCCCTGTCAGAGGAGCAAGGCAAACCCTGCCTGGGGTGACTGACCAGGATCAGGATGGGTTTCCTTATCCAGTCCATTTCTCCTCTGGATATATTTTCAGGATGCTGTTTGCATTTTAAGGGCTGGGAACCTTGTGAGAGCCTGTGCACCACCTGGGATCAGGGCACGGGGAACCCTGTGCTGTGCAGAGCTGCTCAGGTTAGGGAAGATCTGCCCTTCCAAACCCTCAACGAGGACGGAGGAGGTGGTGACCCACTGCGAGGATGAACTCCGGTGTTAGCTTCCTTTGAAGGGGAACAGAACTTAATTTTTGAGATCCAGGAGGAAGGTTTTGACTGCCCCTTCCATCCTGCTGGATCAGGGAGAGCTGCCTTCTTCCAGGAGATCCCGCCCATCAGGGATCTGAATGAGACTGAGAGCTTAGAGGCTGTGAGAGAATCAAGAGAGTCAGAAGATCTGCTAACTTGTGAGTAAAAGAAACCAACTTGAGACCACTGAGATCACCCATCTGGGTATCTTCACCCCTGGGGAGAGAGAGAATTGCCTTTCTGTGCTAAAGACAATTTTAACATTTTTGCCAGTGCTAGAGCGGTTTCCTGCCCACATAAGGATCCCCTCTCCAAATGGGAATTTCACTTTTCCTTAGCCTGGAAGGTGGAGACTTCCCTACCCTGATACAAACTACTCCTGCACAGATAGAAGGAAGGAAGACTATATTGATAAAGGAATTCTGTGGTGCTGAAGATTAATTTGTTGTGCCATATCCCATCCCTGTTTAAACAGTAAAGACTTTAATTTTTGGACACTAAACACGTGACTCTAGAGTGGTTTTTGCACCTACAGCACACATTGAGGACAGATACCCCTCTCCATGGGGCACAGAGACAGAAAAGTGAGACCTCTCTCCCAGGGATAATCTAAGGAAAGTCACCCTTAGCACTCAGGGCCCTGAAAGTTAACTCTCCCCCATCGGAGTTAAGCCTTCCTCCCAGGATGGGGTTATATTTATTTATTAACCAACATTCATAGCCCGTCTTATAACCAAACACTTCTTTCTTTTTTTATCAGTATTTTCCCTTTCTTGACTATTTTTCCTGCTTTTAATTACTTTACTATTTTTCCCCTCTTCTCTTTCTTTTTCATATATATTTTGTCTCCTCATTTTTATGGAGTCTGGCATTTCTAGCATTTTCAGCACTTTCTCTTTTCTGCTCTCCTGTCCTACTTCATCCTTACCCATGCCCCTTTAATGCCATCTTTCCTACTGTTTCACTTTTCCCTCCTGTCCCTCCCCCCCCCCCCCCCCTGCGCTCCTGGCCTCCCTTTCTCTGTTTTTTCTCATTCATCATTCTTTTTCTCCTTCCCTGTCCTGTTCTGACACACTGCTCCACTCACTGCCCAGGAGAGTCAAAGTTATGTACAGTATACACTGTTTGCATGCAGCACTAGGATTTAAGTTGCACTGTTAAGGACTTTGTAGATTTGGCATCTGGAAAACAGCTAATTTATACTTTTGTGATAGATGATTAAGTTTTCTTCCTTTTACATTACACTGGTGAGGGGGAGCAGCCTCCAGGGGGGGATGACTCAGGACCAACATCAGGAAATATTTCTTCACAGAGAGGGTGGCGAATGCCTGGAATGCCTTCCCAAAAATGGTGGTGAAGATGAGAATAGTGGGAGAATTTAAAAGAGCATGGTATATTCATTGTGGATTCCTAAAGGCTTGAGGTTGGTAATGAAGAAAACGGGTAACCTATTTCAACTTTAGGTGCAACATTTCTGCATGGGGAGTAATCTGCGCAGCACGGTAGCTAATGCTCTGAACAGAACGCATGGGGGTAACCTGCATGATGAAGCAGTTACTACCATAGGCCACTTACTGGGCAGACTGAATGGACCATTTGGTCTTTATCTACCGTCATTGCTATGTTACTATGTAATGCATGAAATCCAGGTTTATATCACTTATCCATCTCATGGGGACCAGTTTGCCCTTGGCATGCCATGAAAACAGTGTGCCTTGGCATACAGACAATTGTTTATTTATTTATTTAAGAACTTTTCTCTACCGGTATTCGAGGGTACATCATATCGGTTTATAGATAACTTAACATATTACAGAAAACAAGGGAGCGATAGAGGAACCAAAGAACAAGGGGGGTGAGGAGGGGTAAAATGGAATAATAGGAGAAACTAATATGAACGAGGAAGCTAGAGAAAGGTAAAATGGGAAAAAGGATACTAAAATACACAGGGGAAGAGGATTCAGACAAAAAGTGGCGTAACTAATAAATAACGGTTAGATGGTACAGGGGTAACAAGGCATGGGAAATACTGAAAAACGGGGCAAAACTATACTGAGATACAAGGCGTAAGAAATACTGAAATACAAGACGTAAAATATACTGAAATAGTTTCTCTTGATGTATAATAATGTACATCAAGAGAAGCTAAGATACTGTAGAGCGGGGCTAAATGAATGTTTAAAAGTGTGGCAGAAAGTGCCAAACACTACGGAACTCCAGATGCAATAACTTGACAAAAAGATGTAGCAGAAGAAATGCCAATCTGTTGCTGACAATTGGAAAGAAAAGATTTAAACCAGGAAAGAACCTTTCCAGCAAGTCCAAACACTTTCAGCCGGTGTGAAAGGACATCATGATTGACAGTTTCTATTATGCAACAAGAACAAATCTCTCTCTGCACTCAAAACAACGCTGGATAACATGAACAGTGGAAATGAGCAGCAATTCTGATTTCAGAGATATTCCTAAAGCCAAACTGGAAGGAATCTAAAATAGGGAAGTCCTCCATATAGTCCTATCTTCCCAAGATCTTCTTTACTGTAGAATTAACGCCAGGATAACTGTGTTGCAATAAATACATTTAGTGGTGGTTCCATCCATACTTTATCAGAGTGAACAATCTTCAAATTTTACCAATCTCTTCTACCAATTTCAGAGGAAAATCAGTTAGGGCTTTCTCCAGTCTCAGCCCTGGAGGGTGACTCTAATATGAAATAATAATAGTACTTTTGCTACTGGTACCCTCCTTCTAGATTTTCCCCACAAAAGATGATAGTCTTTAAGCTTCGTATGTCTAATTCTGCTTATTGGTTTAATGCATTGTTGCGGATACATAAACCAGCGAGATGCTTGAGTTCGTCAGGCACAATTATTTAATACTAGGGAGACTTCTTTCTTGATTGCGGCACCCACTCAATGGAATCTTATTCCTTTTGACTTAAGATCCTTGGAAGATATTAAGAAGTTCAAAATGTCTTTTAAAGAATTTCTGCTTAGCTGTGCGTATAATGTGTAACAACGCGGTATCAAGCCTTGATTATGTTTGATAACATAATACAGATATGTCAGTAACATGGATTTTCTCTTTATTGGAGATTATATCAGGATGTCTAAATTCTACGATTGTCTATGTATATGATATACTATGACATGGAATTACCAATTATTTATGGTATTTTGTTATTTAGTTTCTGTGAAACTAATAGTGTTGTTTGTATTTAGTTAATTTTATTATGTATGTATTCTTGTACATCGCCTACGCCTTTAAGTGTTAGGCGATTAATACATTTTAATAAATGAAATGAAAATGAAATATTACAGGGTGGATTTCCTGATTATCCATACAGCTCTTTCTTTGCTCAGAGTGCGGTCTCATATGTACACTCCATCTACCAACTCTCTGGATTCAGGCATGAAATATCTCTAGGATCCCATATACTGATCCCCTCCAACAAACAGACTTAAACTGTCAGTTTGCAGGTAAAGCCCACTAATTGTTTCAGCTGAAGCAATGAGGGAGGCGCTACCACGAGGCAAGCTACAGAAGCTCTTCACTATCTCAGTAGTTTCACAGGGATTCCCTGGACACATTCCTTTTTCCTCTTCAGTTTAGGGGAGAAACACTCCCCCACCACCACCACCCAGCTTTTAAGAGAGTCCATTACTCCTCCAGAGTCTAGAGGCAAATACTTTCAAAAACTCCTGCCCTCTAGTGCAGTGATTCCCATCCTTTTTTATGTTATGGTACACCCAGCACTGGGCACACCTTTATGTGGCAGACCAAGACCATCACTTCCCTCTCCTCCCCCAACCCTAGCCCCAGCAGCATCTTCTTACTTTCCCTCCCTCCATCACTGCATCATCTGGCATCCCCAACTCCCCTTCCATCTTCCCTCTCCCGGGCATCACTATCTTCCCTTCCTGCACCCCTTGGCATCACCACATCCTACCTCCATAGCATCACCACTTCCCTTCCCTCCCAGGCCCCTGGCACCTTCCCTTCCCTCTCATCTCTTGGTATCACCTTCCCCTCCCTCCAACCTCCTTGGCATCACCCCCATTTTCCCTTCTCTCTTTCCCACCCCCTAGCATAATTTCCCTCCCATTTTTTTCCCACTTTCCTTGGCATCATTGCCTTCCAAAACTCTAGCATCAGTATCATTGTCCTTTCCCTTCCATCTCCCTTGGCATCACTTTCCCTTCCCCCCTCCTGATAGCCTCCAGCTGGTAAGAGGAATCCAACAAGCAATACGTCTTACCCATTGCTGCCACTGTCTCCTCTACTCACTTCCCTCTGACATCAGAACTATTTATTTATTTATTTATACATTTTTATATACTGACATTAGATCAATGATATCACAGCGATTTACAGATAACAAACAGGAAATAAGCGGGAGGGGTACTTATTTCTTACAGTGAAAACATATCTTTAACAATGCAACAAAATGAAACTTGAAGTTTAGCAACAAGATAAGGAAAAAATGGGAATATAAAAAGAATGAACATTGATATGCCAACTCTTCTAACATAACTTAAGGGATTGGTTAGCCTTAAAATGACATGTGGACTAGGGGGCTTCGGGACCCTGTGTGGTCACCACTTTAGAAGGAAGCCAACAGAGGAGGAGGGGGCAGCGGTAGCAGGGAAGGAGCACTGTTTGTTGTCTCCCTCTGCAGGCAGGAGGCCATGACACAGGGGACCTAGATGATGGGGGTTGGGGGATGCGAAGAAGGTGCAAGATTTTGCTGCTGGCAGCAACACTTGTGACTAGCTTTGAGAGCAACGATCTCCTCATCAGGTAATTGCAGGAAGCTCACGTGATCAATAGAACAATCTGAGTAAGCTTTACAAAAAAAAGTATTCCACCCCAGATCAAGAGTATATATCAGTGATGTTGCCATAAGCAACTACTATATATTTTGCCTCGCATAATTCTCCATAAAGGATGAATACTGTTCAGATGCTGCATTAGATTATCAAAGCAAACGTTTTCCTGCTTGGAACTACAATGTAAATTCCTTTATGCAAACAGCATTCTCCTCAACAAAGTTAAAAAAAATAATTTCCAACAATCTTCTCTATTTTTTTTTATCCTGGCATTACTGGCAGGCTTTCCTCTAGCTCTTTCACATCCTTCTTGTTATTGGAGCTGGTTTACTATTCGCTGCCAGTTGGATCAACCTTGTTTACATTAGCAGCAGACGTTTCCTCTTTACTGTCAGTAACAGAAGAGCCTGACTTGTCATTTACCCTGTCACTTCAATAGCATGGCCTTGTCTTAGCTATGCCTACTGTGGCTACTACAGCAGGCTTGGATGCAAGAGTGCTGTGACTGTCCGATTTATAATGATTGCTTTCTCTCTCAAAGACTTTTGGAGAGAATGAACGCATGATATTGAGGAGAGGACATGCTTCCTGAAACAAGTGGTAGCATTGGTGCTATCTTAACTGCAAATGTACCGGAGACGCTTTTGTTTTCCTTCCCATTCTGGCATGGTTGGCAAGAGCATAACATTGTTTTCCTTTTAAACATATTGCCAGTCCCGGGGTGATCGCCTTTCTTCTCATTGCCCTTGGGACTTTTGTTCTGGGCTGAAGAGACAGGTTTTCTGTCTGAGCCAGCTTGAGATCTTTTGTTGTTCTCATGATGATCATGATAATTCTTGGGATAGAATGCTGTCTGGTAGGGATGTGCATTCGTTTTGAAAAAATGCGCAATCCACAACATATAGGTCCCTATTGGTTGCATTCGTGGGGGTTCTGAAACGTATGGCGAACCCTCACGAATGCAACGTATCACTAACGAATAAAGCCCCCACCCTCCTGACCCCCCCAAGACGCCAAAAGTCTCTGGTGGTCCAGCGGGGGACCTGGAGCGATCTCCTGCACTCAGGCCATCGGCTGCCGGTATTCAAAATGGCGCCGATAGCCTTTGCCCTTACTAGGTCACAGGGGCTATAGGTGCCATTGGTTGGCCCCTGTCACATGGTAGGAGCAATGGACGGCCGGCACCATCTTGTGCTCCTACCATGTGACAGGGACTGACCAATGGCACCGGTAGCCCCTGTGACATAGTAAGGGCAAATGCTATCGGCGCCATTTTGAATACCGGCAGCCAACGGCCTGAGTGCAAGAGATCACTCCAGGACCCCCGCTGGACCACCAGGGACTTTTGGCAAGTCTTGGGGGGGACTCCTGACCTCCCCTCCAGGACCACCAGGGACTTTTGGCAAGTCTTGGGGGGTCAGGAGGTTGGGGGGTTGTAGTTAATTAAATTTAAAGGGCTGGGATGGGGTTTTATTTAACTTTAATGGGAAACGAATACCATACATAACTAATGGACGAATCGGGGTCCCCCGAAAACAGATGTAACGGATTTGGGTCCCGACGAATACGAATACCGAATCGAACGTATCTGTCCCTGCTGCACATCCCTTACTAACTGGGAAATCACCTGCTGCCAATGTAGCTAGGTCCTTTTAGTCTGGGTCAGGTCCTATCATGGTTACATAAAATTTTACCCCAGTAACTCAAAACTATAAAATGCAGGCCTTCTGTGGCCTGTACTTGTTACAACAAAGAGAAAACGCATGTCACTTGATCTTTTGTAGTTTCCAGGATTCATTTTAAGACAATTTTGTAGCAGATAGCAAAGGAAAACCATCGGTTTACATACATTCCAAACCATTGCCATCACGCAATATTTTTCATCTTCTTCCCCTTCTCCTCTGGTTGAGAGGGCAGAATGATAATTCTTTCTTAATTTTTTTTTATAGCAGACAGAAGGTGCTAACGAACTAGAAAGGTGGCTCCTAATTTCAACCACCCTGAAGGTTATCACTAATAGTATGGCATCCTCCTGCCACTGGAGAAATCAGGGATTGTTCTGTTCCTCCCATAGGGGTATTATGATGGGATCTCCTGTTTCTAGGGCTGATAGAGAAAAAGTAAACATTGTTGGGGTAAAATCATGCATTGCTATTTCCCTGTTACATGTAACTGCTTTTTCTGCACTATTGTTCAAGTTGTTAAGTTTATTTTAATTTGCACTCCTGTTTCTTGTGAACCAGCATGATGGGACAATCGTCTTGAATGTTGGTATATAAAAAACTTAAATAAATAAAAAAAATAAAATTTAGTTTTATTGTTTTAAATATTTGCTTTGTTTAAATGTTTTATGATCTGTATTTTCTTTTTTGTAATTCACTTAGCACAAAATATTGGTATTGATGGAATATAAATATTTTAAAATAAAAAAGTAAATAACATATTTCCCCACATGGAATGTACTCATTGGCCCTTTCTGGGATGTGTTAAGATTTTATTAAGTTCCATCCACAAGAAAGTTTGAACACCTTCAGTTTCTCCAGCCATGGTCCTCGCCTTTCAATTTTTAGAGGAAATCTCTTTGCCCTCCCTACAACTTTCTGTACATTCCTGCTGGCATTGTTCATTTCAAAATCATTTCAGAGGGGTAACTGGAAGATACAATCCTCTAATTTAGAGAATAGCTTTACATTTAGTAAGGCAAAGGGATCTTTTATACGCTCACCACTGAAATCCTTGTGCCCTCATAAACATTCTTGTAATTGGACATGGTTGATATGATAGACAAAATAATCATGAGACAATCATGTATGAGTTGACACAGATTCCCCAATAATTTACTTGTGTTGGTCACATACAAGGATGTTGCAACCAGTGTAGGCTAGTGTTGTGGAAAATAACTGGGATCTCAAAATCAAGCAATGAGACTTGTTTCCACACATAATAGTTCCACAAATTTGGGGCATATTTCTATAGCCCGCCTAGATGCAAATTCTGCAGGTATATTTGGATAGTTTCCTTTTGAAAATAAGCTACAAAATATGTAGATTAGTCTGCATCTAGTGAACCTTGCACATCCTATTACTGTGATTCAGCTGCATGCAAGAAAATACATGCATATATTTGAAAATTAAATACACACATGTATTTTCCCTCCCTAGCCTTTCCCCACTTTCAAGAATGCCCAATCTTTCTCTCTCTCTCTGAATAAATATAGCTCCCTAGAAAAATGCAGAATAATTTTCAGCCCTGTGGATCTAGCTGGGTAATTCTTGAGTTACTGGGCTAGATACTTCCAAAAAGTGTCCTCCTTATGGTATTACAAACACTTAGGATCAGAGTTACTAAATTTTTTTTCTCATAGACCTAGAGCAAGAGACAATAAGTAACTATTCCATTATGATTTTCCTTCTGGTGGTGTTCTTACTGCATGTTGTGACCCCGTTTTTTCGGGCCTTCCTTCAGTAAAGGGGATACTCCTTCAGGAGCTGCTTAGCCCCTGCAAAACTCAACACAGCCTCAATAGGATTCTCTGAGTTGGGAGTGGAGAGGGGGAAGCTATCACTCCTAGGGTCACAGGGATACAGTCCAGCAAAAATAGACACTGAACACTGGCTTTGTGGCTCCAGTCACAAACGTTTTACTGAAGTAAATGGTAGAGATGCAGAAAGTTAAGAAAATCTCTTCTTCAAGACTTCCAGCAAAGCAGAAATAAAATCCCACAGAAGAATATACAAAAACAATCAGCACTAACAGTTCCTGGGGTGAAGGGGGGTCCTCTATGGCCTCTCCCTCCTGTAAGACTATTTAGAAATAAATGCGGGATCCTCTGATTATCAGCCTCTTCCTGACTCCCTGCAGTTCTGCAGCTCGTCATAAATGGATTCTCCTCTCCTCTTAATGAGATGGATAACCCTTCCAAAGTGAGGACTTCTCAGACAGTGCAGATGTCACTAACTTCTCCTGCTTCTTCCTCTTCCTCTGGTGAACAGGAAGCAGGCCGTCACTCTGCTGCTTCTCTCTTTCACCAACTCCAATACCTCCATACAACTCCTCCTAAAGTCAGAGGGCATACAGCTGGGATATGCAAATCAGACATCTGTTAGTAAGGACCTGGAGACCCTTACACATACAGTATATAGAATTTTAAATTCAGTCATTTGCATTCTTCTTTTTGAGTCTTGTAATAGCATTAGTTTGATCCCACAAAGGATCTGGCAAGGAGAGGGTTATGCTGCGACAAATAGCTATCCGCAATCAACCAGTACTGACTGGCGAGCAGAAAGCATTAACGCCTACATATAAACTAACAGCTTGGAGGTTTGTGGGGAGACACTGGTGTGGTTCAGAGGGGATGCCTGCTTCACAAAATCTGCTAAAGAGCTTTTTGTTTTGTTTCTGCTGATGAAGCAAACAGCCAGATTTCTAGGGAGAGACAGGAAGCAGCGGGTGTGCCTGCTTTCTGGAACATGAAACAAGGCTTGTTTACTGCTATTAATTGTATTGGTCCTGTTGTCTCAGTAGATTGTGATATCTTTTAAAGGACCAGCCAAAAGGATGTTGCAGTATATGTGCTTTTGAGCCCACATAACCTTTTTTATGGTCTTAAAAGCTCATGTACATCATCTTTTGGTTTGGTCTGTGATATAGTAACATAGTAATAGATGATGGCAGAGAAAGACCAATCAGCTTATCCATTTTGCCTAGTTATTTTATTCACACTGCCAGGATATATCCTAGCTGTCAACTAAAGTATAATGGCCATCAAGGTCTCTCTCCTTATCAATTGCAGTCTTGTTTATCTTCATTCTTAGTACTCCACTATCTTGGGTAGATGAACTTACAAGATCCCCCTCATGTGATACCAATTGCTGATGTTGTCATATTGTCTTAACATTTTATAATGATCTTAAATCACAGCTCTTAATTGCAAGTGAGCAAGGGTGCTGAGTGTTGATGGGGGAGGGAGGGATGACAGGGAGAGAAATACACAGACAGGGAGGGGCTTGGAGAGCTCGTGACAGGAAGGACAAGAGCCTGGATGGAAGGCGGTGCTAAAAAAAAATGTCTAAACCCCTTTTGAAGTTAATCCAGCCTTGCTCCACTATCATTGAAAAGCAGTTCTCAGTGGAGGATGTTGGACTGAGTAGTGTTCTATGTTTTTTCAAGAAAATGCAGAAGAACCTGAGAAAGAGTTAGAGATAATCAGGAAATAGTATAAACTAGTGGTGAGAAAATATGATGAAATATTTAAAAAGAAAATCTAGAAAAAGAAGAGGAAGAAAGAGTGAGAGGAGGCAGCTCAGGGAGCTGTGGACATTAGCGAGCTAGGCTCATATCATCTCTGAATGCACCTTGCAGAGAGAGTGACCTCATTTCAGATCGGAGTGATCATTAGTGCAGTGATTTACTTTTGTGACTTCAGTCCTAGTGGGGTGCTTCTGACTAGTTTTCAGTCTGTGTTCAACTGTAAAAGAAGATAATAAGCTATTGCAGATAGTGACCTGGCATAATTACCATCTATCCAGATCAGTATGCTCACTATATCAACCACCATTCATAACATATCTATTTATTCATATTTCTAATTCACCTTTACAGAGGCTGCCTCAGGCAAGTTACAAACTTTTTAAAAACAAAAACAGGAATCATAATACACAAAACAGACAAAACACAACCACTTAAATAACATAAAGGCATAAGACATGATACATAAAGAATACATTAGTAAATAATACATTGTGTTAAAAGTGTTAAATAATGAAATCCTTAAATACCTTTCAAAGAATTTTATACGCTTTTGCATGATTTAGCCTCCCCAGCACGATCCCCTACCCTCCTTCTTTCCAGGCACTTGATCTCAATTGACGTACTTCCCCCATTTATCCCCACCTCCACCTCCTCCTGGTGCTAGATCCCTTAAACAGATACTCCCACTGAGCTCTGGTGAGCACCCTACCCTCCCTCTCAAAGTGAAACTGATTCAAAGTCTGATCCCCCCCTCCCCCCATTCTCAAAAATATAATATCCCCTTCCAGACCCCCACACTCCCCATATTCTGCCAGTGTCACCTGAGATTGAACTCGGCGCAGGTATCTGAGGGATCTGATGCCAGCAGGGGGATTGGTATGAGGAATGACGAAAGAGGTTAGGACTTTTCAGCTTGGAGAAGAGACGACTGAGGAGGGATATGATAGAGGTGTTTAAAATCATGAGAGGTCTAGAACGGGTAGATGTGAATTGGTTATTTACTCTTTCGGATAGTAGAAAGACTAGGGGGCACTCCATGAAGTTAGCATGGGGCACATTTAAAACTAATCGGAGAAAGTTCTTTTTTACTCAACGCACAATTAAACTCTGGAATTTGTTGCCAGAGGATGTGGTTAGTGCAGTTAGTGTAGCTGTGTTTAAAAAAGGATTGGATAAGTTCTTGGAGGAGAAGTCCATTATGTGCTATTAAGTTCACTTAGGGGTAGATTTTTAAAAACAGCGCGATCGCATACTTTTGTTTGCGCAGCAGGCGCAAACAAAAGTACGCTGGATTTTATAAGATATGCGCGTAGCCGCGCGTATCTTCTAAAATCCTGGATCGGCGCACGCAAGGTTGCCGATTTTGGGCAGCCGGCGCGCGCCGAGCCGTGCAGCCTGTCTCCGTTCCCTCCGAGGCCGCTCCGAAATCGGAGCGGCCTCGGAGGGAACTTTCTTTCGCCCTCCCCTCACCTTCCCCTCCCTTCCCTTACCTAACCCACCCCCCCGGCCCTATCTAAACCCCCCCCACACCTTTATCCATGGATTTACGCCTCCCAGAGGGAGACGTAAATCCACGTGCGCCAGCGGGCTGCTGGCGCACCGAGACTCAACCCAGTTCCGGAGGGCGCGGCCACGCCCCCGAAATGCCCCGGGCCGAAACCACGCCCCCAGTCCTGCCCCAGAAATGCCGCGCCCCGCCCCCGAAATGCCGCGTCATCGGGTCCCGCCCCCGACACGCCCCCTTCCAAAAATCCCGGGACCTACGCGCGTCCCGGGGCTCTGTGCGCGCCGGCGGCCTATGGAAAATAGGCGCGCCGGCGCGCAAGGCCCTGCTCGCGTAAATCCGGGCAGATTTACGCGAGCAGGGCTTTTAAAATCCGCCCGTTAGAGAATAGCCACTGCCATTAGCAATGGTAACATGGAATAGACTTAGTTTTTGGGTACTTGCCAGATTCTTATGGCCTGGATTGGCCACTGTTGGAAACAGGATGCTGGGCTTGATGGACCCTTGGTCTGACCCAGTATGGCATTTTCTTATGTTCTTATTTATTGTTATATTGTTATATGGCCATAAAGTAATACATATTACACCATAATCAGAGGAATGATGAAAAGAATATTAATCATTCCTTATCTTTTTAATCTGTTTATTAACAAAGGCTATTTAACAAACCAATATCCTTGATACCCTATCAGATTCAAATATTTTTATCATTATGACATTTTTTTGCCCCATACAATGTTAAATTTTCAAACCTATGAATATCACCACATTGTATAAATGACGTATATGCATTACCCATCATTCATACTATTCTCCATACATACTCATACACATCATACTCATTCATATATATAAAATCCACATCACAAAGGGAAAATAATTGTAATTCCCTAAAACATCTACTAAAACGTACTTCCTCTAAAATCTACTGCTAATTATATATCCAAAACTAATAAATTCAAAGTCTTTAGAAACCCAATGTTAATTCCAATCACCGACGATCAAATGATGTTATATCAATAGTCCATCTCCACAATAAACTCCCGACGAGAACCCTCATTTCACTCTATACAGGGCTTCCTCAGGGGAATCATCAGTTGCAATATTCTCTTAGGTTTGCAGGGGACAATCTCTGTCTTCCATAAATCATTCTCAGAAACCATGATGATAGTGCCCAAGCCATGTGATGCCGTGGAGGTGAGGAATGTCAACGGATGGCTGTAGAAATCTTTTGCTGAAAGTCGTATGAAAGAAACCGGTGACGCTGAGCAGTGATAGTAACATGCCGAATATGATGACGGTGAAAGTGTGGGTTCAGTGACTGTTGTGTTTTGGGTAGAGCATGACAAGAAAAACTTATAGATATTTGGATTGGCTTGGGCACTATTGTCATAGTTTCTAATCAAAATGGCGCCGGTGGCTCTTTGCCCTTATCATTTGACGGGGCTATCGGTGCCATTGGTCGGCCCCTGTCACATGGTAGGAGCAATGGATGGCCGTGCCATTTTTTAACTTTATACCATGCACCTATCTTTTGCATATGTAAACCCTGTTATGGTTGAACCTCGATAATAGTCTCAGAGATCATATCTTACACATATTTATTTAAGTGGACACTGTAGTTATGTCACAAAATAATTTCTAGGGTTTCCTGCGCAGGGAGAATGTTTCCTTTCAAGGGCCTCACTTTCCCCAAAGTTAAGTCTCTTTGCATACAGCACTGAAAATCTCAGTCTACAGGATAACAAAAGTCACTAATGAATAAGATATTTGAGAATTATTTGGTGATTTCCAACATTTCTCTATACTGATAAGGTGCAATGATGAGTTTTAAAATTTTTACAGCTGAGTATTTCATTTTAAGATGGTCCAAAATATGTTACGTAAGTTTATGACTTCTAACAGTCTTTCTTAAATCTCAGATGCTTCTCCGATTTAATTATTTCTCCTAATTGCTTGATTTCTTCCTTCCCATTAGAATATGGGGCAATTTAGAATGCTTCCTTCCCAATGTAATTGAATTATCAAAATTGTCCTTTTAAACTGTTGTCTTTTATCTTGTACCTCTTCTTATAGAATCAAGAGTGATACCCTGTTTCTCTTTAACTTCAGTAGATTTTCATGGGCCATGGATGTGGTCCGTCTCTTCTTTCTTCTTCCTCCTTATTTATTTATTTATTTTAAAGTTTTACATGCCGCCACCTACACAGAAGTAGCTCAGTGCAGTTTACAAAGGTAATACTCAGATTATAACAAACAAGTAATTAAACAATGTCTGAAATAAGAGGACAAGATGGCGGCATAGCCGGTTCATGGAGTGTCTCTAGATGCCTGTTGGTTTAATTTTCCTGAAATATCTCGAGCCATGCCGGTGAAAAGGAAAGGAAACCCTACCTCCTTTGCTGCAGCTGGAGATTGATCGCTTCTTGACCCTGCCAGACTCGGAGGAAGCCAGTGAAGCTGTTGGGATTCCACGTGGAGGAGAGTGAGGAGATCCTCAACAGGAGGTGTCCCTCAGCCCTGATCTACGTCCACCTCCGGCGCAGCGCAGTTCTGACGGAGGCTTGCCCCTGTCGCTCTCCGATGACGCGTATGGAGCGACAGGACAGGGGGGATAGTTTCTGAAGCAAACCCGGTGGCTGCGAGTTCCTCGGTCACTGGTGAAGGAATTACCCGTGGTGACGAAGTGGAGACAGATGTCCCGGGAGAACTGCAGGGGACAGAGAGGGCGGAGAGACCCCTGGTTGAAGAGCACGAACTTTCAGCCGCAGGATTGCGGGGTGAACTTCTGCGCATTCCAGCAAAGCCAGAGATGGTAACCCTTGAGGCTATCTGGGATTTGGTGGCTGGGTTTGGGTCTTCTCTAAACAGATTGGAGAGCAAAATAGACTCAGTTTCTTATAATTTCCAACAAAAATTGTTTGGAGTTCAGGAACAGACTAACACTATTTCTACTAAGATAGAAGAGGCTGAAAATAAAATTCAGTCTCTACAAACTGTGAATACTACAATCATTAAGGATCAAATAGCGTGTTCAAGACGTCTAGAGATTTTGGAGAACAATGTCAGACATAAGAATATAAGAATCTTGAATTTTTCAAAAGTGGCTGGGGAGATACCGTTCATAACATTGAAAAAAGTCCTAGCAGAAGCACTTGAAATTTCCCATGAAAATTTTCCCTCTATTAACAACTGTTATTTCTTAAGGAGCACTTCTGCTACAGCCACAGCCCCTAACATAATCCCAGCTAACAACAAGCTTCTTGGAAAATTCCAGTTTAGATGTAATTGAAAGAAACACTTTAGTGGTATCATTTATTACTACACAAGATATTAATAAAATAATGAGTAGTTTCTTTAGAAAATTTCCACTACAATTCTATGGGCAACCTATTAGAATGTATCCTGACTTGGATCCTGTCATAAGGACAAGGAGAAAAGAATTTTTAATATTTCACCAAATGGTTATTAGTTTAGGTTTCTCCTTTCAACTTTGATACCCCTGTAGGTGTTTCATAAAAAGAGGTGAAGAAATTTTTGTTTTCCATCAAGTTGATCAGCTACTCCAATTTGTGGAGGCCCATACACCCTCCACTTCATCCCATTTACCTCTAAATGGGAGTAGGCAGTGTACTATGCTAATGCCCTTTCATTTATTAATATTTCCATGTTTTCTCCTTTTATAATTGCTGTCCCCCGATTGGATTTCTTTTTCTTATAATGATATATATCCAATTGTTGAAAGTACAAATTGAGATTTATTTTGATGTGTTTATTTGATTCTTTCTGAAAATGAGAGTCCTGTATGAAGTAATACTTATTGATTAATATGATTATGTTCAGAAAGTAATTTTTCATCCAATTTGTAAACTTGAAAACGATAAATAAAGAATTTTAAAAAATAAATAAAAAATAAAAATAAATCAGAAAAATTCTGCATCCTATAAAATAAAAAAGATTCCTGATTGCATCATCATTTTGTATCGAAGGCCTATTTAAACAAATATATTTAAAGATTTTTTTAATTCCTTTTGGTCAGTCGTCATTCTCAGAGACTCCGGAAGTATGTTCCAGAGTTTGGGTCCAGTAATGGAAAATGTCCAATGCCTTCTCTCAGGATGCCTGAAAGTCATCTTCTCCTTGGATTCTGATAATCTCGGATTCCTCTGTTAAGAAGATACTTCTTCCTTGGTTTTAGAAGAAAAACTCAAAACAGCTTAGTTGAGTCCAAAAAGAGCTGGAACTCCAAACTCAAATAGGTGGAATGAGAGGGTAGAAAGAAACTCTCATCCAAAACAAAAGTCTCCATGGAGCTTAAGGTTTAGCCTTAGAAAAATAAGAGCACAGATTAAAACAAGCTGCCTCCCTGAAAGCAAAAAGGATCCATGAGAGCAAAATAGTGATCTGTCTGGAAAAACACTAAGGACAATATCATTACTAGCTGCCACATGGGGGAGATGCAAAGCCAACAAACACCAATCTTTCTCTCCCCATACCTAAATGGTATATTCCTGATCTAGTATTAGTAGGAGACTAATAAGATCCCTACACTTATATATATACAGTATACATGTACAAAAAGTGCAATCAGGATTCTCAAACCCAAAAGAGCTCCAAGAAATCTTTCTCAAAACACCATTTTTAATTCATCTTTTCTTTGACAATGAATAAAGGATATCAGCAAGCCTAACACGATACCAAACAAAACATCCCTGTCTCTTTCAGTCTTCTCGATCATGTTCAATGTTTTTGTTTCTTTTTTTGCATATAAAGTCTGAGACACTAAAACAGTCTTTCAAATTGTTACAATGTTCAAAAGATGAATCAACAGTCCTTCTCCAACTTTAACTAATGTAATAACCCACTCGACATCAGCTGACGTTTCGTCAGAACACTAACTGCTTCAGGGGTGAAAAAGTTAAAAAATACTTAGCTTGAAAAGGTGTTTTCAACTCGGACACCATTATTTCATTCTATTAAGACGAGACGCTGGTTCATGAGCGAGAAGACTGATGGAGACAGAGACGTTTTGTCTTATCTAGTCTCATATGTCAGGCTTGCTGATACCATTATTCATTTTCAAAAAAGATGAATTAAAAATGGTATATATATACACACACCATTTTGTGAACAGGGGAGACACATGTCTGATTCTCTTCAAGAAACATGTCAGTAAGGAAAGATGGTGTAGCTTTCAGTGATATTTCCTACTATGTTATATAGAATGACATAGAGAGTTCATCATATTCAGGGCTGGTCTACTATACAGCAAGCACAGATGACTTGTCTAAGTGGTCACATCTGTCCACCCAGTCTCAACTCTCTGCTCCTCCATTGCCAATATCCCACATGGCAAGTCATCTTAAAGTGTTTTTTCTCAAGGACTTGAGTAGAACTACAATAAAGAAAATTCACAGACCTTAGTGATGGCAAATTAATAGCTATGTAGAATGGGATGTTAATACTAACTTATCTACTTACAATATTTATCATTTTATATTTGATCTTTGTATCCCAAACCAGGCTGAAGACACTCTTATTTAAAGTTCAAAAATCCCAATGTCCACACTTCACTTCTGCTCCAAAAATTAAAACATTTATTTTAAGGCATACACATACACAAAACAGCAATGGGAAAAACATCTGGTTCAAATTACAGTCCCTTTCCATAGTCACTTTACTTGCCAATCTAGTCAGATCACAAAAAAATATCCAAGTCCAATATCTTCCACTTCCCAGCTGTGACACTTTTATTGCTCTTTGCTATTCTACAGAACATCTGCAGCTCTTGCTCACTTTCCCATAGTCTCTCTCCATTGCTACTTCTCAGGGGCAATTACTTCTCCCATCCCAAAGTCTCTCTCAAAAATCAGTCCATTCTGGGACCCTTGGGGAGTCCCTGGTATATCTCTTCCCTCCATAGAAGTCACCATAGTTGAGTCCTCACAAACCAGGAGCAGCTCCAAGACGATGCATCCACTTTCCTTTGGGCAAATGAGAGTCCTGAGCTCTGCAGTGGAATAAACAGCATAGTCCCTCTTCCCCAGGTCCAGCTACTAACCTGCCCCTCTTCCCTCACCCCCACCACAGTTCCTGTGACCAAATCCCAAATCCCAAACTCCAAACTTCTCCTTTCACTCTGGAACACAACTTCTTCAATAACTCTCTTCTCTCCTGAAAGCGGATGAGAGCTTTTAGATGGCTTTCCTTTCACTCCCTACAAATACACTCTTTACTTCCAGGGCACCAATAGAGATGCTACGAAAATTCTCCGCTATCAGACTCTCCAGCTGGTCTCCCCCAGAATCTCATAGCCTCCTGGGACTCCTTCCATACATGACCAGTCCTTTGTCCATGTGCCACACTTTTTTATGCCACTCCAGACTCACATTTTCATTGGACTAGAGTCACACTTGCCACTCATACCACAGACCCACACCTACTGGGCTATTACGTACAACCACTCTGGAAATTTTCCAATGTTAATACATAGTGTAACCTTGCTTTTTTGCGGGTTGTCACCTTCGGAGATTGCAGAGGTGGTGAAGCACTGGTGCTGCAGCCCTGGAATGGGTTTCAGTCCACTAGGATTCATCAATTGGGACCAGAATTCTTCTGGGAGGCTCAAAGGGAGACTAACTACAAACAAAATGTCCACACCTGATAGTTAGGTCCAAAAGGTAGGGTTTAATGTAAAGCATTGGCGTAGCCAGAACTGATTTTTTGGATGGGCACAAGGTTAAAATGGGCGGGCTGTAGGCATGCAGGTCTGAGACCTTATTGATAAATAATGCCATATACTGCACCCTACAATGGCTTTCTAGGTAGTTTGCAACAGCCATTATCATCATGCATAAAACTTTAAAATATTTTACCTCAATTATTTCAAGCACTTACCAGCATTAAAAATTCCTTATTAATTCATATTGATTTATTTTATATTTATTGCAGTGCATAGCATATCATGTAAAAAACAAAGAAAACAATCAAATCCAATCAATCATGTAATAAAACTAAAATTAATGTATTCTTTCATGAATCCTCTTTGCAGAAAGCCAGAAATCATTATAACTGCAATACAATATCATTAATCATCAGAACAGATGCAGAGCAGAGCTAGGACAATTCACATTACAACTAACATGAAAAAAAAAATTCAAATTCTGGTATCACCTCAGCAAAAAATATCCCTCCACTGCTATTTTGTAAAGTAACAGAAACTCCTGCAAAGAAAGAGACATCTAAAACTTTGCCATACCATACAGTCACAGCACTGACTCTCAGGATTCAAATAACAGCAACCTTATGAAAAAGCAGCAATGCAAATACTACACCAGACCCTAGAACATTAATACATCACCTACTGGAATAACAAAACAAGCTGGACTGCTACAGAGAAACTACATGCTAGCAGAAATACTGCACTTCAGTCACACACAGGCAAAACAGAGATGACTACAAATTAGAAACAGAAATAAGCAGACAAAACCATAATAGAAAGCTTGAGAAACTAGACTCTGAACAGTGGAATACTGAAGAAAAAGCAAAATACTAAAATATAAAAACTTATCAGCTTGCCAAATATGTCCACATTCCCCATCCCCATTATCAAAAACCTCTATAATAACCGTAGAAAACCTACCACCCCCACCCCCCTCCAGCAGAAGAGGTTGATTCCCATAATGACTTCCCCGTCACACAATTCCTTGGGTTATCACTCTTCTCTTTAACACTTTTCAATGCCCAATCCCTCACAAAAAAAACCCCCATATCCTCAATGACTATCTATTGGACTCACAACCGGTCATCTGCGCAATCACAGAAACCTGGCTGAAACCCACAGACATAGCTTTAACCAACCAACTACCTCTACAGCTTTATGATCTTTTCTCAGTTCCTAGACTCAAAAAAAGAGGGGGTGGCCTTCTCTTAACAGCAAAAAAAGAACTAAGATGAACTCTTCAGAATACAAAACCTGCTTCCAGACTCGAAATCGCTCTCTTCAAAACAACTACAAATCTGCCTAATCTACTCCCCACCAGGATTCCTAGACTCAGATCCTTCTCCCCTCATCGAGCTCATCGCCAAACACATCAACCCTGACGCCCCAGCCATCATCATGGGACACTTCAATCTCCACGTCAACTCAATTCCTCACTCCTCCAACTGTGAAGCTCTTCTATCTTCCTTCAAGGCCATGGGTTTCTCACAAATCATCAACAGTCCCACGCACAAAGCTGATCATACCTTGGATCTCATATTCATAAACTCAGGCCTCATCCAAAGTTCCCTGCCCCGATGCTCCCCAATCCCATGGTCCGACCACTGGATGATCACCACTGACCTCTCCATCTCAGAAAACCCAGTCCCACCCTCCCCAAAACAACAATCCATTTCAGGAAACCCTGTTCCATGGACGAACTCAGTTCCCACCTCTCGTCAGAACTAGTTAACCTCGATCTTTCAGATGCAGACTCGGCACTTGCCTCATGGTTCAACATTACTAACAATGTGGCAGATAAAATATGCCCCCTGATGACAAAAGAGCTAAACCCATCCCTCAAGAACAAAAAACCCTGGTTCACACCGGAACTGAAAAAACTCAAACAAGAACTAAGACACAAAGAACACCTATGGCGTAAGAAACACTCCACAGCTTCGTTATCTGCGTACAAATCGTCCATGTACAGCTACAGAAACATCATCCTCCACACAAAGAGAGATTTCTACGCCCACAAAATACATAACTTCTTCTTTGATGCCAGGGCCTTGTTCTCCTTTGTCGCAGATCTTACAAAACCTACCCCACCTGTCATCCCCGATGACCAAGCCCAATCCAAGTCTTCAGAACTTGCTATATTCTTTGAGAAAAAAATCTCCAATCTCATAGTGCCGTTTATCTCCGCAAAGATACAGCCACCCCCCTTACACCTCCACCTTCAGCCAGAAAGCAAACTTTGAATCATTCGAACTCACCACTTCCCTCGAAATAGAAACCATTCTCAAGAAGATGAAACCCTCTTACCATCTGACGGACTCTATCCCCTCAAAACTACTGCTCATCATCCCAAACACTATCTCTAAACCACTCGCAGAAATCATCAACTGTTCCCTATCACAAGGATTAGTACCGGATTCTCTGAAACTCGCCACTCTTAAACCGCTACTAAAGAAACCCAACCTAAATCCAATGGACACTGCTAACTTTTGCCCCATTGCCAACCTACCATTTATCACCAAACTCATGGAGAAAATTGTCAACAACCAACTCTCAGAATACCTAGATGAACACAAGATACTCGCCCCAGCCTAATTTGGATTCCGTAAATCGCTTAATACTGAATCCCTTCTAATCTCATTTACAGACAGCATCCTCATGGGCCTGGAAAAAAAGACATCTTATCTGCTGGCGCTGCTCAATATTTCAGCAGCGTTCGACACCGTGAATCACTCCATACTCATCAACCGTCTCTCAGACATCGGCATCTCAGGAACAGCCCTCAACTGGTTCAAGTCCTTCCTCTGCAATAGGAACTTCAAGGTCAGAATAAGTAACAAAGAATCTCACCCCATCAAGTCCATACTTGGAGTCCCACAAGGATTCTCTCTCTCCCCTACTCTATTTAACATTTATCTTCTCCCCCTCTGCCAACTCCTCACAAATCTAAAGGTAACTCACTTCATCTACGCCGATGACGTGCAGATTCTCATTCCAATTACAGAATCTATCTCCAAAACCCTCAACTTCTGGAACAGTTGTCTACAGTCTATTAACCTCCTCTTCACCAGCCTTAGCTTAGTACTCAACACATCCAAAACTGAACTACTGCTCATCTCACAGGATGACAATGAACTGGCGGTCAACAACCTCACTTCACCCCAAACAACCTCCATCTCCATGTAAGAGACCTCTGTGTAATTCCAGACAACTGTCTGAATCTAAAAAAATTTGTCAATAACACAACAAAAGAATGTTTTTACAAACTACAAATCTTAAAAAAGCTGAAACCCCTCCTACACTTCCACGACTTCTGCACGGTACTCCAAGCCATCATATTCTCAAAAATAGACTATTGCAACTCCCTTCTACTTGGCCTTCCCGCTAACACTACAAGACCTCTACAGATGCTACAGAACACCACCGCAAGGATCCTGACCAATACCAGCAGAGGAGAGCATGTCACCCCTGTACTTATGAATCTACACTGGCTCCCCATCAAATTCAGAATCCTGCACAAAATCCTAACTATGATACGCAAGACCATTCACTCTCAGACCACTCTTGAGCTAAATATCCCACTTCGGCATCCCACGTCCTCCAGACCAATCAGAACAGCATACAAAGGTACCCTATATGCACCCCCCCGCCAAGTCCTCGCTTAGGAAAAGAGCCCTCTCCACCGCTGGTCCCACACAATGGAACGCTCTTTCCCCGGACCTTCGCCAAGAACCCTGCCAGCGGACGTTTAAGAAAAAGCTTAAGACTTGGCTTTTCAAAATAGCTTTTCCTTAAAGAACTGATGCTTCTCACGGACACTATACGCCGTACGACACTTTCCTATCACAGTTATGAATGTTCGCCCCCCCAGTTATCCAATTAGTTCCTTGATCATATGCTGGCTTTTACTTCTCCTACATTGCTCATGTCTATTCCATTGTTTTCTTTCGATATAACCCTGTTCAATTGTTCGATGTAATTCTAACCTTGGTTCTCTGGAAACCGATGCGATATGTCCTTTTCATGAACGTCGATATAGAAAAAAGTTTAAATAAAATAAATAAATAAATAAAAATAAGAAATGCACATTCCCAAAGATGGCATATTCAAATTACTAAAATTTCAAAATATTTTTATTTTTTGCCTTTGTTGTCTGATCTTTGTATTTTTCTAATCAGTTGGTCCTGGTTTCTTTTTCCCTTGTCGCTCATTTCCTAATTCCTTTTCAGTGTCTCTCTTCTCCTTCTGTCTTCTTCCCTTCCTCCTTCACACTCACACACATGCTTTCTCTCACAGACTCCCTCCTCCCACACAAGCTCACATTAAATACACACACACACAAACTCTCACTCTCTTAATCCCCGCTCCCCCCCCCCCCCCGGCTCCCATTCTTATGCATACAAAGATGCACACCCAGGCACCCATTCTACCCCAGCTCCCATACTCACCCACATACACACATTCAAGCTCCCTTTCTCACCCACTCATAACACACATACAAGCTCCCATTCTCACTCAACCACACACACAGGCTCTCACATAGACACTTACATATGCATACACATAGGATCTAACACAAACATACACACATGCACACACAAACAGGATCTCAGACACACAGGCTCTCACTCATTTACACATTCATACAAGCTTACACACATCATGGTCTCCTGTTACCATCAGGCCATGGTGAGATGAGCTCTACCACGGCTCTGAGGGCCTCCTGCTATCTTTGGGCAATATGGCCCACTGATCTTCCTGTTTGGGGGGAGGGAGTGGAAGCTGTGCATGCCCGTACCATACAGCAGCAGGCAAGGCCTGGGCCGCTGGCTGGTTAGGCTCTGCCAGTGACCTGTGGCCTCTCTTGCTGCCGCCGGCCCACCTCCTCCCTGGGTGTGCCATGCACACCTGGTTATGCTGGGTCTGGCCTTGCAGCTCCGGATCTCCTCTTCGCTGTCGCGGGGATGGGATCCCGCAGCAGCCTAGCAGCTCTGGCACTTCTGTTCACCGTCACGGTGTTGGGATACCATGACGGCCTTGCAGCTCTGACACTCCTCTTTGCTGTCGCAGGGATGGGATCCCATGATGGCATTGTTGTAAGAGGTTTGTTCTGGTTGGATGGACCTGGGTCGAAATTGGGAACTGCCAACCTAGGCCCACCCGTGGTTACTCCACTGTTATAAAGTCCAATAGAAGAACAACGGAAGGAGCTATGAACCTCAAACTCAAGTCACAACAAAACAAGAATGTGGAAAAACAAGAAAAAGTTGATTACAGTCATTTACAGTCTCTTTGAATAGCAATTCTTTCACTCCAAGTAATTTCTTGTCAGTTATTAAATCTTTCTTCTGCAAGGAATCCCAAAGACGTAGGGTCCTTGTAAGAGACCAAGTTCATTTTTCAAACACATCCACTGTGGGCCTCCCCAGGTAGAACAGTCCTGCCTTTCCTTGGGAGAAATCTGAACTTCTGGATGATACACCAGTGGTCTAGAACATCTCAACACACCAAACAGCTTCTTCTCTCAGCTAGAGGTCCTGAATTAGGATCCCTATACCACTCTTCCTCCTCTCACTTCTCTCCTTAACTTTCTCTCTCTCTCTGCTTCATGGAAAGCACATTTATATCAAATCCAAACCCATCTTCTTTGGGAGAATGACACTTCCTACCCTTTTAAAAACACCTATTCCTTTCCTTAAAAAGTTGGAAAGGAAACCACCCATTAATAACTTTAGAACACTGATTGCAATAGGCTCTCCATCCCACAATAAACTCCCCTATCTTTCACAGGAAGGAACTTGCACCTTACAGAACCCTGTGGGTACAAGGCTCTCTGTCCTCTACATGACCTCCCTTAAAGGGAAGAACAAAACCTAACTCTCTAGAACTATTCTAATGATCCTAGCCAGGATTGCAATTGGATAAAATTTTGACTTCTCCAGCATTCACGCTCCCAAGGACAAGGGCTACCGTACACTCCTCTCACAATAGCCATCCCTTCAAATATCCTTTTACTGACATCACTCAGGCCCGCACTTTTTCCACTGCAAAAATTAGCCCTTGTAGATTATAGAGCTAGTACGCCATCTAGTGAGCCAGTAGGGTTACATAGGTTTTATAGCGAGTAAGAATACTCTCATATAAAATAAATAGAAGTAACCATTTACAATTATCAGCACGAGAGATGATTGTCTTTAAAGACTTTTTAAAAAAGGTTAAAGCTAAGATTAAAATGTTGAGCTGCCATCAGTGATACAGGAAGAAAAATAATGTGCAAAATCAGTGACAGATTGGTTAATTTGAAATACTCAAATCTGAGATTTGTGTTACAGTTGGTAACTTTTAGTTAAATTGCTGGTGATATAGTTGGCTCCTGTGATTAATCTAAATATAATGTGCTGTTTCTGACAATAACTGATCCATATAACAATCAATAGAGGTCTCCAATAAGTTATAATAGCATATGCTTCTATTCTGGGAAATTCAGACAAAATTGCACTGAAAAGAACAAACTATGGACTTTATCACTCCTTTTCTGTTTGTGGACATGATGCTAATATGAAGCCAGGACAAAGCGTATTGTTGACAAGCAGGGGGATAATTTTATCAAAAGAACTGCAAAGTAGACACCCAGAAATCTGATGGCCTGATAAACAGAATTACTTCTGTCTGTTCTTTTATTATAATGTTTGTCATTAGATTTTATAACACGGTATTTCTTTGTATTTGCCCAGAAGGTTCCTCCTGCTCTTTTGGGCCTACCAGCTCAGGTAAAACTAGTCTCTGTTGGGCTATGACCCTGTGAGTCCTCATTCTCAACTATCCAAGGTTTTTTTTTACCTATATTTACCTATATTTTTATAACCTCTTAAACCTAGTCCTGCCATTGCAGTGACAGTCCTTGGCCAGAAGCCATAGTCTGCAGCTCCCTCTGCAATCCAGTGTACATGTATCCAGAATCTGTCCAACAGGCATCACCAGCAAACAATAAGTAACATAAGCAGATGACGGTAGATAAAGACCAAACTGGAGTATCCAATCTGCCCACTTAATATTCTTCCACTTTGAAGAATTCCAGAGATGTCCTCCCCTTATGGGCTCTGAAGACAATAATTCTGAAAGTCAGAGGGGACCCCCCGAGATGGTTTAAGAGGACCAAGGTTGGGAAAAGGAAAGCTATGGGACAAAATAAGGAAAGTGTAATCTTCTAACTGTAACCTTCCCCTAGGACTGAGCGATCAGGTGCTGACAGCTACCAGGTCTTTGGCTGCACAAAGCCAGTATCGAGGGTATCAGAAACAACAAATGTAGCCATGAAGACAAGTCCAGAAGAACACATTCACAAGTGTAACCCCTTTTTTAGGAAGTGCTACCTCCCTTCAGGGCACATAACTAATTTATCTATTCAGGGCTGCTCCGGCTAGCATGTCATATCCCACTCTGACTCTTAATCCCTGGAGGGAATTCTTTTTACGGGGGAAGCTTATGCTTATGGCCCAGACAATGAAAAAAGGTTGCCAGTGTATATCATTGAAGTGTAATTGCTTCCCATGAGGTGAGATGCATTAATAATTAGACAGGACCAGGACTTGGTGTAAAATAATTCACTGATTCATAAAGTTAAATAAAGTCCATTGGCCAAAATATGAGTGTGCATCTAACTGTAGCTACTAGGGATGTGAATCGTTTTTCTAATGAATTGAAATATCGTACGATATTTCTAAATTCGTTGGAAATCAGTTAAAAGAAAGAAATGATCAATTTTACCCCGATTTTTTGTAATAATCGTTTTTCGGGCTAGTGCGCGCTAACTTTTATTTTTGTTACTTTTTGTTATTTTTTGCTATTTTTGTTAGAGCGCGCTAACAGGAGTTAGCGCGCACTAACCCGAAAAATGATTTTTCACAAAAAAAAACAAACAAACGAGGAAACGCGGGAAAATCCTGACGATCCTGAAAGCGGAAACGATCGGGCACCTGATTCACATCCCTAGTAGCTACAGGATTTTGTTATAGGTAGGTAGGTGTCCTCATTTCAGAAATCTGGGTAGAGCCATGGTGATTATAAATGTGCATATTCTCCCAGTGGCTGGTCCCTTGGAGTCCTAGTGATGGGGGTCCCCTCTGCATTGCAAAAATCCTACTTTTAGTAATTCCTTCCTCGAACACCCAGCCTTGTCCTGGTCCCTTGCTAAGTGGAAATCTGGATGGCATCTCCTGATTCAAATTCTTCATTCTTTTAGTTCAGTTGTTCCTTTATCCTTGATTGTTTGTTTATTTTTTTTCCTGGGGATTTCTCTTATGGAAAAATCAATGGGATCAGGTGTTACCACAGCACTGCAATCCCAGTGGAGAAGGGGGATCCAAATCCTCCCCACTTAACTCAAAACCCAAAAAATACTTTAAAGCTTAAACTGGATACATCTTAACTGGTATTTATGCTGTCACAGGTACTTGCCACATTCAGGTTATAAATGGGCTCACTGGTCTTCAGCCCCTGTACTTTGAGTACAGCCAGCGAGGATGACTTTCCTCAAAGAAACAGAGTGAACACAGTTCCTTCCAAAAATAGGACTCTTCTAGCCATCAAAATCACTCACAGCAGGCTCCATCACTGGTACTTACCTATCTAGGGACTAGCGTAGGCTCACAGGTCTTTGGTATACTGTTGAGAGGCCTTTTGCTCCTAAAGGTTATCAGGTTCAATCATCTGTCTCTCTCTGTAACTTATATTGAGAGGGACCCTCTGGCAGGGAATGCACTATGAGATATCTCTCCTAAAAGAAAACTCCTTTTGGCAAGGCTGGAAGGCCCTACCAGAGTGTGGAAAAAAATACATCTTTACTCTCTGATTACTCTCTCAAACTGAACCCCTCGAATGATAACTTGGCTGAGCTAAATAGCACTGATACATCCAATCCAGAGCCTCCAGGTGGGAGGGACTGAAGGGTACGAATGGTGCCTATGAAAAAGGAATTAAGGACAGGGATAGTGGCATATAGTGACTAGACCAGGTGGATCTGCCACATTCTCCACCCCCCCCCCCCCCCAAAAAAAAAAAAAAAGCTTGTGTGAGAGGAAGGACACTTACTCACAATTTCCATGGATAGACATAATCAAATACAAATAGTAAGAGATGTTGCACCATCTCGCTACTAGGGGGTACCTTCCCTTGGGAACTATGGCCAGCATAACAAAAGATCACATGATTACATTAAAACTCAATATACACATACATTAAATACACATACTTCCGGTGGGCCCAGTGTACTCTGTGCTTGAATAATGGTTACTCTGAAATAGGGCCAGCACTGCCACTGTTGGAACAGGAACAGTACAGGTGCTGCCATCACCCAAAATGAGGTAGATTCTCTCACCGTCAATTTTACTGAAACAGGTTACACTATATGAGGTAGAAATCACTCCATTAGTAGAGATGTGCATTCATTTTTGCCGAATTGGAAAATTTCAATGAAATTGTCCAATTTGGCCTGTTTCGAGGAGCCCGAAAAACAATCAGGATTTTCCTGTTTTTTTTGCAAAAATTCATTTTTCTGATTAGTGCGCACTAACAGGAGTTAGTGTGCACTAACAAAAACTAACAAAAAGTAACAAAATGTATCAAAATCTAATGGTTTTTGTTAGTGTGTGCTAATGGGGAATTAGCGCGCATTAACTCAAAAAATGATTTTTCGCAAAAAAAAAAAGGACCCGAACCGCAAAAAAAATGACATTTCCCATGGCGGCTAAAAAATGAAGAACGACATGAACACAAAAAATGATTCACATCTCTATCCATTAGCAGCATATTCATCCACTATCCCTGTAATAAAAGCCTCTTTTATTCAATAATTTATCAATAATTACGAGCGCATCCCAAAGGAGGGACACTACTCAATCATTAAATAAATTTGGATATCTTATTATCTCAAAATAGACAATCTCCTCTTTAAATTTCTTTCCCTCCATCCCAGCACGAACAGAGTGACAGGATTCTTCTTTAAAGTCTGGAACACACGATCATTATTTTATTTTCAGAGTAACTGTCCTGTAAATAAATAATGAATTAGAGTGTGAAGGGTCAAATTTTATTAGGAGACTCCACCTGCGAAGGAACCCAATAGCTAATCACAAAAATGCAATATAAACAAATCAAACCCACCCTTTAATGAAGTCTCATAATTTTAGCAAACTGGAGAAAAGGATAATATATGTCGCATGAAGAACATTTGCTAGAAGGCAATGCAATCAACAGAAATAATAGATTCTCCACCAAGAATGAATTGTAAATATGTGTCCCTTCCCCAAAGGACTTAATACAGTTCATCACTTTGAAATCTTTAGTTCTTCTTAGGTGAAGTCTGCTCTCTGATGACATAGCAGTCCACCCTCTCCTGAGGGGATAAATAAACACTTCATTCTCCCTTGGAGGACAAGCTAACAGTCTTTTAGATCAGGAATCTTCACCCTCCCAGAAAGTCCAGTAAAAGTCTCTTAAATCATGAACAACAGCAGACATTTCTCTGGCTGGAACTGCATTTCACTAGAGGACAAATAACCTAGAAGAAAAGAGAAACACTGTCTCTTCTGCAACTGGAACAGTAACTGGAACAGTCTTTTAATAGATGCAGATTGAATTTTGGTATCCCTTCCTCAAAGGGGTAGGAGATCCTTGCTGGGAGCCTCTTCCTTCTTAGGAAATCTCCTTCTCTCATAATGCTCTGGGTTGGGCTTCTTTACTGTTACTCCATTTGGCAATCGAGAATTAATGGATTGGGCTTTTGCTCCCCGTTCTTCAGACAGTAGATAACAACATGTTTGAAAATGTTTCTACTGAGTTGTAAGTCCACTATCCTTCTATCTAGGGTCCGCCATTATTACGGATGATCCCGTATGTATTGCGGATTCCTAGAGTCCTTTATAATCAACGTCAGGATACAACTTTAACTAAGCGCCCCAGCTCTCTTCCACAAAATTCTTTATATATACTGGGATCCAACGATCAATGATGCGCTGGGCTTGCGAAAACTTGTAGATATTAGGCCTTTCCCCCAAGACACTGGGCAGAACCCAGAACTGGTCACGTACCACCAAGGGTAATGGCTGGTCCAGGAGGTCTCCCTCTGTAGGTGCTTCGAGAGGTACTCATGGATACAGGCCCTCCAGTGCTGTCAGTCTCCTCCGGGATTCACTGCTAGGAGCAGAGTCAGTCCCACTCAAGATGCCCGAACTGGAAGGTCGTGATGGCAACTCCATGGCCATTCAGCAGAACTCCCGAAAAGTCTTTGGGCCTCTCACCATGAGGTTGCACTTAGTCATCACCACCCTGTATATCTCTTCAGCCTGTTCAGCTGTAATGTACAGTGCATCAGCATATTCATAAACGTATATTAACAATCTATAAGATAACTGAAGAAAATAGGCTACAATTCAAATTAAAAAAAAAGTCAACAGAAAAATTGATAGCTCTTCTCTGTTTCCAGATATTTAATGTTTGAACAGTACAGTATCTGAAACAGGCCTAGGGGGTACTGTGAAAAGTCTAAATACAATATTATACTGTGACATTATTCTAAGATTTATTGAATGATTTGTACTCTAGTATAGCATTTCTTGTGAAATTCAATAGTATCCTGGGTAGTAAATATGGGGTTTTCAAACAACCTTCAAGGCTTTTCTTACTGCTCTAAAGGTGTTATTTGAATGTGTTTACATTTAAGCTTCATTGCTTAAATTGTGCTTGCTTGACATTGAGAGCCTGTGGATAAAATTAGTCTGCCTTAGATTTCTTAACCTCAAATTATTTTCAACTGTTAATCTATCCAATGACATAATATATAAATATATACATTTCATTCTGTTTATGACACATACATTCCCTTAGCTTTGTCTATTTTAATTTGTTCTTCCCTAAAATACACAGTCAGCAATCACAGGAGAGGCATAATGATTATTTGAGGTATAGAAAAATGTGAAATAAATAATAAATAAATAAATATATTCAGAGAGCAGGCAAGCAGTAAAGTCATCCACCAAAAGTTACCCAGTGAATTTTATTCACATATTCAGCAGAATGCAGCCAGTTATGCTTTCTGCTGAACATAACTGGATAAAGTCCAAGTTATTCAGATAAAGTTCATAGAAGCTAGAAACATAGAAATGATGGCAGAAAAGGACCAAATGATCCACCCAGTCTGCCCAGCAAGCTTATGCCAGTATCTGCTGCACTTGGCAGGTTACCCACATTCTTATTCTCCCAGACCGTAAACAGCAGGGCCCTCAGATGCTGAGTGAATCCAATTTCCTTTAATCATTGCTGTGGCAGCAGAGAGCAATGTTGAAGTGGCAACAAAAGTGTCAGGCTTAGGGGTAGACTTTAAAAGCAGTGTGTGCGTCCATGTGCACACCGTTCCCAGCGCAAGCACATGGAAGCGCTGTTTTTATAACAAGCGCACGCTGGCACGCATATGTTATAATATCCATTGGCCGCACGCACATATGTGTGCAGATTTTAAAATCCACGCGCATGTGCAGGCGGTGAGCGCGGGGGTGTGTGTGAATTTTAGTAAATTAGGTGCGTTGACTCATTCGGGCTTCCCCTCATTAAGGAGCGGACTGGGAGGGAACTTCCCTACCCTCCCTACCTAAACTTCCTCCCTCTTCCACTCTCCTCCCTACCCCTTAAACGATTCCTACCTACTAATTTTTTTTTTTTTTTGGTTTTATTACTTACTGCAAGTTACGCACGCTGGCCGGCTGCTGGCGCGTGCTTCCCCGGGACAGCCCTCCCCGCCCAGACCCCGCCCCTTTGGAGAGGCCCAGCACTTGTGCGTGTACCGGGTTTTACGCATGTGGACTGGCCACGTGTATAAACCCCGTTTTTTACCCATGCAGGCCTTTTAAAATCCGGCCTTTAGTGATTAAGGGTAGTAAGTGCTTCATCAGCAATTTGCCCCCATGTTTATTTGTTCCCCAAACCGTAAAAATCGGGGCCCTCATTGGTTGCTGACTGAATCCAGTTTTCCTTTTCCCACTGCCATTGAAGCAGAGAGCAATGATGGAATTACATTAACGGTATCAAGGCTTATTTATAAAGGGTAGCAACTGCCACACCGGCAAGTTACTCCCACTTACCCCCATGCGCTCTTTTTTTTATTTCCATCCTCTACTGTTCATTTCCATCCTCTACTGTTCATTTCCATCCTCTACTGTTCATTTCCATCCTCTACTGTTCATTTCCATCCTCTACTGTTCTTTCTTCAGAGAAGGTTCCATTTACCATTTCACGCTGTCTCCTGTCAGTCAACCAGTTTGCAATCCACACTACTACCTTAGCACCCACTCCCAAGCTTCTCATTTTGTTCTTAAGTCTCTGATGTGGGACTAAAATTGAAGTATATCACATCTAGCGCTCTTTCCTGATCTAACTCTGTAGTCATCCAATCAAAAAAAATCAATCAGAGCAGCCCACTGGATTGTAGATAGTTCACTATCTTTTCCTTCAGTAAAGTCTCCATTAATTTTCCCACCACAGAGGTGAAGCTAATTGACCTGTAGTTTCCAGCCTCATCTCTTCTCCCACTCTTGTGAAGCGGGACCACCACCGCTCTTCTCCAATCTTGCAGCACCATTCCTGTTTCTAGGGATCTATTGAGCAGGTCCTTCAGTAGACCTGCCAGCACATCTCTGAGCTCCCTCAGTATCCTTGGATGTACCTTATCCGGCCCCATGGCTTTGTCCTCTTCTAGTTTTCCTAGATTTTCCCATACATTTTCTTCTATAAATGGAGTTGTCGACTCTATCCCATCCACAGTCTTTGTCATCTAGTGACAGCCCTTCTCCGGGGTCTTCTTTAGTGAACACCGAACTGAAGTCGTTTTTTGAGACTATTAAAAAACTAACTAGCAATCCTGACCACAATAATAATACTTTGCTGGAATCTAAATATAACGAACTAGCTCAATTTTTTAAGCAAAAGATAGTAAATGGAATTAATGGAATAGACATCTCTACAAACTGCTCAATCAACATAAGCACCAGAGATTGTATCAAATGAGTGAATTTTGATATTGTTTCTCCTGCTGAAATTAATAAGTTCATTATAAATATGAACCTGGCATCACACATCATTGATAATATCCCCATCCCCACATTGAAGACTGTGGCTGACGCAGTCTCGCCCCCAATCTCTAAAATTATTAATCTATCACTTCAGGAAGGTAACTATCCTCAAATACTCAAAAGCGCAATAGTCAAAGCAATTTTTAAAAAACCTACACTGGATCCCTTAGTACTCAATAACTTCAGACCGATATCCAGTCTCTCTTTTTTAGCAAAACTAACAGAAAAAGTAATGCAAAAACAACTCTTGGAACATTTTATATCCTATGCATAAGAACATAAGAAATTGCTATGCTGGGTCAGACCAAGGGTCTATCAAGCCCAGCATCCTGTTTCCAACAGAGACCAAACCAGGCCACAAGAACCTGGCAATTACAAAAAGCATTACACTACGGAGACACTTCTGCTTGCTTTAAAATATACCATTTTGAGAGGATTTGACAGTGGACAAAACTACCTGTTACTACTGTTAGATCTGTCAGCAGCTTTTGATACAGTGAACCATTCCATCCTTTTAGACAGACTTGGAGAAATTGGGCTAACAGAAAACACTCTTAAGTAGTTCGAATCATACATCACCAATCGGTTCTTTCAGATAAAAATCAATAACACAATTTCAGAAAAAAATTGAACTGGATACTGGAGTCCCACAGGGATCTTCACTATCAGCAACTCTGTTTAACATCTATATGATTCCCATCTGTCATTTTCTTAGTGGTCTCGAAATTTAAAAAATACAAATTCAGAGTTTTTTTTCTATCATTTTGTGGTTCCATTGTCTATTTCATTTTAAATGAATGCACATCCCTGGTACCTATTGTGGATCCCAACAGAAAGAGAAGAAAGGAGAACAGATGGAGAATGAAGAAGAATGAATGAAGAAGAAAAGGAACATGGGAATCTACCTTATAAATGGGCTCTGACCGACGGCCCGCAAATGCGCAGTAGAGAGCAGCTCTACCGCGCATGCGCGGGCGAGCACGTCGGTCAGAGCCGAGCGTGCCCGAAAAAAAAAAATGGCGCTGGGGCCACAGGAGCGGCGGCGAGGAGCAGGAGCAGCGGCGGCGGCGAGAAGCAGGAGCGGGAGGAGCAGTAGCGGTGGTGGCAGCGACGAAAAAAAATGGCGCTGGGGCCGCAGGAGCGGCGGTGGCGAGGAGCAGGAGAGGGAGGAGCAGTAGCGGCGCCGCGCGCGCGGGAGGGACCCCCCCCCCCCGGAGATGTTCCGTCTGCCGGTTGTGGATGATCTGAAAGGGGAGGGGATTGAGAGAGGGGGAGTGACTGAGGAGAGGGAGGAGAGAGTGAGGGGAGGAGAGAGTGAGGGGAAGGGAAGAGGAGGGGGGAGGAGAGAGTGAGGGGGAGGGGGAGGGGGAGGGGGAGGGGAGAGTGAGGGGAAGGGGAGGGGGAGGAGAGAGTGAAGGGGAGGGAGGGGGAGGAGAGAGTGAGGGGAAGGGGAGGGGAGGAGAGAGGGGGAGGAGGGGAGGAGAGAGTGAGAGGAAGGGAGGAGAGAATGAGGGGGAGGAAGGGGGGAGATTGAGGAAGGGGAGAGGGGAGAAGGGGAGGGGGAAGAGGGGGGAGGAGAGAGTGAGGGAAGGGGAGGGAGGGAGGGGGAGGAGAGAGAGTGAGGGGAAGGGGGGGAGGAGGGGAGGAGAGAGTGAGGGGAAGGGGAGGAGAGAGTGAGGGGGGGAGGAAGGGGGGGTGGGGGAAGAGGGGAGGGAGGAAGAGGAAGAGGGGAGGGAGTGGGAAGGAAATGGACTGAAATTTTTTTTTTAATGTAGCCCGTTGTTACGGGCTTAACGGCTAGTACCTAAGAGAATAGGAGCCATCAATTGCCAACTTAAAAGGACCTCTAGTGCTTAGGATTCATCCTCAGAGATCCTAAGACTTTTTGTAGAAGATTATTGGCTTATATTTATGAATACTGCTACAAGAAAAAGTGTACTTTTCCAAATTGTTAAAATTCAAGATATTTGTACAACAGCAAAGATCAGCAATCACTTAAAGGGGAGTGATTTTTATGAAGAGTAGGGGTATCACAATTGTTCCAATGATCTGTAGAGAGCTGTAGGTTTCTCCCCATCCCTGCCTATGCCCTTACTGTGCAGGCTGCCACATTGGGGAGCTGCTGGAACCCATACCCCTAATGCAGATTCTTGCTGACCACAATCCCCTCTGTCACCCCATTCCCATCCTATCCAGAGAAGCAACATTGTGAAGATCAACAACTATAGCCCTTTTTTCCTTTCAGTCTGAACCAGAGGATGGAACGTGTTCCTTTTCTAGCTGTAAACTCATCTGTCCCTGGGTTTTCACCCCGCTGCAAACACGTAACTCCCCTCCCCTCAAGCCTTTTATTTTATAGCACTTCACAGCCTTGAAAACAAACACCACCGTATCACCAAGTTAATGCAACCTATAATTAGCTTGTATATTTCAAGTCTTGTTGTTCAAGTGTGCAGCGAATTTGGCTGACCATAAATGCTTCATCAATTCATCAATATGGACAGTTCTTTGACTTATATTCTATATGCTTCTGTATTTTGTTGTAAATTTGGGTAACGACATCTGTAGTTCATTCGGTGCTGACCTGATAACAGATGTACAGCTCTTGAAAGTTAATCACAAATATATTAAATTATTTACATTAAAAGTTATTACCTACAACGTATTTGTCCAATTTCCACAAGAGGACTAACATTGAAGCAACCCTACTTCATTCAAAAAGGCACAGTAGAAATTCCAGCAATAGCTTCTGATAATATTTCAAACGCATGCATAGCTGCACTTCCTTGGGTTACTTACATGCTGTTCTTGATTCCTTTCATACTTTACTGCACTGTACAGAGATAAAGTTCTATATTCCCAGCACAGCCATATTTAACTTTCATAAAACTTTATAGATGAGTAGCATATGTTGGTAAGAGTGAGACAAGATTGATGGATGTATGGCAGACAGAGAGGTATGATATTTAACCATCAAACATAACGCTGAGTGGTATACATGCAGGAGGCAATTTTTAAAGGGATTGCCCCGTGGGGAAAAAAAGCCTTTTGAAAATTGCCCTCCCCACGTGTGGGGAAAGGTGAGTGTGCTTTCCACAGCACAGGGATTTTTCCCTGCAGGGGAAAAGTGTGTGGCACCAGGGTGGGTTTATGGCAGGGCTGGTGAAGTGCACATGGGGATTTCACTTTGAAATCCTTGCATGTCCTTTATCCAGCGAGCTTTATTCTACAGTGTGCGTAATTTTACCTGTGTTGTCTGTGAGGCATATTTAGATTGGAGGATGGAAATAAGATCCATGCATTTTATTTCCCAGGGAAAAAGTACCTGCAGAGAAAGCAGGCGCATACCTCTGGGTGCTTTTTCCCAGGGCGATAATTATGAAATTTATTTATTCATAGACGTTTGACATTCTGCCTTTTCCCATGAGTGTTCTCAAAGCGGATTACAAAACAAGCTTTAACTCAGTTACAATACATTGGTCGAAGGTCATCTGACAACTACAATTGAATGAACTTTACAATGGTCAGAAAGACTGAGAATCTCTGCTGAGGCACCTGAGGGAAGGTGTGGCCGAGGTGCTATGCCTTAGCTTTTACCCTGAATTACTCCTGGGGGGAATTCTGCGCAAAAAAATTTAAAATTCTGCACACAAAAACTTAAAATTCTGCAAATTTTATATTGGTCAGAATAACACAATTTACATGACAGTCTTTAAGTAATTACAATTTAAATTAATACAGAAAAAAGTTATTACTTAGAAATGCAGAATTGTAAATATTTTTTTCCCTAGAAATTCACTGTAAGAGTGTCCCTTCCATGCGCTCTCCCTACTCCCCTGGCCACTTTGCCCTCTCTGGCCCCAATTCCTCCACCTGCCAGTATCTCTTCTCTCTACCTCTAGGCTCAACCCCTTCTACTCTATCGCCAGTCCCAAAGTTTGACCCCGTTCTTAGTACTGCCCCTCACACAGGCTCCCTCTGTCCCTCTTCTCACACACAGGCTCCCTCACTCTCTCACACACACACACATCCCCTCATACAGGGCCCCCCTCTCTTGCATACACATCCACACAAGTTCCCTTTCTCTCTCACACATACACCCTCACACAGGCTACATATGTCTCTCTCTCATGCACCCCTTCACACAGGCTCTGTCTCAAACATACACAATCCCTTCACACAGGCTAGCACACTCACATACACACAATCCCTTTTTCATACACACCCATTCCCAATCTCTTACACACATACACAGTCCTTCACAAGCTCCTCATATAGGCTCCCTCTCTCTGGCACCCACACTCAAGCATCCCCCCCCCCCCGCTCGCTCACCTCCCATGCTCTCTCACACCCTGCTGATCACCCCCCTGCTCTCTCGCTCTCTCTCTCACACACACCCTCTTCTCCCCTCCCTTCTCCTCCCCTCCCGTCTCTCACACACACCCTCCTCTCCCCTCTCCCCTCTCTCACACCCCTCCCCACTCTCATACCTCCTCCCATCCCCCTCCCCACACCCCCTCCCCTTTCCTCTCTCACATCCCCTCTCTCACACTCCCTCCCCTCTCCTCTCCTCTCTCACACCTTCTCCCCTTTCTCATACCTCTCTCTCTCTCCTCTCTCACACACACATTCACGCTCACCAGGGCCTTCATCTTCACCATGAGCAGAGGACACTCCATTCGCGGCACACGGGGGCCTTCATCTTCGCCATGAACGGCATGCTGGGGCCTTCATTGTCGCTGTGAGCAGAGTGCGTCCTGTGGCACACGGGGGCCTTCATCTTCACCACGAACGGTGCACCGCGGCTTTCATCTTCGCGCGCTCCATTTGTGGCATGCTGGGGATCTCCTCTGCCATTTTCTGCACAAGGAGGGGGGGGGGGAATTCTGCGCAAACTCTGTGCTCCACAGTAGCGCAGAATTCCCCCAGGACTGTCCTGAATGTGAGGTAGCATGATGCCTTATTACAGATTTTTGCAGCATAACAGCTGAAGATGCAAAGCATTGTACAGGACAGTCTAGCCAAAGCTAGAGGAAGGGAAGAGAAAAGAGCCATTTGGGGAGGATAAGAGTTCTCTTATAAGGAGAGTATGGGAAAAAAAGGTCAGACAGATCCGCTGGATCTTGTGTTTATTCACACACTTGTAGACAGAACAGGGATGGATTTAGGATTTTACTACCACTGGGCACGGCTGAAGATTTTATTTAAAGGGGCCACGACAGGAAGTTGTTGTGGCTCCTTCCTGTGACTCCTCCCTCGACTCTGGTATTTAAGGCAAGGTCTGCTCCTCAGACCTTGCCGTGGTATTGAGGCTCCGTGTTGGTTGATTCCTGAGCTCCGCGTTCCTGGTTCTGCTTTCTGGTCTTGTTCTTGCTCTTCGTCCTGCTTCATCTCTCCTCCCTCATTGGACTGATTCTTGGCGTTTGGCCTTTGGACCGGCTTCCGTTCTTCTCTTGGCTCGACCTTGGACCGTCTGGCCCTTCTCCTGGTTTGCTCCTGGACTGGCTTTGGATCACTCTCCTGACTTGCTCCTGGACCAGCTTACGACCCCTCTCCTGGATTAAACCTTTGGACCGGCTCTTGACCATTCCTCAGCTTCTATTCCTGGTCTGACTATGACCTGCTGGAGGTGCCAGCTGTCTGGAATCCATGACCTCCAGGAGGCACCTGCATCCAGACCTAACTTCAGTCTTCAGTGAGTCTCCTAAGTCCCAGTGGCCCAGGTCCCTACAGGCTGCTCCTGGGGGGACCACGAGCTTCCAAGGTGAAGTCTTTGTTCAACTGCTGATTCACCAGGCCTTGCCCTCCGATGGTAGGGACCTAAGAGGGTTGATTCTTTCTTAGGTAGCACTTTCTCTACCTCGGAACAAGGGTCTACCTTCTGATCCGTAACAGAAAATATTGTGGGTAATCAAAGAACATGAGGAATCTTGGGCTGGTGGCTATTTTCGTAATATGATTTTTAGCTGAAAATGTTATTCCATTTTTGAGTGATCCAGAAAATATTTTGGTAATAGCTGAAACTACTTTTGTCTATGATAAGATGCCATGCATATGAGCCAATACCATGCAACAGCTGCTTAAAGAAAATGGCATTGATTTTTGGGGTAACAACGTTTGGCTAGGGAACTCTTCAGACTTGAATGCTGCCAAAAACATAGGTGCCATTATTAAGGAAGAGGTGGAGAGTTTAATGATGAAGGAATGTGGTCAAGGACATTATTCCACCGAAATGTTGCATCAAAATTTGAAATTGGACTTATTAAATTTGGAAAATGATACCAATTTATTTGTTGTGTTCATACGCCATTCATTTTAAAGCTGTTTTGCAAGCTAATGGTGGGCACACCAACTATTAATTATATGTTTAATTCCATTTTGAATGCTGATTAAAACAGTATATTGCATGTTTCTATCAGATGTCTGGTTGCTGATGCAATGGCAGAGGCAAAGGTTATGCAACACCTGGTACAAGTCAGCTAATGAAAACAAAATAAAGCAGAATAACAATAATGTAGCCAACAAAGTGGAAACCAGGAGATCTTTATTGATCACAGAATGTAATAAAGATCTCCTGGTGTTCATTGATCCTTCTTTTTCTTTGGTTGCTACTGCAATATTGGATCAATTTCCGATCTGTTTCTTTGGGCCAACAAAGTGGAGGCACGTATATAGTCTCAAAAGTCGATTTTTATAATAAACATCCCCCAAACCACACATACAAGCATTCACACACTCACACATCCACCTCGACTCTCTGGCTTATATATCAGTACTGCTTATTTATTTATTTATTTATTTTATTTATTTAAAATCTTTTCTATACCATCGCTAAGTTATATACCATCGCAACGGTTTACATGTAGGCACATAAATTAAGGTAGGTGAGTGCGTACTATAGTACATTCTAACAGGTGCCACAAAAGGTTCAGTTACAAAAATCATTATAAGACAGTCAATTGTTTAGTGATAAAGGTAATGACCAGTTGTACCTGAAAGGTACTATTCCCAGGTAAAATTCATATTGTCTGTGTTTTACACTTATGTTTGTTGTGAAATAGAATTGTTAGGCTATTATAATGCACATTTCTGAGAATAGCGCTGTATGCTGGTGCTCTTTTGCCTCTTCCTGTATATTTTCTATTCTCCGGTCTCTTTTAAAAATGCTTGTTTAAAAAGCCATGTTTTTAAACTTTTCTTAAAGGTTTTGAGATCTCTTTGCAATCTGATCTCTAGTGGCATTGTGTTCCAAAGTGTGGGGCCTGCTAAAGATAAGGCCCTATCTCTCACTTGGGTCAGTCTCGCTGTTTTTACTGAAGGAATGGTTAAGAGTGCTTTGTTTGCTGAGCGAAGGTTTCTGTGTGGGACGTGTTCTCGTAGTGCCGTGTTTAGCCAGTCTGCTTTTTCATCATGTATTAGTTTATGTATGGTTCATAAGGCTTTGTATTTTATTCTGTGCTCAATGGGTAGCCAATGTAGTTCCGCTAGTGTTTCAGTTATGTGGTCCCTCCTTCTTTTTCCGGTTAATATTCTAGCTGCTGTGTTTTGAAGTATTTGAAGAGGCTTTAATGTTGTATTCGGGAGTCCTAGTAAAAGTGCATTACAGTAGTAAGTACTGGAGAAAATCAGCGCCTGAAGTACTGTTCTGAAATCAGTTGGTGTTAGTAGGTGTTTTCGTTTTCTGAGGATCATGAGTTTTGCATAGCCTTATTTTACTTTTAGAGATATGTGTTGTTTTAGATTGATTTCTGGGTCCATTATTATTCCAAGGTTCCATACTTTTTCAGCTACATCAATTTTCTGGTTGTTTTTGAGTATTATTGGGGTTTGAATGATTTCGATATTTTTTCGATCTAAGTGTAGAAATTCTGTTTTTTTGATGTTAATCACAAGCTCCATTTGGTTTAGTAATTGTTTTATTATGTCTAGGTACATGTTAGCTAGGTTTCACAACATTAAATCAAAGATGGTAATTATCAACCTGGTGGGTGTGCGCACATTTGCCCACATAAGTCGGCCGGCACCTAGGGACGTGGACATTTTATAACATATGTACACATAAGCATGGATTTTATAAAAATAGCCTAGCTGTGTGCATGTGTGTTTAAATGCTGCTTCTACTGTATAAATCAGGGGACTTTAAAAGAGGCATGCATCGACACTATTCCCAGTTTCACCTCTTCGTCCCTAGTTCGCCCAGTTAAGAGATAGGTCCTCCAAACTACCCTAGTTTAATAGCCTTCACTCCCCCCAGTTAGCTCTGACATTTAAAACCTGACACATCTGCCTATTTTTCTTTCTTTTTAACTTATACATAATCCATAGCAGAAGTAAAGTTACACGGCAGGGGGCCTTGGCGTGCACCGGATCACATCTGTATGTATGCGCACACCTTAGGTTCACGCCACAAAATGCCCATGCCCCACCCAGACTACACCCCTGCTCCCGCCCCTTTTTGAAAACTTTTGAGATGTGCATGCTGTGGGAGATACGCGTGTATCCCGGTGGCTTTTAAAATCTGCTCGGCATGTGCAAGCCCAACTTTTTTGACAATCCTCTAATTAATGCACATGTTGGGCTTTTAAAATTCACCTCAAAATAAAGAAGAGGATTCCTCAAAAACTCTATAGAGTTTCTACTCAGATCAGTTTACTCAAAGATAGCATAGGGTGAGGATTAGTCTCTTTCTTCCGCTGCAATTCAAACAGGACAATTTGTTACATTAATGCTATCCATGTCCTAAATACAGGGAAATTCTACCCATTCCAAGACATAAGAATAGTTTTCTTGGCCAGCAAAAAAGATATTGACAAAAACTTTGACTCCCTGCTTGGCAATTTCAGAACTTTTTCATATAAGTGTAGGTGTATTAATTTACCCTGCTAAACAATATTACATTCCAATATCTTTTCTAGAAAGGCACAAACCTTACTCCAGAAAGATTTCAGTTTATGACTTCAATAAACATATGACACAAGGTACCTCTTTGCACACTACACTTTAAGCAAGCTTCATTATCCCAAAGCTTTTTCTGGACTCCCGCCACTCTTGTTATGTACCTTTAATGGAATATCTAAAACTGAGTGTCTCTCATATTGGCTGATGATAAATATTTATAAATTAACAAAAAGGCATTACAGATAACGGAGTATTTCCAAATGATTACCCCATTTCATGGCCAGTGAGTTCAAATAAGGCATCTCTAGAATATTTTTAAGCATCATTACCCATGTGGACGCTCGATTGTACTTGGGAATAGCATCAAAAAAGGATTCTTCTTCTTCTTCCAAGAAAGAAAGCTGATCAATACAATTCTTGCCCAGAGACAAACATTAATGACGTGCCTGCAAACAGACAAAATAATGGGAAGTTAGAAGGGACCATTGCTCCTGAAGTTGTTGAAAAGAGAAAATGGAGTTCCATTCAGAGTCAACTAACTGCCATAGGCTAAAAAGTTCCCATCTTCCCAAATCAAAAGAAATGGCAGAGTTAAAACCAGCAGGAAATTAAACTTTGCCTCTGAAGGATAAGAACGATATAAGCGAAGAATCTCTACCCAAACTGCCACGCCACCATGTCCAGGTTTTCTTCAACTCTCTGAACCAAACATTAGCACAGTGTAATGCAACCAATTTACCCCCTGAAATGTGCAACAAATTTGTAGGGTTATATGGAGAGAAACATTCCTTCAGCAAATCCTCTGGGTCATATTTATTATTAAAATGAAACCCATTCTTGAATAAATTGAAGTAAATATGAAACATTATATATTCTCAAATCAGGTAAAGCTAAGCCACCCCATGCTTTGTTATTTTGTAACGTGTTAAAACCAAGACAAATTCTTTTACCATGCCAAATAAAGGAAGAAATTAAAGAATGGCATTTAGAAACATCTGAGTTTTTGATCCATAATGTTAGCATCTGTAGACAATATACAATTTTTGGGAATATTGCAATCTTAACCAAGGTGTAGCGACCCAGAAACGACAAAGTTAAGCATCACCTACGACACAAAAGGGTCCCAAAAATTGGAAGAGCCAAAACTGGAAGAATACAAAGTGTCCACTGAATAAATCAGCAGGATGCCAAGATATTTTAAAGAGGTTTCTACCCAAGTAATGGAAAAGGTCTAACCCATCTGTCCCACAAAGATAGATCTAAAGGAAAAGCATGAGATTTACTGTAATTGCTGTGAGATTTGAGGATGCTCCAAATGAGTTAAATTTTCCCATAATAGGAAATAAACTATGTCCAGGATCACCCCCCCAAAAAGAAAATAAACTTAATTTGAGTATCTGTTTGCCCACTCATATGCTGTCAAAAGTCCCCAAATTACAGAGCTTGATTGCCAAAGGTTCTAATGATAAAAAAAATAAAAGTAGGGACAAATGACAACATTGTCGTGTATCTCGACCCAGCATAAATTATTTGGATAAGGCTCCATTATCCCAAATGTGCACCATTGGCTGATTATAAATCAATTTGATCCAATCTAAAAAAGTTAACCCAAAATTATATTATATTTCTGCAGTACCCAAACATTCCACCCTATCAAACGCTTTATCAGCGTCTAGAATGACTAGCATTCCATTTTTTCTATCTCCCTTGGATAAGTATAGGGCAAGTATTGCCTTGATCATATTGGAAACAGAGAGTCGCCTCTTAATAAATCCCAGCTGATCTGGAGAAATCAAGCTCTGTATCACTCCATTTAACCTTTGCGCCAAAGCAGCAGTCAAAATTTTTCTATCTTGATTAAGGAGTGATATGGGTCTGTAGGATTCAGGCAAACTCAGATCTTTGTAAAATCATAGAAGGACCATCATACTAAGCTCTACCGGCATTTACATACCTTCATTGCTTTATGTATAATCATCGGTCCATAAATTCTATCTCCTTTTTTTTAATACTTTTTAATGCAAATAAAAAGTCACTTATCTTGAAACAAGAGCTTGTGTGGTTCTTCTATTTTTCTTGTTTTCTTCAGGAAGCTACTAATGGAATTCGTTATATTAGTAGTTTCATGAAGAAAACAAGAAAATAGAAGAACCACACAAGCTCTTGTTTCAAGAGGTATCCTCCAATAAGGGCGAGCAGGAAAGGGCGAAGATCAAAAGGGCTTCAGTAAAAGAGCGCCACAAACAAAGGCGCAGCTTAATAAAAGCAATGATGAAGAACGGCGAACCTCATAACGGCGATGAGATTAAAGGTCTGTGTTAATAAAGGCAGTGATGAATATGGGTGCATCTCATCACTGTTATGAGGTTCGCCATTCTTCATCATCACCCTTTCCTGCTCGGCCTTATTGGAGGATACCAAGCCAAGTCACATCCCTGGCAAGCAGCTGGAAAGTAAGCAGTGGCAGCACTAACCTGCTCCGGAGCCGGGGCGCTCGCCAAGCTTTCTGTGGCCGCACTCTCTCCGTTGTATACCAAAGTACAAAATACAACGCCCGGGCATTTGGACAAGACAAATCTGCCACATTAGTTGTTATTATATGCCTGATTAAAAACCAAGTCTTCACTGCTTTCCGGAATTTCAAAAAATTGAGTATTGCTCGAATGTCCAGAGGGAAACATTTCCGCAAGAGGTGAGGCTTGGTAGGAAAAGAAAAAGGAATTTTCTCTGGTACAATCTATTTCTAATAACAGAGGGAGAAGGAAAACGTAGCAATCCCTTCTGAGAAGAGCGATGGTTGTTTTAGCTTCTGTTCAGTCAGATCCATTAAGCATACAATTTGACCAGGCTGCATAAACCTTTGCACACAACTGTTATAATATCAGTTACAATGTAAAGCCCGGTTGGCTGAATTTTCTTGTTGTCTGGAAACCGATGTGATGTCTCGTGCGAATGTCGGTATAGAAAAATGTTAAACAAATAAATAAAAATAAATAAACTGAGGGAAAAATTATGACTGGTGGAAGGTGCATTAATGAAAATAAGTAATGGACCTGTGCAAACACAATGATCTGGCTTTGGAGATCTTCATACAGCACTGAGCTCCATTAATAGCCTGCGGCAGAGCTGGGGCATCTCCAAAAGAAGTCACCCTTGTAGTAGCAATTTGGGGGCATTTGGGCGATTAATGTCCTTTTAAGGAGGAAGTATAGTTTGGTGGGGTGTCCAAGACGTCAGGGTATCTTGTGAGCTGTTCCTGTTTATCCAGGCCACTGATGTTTCCACCTTGTCCTGGTAATTTACTTTTTGCATTTTGTTTGTATAGTAGGTCCCATTCCCTAGAGTGCACAGGGAGTGAGATTTAGTTGGGTATTCAGGGGTTTTATTGATTTTTAAAACTTATGTATTGGACTCCTATATAGTTTACAAAATGTTTACATGTTTAATGAATTTAGTTGAAAGTTTTTAACATACTGTTCTCTTCAAATTGTATGTATGTATGTATGAATTGTGATAAAGTATGTTTATTTAAAACCTGTATTTATGAATTGTATTTCAGCATGTTGTAAGACACTCAGGTCAATGCAATACAGATGTGCTAAAACTGGGTGCCCAAACTGGGTGCCTGCTTTTCTAATGCACACCCATCCACCTCTCCCAGGTGCGCAATGCAGTAGCAAATGAGCCACTGCATAAAAAGGAGGCGCTAGGGTAAATTGTGCATCCCTAGCACTTCCCAGAATCGTGCGCCAAAGAGAAGTGGCTATGAGCAGGTTAGGAAAATGGACGTTCAATTTTACGAGCATCAATTTTCCTAACCTGTGGATAGCAATGGGTTAGTTAATTGAGCTTCCATTTTCCTAACCTGATTGCCAGCAAGGGGAAAAAGACATAGTCCTTAAAAGGAAAAGTCCCAAAAAGCACGAAGGCAGGCAGTCTAAGAAAGCCGTCAGGAAGAAAAACAAGGATTAGACGCCATGGTCTTTTTCAAAACTTTATTGAAGTGGAGACGTATATATTCTTAAAGCCCACGGCTGCCTCAGTGGCTCAAGTATATTTGGACTCAGGTTGAAGCAACTGTATTCTTGTTAATCCAAGTGTAATCCGCTGTAGCAATGATTCTTTTTATTTTATTCGCAATTCATAATCTTGTTAATGCGATATGTTTATTGGACCTCCAACTCAGACATCGCATTGGACATGCACTGCGGCTAAAGAAGCTTCTGCTCCGCATTCAGATGCTCGTCCCCACTCCACTTTTCTGTTAACTTTAGGAGCTCCTCAAGACTTAACGGCTACTTGGGGCAGAATTTAATTTTTGAGAGTAAAAATGTGCATGTCAGGCGCACATTTAATTTTTACATAAGTGGGTAATAGCTAATATTCTCATCAACATGAATTTACATGTGATGAGCGCTATTAGCTATGTGTTGGTTTCGACACGCATTTTGGATACACTAATCCCCTTATTATAAGGGGTTATGGACACACATCCAAAACACGCATCCAAGTGCTCATTAACCTGTGCGCTGGGCTCAGCACGATAGTGCATCAGTCTGACTTTGCACAATCTCATGGAATGAAAAGGTGGGATAAGTTCCCCTCCCTTAATTTTGGGGATCTCGGCTGAGGCCCCAGCTTTGGCCCATGTCTTCGCCGAGACCCCAGCATCATGCTTGGGCCTAGGCCACGGTCTCTGCTTTGGGACTCGACCTAGGCCCAAGTGTGATGCCAGCACCTTGGGCTAGGTTCAAAGCCAGGATCTCGCCTAGGGCGTAGACCGTGGTGCTTGATTTGGACCTCAGCTTATGTTCTAGGCAAAGCCCCGGCTTCAGGCCTAGATTTAGGCCAGATGCATTTTTTAAAAAATGAAATGAACAAATAAGGGTTGTTTCATTTGGGGGGGGGGGATTCTTTTTGTGGCCCCCTCAAATGAAGCAAATTAGCCTTATTCATTGCGTTTTGCAGTTTCATTTTAAATAAATGCACATCTCTGTTTTGGGCCTTGGCCTAGGCCCAAGCGTGACGCCGGTGCCTCGGCTAGGCCCAAAGCCAGGGCCTCACCTAGGGCATAGGCCGCAGCCCCTGCTTTGGGCCTCAGCTTATGTTCTAGGCGAGGCTCTGGCTTTGGGCCTAGACTTAGGCCTGATGCATTTTTTTTTAAACAAAACAAACAAATAAGGTTTGTTTTATTTGGGTGCCCCGAATGAAATGAATTTGCCTTATTTGTCGTGTTATGCAGTTTTGTTTAAACAAATGCACATCCCTAGATATAAGTGCAAGATTAGGTTAGATAATTCTCTAAACCTATAACTTACTTATCACTTACTTATGACATTAACTCACTTATTCACATTTAGGAATAAATGTACTAAATATGAATTCTACATTTTAGTTCACGCCACAAAATATTCAGATCTTGAGTGAAATTGTCCATTATCCTTTAGCAAGCTGCAAATATGAGATGTGGTCATTTGGAACAACAGCATGAAATTTCCCTTGATGCCTTCAATTCTCTCAAAAAAATCAGTGTTTTTCACCCATGTTCTTGTGTCTGTTGAATAGGAGATATAAGAACCAGAGCTGCTCATTGTTCATTAGCATCTGCTTTTTATAATTGCAGAGTTTGAGTAGCCAGACTGGTCCCAAAGAAAATTGGAATCTTTGTAGGTTGTTGTGTGTGTTATTGGATGAACAAAAGAGGTTGCAGTATATTACCCTTTGAGACCTTAAAGGTCCCTTCTTCAGATGTCATGACAAGGGTTTATGCAGTTCTGGAAGCATATAGGGGCCGATGCAATACAGTGCGCTCAGCCGAGCGCACTGTATAACCCGCAGTTGAACACGGGTTAAATAGGCGCTAATCCACCCCCTAATGCAGTAAGGGGATTAGCGCCTATTTAACGCGCGTCCAACGCGGAGTGAATGGGATAGCGCTCATCACATGCAAATGCTTGTGAATGAGGCTATTACCCATTCACTCCAAATGCAAAAAAATAAATGTGCGTCTCAGACGCACATTTATCGCTCAGCTGTTAATGCCTGCCTGGAGTAGGCGTTAATAGCTGAGCGCATTGAAAAGAAGTACAGAAAAGCAGAAAAAACTGCTTTTCTGTACTTCTTTTAAAAGTAAAAAAAAAAACAAAAACTCAGCCGGCCGCATTAAGAAGACCAACGCCGATATACTCGACGTCAGTTTTCATAACTGGCCGGCTGCGTTATGAAAAGCGATGCCAATAAACTCGGCGTCGATTTTCATAACTGGCGGACTTCAGTTATGAAAACAGATGCCGAATTTATCGGCGTCGGTGTTCATAACTGGCAGACCGCCAGTAACCGCGACCCCCTAATTATAGGGCATGGCACATGCTTTCCGTGCTTTTTTTTTGCATCGGCCCCATAGTTAGTGTTATATAGCACTGCCATAATAGCTAAATGTCCTCACTCCACCTGCAAAAATATTTTCAGCAAAGTGAATCAATAAATGTGGACACTGGTGGTAACCATAATCATGTCATCAAAGTTGATGATTTGTGCTTTGCTAAATAGCTGGATATAATCATACATAAATAACTGAATTTTTTTTTATGTTGAGTTTGAGATTCTGCTCACTTTAACTTTGCATTTTCTTCTGTCATTTCTTTTTTTTTTTTTTTTTTTTTTTTTTTTTTACTTTTCTAGTGTGTGGCTGTGATTTGGCCCAAGGAGGATTTTTCGTGCGACAAGGAGATTACATTTGTACTTTGGATTATCAGAGACTTTATGGCACTCGGTGCTTCAGTTGCGATACCTTCATTGAGGGGGAAGTGGTTTCAGCACTGGGCAAAACCTATCACCCCCATTGTTTTGTGTGCGCTGTCTGTAGGTAAGTTGCAAACAGAAAACTATGGGAGGTGAGAAAAGTTTTCTAATATTTTGTAATCTTATTTTTGTATGTAAGCAGCAGGCACTAATTCTGGGATGTTGTTTTAGTATTACTGTTTTGATGCTTGTAGGGAGCTCTGACCAGGGCTTCTTATAGCAATGAGTTGAGCATCATGTGAAGTTATGTGAAAAGTGACCTGAACGATTTCAAGCAGATGCTTTATGTTCAGTATAAGCTAGACATACATGGAATGACATAACACTAGATATCCAGCATCTAGGATGAACTTCTAGACCGTTTGTTCAAATATCCATTTACTAGAAGCTCACATTATCTAGGAAAACAAAAACCCCCTGTAGTCCCCTGATCCATTATCTGTAAAAACATTATTATCTGAAACTTTGTTGGCTTCCTAAGATCCATTATTCAGAAAAGGTTTCTTCTCCAAAATTGGTTGGGTTCACATAATCTGAAATACTTTTATGTGAAATCTCCCATTTTCTGGAAATTTCATAATCCAGAGCGGCCTCTTTCTCAACTATTCCAAATACCGGTAAATAGTACTTTATCTTACATACATACATACATTCATAGTAACTATGAATATTTAGGCGAGCAGGGCTCTGAAAATCCGCCCCATAGTGTTTTGTAATGTCTGATCTTTTAATTATTTTAGCTGTTAATTCTTTTATAATATGATTGTAATTTCATTGCTTTTATGCATTTTACTGAAATGTTAACCGCTGTGAAGGCTATGCTGAGACAACGGTATATAAATGACAATAAACCTTAAACCTTAAAACCTTTGTCCTCCTCCCCTTTCATCAGCTATTAACATCTTCTTTCATTTTCTTTCTGCCCTTCACCACCTTTTCTCCCACCTCATCTCACTTTGTTTCCCTCCAAACTCTCTTGTATTTCTGTACCTGCACAGGCCGTGGTTGATTCTGCCTCAGGCCTGATTACGCCACCTCTTTTCTCCTCCCTCCCTTCTTCCCACCACAGCCTGGTCAATCGGCCACCTCCCTACTCCTTTCAATTGCCCAAAGCCCTGATTCATTGCTGCCCCTTCTCCTTTCTTTCCCTAAAGCCCTGATCTGCAGCTGTCCTATCCCCTTCTCCAAAAGACCTGATATGCCACTGACCCCTCCAGACCACTATCAGGCCTTCTCATCCCACCTTCTTTCTTGCCTTCTTCAACACCAGCTACCTTTCACCATTATTTTTTCCCATTTTCATTATTTCCATTATTCATCTCAGACTTCCATTTTTTCTGTATTCCATTCACCATTTCCTATTTTGATCTATGTCTCCCGCCTTTCTTAATGGACCCTGGTTCTTCCTCTTCTTTTTAGCTGGCAGGGGAACTCATCTCTGCCAGCCTTGGGCAGTTTATAGCTAGATGCATGTGTGGCTACTTGTGGGTTGTAGAAAAAAATAGTGAAAAGGAATATAAAGTGTTCAAAGTGATTTCAATAGAAGATAAAAATTAATAAAATCTTCAAAAACATTTTTTTCTGTAAATATAGTGAGGTGTATATTGTATATTGATTATTGGTTATTTTGGATACACCATTGAGTTCATCTAGTTATTTTTGATTCATCAATATAATATAATATCAAAAGAACTGTAAACAACACTTTTCATCCATGTGATCAACTATCAGTAAATGAAGCTGGAAATCACTCAACTTCCAGTGTGTTTATTGCTGTCATAGACTTAAAAGATTATTGGTGCTGTTTATAATTAACTTAAGGTGTATGTAGTTGTGGCACAAAAGCTAAGTTCCCCCCCATAGGGAGCCCTGGACCACTCAAACATATAAGCTATCCTTGAGAACTGGAGCAAATAGGTCTAATCTTTGGTTGTGTGCCTTTGGGTCCACTATCTGGGTTTTATCCCACCCAGGGATTACATATACATGTTTAAATCTTTAAGTCTGTCTACATATGCTTTATGATGAAGACCATTTTAGTAGCCACCCTCTGAACCAACTGTGGCCTGGATTTATCAAAATGCGGTAAGTACCGCATGCGATAGCAAAAGGGGCGTGTTTTATGCTAATATAGCATTTATCACAATTTGCGCTAATTACCTGTGCGAAGAGCTAAGTTAGCGCAAATTGCGATACCATTTTCAGATTCTGCGATAAGTGCCAGACCTGTTGTATTTCCTGCATTCAACCACTGGAGGACCATTGTTAATGGTCCGAGAGAGAGAGAGAGAGAGAGAGAGAGCGAGGGAGAGAGTCGATATTGCAGTTCAAAGTTGAAGTGTGTGAAAAACAGCGCCCACTGAGCTTGACACGGGTTCAAATGTTGGGCCTGTTGGAGGTACACCAGGTTCTTATCGTCAGTGTAGACTGTAATACAATGCTGGGCTCCCTCCAGCCACTGCCGCCACTCTTCAAATGCCAGTTTAATGGCAAGCAGCTCTTTGCCACCGATGGAGTAATTATGTTCAGCCAACAAAAATTTCCTAGAAAAATATGAGCACGGATAAGCAATGACATATTCTGCTAACAAGAATATTAAGGCAGATGCCCTATCCTGATCCTTCTCTGCAGAGGATATTGATGAGGCTATTCAACATATTATAGACCCGGCTTGCATCACCCTTTCTGCGACATTTACCATCCCATCAGGTAAAATGGAGGTGCCTAAGAGACTGCATAATAAAGTACTAGCCTGGGGGCATGATTCGTAGTTAGCTGGACACCCGGGAAAAGCTCGGTCTCAAACACTCCTTCAACAATATTATTGGTGGCCTGAGATGCACAAAGATATTCGAGCATATGGGACTCTTGCCCAACCTGTGCGCAACACAAGATTCCTACTGGGAAGACTTGGAGTCTTTTATAGCCGTTACCTACATCCAAGAAACCTTGGACACATATTTCCACAGACTTTATTATGGATTTTCCGCCATCAGAGGGCAACACAGTAATATGGGATAGTAGTGGATCGATTTTCAAAAATGGCCCACTTTATCCCGCTACCCTCCCTCCTATCTGCTCCTTGCTTGGCCCAACTATTCATGCTTCATATCTTCCGTCTCCATGGTGTTCCTCAGCACATCACATCTGATCGCGGACCTCAGTTTACGGCCCGTTACTGGCTCAATCTCTGTAAGATGTTTCGCATTTCTCTGGACTATACCACTGTGTTTCATCCACAAGCAAACGGTAAGGCAGAACGTACAAATCGTACATTAAAACAATTTCTTCAGATGTAGGTCAACTCCCGTCAGGACTATTGGGCGACACATCTTTAGTGGGCTTAGTTCTTGCACAACTCACATGCTTGTACCTCAACGGGGGCCTCCCCATTCCAGATTGTGTTTGGATGACAGCCCAGGCCGCCATTGCCTTTGCCTTTGCTGGTGCCATCACTGGCAGCCCAGTTACTGCTGTACAGTTGCGACGGCTCTGGATTCATACCCAATACATGCTCCGTAAAACGGCTCACACCGCCAAGATATTTGCCGACAAACCGGCGGCCAGCACCACAGTTCCGTCCAGGAGAAAAAGTATGGCTTAGCACCAGGCACATCCGGTTGAGAGTTCCTTCCATGCGCTTGGCCCCACTTTATATTGGGCCCTTTCCGGTGCTGCGACAGCTTGGTACTGTGTTGTACCAGCTTCACTTGCCGGCCACATTGCGAATCCATAACTCCTTCTACATGTCACTCCTGAAGCCTTTGATCCTCACTTGGCCTACTCAGAAGGTTCCTGAAGTTCCCCAACCCAGAGGTGGAGACTATATATCAAGTGCATGAAGTACTAGATGTCCGGAAACGAGGCAACACATGGGAATACCTCCTAGCATGGGAGGGATTCGGACCTGAGGAGAATTCTTGGGAGCCTGCTAAGAAAATCCTGGATAAGATTCTTCTCAAGAATTTTCACACTGAACATCCAGGAAAACCCAAGCCTTCTAGAGGGAGGCCTAAAGGAGGGGGGGTACTGTCATGGCCACTGGCTGCGGCGGTCTGTGGCCTGGACCAAGTGCTCACCCGCGGCGTCGGGTTGTCTCCGAGGCTCCTGCTGGAGCAGGCAGCTTCCTTCGGTGCTCTCCTCGCAGCCATAGCCACTGCTGAGGCCGGCCGCAGGGCCCTGCATGGCCGGGATGACTCCTCCCCCTCCGGGTTGATTTAGACCCGCGCGCTCGGCTGAAGATAAGATTTAAAGGGGCCATGACAGTGCAGGTCTTATGGCTTCTTCCCGGGACTCCTCCCTCGTCTCTGGTATTTAAGGCAAGGTCTGCTCCTCAGACTTTGCCTTGGTATTGAGGCACCTTGCTGGATTTTACCTGAGCTCCGTGTTCCTGGTTTTGTTCTGCTCTTCATCCTGCTTCTGCTCCTCCTCCCATTGGACTGATTCCTTGGCTTTTGTCCTTTTGACCGGCTGTTGTGATTTTCTTTGCTTGATCCTGGACTGGCTTCAGACCCTTCTCCTGGTTTGGTCCTGGACTGGCTTCGGACCACTCTCCTGACTTGCTCCTGGACCAGCTTATGACCCTCCTCTTGAATTCGACCCTTGGGCCGGCTCCTGACTATTCTTCGACTCCCATTCCTGGACTGGCTATGACCTGCTGGAGGCGCCAGCCATCTGGATTCCACGACCTGCAGGAGGCACCTGCATCCAGACCCACATTCAGTCTTCAGGGAGTCTCCTAAGTCCCAGCGGCCGGTTCCCTACGGGCTCCTCCTGGAGGGATCGCGAGCTTCCAGTGAAGTCTTCATTCAACGTCTGCATCATCAGGCCTTGCCCTCCGACGGTAGAGACCTAAAGGGGTTGACTCCCTTTTGGCTGACTCTACCTTGGAACAGGGGTCCACCTTCTGATTCGTAACACTACCTTGCATCCTGTAATCTACTGGATTCCAGAAACTCTACTATCCTCTGTTTTAGCATCAGTTCCATTAATTTACTCATCACCAAATTCAGACTAACTGACCTGTAGTTCTCAGACACCTTTCTTACACTTTTGTGGAGGAACCATATCTGCCTGTCTCACAGTAGCATATAGTAACACAGTAAATGAAGACAGATAAAGGCCACAATAGTCCATTTAGTTTTCCAAGCAAGTTTTTTTTTATTTTTAGGATATTAACTGCTGATCCATCCAAGTAACCCCCAAGCCTTCTATTAACCACTCCAGACTCTAAAGAAATGTTGAAAAAATCAAACAGTGGACTTTCCAGAATTTCCCTAAATTCTATTATTACCCTCTGATGTATTTTGTCCAGTACCATTGCCTTCTCTACTTTTAGTTTTGCTAGCTCCTCATCAACACAGTCTTATGAAAATTGTTTGAGATCTCCCTCGTTTCTATTCGTATTTGAAGCAGTTTTCTGTAGTCTTGCTCTAAGCCCTTTCTCAGTGAATACTCAGCAAAAATATTTGTTAAGCAATTCTGCTTTCTTCTCAGCTTATACATATTCCCTTCCTTATCCTTTGGGTCTTAAAATTCCGTTTTTGCACTTCCTTCTGTTATTAATATAGCTAAAAGCAAGTCCTGTCTGCCCAGGAACACCTACTCTAAATGTGGTTAGCCATATTGAGGGAGGGCAGTTTTTCATTTAACTAATTTACACTTGTTCATGGATTTGAAAATTGTCCTCCCATACTTATTTGATATCTCCTAAGATAATTCTAAATTTAGCTGGATAAAATACTGAAACCTGAGACTTAATTTTTTGAAAATGTTCACATAATATCAAAATTCTTTTCTGGCATTGTTGAGTTATCCAAGAAACATCCTGGAAAATGTGCATATATGAGCCACCAAGCATTCAACTTTTCTTTCTTTTAACCATATCAATGTCAAAAATAATTTTCCTGTTGACAAATTATTTGATGTAATAACTTGAACTCCAGAAGATTGTCTTGAATCTAAAGATTCATTACAGACCTCATAATATTTTGAACTCTGTAGACTTTATCTGGTTCTAATAAATGAGGAAATTCTCGTGAGAAGGCAAATCAGCCTCAAGTTTTTAGCTCTGACTTGATTTATAAGATTTTCATTTTGCCTTGATAAATTTAAATTATCTTTAATGAATGTAGATTTAGTTGTTTGATGTGGTGACTTGTTTCAGTTATTACCTGTTAACTAATTCTCTTTCTACAACTGCCATTCTAATAAACATCATAATTACTTTTCATTTCCTTATTCATCCAAATAGATTTCTTATCAGTCATAACAGTATCTTAAAATCAGATTTCCCAGAAAATCCTAAAATAGAAGCTAGAGAATCTGAAGTAGAATACTTTTATGTAAAGCTACTTTCTTCCCTTCTAATGGAGAAAGACAAGGTGCTATTAGACTGCAACAATTTGGGGGGCATTTTTCTGCATTCTGCAATAATCCTTCAGAAACTTCAGTGGAAAGGTCTCAGTCTGTACAGCCAAAGATGAAGCCACAGCAGATTCTATAGAGAGTTCTCAGCAACTAACTTCTCTTCAAGTATAGCTGTTGGTGGTCTCATGGCATCACAATCCATAGGGCTAGAAGTTGACAATGTAGTCAATTCTCCTTTCACTTTAGGTAATGCAGTTGTGTTGGAGTTAGGCCCTTCAATAGCATCTCCCACGTGAGGCATTTCATTATGAGTATCTAAGCTCTATTTTCCAAACCTTTCCCAACAAAGAACATAAGCCCAGGTTGCCCACTTTAAATTTCAAAAACAGGAGAAGTGACTCCTGATTCTCTCAGTTAAAACTCCAGTTTCCCAATGTAGGGGCAGTATGTCCCCACAAATCTTCAGTGGTTGTAACAACTTCCGGAAGCAGACTGACCAATAGCTCTTGTTTTCCCTCCTCCTCGCCTCTACTACCCCTGTAATCCTCCAAACAACTGGGGAAATATCCCTACTCACCTCCTTGCTGTTGTGCTTGGAGGTGGACCCTTGTCCTGGAGCAGTGTAGAATGGCTCCCTGGTAGGGACCAGGAAGCACCTGCCCCCAGGGGGCAGAGCACAGAAGGAGACAGAGGCTAGGAAGCGCTTCACTACTGGAAGCCCGCGGTCCCCCCAGGTGTAGCGCATAGAGACTCGGGCCACTTGGACTTAGGTGGGCCTAGCAGGGTCTCCCAGAGTGGAGCCGAGAAGGTCTTAGAGCCTGTGTATGAGAGTGTGTATGTATGTATATCTGACAGTGTATGTGTGAGTGAGAATGAACATGTGAGTGTGTATGAGAGAGAGAAGATAAAGTCTGTATATCCCCCTAGCCCCCTAATCTTCGACAATTTCAGGGTGACTGGAAATCAAGAGTTCTCAGGTATGGACAGCAGTGACTTTTTAAAAAAATTCTTATTAGTTTTAGTTATTGGGTGTTATTTGATATGTGTGCTGTTTTGAAATATCTTATTGTTGCATGGGAAATTTTAGATGTATATGACTTCAATTAATAGAAGTTATTCTATATGTCAGTAGTTTTAAAATATTCTTTTATTAGTATGAATTTCCTATTATAATTGATGCTTTGTGTTTCTTTATTTTTATTTGTGTATGAAGAATAGTGGTTCTGTTTTTCCGTTGTTACATACAGAGTCTGACTTCTTGGGGTTTCCATTTCAGTTTTTGTCTGCATATTGCTGATTCTAATTTGTGATCCTTTATTCTGTATTTGGTGAGGGTCTGTCTGTGTTCTGCATGTGTAATTGAGGTTAACTATTCTACTAATGTGTCATTTCTTTGCAGGAATCCATAGAAGCTTGGTTTGTTCTGTTTTCCTAATAGGAGGGATATTGGTGTTTTAGGGCCTAGTGTAATGTTTGCAGGGTCACCTTTTCATAGGGTTATAACTGTTAGAGTACTGACGGTTAGTGTTGTTTTGGAATGGGAGGTTTATTATATTATAATTGTAATTTACTTTGCTCATGGCTTTCTGAAGATCAAGCCCACACCCAACAGGTGTTACAACTAGAGATGTGAATCAGAATCGGAATCGGTTCCGATTCCGGTTCCGATTCACATCTTGAAATTTTTTTCGTGCGGTCCGATCGTTTTTTTTTTTATCGGCTGCACCCGAGCTGATAAACAAAAAACCCACCCCGACCCTTTAAAACAGATCCCTTAGCTTCCCCCACCCTCCCGACCCCCCAAAAAACTTTTTACAAGTACCTGGTGGTCCAGTGGGGGTCTCGGGAGCGATCTCCCACTCTCGGGCCATCTGCTGCCACTAATAAAAATGGCGCAGATGGCCCTTTGCCCTTACTATGTGACAGGGTATCCATGCCATTGGCTGGCCCCTGTCACATGGTAGGAGCACAGGATGGCCCGCGCCATTTTTAAAGATGGAACTTAACTTATCGGGATATATTTTTTTTTAATATATCCGGTTAAGTCTAAAGTTATACAGCTAACCAGCAATATTCAAATGAATATCCAGTTATGTTTAAAGTTATCCAGCTATGGTTAGTCGGATAACTTTAAGCAAGTATATTCAATGGGACGTTTATGCTTCTGAATATACGGGACAAGTGATCCGACTAATCTTAGCTGGATAACTTGTTCACTAAATGGCCTACTGAATATGGCCTCAATTTTTTTATGATCTTTTGTTTGTATTTTTGCATTATTTTGTATTATTCTTAGTTTATATCATTGTTTTTATTATTTTTACAGTTTGTATTTTAATTTAATATGTATGTTAATTTGTATGCCACCAAGTAACCTGGATTGAACTGATTATAAACATGGAAATAAAATAAATATTTTAAACAATCGAGCTGAAGACAGTATTAAGTAACAATTTGTTTATTCTCTTGTAGGCATCCTTTTCCTCCCGGTGACCGAGTGACCTTTAATGGTAAAGAGTGTATTTGTCAAAAATGTTCTGTGGCTCCCACCAGTGGTTGCACCACTGTCTCAGTTCAGAGCCTGAGAAGTAAGTGTAATATTTTAACTACTGATTCTTCCAGATGGAGAGTTTCTTGACTGAATAAAGATTCACATCCATGTTTTATTTATTTAAGCCAGAAATATTTAATATCAAAGCATGAATACAAGCTGAAAAAAAATCTGTTTTGAAAATATATTTGTAACATTACATTTGGCAAAAGCTCTGTAGGGAAAACATAAATAACAGATACCATTTTCATGAAATATTTGCTTCTTTAGAAAATCATTCCTGTGGCAATACTTTGATATAAAATCAAAAACATATATTCTAGATTTGTCTAACTAGCTGCACTAGTTATACATCCCAGTAGTTTGCAGAATCTCTGACTAATTGACACATTCATTATCCAATGCAAATTTACAGTGTCATTTATCAAATCATGTTAGGGCCCTAATGCCTGCGATAACGCCATAATGCATGCGTTAGATACGTGAGATATGTATGCAAATTTTAAAAATTTAGTCAAAAGAGAGGTGTTTGGGTGGAGTTTATGAAAATGAGGGGTGTTTAATGTTATAGCGATAGCATAATGCATGTTATCATATTTTACAGCTTTTTTCCTGGTGTTATGGTGTATGATATGCCTGAAATGGAATTTGTGATGTTTATTGCTAATCGTGTTTTGGGCAGGAGAGTAGAGAGAGAGAGAGAGCCTCTGGGATGGTCACCTATTAGTCAACTATTTATACCACCTTAGGAGGGTCAACTAGTAACTCTAGGTGAGGTTTTGTTGGTGGTCTAGGGTTTGGGGGTTACTTTTACATGCACAGTTAGAGGTACAAACAGCACAGTACACGTCAGTGAAGATTTGATGTGATTTGGAGTGAGGAAAGGTAGAGAGTGCATCAAGCTAGGTTGAGAGTACAATGTACAAATTTCATCTTGGTGTAGCATCCTCACTCCAAATCACATCAAATCTTCACTGACATGTACTGTGTTGTTCGTACTTCTGATTGTGCATGTAAAACATTACCTCTCATTCATGCCATCTTTTTGTTTTGACCGAGTCTTGGCTATCTCCTGAGGACTTTCTTCTGTTGCTGCTTTCTGTCATGAAAGTTATCATTTCTCCCATATGCAACACTCGGTAGGCTGTGGTGGCTATGTCAGGGGCATATCAACTGCTTCTTCTACCTCAAGCCCACTTTTTTTCTCATGTAAGGGCTAGTAGGTGTGTGAGACCTTAGTGCTGTGGCATAGTTGGCACAGCCTGAAGAGTGAGCCCACGAGTCCTATACCAGCAGCTGTCAAATGCACCCTGTAGTGGCACAGTCTGAAGCTTCATCTTTACCAACCACCTCCTCCACACGTTGAGCCCTTGGATTCTGGAGGCAGGCAGGACTTAGGTGGGTCCCTAGGGCAGAGGCTGTACTTAGACTCCAGAGACACACCAGAGAAAAAGTAGACAGCAGGCTTACGAGAGTCAGAGGAAAGCCAAAGCCAGGGCAGGCAGCGGGCAAGTGTAGTCAGGTCCAAACAAGAGGTCAAGTTCTGAAGCGACAAACCGAGGGTGGACGTGAACACACAGAAGATAAAAAGGATGAGACAACAAAGAAGACACGCTGGATGGATTGGGCTGGAAGACAAGGCTGGATGAGGAAGGCAACGCTGGTCGGGAAGGCAAGACTGGACAAAGCTGAACTGGAAGACAAGGGAAAATGAAGCTGGGAATGCAGGAACGGTGTAGCAACACATTCGACTAGGCAGCAGACCCATTGCTAAGGTGAGGAGGGGGAGTCCGGGAAGCCCTTATATAGGGCTGAGGCGGCTAATGTTATCAGTGGGTACTACAGGCATTTTCCCGCTGTGGGCTCTTTAACTAGTGCACAGTCCATCGTGCTCACCTAAGAAGGACTGAAGGAGTGCTAGTGATGGCAGCGACCTATGCTACATGAGGGGAGCCTGACAGTGTCCTGCCATGAGCTCACAGCCAGGGGTAAGTTCAGTGGCTCCCAGGACCTTCCCACGAGCTGTGAATCCTATCAGTTCCCCCCTCCAAAGCCCCCTCTCCATTTTCCAGAGCCCAGTTTTATTGTGGAATCTTTTGTGGAAGTCCTTGAGTAGCTGAGGAGCTTGCTGATTAGCAGCTGGCTCTCCAGGGATTTTCCTCAGGTCCATAGTTCTTCCAGGAAATGTGGTACCGTAGTTGATTTCAGACCTTACACGAATGTAGAATTTCTTGTACCTTGAATTGGGTACCTTTTTTGATGGCTACTTTAATGGTCTGGAGGAGCAGTCTACCCAGCCAAGATTGGATGGCTGGTTTTAACAGAGAGACATGGAATATGTTGTGAATCCTCATAGACGGTAGTAGTCTGAGCTTGTATGCCAAAGGGCCGAGTTGCTTGTCAATAGGAAAGAGTCTTATGAATCATGGAGCGAACTTCATAGAGGACATCTTGAGTCTCAGATTCTTGGTGCTAAACCAGATTAAGCATCCTGGATGCAGCTAAGGTGCAGGATGGTGTTTCCTGTCAGCTTGTTCTTTAGAATGTTTTGCCACTTTGTTCAGAAGAAGCTGGGGTTTTTTTTTTTGCCAAAGTTCTTGAAGCTCCTGTCCTGTCAGGTTGGCCGCTGGACATTTGTCAGAGATAGGGAGCAGTCTGGATACACGAAGATATCACCCAAAGATGACATAAAAGGGGGATGATCCTGTGGAGCTACTCACATAATTGTTATGGGCAAACTTTGCCCATGCATTAAGAGAGGCCCAATTGTCTTGTTGTAGGTTCACGTAAGCCCACAAGAAGGCTTTGAGGCTTTGATTCACCCAATCAGTTTGACCATTACTCTGAGGGTGGTAAGCAGATGTGAAATCCAATGTATTTCTAAATTTTCTGCACAGGCCTTTCCAGTATCACACTGTAAACTGAACCCCCTCGGTCTGAGAGTATGTGAAGTGATAGCCTATGCAGATAAAAGATGTGTTGCACAAAGAGTTTAGCTAGTTTGGGTGCAGATGGGAGTCTGGGAAGAGGGATGAAATGCACCATCTTTGAGAATCTATCCACAGCTACCCATATGGTGGTATTGCTGCCAGAGAGAGAAAAGTCACAAGACAAAATTTGTAGCCACATGGGTCCAGGGTTCCATGGGGAATGGCAGCAGCTGTAACAATCCCCACAGTTATGCTCTGACACTCTTATGCATGGTACATGTAGGACAAGATCCTACATGTGAACATCAGTCTTCATCTGAGGCCACCAGTAATGTTGTATGATTAATTCCAATGTCTGGGTAACACCAGGATGACCAGATAGATGGGAATCATGCCCCCACTCAAGAACCTTTAGATGTAAACATTGGGGTACCACCGTCTTGCTGGGAGGCAACACAATCTTGGCTGGGTCAATAATGTGCTGTGGGGATTCCAATTTCCCCTCAGTATTGAACACCGGGAGAGAGCATCAGCTTGGCAGTTCTTGTCGGCAGGCCAGTATTGCAGCTCAACATCAAATCGATTAAAAAAACATAGATTAGCGGGATTTCCTGGGGTTTAGCCTCTGAGCTTGTGCCAAATGTTCAAGATTCTTGTGATCGTATAAATGGTTACTGTGTATTCGGCCCCTTCCAGCGGATGTTGCCATTCTTCCAAGGCTAGCTTGACACTAGCAACTCACAATCACAGATAGTATAATTTTTCTTGACTGGAGAGAATTTCCTTGAAAAATAGGAGTGAGTCACAAGAGTACCATTAGAGTTATGCTATAGGAGGACAGAGTCTACCCAAAGGATAGAGGAATCTACCCCCAGAATGAATGGATGAGATGGATCTGGATGATGAAAGCATATATCAAAGATGAACTCCTTCTTTAGCTGTTCAAAGGCCTGAATTGCACCCGAGGTCCAGTTCTTGGTGTCTGAACCCTTTCTTGCGAGGGCCATGTGTGGGGCCACCAAGGTGGAGTACTCAGGTATAAATTGCATGTAGTAGTTTGTGAATCCAGGAAAGCGTTGTATCTCTTTGAGGTCTATAGGCTAGGTCCACTCTAATAAGGCCTTTATTTTCTCTGGCTTCATCCAAGTGCCTTGATGTGAGATGATAAACCCCAGAAAGGGGAGTTCTTCCTGTTCAAAGATATACTTCTCTAACTTAGTGTAGAGATGGTGCTCATGGAGACTTTGAAGAACCTGTTTCGCATGGTGTCGGTGCTCAGACAATGACTGAGAAGATCAGGATATCCTCTAGATAGTCCACCACATGACAGTAAGCAAGTCCTGGAAGATCTTGTTTACCATAAATTGGAAGACAGTGGGGGCATTGCACAACCCGAAGGGCATTACCAGGCACTTATAATGTCCTTCACTGGTTTTAAGGGCGATCTTCCTCTCATCGCCTTCTTGGATTCATATAAAGTTGTACGCTCCCCGGCGGTCCAACTTCGTTAATACTTGTGCAACCTGGAAGTGGTCAAAGAGCTCTCAGGTCAAGGGATGCGGATATACATTTTTTTTAGTAATAGTGTTGAGACTATGATAATCAATGTAGGGATGTAGCAACCTGTCCTTCTTCCTGATGAAAAAGAATCCAGCCCCTTCAGGTGAGGAAGAGGGATGAATAAAGCCTGTTTCCAGAGCAGAAAGCATTTAAACTCTAGGTGAAACCTTACCTGGGATTAGGTCTATGGTACAATCATAGGAGCAATGAGGCAGCAGGACCTCTTCCTGCCATTTACTGAACACATCAGCAAAGTTGGTATACTGTGACGGCAGGCCTGAGAGTTCTGGGTGACAGTCCAGGCCACAGGTACTACAGGAGAGACTTTGGTAATACTTTCTTCATGACAATTAGGGCCTCATCTGGAAATCTGCATCATTGCCCAGTTAATGTGGGACTGATGAAGCAGGAACCATAGCAGGGCCAAAATGATTGCATCAACAAGGATGTCCTCATGAGACAACAAGGAAGACAAGCTGGATGGATTGGGCTGGAAGTCAAGGCTGAAAGAGGCTGGACTGAAAGGCAAAGTTGGATGAGGCTGGATGGGAAGACAAGGCAAGATGAGACTGGAAATTCAGGAATGCTGTAGCAACACATTCTGCTAGGCAGGAGACACATTGATGAACTAAGGAGGGGAAGTCTGGGAAGCCCTTACATAGGGCTGAGGAGCTGACATCATTGTTGGGTGCCACAGGTATTTTCCCGCCACAGACCCTTTGACTAGTGTGCAGTCTGACGTGCGTGCACCTAAGGTGGATCAGAGGATCAGCAGTGATAGCAGCATCCCATGCCATATGAGAGGGGTCTGGTGGCATTCTTCCGCAAGTTCATGGCCAGCTACTGGTGGGATTGGTGATAAGTCCAGCGGCTCAAGGGGCCTACCCACGAGCAGCAAATCCTAACACTTCAATGCCCACGCCATCCATCTATTCACCCTGCTTTCACTCTGGGTAATTGTTATTTATCATCCCCCCGATAAGTCCTGCTCCATTTTCCTTGCTGACTTTGATTCCTGGTTTTCTTTCTCCCTTGAACTATTTTCCCCATCCTTGTTCTTGGGGACTTTAACCTCCATGTTGATAATCCCTAAAGTTCCTCTTCTTAACAGAATGTTGGGAATTATTAGGAAGGAAATGGCGAATAAAACGGAAAATGTCATAATGCCTCTGTATCGCTCCATGGTGAGACCCCACCTTGAATTCTGGTTGCCGCATCTCAAAAAATATATAATTGTGATGGAGAAGGTAAAGAGAAGGGCGACCAAAATGATAAGGGGAATGGAACAGCTCCCCTATGAGGAAAGGCTGAAGAGGTTAGGACTTTTCAGCTTGGAGAAGAGACGGCTGAGGGGGGAAATGATAGAGGTGTTTAAAATCATGAGAGGTCTAGAACGGGTAGATGTGAATCGGTTATTTCGTCTTTCAGATAATAGAAAGACTAGGGGGCACTCCATGAAGTTAGCATGTGGCACATTTAAAACTAATTGGAGAAAGTTCTTCTTCACTCAATGCACAATTATACTCTGGAATTTGTTGCCAGAGGATGTGGTTAGTTCAGTTAGTATAGCTGTGTTTAAAAAAGGATTGGATAAGTTCTTGGAGGAGGAGTCCTTTACCCGCTATTAATTAAGTAGACTTAGAAAATAGCCACTGCTATTACTAGCAACGGTAACATGGAATAGACTTAGTTTTTGGGTACTTGCCAGGTTCTTATGGCCTGGATTGGCCACTGTTGGAAACAGGATGCTGGGCTTAATGGACCCTTGGTCTGACCCAGTATGGCATGTTCTTATGTCCTTAAGCTTTTCATTTGACCTCAAACTATGCACTACTGCTCCTACTCACCAGCATGGCTACTGCCTTGCCCTAATTCTTGCTTCCACCTGCACTCTCTCAGACGTCTCTGCTTCTGTTCTTCCCCTCTCTGACTATCATCTGATAACTTTTGTTCATAATAACTCTCCCCCACAGTCTCATCCAATCACCACCAACACTTAGGAATATCTTAGCTGTTTGCTATGGCGTTCTCTCCAGTACTGTCTCATCTCTCCTCTCCTCCACCAACTTGTCAGATTCTCTTCATGAGACAGTTTATTCAAAATACAGTTTAATCTTCTCTGCTTTGGACATTCTTGCTCCACTCCTCCTCCATCCTGTAAATCCAAACCTTGGCCCACCTCCAGAGTTCACTTTCTACATTCCTGGGCCCACACTGAAGAACGTCTTTGGCAGAATTTTTGTTCCCTTGCTGATTTCATTTATTTCAAATCTATGCTCACTTTATTCTGGTCTGCTATTACACTTACCAAGGAACATTATGTCCATCTGACAAACAGTCTTGCCTCCAACCCCCTGCTGCCTGTTTGCCATACTATCCTCCCTCTTTAAATTGCATCCGCTTTCCATCCATTCACACTATGGGTGACTTCTTCCTTGAAAAAAGAATGACAAGATTGTGAATTCTCCATCAGACTGCCCTCTCTACTCCCACTTCATTCAATTCCCCTTCTTTTGGCCCTGCCACAAGTTCTTCCTTTTCTGATGGAGGAGGAAACCACCCATCTTCTCTCCTCAAAACTCACTACTTTTTCCTTCGATCTCATGCCTGGCTCCTCACTTCTATCTCCTCTGCAGTTTGCCCTCCATATGTCATATCTTCAATCAATCACTTGCTACTGTGACTATCCCTTCTCCCTTCAGATCTGCTGTGATCACACCACTCCTCAATAAAACCTCATCTGACTCTTCCTGCGCTGCTATCATCCTGTCTCCCTCCTCCTTTACTCATCCAAACTGCTTGAATGTGCCATTTTTCTCAACTGTTTTGACTCTATTTAATCGAAAGCCATTGTGGATTGCTTCAGTCTGGCTTTCTCCCTCTAGATTCCACAGAAAATGCATTTGCCAAAGGGCCCAGCAAATTCTTTGTTACCAAGGCCAAAATCCTTTATTTGTTCCTCATCAGCCTTGATTTATCCACTGCTTTTATTTATTTTATTTATTTATTTATTTATTTATGGTTTTTATATACCGATCTTCTTACATTATATGTAAATCAAATCGGTTTACAGAGAACAGTTGAATAAGCTTACTTGTGGGCAATTACATATAACAAAGAACTTTTTTGAGAAACATATTGTATAACTTTTTGAGTAACATTTAAACATAAGAGCAAAAAAATACATGGCTTTTGACATTGTCTACTGCTTGACATTGTCTACTGCTTGACATCCTGTACTTAACTGGATTTGGGGACCCTGCTGCATCTTTGTTTTCTTCTTACTTCTCCCATCGGACTTTTACTGTATCTTCTGGTGGTTCTCCCTCCACCACTATCAGGTGATGTGCCTTAAGGTTCTGTCCTGGACCCTCTTCTCGTTTTTATTTGCACCTCTTCCCTCCATGTTCTGATCCCTTCCCATGGCTTTCAGTACCACTTTTATTCTGATGATTCCCAGATCTACCTCTTTAACTTAGCCGGACAAACATGTTGAATAGTGGCCCAATAGTAAATAACATCACATAAAGAAATAGCCCAGCCAATCTGCCGAGCAAGGGGTTTAGGGTTGTAACTGCTGCATCATGCAGGTTACCTATGTGCCTTCTGTTTAGGGTTGTAACTGCCACACTGTCAGGCCAATACAGTACAGTGCGCTCCGGCGGAGTGCACTGTTAGCCCGCGTTTTTGACGCGCTAGCTTTACCCCTTATTCAGTAAGGGGTAATAGCGCGTCAAAAACGTGCATCCAATCGCGGGCTAACAGATTCATATCAATCCAATTCCTTTCAACACGCCTGTGTTTCACCGGTGGGGCTGCATCAGGAGGGACCCATAATAGTTTCTAGAACAAAATGTAAATAAATAACATAAATTAAAAGAAACTGACATTGCACTGGAAACACAAATATTGCATATCTAGAGGATGATACGGTAAGTAAACACCAAGGCAGGCTTAAGAACACTAGTCCGAATATAAGGAAAAAGATGGTATAAAAAGGATAAAAGGCACTTAATGATAGAAATGTTACATGCTAAAGACTGCCCAGTAATTAGCGGTCATATCCACATATATGTAAGCTTCATAGGACCCCGAAGAGGTACATGACATTGCATAAAAGGGATACATAAACTCCAGTTAGGAAAACAAAACTGTAGTTGGATATCTGAAGTAGCAAATGAAGAAGTGCTAGAAAAGGTAGAATGCCAGGGTTCAGCCAGCACTGTGCACAGCATCGGGGAAAATGGCTGAAAAAATAAATGTAAAAGCAGTGCATGAGTAAAACCTGTGTAGAATCTTAATGGGAAATTAGAGGATGCATTACAGTACAAACATACCTGATGCAGAAAGTATTTAAGCCTAAGGCAGAGTAGCCTGTAGAAAGCAGAACAGGTCATTCATGCCACTTAAAACATCTGCAAGAAAAATAAGAAACAGGTAAACAAATTAACAGAGCTGCGATCGATCGAAGAGGAGCAGAGTCAGTTGTCAATTATTTCAATGTGAAGGGCGTACACCACATCATTAGTGCACCGACTGAAGGCATCCTGATATACAGCGAAAGGGCCCCAAATTAAGAGCCAAACAAGGAAAAGACACATGACATACAGCAACCAATCAAAGCTAGAGTACTAGCAGACTAGACGTCCTAAACTGAATGTGATAAAGCAGAACTTCGACAAAGGAAAGGATGCCAGCAGAAGTGATGCCATTCAGTTTCTTTGTTTAAGCCAGATGGGACAAGAGATTGCAGTTCAAATACCCACATTGTTTGCAGCAAAGGAGATGTGTAGAGAAATCCCCCTCCTCTCCCTGGGACAAAAAACCTAAGATCAGAGATGGTGTGTAAATGTTTCTGCCAGTGGGTAGGCATGAGCGTTGCTCTGTAATCCTGGTATGTAATGCTCTTTCAGTTTTTCCCAACGTAGATAAAGGGGCAGGGACATAGAATAACATAAATGACGCCTGTGGAAGAGCAGTCTGAGTAATGCTTTTAAACTATAGGCTTTAGCTGAAATAGGATGGTAAAGATGGAGAAAGAAAAAGGAGAGAGGCGTACTGAGCACTGTTCACAAGGGTAGTGTCCTGACTGTCGTGATGCAGCTGCAGGAGGGAAACAGAGTTCTGAGGAAACCAGGCGGTCCCATAAGTAGCCTCCCCTGTGGAAAGCAAAGCATGATGGAGAGCAAAATATTTAGTGTGGACACGAAATGGGCCAGTATTTACGGATTGTAGAGCAGACCATAGAAATACAATTTGAAAAGGGAAGGACACAGGTTAGTGTATTTGAGGACTTCTCAGGCTGTGGAAGGAACAGCAAATCTCTATTAACGTACGTTTGTATGCATGTTTAATAACATGAGAAGGATACGCTCTGGCCTTGAAGCGAGTGATCATACTTGTAGCTTTAGAGATAAAATCTTCCTGAGTGGAACAAAGCCGTCTGAGTCTAAAGAATTGTCCTACAGGGATATTATCAAGCCAGGAATGTGGATGATGGCTCAAGAAATGAAGCAGCATGTTGTATGTAACGAAGCCAGGGGGGAGAAAATGTTTGAAAGAAGAGGGATACCCAAAGGTGAATTCAAAGTGAGACACATAGAGGAAAGCAATGGAGGGTGCCATTGTAGCACCCATTGCTGCCCCTTTGATCTGTTAGTAGTAAATATCAAGGAAGACAAAGATATTGTGTGTAAGGATTAAGCATATGAGAATCACTAGAAAAGATGTAGGGACCTAACACGAAGGTTCCCTCTGATTTAGCATTGGAACTAGCAATTTACTTCGACAACAAGATCACCAATCTCCTCAAGCCAATCGCCAATCTCAACCCAACTATCTCAACCCAACAGCTGACAGCAACAACACCCCAACAGCCGACAGCAACTACACCCCAGAGCACCTCTATCACAACCTCCACTCAACTTCTGACAGCAATACCTCCCAGCACTCCGACACACATCAAAAAATACAGCTTATCAGCATTCGAGACCCCATCATCCCTGGAAATTGAAAACATCCTCAATAAACTTAAACCATCCTCTCACCCACTGGACACCATTCCCTCCAAGCTCTTACTATCTATTCCCAACACCATCTCCAAAGCATTAGCAAACATCATAAACTGCTCTTTAACTCAAGGAAAGGTCCCAGAACAACTGAAAATAGCCATTCTGAAACCATTACTAAAAAAACCCAACTTGCCTACTACAGACCCTGCCAACTTCCGCCCAATAGCCAACCTACCCCTAATCTCAAGAGTAATGGAGAGATTCGTCAATAAGCAACTGGCCGATTACCTGGAGGAGAACAATATACTCTCCCCCTTTCAGTTTGGATTCAGGAAATCACAAAACACAGAAGCTCTACTAACATCACTATCTGACACCATCCTCCTGAACCTAGAAAAAAAAACAATCGTACCTCCTCGCTCTTCTCGACTTATCCGCCGCATTCGACACGGTAAATCATGACATCCTCCTCGAGCGGCTATCAGATATAGGAATCCAAGGAGAAGCTCATAGTTGGTTTCAATCATTCCTAGAAAATAGATCCTACAAAGTCAAGATAAATAACATAGAATCACCTCCTATCAAATCAAGCAGAGGAGTACCTCAAGGTTCATCGCTCTCCCCTACCCTATTTAACATTTACCTGCTTCCACTCTGCCACCTACTCTCCAGTCTCAAGCTAAAGCACTATATTTTCGCTGATGACATTCAGATAATTCTTCCCATCACAGAATCACTCCAAAAAACCTGGGCTCATTGGAACAACTGCTTACTATCCATCAATTCCCTGCTATCCAGCCTCAACCTTATACTCAACAAAAATAAAACAGAAATCCTCATCATCTCTCCTGACGAAAACCACACACTCTTCAACATCCAAAGCTCAACACAATCCACAATACCACCCTTAAACCACTCACCTTCAGTCAGAGACTTAGGGGTGCGCATCGACGATCAATTCAACCTTAAATCTTTCATTCACAACACAACCAAAGAATGTTACTTCAAACTCCAAGTGTTAAAAAATCTGAAACCACTCCTTCACTTCAACGACTTCCGCTTAGTAGTCCAGTCCATAATTCTGTCCAAGTTAGACTACTGCAATTCTCTTCTGCTAGGTCTTCCGTTTTCGTCCATAAAACCCTTACAGATGGTACAAAACGCTGCAGCGAGGCTACTCACCAACACCAACAAAAGAGCCCACATCACTCCAATTCTGCTCTACCTCCACTGGCTTCCCATAAAAGCTAGAATCACCTTCAAGACATTATCAATGATCCACAAGGATATTATGGGAAGCGCTCACCTAAATCTTACCTCGCAACTCCGCCTTCACACATCAAAAAGACCCATCAGATATAATTATAAAGGTTCTTTATATGCTCCCCCGATTAAAACTTCGCTAGCAAAACGAGCACTCTCCACTGCTGGGCCCTCCCTATGGAACTCATTACCGCCAGATCTTCGTCTTGAAACCTGCCATCTTACCTTCAAGAAAAACCTCAAAACGTGGCTCTTCCGACAAGCCTATTCGGAATCGCAGAAACAATTCGACACAGGTCAAAGAGCAAAATAGCACAATATAAAGTCCACTACCGACTTTATACACTTAGGACCTTCAGGACCTTTTCTGGACAGTCCACCCACCTGCTATGAAAAACCATCTCTTGAAGCATCAGCTTTCTAGCTCATGCTCTTCCCATAGTTATTTTATTTTATATATCTTTTTTACGTTTAATATTTTATATTTATTGATCTACGTTCTTTTGTTCAATAATTTGTTGATTGTTTAATGTTATGCTGCACGTTCTCTGTTCAATACTTTGTCTATTGTTTAATGTACTCCCTTTACCTTTACCATGTTTAATGTAACGCCTTACCGGCGACAGTTTTGTTATATGGAAACCGACTTGATTTGATATGTATATCGAGAATGTCGGTATATAAAAACCCTAAATAAATAAATAAATAAATTTAAAGTGTGTTCCATGACTTCAATGGCATCTTCCTGGGCCATGTTAGAATACAGGGATACAACATCCAAAGTGACCAAGAAAAAAGGGAGGGAAATGAATAATATTGTTCCTAATAAAGAAATAAAATGGCTAGTGTCCCATATAATATGATGGAATCTGGGACACAAATGGATGCCAAAAAACAGGTCAACAAATTTAGACAAAGATTCCAAGATAGAATTGATACCAGCCACAATAGGATGGGCTGCTGGATTGACCAAGGATGTATGGACCTTAGGAAGTATTTTGAAGGTGGGTACTACTGGATGTTTCTCAAGAAGAAACTAAAGTAGTGAGAAAAGAGTTTTCTAATGCCACTTGCACGAGAGAGATGATTGTGGAATAGAGTTCTGTAGTAGGGGGCTTTCTGAATAGGGCTTATAATACTGGATGTCTGAAAGCTGTCTGTTGACCTCTGTAATATATGCTGAGCAGTCCAAGATAATAATACTCCCCCCCCCCCCCCTCCACTTGCTTAATAATGATACTAGGGTCAGTAGATAGAGATAAAATGGAAAGCTGTTGTACTTTAAAGAGGTTATAAAACTGGTGGACTGGAACAGACTCAAGTTGCATGAGGTCATGCATAATAGCATTCTCAAATGTAGCAATTTGTGAATCCAGGGAGCCCAGAGGGCACCAACTAGATCTCTTAGAAACAATAGAAGGGTCCGATGAAAGCTTTGTTGTGGAAGAAGAAAAAAATAATTTCAATTTAAGTAGGCAGAAAAATTAGATATATGTGTGTGTTAAAGGTATTATATGAAACTGTTGACACAAATGATAATCCATGTGGTAGGACCTGTAACTCACGTGAGGTAGGTGTCCTGCAAGATAGATTGAATATTGGTAAAGCAATACCACCATTGTTTATTGCCGTATTATCACTAATTGTTGCTGGTAGGACCGTGTGATGCAGACTGGATGTTCTGAATTGCAATGGTGGGTACAGCCACAGGACCAAAGGCACCGCAACAGGGTTATGGACTGGCACAGATCTAAAAAGGTGCTGCAGAATCTGAGGTAGAAGAAGATTTGGAGCTGACGGACATTGCTCTTCACCCAATGAGTCATCTGAGGAAGATTGATCAATGTAACTTGTTTATGTTTAGGGCATTGGGAAGGAACCATTCAAGGGTATATTGACCCCTTTCAGTCGTCCATTGCATCCCATTGAAATTTCTTGTATTTATTGGCTTTGAGAGCGGAGCAAATCTTCTCAAGGTTTATGCAGAAATCAGTCAACTGAGCAGAAAAAGAATCTGGCAGTAAGTTATTACGTAGACTGTCTAATTATTTGGTAGTTTGTTCCTGCCGTGAAACAGCAAGATTCTTTGTAGTCTCAATAATCAATAACAATCAGTCAAAACTGCATTTATTCAAAATTTTGTTCCACTTGACCAAAAAGTCTGGGTTATCTATATGTAAGTGTGGTTCTTTCAAAATCCGTAGTCCCTGTGGAATCCTCCTGATGAGGCAATATTCAATTAGAGGTAGATTGTAAAAGCTTTGTGTGTGCAAAAACGGTCACATATGCATGTAAGTGGGCCGCGCAGGAGCTTGCACTCCCCTCAGTTGACCCAGACCCCTCACCATGTCATGTTAGATCTAAACAGCAATTTCTGCAGATTTACAGAGTAGCAGTAGATATATACAGCTAAAAATCCACCATGTGCTATGGTGGCCGGTTTTAAAATATGGAGATACACGAATAACTGTTGGCCCCACCCAGGAATGTGAGTGATTATTTAAGCATTGCTTTTTTTGTTTTGCAGATTGTGGAGGCTGCAGTTTAGAAATAAAAAATGGACAGTCGTTGGTAGCTTTGGACAAGCACTGGCACTTTGGCTGCTTTAAATGCAAGACCTGTGTATGCTTCTGAATGCAGAATACATCAGCAAGTAAGTGGGAAAGGAAGAATGCAAATTCTCCATTCAGAAATAAACTTGTGGATTCACTCCTCTTACCTTTCATATTGAAGTGGTACTAAGTAGTTTTCAGCCAACTTTCTTATTATTTGATAACTTTTCTCCAGTGAAAAAACTGTTGTGCAGTAATGAGCATATCACTTAGCATGCATGCTAAAGGTATTTAGTTTGCAAGTTAAAAGCAGGCTGCTCATTAATGATTAAATACAGCTGAAAACCTGTGCTAATTTGTGCATGCTAAAAATTAGGTGCAGGCTCATATTGTTTCTTTGTAGCATTTGTAAGTTGCCTTGGTTGCTTTGCAAATGATAGGTTTAAATATTGAAAATAAATAAATAAATACATAGGGGTAGATTTTCAAAGGGTTACTCGTGTAACCCTTTAAAACCTACCCCTGCGCGCGCCAAGCCTATTTTGCATAGGCTCGCTGCCACGCGCAAGCCCTGGGATGCACGTATGTTCTGGAGCTATGAAAAAGGGGTGGTCCGGGGCGATCCCGAGTCCTCCGGCACAGTGGCTGTGCCGGGGGTTGGTGCGCTGGCAGCTGGCTGGCGTGCGCAAGTTACGCCTGCCAAAGTTCCCTCCGAGGCTGCTCCAATTTTGGAGCGGCCTTGGAGGGAACAGGGAAAGCCATCGGGCCTGCACTAGGGCTCAGTGCATGCAAGGTGCAAAATGCAAAATAGGCTCGGCGTGTGCAGGAGTAGGTTATAAAGGGTTACGCGCATATATTACACACGTAACCCTTTGAAAATCTACCCCATGTGTTGCGAAATTTATCAAAATTAGCAAGCCTTATTAAATTTATTTCCACCTTGGGAGGTAGGTGTTAAATGTATCTTGCCAGCAGTACCAACACATTAACATTTAACGCTGGGGGTAATCCATGTCTTCGGGTACTCCCCTCCACCTTGATCGAAGCAAAGGTCGCTCCAAGGCCTAGCAATCTCCTCCCCCAATCCATAACAGAAGCCCTCCCATGTACAACTGATCCCTTTCACCCTCAATACAAAACAAATACCCCTCTGCAAGCACCTGACTCCCCTCCCACCTCTCTGATCCAAATGAAAGACCCCTCCATGGATATCTGAGCCCTGTCTCACTTCTCTCTCCTCTCTCCCCCTCATAATCCACAACAAAGGCGTACCTAGAGTATTCAGCACCTGGGGTGAATATTTCTTTGGCACCCCCCCCCCCCACATATATAATTTTAAATTTTCCTAAACATCGATAAAATATTCGATACAGCAGACACATCAAACAACACCCAATAATTAAAACAAATAAGAATTTTAAAAATCTCCCACTCTATTGTTTTAAGGAATAGAGATTTTCTGTTTTTCCATTGTTGCACTGCATACAAAATCTGGCTTGTGGTTTCCAGTTCAGTTTTGTGTGCATGTGAGTGAGAGAGAGAGAGAGGAAGCATGTGTGTATGTGAGAGAGAGATGGAAGAAACATGTCTGAGTGTGAGAGAGGTACAGAGAAATTGTATGTGTGTGTGTGCTCCCTCTGTCTTTCACCAAGCACGTATGTATGTGTAAGAGAGAAAGGGAGCATATTGTGTCTGTATGTGCATGTGTGCCCCCATATATAACAGTCTTAGGATTGTACCTCTCTCACACACACTTCCTCTGTGTGTCTCTCTCACACAGACATGCTTTCCTTCATCTCTCTTTCACACACATACAAGCTTCCTCTGTGTCTCTCTCATACACTAACACACACACACATATATACATGCTTCTTTTCTCTCTCTCTCTCTCACACACACACCCACACAAAACTGAACTGGAAACCACAAGCCAGATTTTGTATGCAGTGCAACAATGGAAAAGCAGAAAATCACTATTCCTCAAAACAATAGATTCAAGAAATATAAATCAATCAGAATAGTAAAATCATACTACAAAAATATACATTTCAAAACAGCTGATGATTAAAATATTCAATAATTAGAAGCTCCTGTACACATGTTTTAAAATTTCCTAAACATTGATAAAATATTTCAAAACAGCAGACATCAAATAATACCCAGTAATTAAAACTAATAAGGATTTTAAAATACCCCATACCTATCACCCTGAGAATGTCATGAACCGGGGTATACATACACACACACACACAGAGACACAAACAAAATATGTTCCCTCTGTCTCTCACACACATACACACTTGGTGAGAGACAGAGGAAGCTTGAGTGTGTGTGTGTGTGTGTGTGTATGTGTGTGTATGAAAGAGACAGACACACACGTTTCCTCCATCTCTCTCTCACACATACATGCTCCTCTGTATCTCTCACACAAGATTCCTGTCTCACCCACGCACACACATGCATCCTCTCTCTCATCCCAACCCCCACCCCTGCACACAGGCACCCTCTCATACATGTCTATAGGCACCCTATCATACACACACACAGGCACCCTCTCACATATATGCACACACACATGCACACTCACTCTCTATACTCTCACCATCTCATACACACACACTGGCATCCTCTCATACACACACCTTCTGATACACACCTCTCATGCACACCTATACACTCCCACACACCCCCACACATGATTTTGGGAGATGGCACTATCAGACATGCTTGAATGAGTGAGCATAGTGGGCGGGTGAATGTATAGAGGGTCAGAGATCTCTCAAGGTAGGTTGGTGCCATACCTTTGAGTGTTATGACTAGTGTTGCGGGCATGGACCTTTGGACTGAGTGGGAGTTGGCACTATCTGAAGAGAGGAGCCTTGCAGCCCCCCCCTCCCCCATCCCCCTGTTTGGCTGGCAGAGCTGGCTGTGGCAGAGTCCCAACTGGAGCTTCAACTATACCAGCCCTCGTTCCCTTAGGTTGAGCCCTTGGGTACTAGGACCTGCAGGACTTAGGCGTAGGCCTCTGATAATGAAATGGAAGTCTGTGGAGCTGGTTGGGTACAGGCCAGGGTCTGGGGCAGGCTGAATTCAGCAGTGTCAGAGATGGGCAGTGTTAAAGCAGACAGCATTCAGGCATGGTCTGGAGTCAGGCAGAGGTCGAGGTGGGTTGAGTTCAGTCATGGTTGTTAAACAGGCTGTGGTTGGAGGCAGGCAGCATACAGGCATGGTCATAGGTCAAGCTGTGGTCAGTGGCAGGCAGAGTTTGGGTGTAGTTGTGCCATGCAAGCAGAGGTCAAAACCAGAGTTCCAACTGAGGAGAGAGAGGATGGGAAGGCAGGTAAGAGGGCAGGAGACACAGAAGACACCGAGGAACTGAAGGCTTACCAAGATGAGGACCTGACAAACAAATGAAGACAGACCATTGGACATACTGAAGGCAAGAACCAGGAACTAAGTAACACAGGAACAGACACAGGAAATTCAGAAACAGACGCTGGAATACAGGAGCAGATGCTGAGGCAACTCACTCTACTTAGAATGTAGAGGATCAATTGTCGAGGGGTCTAGGCAGGGCTGATAAGGGTCTTTTTAAGGCATGCATTTCTGACATCATTCGGGGCACTGCAGGGGCTTTCCTGTTGTGAGCCCTTTAAGTTATCCTGTGTGGCACGTGCATGCGCCTAAGGCACAGGGAAGTGCAAGAGCAGAGGCGTCTTCCCGCAAGAGAAACCTGGCAGCTCCTGCCACTTTAGATGTCAGTGTCCTGACCTGTAGGAAGCAGAGGGACATTGTGGTATTGGCAACTCAGCTGGGATTGCAACGTAAGAATGGCGGTCCATGGAGGAACCTGCAGACTGCTGTTTGCAAACAGTACCGCCCTCTTAAGCCTCCTTTCTGAGGCCTTGGGCTTGCTGGGATACCTAACATAGAAACATAGAAATGAAGGCAGAAAAGGTACAAATGGTCCATCCAGTCTACCCAGCAAGGTTATGGTAGTATCTGCTGCACTGAGCTGGTTACCCCCATGCTTAACAGATTCCCCATACCATAAAAGTTGGGCCTTTAAAAATGGCACGGGCCTTCCAGTGCACCTACCATGTGACAGGGGCCCGACCAATGGCACCAATAGCCCCTGTCACATGGTAAGAGCAAAGGGCCATCGGCGCCATTTTGATTAGTGGCAGCAGACAGCCCGAGCACGGGAGAATGCTCCTGGGACCCCCGCTGAACCATCAGGTATTTAAAATTGGGGGGGGGGGGGGGGGTCCGGGGGGTGGAGGGATACTAACAAACTCATTTTAAAGGGTCAGGTTGTGTTTTTAGGTTGTGTCCTTTCTTCCCACCCCCCCATAACGATAAGAAAACCCACTAAATTAATTGTGGGGTTTCCTATCACTATCGGGTCCCCCCCCGATATCTGACGATATTGAAAATATCGGACAATATTTTCAATCGTCAGATAAAACGATTCACATCCTTATTGGTTACTCCTATCTTTATGCAGCCCAGCATTCTTTTGGCTTTAGCTATTGCCTTGCCACATTGCTTTGCCATCTTACAAATCTCCAGACACTATTACCCCAAGATCCCTCTCTTGGTCGATGCACATCAGTCTTTCATCCCCTATCACATACTTGTGATGAAAGTTCCTTCAGATTGTTACGGGTTTCTTGGCTCGGCTGGTCACTTTTACAACCAAACGATTGGTTTTTCTTCCAGAGCTTATGCAATTCCTGGGACTGAAGTTAAGCCATAAACAAAGGAAAGATATCATCTGAACTAATTGGGTGGAGGATGGCCTCTGCCATGAGGGTAGAGCCATCTACTTCCTCTTTAGGTTCTGGACTGGAGAAAGTCTTCCTTTCCTGTTGAAGTAGGGTATGCAGGACTCATATCTATTCATCTCTGTCTTTGATAAGTGCCTTAAAATACTATTAACAAGATGATTTCCTGTATACTTGTGTTAATGTATTCTGCCTTGAGGCAACTGTTTTAATGTATTTCCGCCCTGGAGGCGACTGTTCAGTTCCTTGTAAAACCGGTGGCGATATGTATTCTTTACAGGAACATCGGTATATAAAAATAAAAAATAAATAAATAAATGATTCTCTTTTTCCAAGCTTTTCATGGATATTTCTCTTGCTCCGTTTCTTTTGCAATTCGTATGCCACTTTAAGAGAGTTTTCCTGGAGATGCTGCAGAGCGGTTTGCAAACCTCTGGATTCCATGCCTGACATTGAAGGTCTCGGAAGGATGGAGGCCATAATCATTGGGCGAGATGACCCCTGGGAGTCCATACAGGAATCGGTACACCCAGGTTCCCAATGGATAAGTTCTGATGTGGACCAGACAAAATGTAGCTGATGGTGCTGAAGCCATGGTTATGCCCAGAATAATCAGGTTCACAGCTCTGGGTAGGACATGGAAGATTATAATCTCCGTGTGTGAGGACCAACGTGTAACGTAAGGAGTATCATGGACTATGTTGCTTGTTCTGGTAGAGGGTCTCTGTAGACAGATGAGAGTGCTAAGGGTGGCATCGTGGGAATGGTAGGAATTTGTCTTGCTCAGAAATCTCTTATTGTATAAAGTTTTCCCCGAAACAGGAGGCCATGAAAGCTGGGTGCAGCAATGTGTGGAAGATTGTTCCAAGATGATAGGCAGGAGGAGCTGGAGTGTCGAGGCAGTGAGTCTTAGATCACCCCCCCCCCCCCAACAAGCTTTGACGGTTTGCAGATTCTCCCTTCTCCTCAGGACATTGGGACAAGATGTGGCCTCGAGCTGCCGAACATAGGCAGAGACCAAGTTGTCTTCATTGGGTCTTTTCCTCAGGAGCCAGGCAAGACCAGCTCAGTTGCAAGGGTTCTTCTGGAGGAAGAATCAATGGTGTGAAGGCATCAGGAGTAGGCAGGGATTGGAGGTGGTGTCCATATGAAGTCTCTTGATACCTAGCAGCCTTCTCGAGCTCTCTTCCAGAGGCACCTATCTTCTCCATAAGGTAAATGAGTGCCTCTAGAGAGGTGGGAAGCTCACGAGCAGCAAGCTCATCCTTGATCCTAGGCAATATACCTTCCAAAAAATAGCAAGCAGGCTGTTTCCCTGCCAGTTAAGCACAGAGACCAAGGTCCTGAATTCAGTGGCATAATCTGCGAGGGTTCTGGAACCTTGCCGTAGGTGGAGCGCCTTGAATTGTTCAATAAAAAGTTGCAAGTTGTTCAGCATTGGGTCTGCACACTCCCAGAGGGGAGAGGCCCACACTACGGCTGTTCCATCCAATAGGGAAAGGATGTAGGTAGTTTTAGTCAAATTGTCAGGAAACCAATGGGGCTTGTAATGAAAATTGTATGTGGCACTGAGTCAAAATCCCCCAGCATTGCTTGGGTCTTGGCATACCAGGGCAGAACCAGCAGCTGAGGTATGAGCCAGTCAGTTAGTGAAGCCTGCCCTGGTCTCACTACAGATGGAGACGGGTTGGCAGGTATGTTCAAAGTATCCAAACATGCGGCAAGGCAACTACGAGTTCAAAGGCTGTCTATAATGCTTGCAGTTTTTGGACTGGTCCGTAAGGTCCAATGGCCTCAACAATCTGTTGTGGGCATGGACCCGTTAGACCGAGGGGGAGTTAGCACTACCTGAAGAGAGGAGCCCTGCAGGTCCCCCATGTTTGGCTGGCAGAGTTGGCTGTGGCAGAGACCCAACTGGAGCTTCATCTATACCAGTCCTCGTTCCCCTTAGGTTGAGCCCTTGGGTGCCAGGGCTGGCAGACATCTGATGATGAGATGGAATTCTGTGGAGCTGGTCGGGTCACAGGCCAGGGCCCAGGAATAGGCTGAATTCAGCAGTGATCGAAGATGGATGGTGGTCAAGGCAGGCAGTGTTCAAGCGTGGTCTGGGAGTCAGGCAGAGGTCAAGACAGGCTAAGTCCAGGCATGGTTGTTAAACAGGCAGTGGACAGAGGTAGGCAGAGTACAGGCATTGACATAGGTTAAGCTGTTGCAGAGTTTGGGCATAGTCAGTCATGTCAAGGAAGCAGGGGTCAAAACCAGAGATACGTTTGAGTGAGAGAGAGACATGGACGGGAAACAGGTAGGAGGCACAGAGCAGCACAGACGGGCAGGAGACACAGAAGATACCAAGGAACTGAAGACTGACCAAGACAAGGATCTGACAAAAAGCTGAAGACAGACCACTGACATACTGAAGGCAAGGACCAGGAACTCAGTAACACAGGAAACACAGGAACAGATGCTGGAACACAGGAACAAATGCTGAGGCAACTCACTCTACTTAGAAAGTACTAGACCTATTGCTGAGGTGTCGAGGCAGACCTCATAAGGGCCTTTTAAAGCCAGCATTTCTGATGACATTCAGGGGCACCACAGGGATTTCCCATTGTGGACCCTTTAAGTTATCCTGTGTCGCTCTTTTGCCTAGGGCACAGAGAAATGTAAGAACAGTAGCATCTACTGCAAGAGAACCCGGTGGCCTCCTGCCACATTAGTAATTTGATTCTCAACCTATAGGAAGCAGTGGGACATCGCGGCATTGGTGGCCAGGTTGAGGCTGGAGGTAAGAACGGTAGTCCATGGGGGAACCCACGGACCACTGATTACAACTAACAATTTGAATTTTGTGCAATAATGAGTCAGGAGCATGTGAAGGATTTTCACAATAGGGGTAATGTGATTACATTTCTTGTCATTGTTATCACAGCTGTCTGTTTGGTTGCCAAGATTCTTTCTCTAAATGACTTAAAGTGCATTCCACTAGGGCTCAGGCACTAGAGTGGGTGGAGCCTTGATTATCATACCCGGCTGAGTTTTCCCGGGCAGTGATATGGTCTTTCTTGCATACCTTTCCAAGCTATCTGCCTGTAAATTTGGGCTCCGCAGGGCACAGCTTCTCATGCATATAGTCTCAACTGGACCATGGGTAGACGCCCACTCTGTTTGGGAGTAGCTTTGGTACAACCCACTTGTAGGGATTGGCCTGCCTGAGTGCAGAGGAAGGAGAAATTAGGGATGTGCATTCATTTCAAATGGATTTTAAAAGCATGAAGAATAAGGGAAATTTGTTTATTTGGGGGGGCCCTGAAATGAAGCAGGGATCCCCTGAATGAAATGAACCTTATTTGTTGCATTAGTTTGAAATGAATGCATCAGGGCTAAGTCTGGGCCTGAAGCTGGGGCCTCGCCTAAAGTCTAGGCCGAGGCCCAAAGTAGGGGCTGCAACCTAGATCAGCACCGGCACCTTGGCCTAGGCCTAGGCCTGAATCCAGGGCCTTGCCTAGGGCATAGACCAAGGCCCAAAGTAGGGGCTGCGGCCTGGGCCCAAGCGCAATGCCAGGGTCTCTTGCCTGATCTGTCAAGGATATCCGATGGCAAAGCTTGGCCTTGGGTCCCGGAGGGTGGGTGCCAATGCCTGGGCCTCAACCTAGGCTGCAGCCCGGACCTAGGCCCGATGTCACAACCCAGCTCGGAGGCCAGGTCCCAATGCCGGGGTCGGGGCCCGGATCCAGGCTCGATGCCACAACCAACCCAGAGGCTGACTCCTGATGCCTGTGCCTCATCCTAAGCTGGAGCCTGGACCCAGGCCTGATGCCACAACCCGGCCCGGAGGTTGGGTCCTGATGCCAGGGCCACGGCCCGAACCCAGGCCTGAGGCTGACGATTTTTGCCTTTGGTTTGCTCTTTAGGTGTGGATGTTTCAGGGTGTTGTTCCTGCTATTCGTTGGAGAACTGGTAAGTGTTAACCGAACCCTCAGTTTAGTGAACATTAATTCTTTGATCTGCACTCAGTGTTCACTATTGGTTAGGAGCATGAGTGACTGATTGTTAATAATCATTTCAAGTACAATCAGTTTGTCCACAGTTTGGCTTTTCAGAGAATATTGACAGGCTGATATTGGGGCAGAGCTATATATCCGTGACATCAGCTTTTATTCCAACTCCATCTGCTGGTAGAGGTGCATAACCCACTTGTGGGGATTAGCCTGTCTTCCTTAGAGGAAAGGAAATTATCAGGTAACTAGTAATTTCTCCTTGCATGCAACCACAGATTTTTCAAGCCGCACATTTCTCTCGGATTCAGAAAGGGGTGTGGTCTGGGCGGGATGTGTGGGTGTTTCAGAGCTGGATCAAAAGATGTGCAAGTCCAGTGTTGTGTAACTTTACTTCCGCTCTGGAGAAGGTATAACTTAAAAAATATATTTCTGAGGGATTTAAAGCTATTAAACCAGGGGGTTTGGAACACCTAGCTCTACACTGGGCGAACTGTTGAAATTGGTCATGGCATGGACATGCGGAGATTATAAACACACTTAAATGGCTCAGACCTGGATGTGTGCAGCTGTGCGCTTCCAGTTGCAAACTAGGGCACACACAAACACGCCCCTATGCTATTTTATAATATCCGTGCATATGTACATGTATATTATAAAATAGCCGTGTCACTGGGAGTGCACCAATGCATACATGTCAATGTGCAGCTGCGCACTCCTTTGAATGTTACCATCCTTGTGAGCATGTTGGCTTCACTGGAAGTTATGAGAATTTTATTTGGTCCAAATTTCTCATTTACATATGATACATATAGTGGGTAATTCTGAAAGGCTTTTACCCAGAAAAAATGGTATTTACTCAAGTAAAATGGCACAACTGAAAAACTGTCCTCTTCAAATGCAGCTGAAAGGATGCATGGGTTGTAAAGTGTGCAGTAAAAGGAGGCGTTCTTGAGTGAGCATGGTTAAGGTGGGGGAAGAAACAGGTGCATGTGTACCAATTTTCAAATATAAGCGCACTTCCACTATTCTGCACAAATAGGATTTGCAAAGTACATAGATGCTTTCAACACACGCACTTTGCACTTGTTCATTTTCAAAGAGAAATAACGCCAGTAACTGAAAGAACATGCCTTAAAAGTGCTGGTGTAGTTTTGAATGATGTAGGCCATTTGAAAATTGCCCTCATAATCAGGCCCATTTTAAAAGCCCTACGTGCCCCAAAGTAGGGAGATACGCGCCCAAGTTGAGCCGTCGCGCACCGTGTGGATTTTAAAAGGCACCCATGTACACACTTATCTCCTGCTACGTGCGCAAATCAAAAGTTCAGAAAAAGGGGTAAGGTGTTGATATGGTCTAGGCAGAGCACGGGAAGGCCATGAGATGTGCGCGTCAATACTTACGCACACAGGCCTGCATCGGGGTCCCCTGCCACATAACTTTACTGCTGCTATGGATGGCGTGTAAGTACAAAAACTAAAGAATCTAGGCTAGTCAGCGGAGTTTTAAGGGTTGGGGCTAACAGGGAAAGGGAGGCTAATAAATTATGGGGCTTTAAAGTCCTATCCCTAAACTGGGCGAACTGAAAACGAACTGGGAAAACTAGGTATGGCATCGGCGTGCGTCCCTTATAAATTCCCCTCGCACAGTAGATGCAGCATTTGCACACACATTCATGCCTCCGTTTAAAATTGTGCACACATGCACACGCGTTCAGACTATTTTATAACATACGCACATATATGCGCGTATGTTATAACATGGTTGCGTCTCTGGACGTGAGCTGACAAATAAGCATACATGTGCGCCTGCGTAGCAGTTTCAAAGTTACCATCAATGAGTGGAGACTGTCAGAGCCTCAAAGTTTCGTTCTGTAATTGACCCAGCCATCTGAAACCGAGGCAGATTCTCTCTCCATATGCTATATTTTATTATACATCCTTTACTGCATATGAAAATGTGTTGTCGATAGTGAAGAAGAATGGGATATCCAGGAGGAGAAATGCTAAGAGGAAGAAGCATCCATTCCTTCAACTCTCAGCTAGATCTGTGAAATTGTTTATCCTCCCATAAATTAAAATTATATGCATGTTTTTGGAAAATTTCTTTGCCTACTGCAGATTTACTGGAAGCAAACCAAGTCTATGCACCTCAAGTTTGCACTCATATAGAAGCAGGTTTGTGAAACGAGTAAAAGATGATCAGTACTGACAAGGACAGAGTAAATTAGGCATGTTGTTTGATCTCCCATGGATATTAAATTAAATTAGCAGTGTTGTTGACAGCAGAGAAATGATATGTATAGAGATCAATAAGCGAGAACTTGTGTTTGAAGGAAAAAAGTATAAAACTCTTGCTACATCAACCTATTTTTTCCCTAGGGATGGAGTCCCTTACTGTGAAAAGGACTATCATGCTAAGTTTGGCATAAGATGTGACCACTGCGAGAAATATATCACTGGCAAAGTATTAGAGGTAAGAGAAGTTTAACAAAATAAATCTAGATTCACCCTTTTAAGACTCTTATACTCTCAAAATATTGAGAAGTAAAACTATAGGCATACATGGCATTCAGATTGTACAGTGTCACTCTAGTTCATTAAATTTAAGTTGTGTTTCTGAACAAATTTTAAGAAAAACAGAATGCTCTTAGGAAAAGACACAGGCATCCATGTTGCGACCACTACCATTTTACAGTAATTGACTTTTTGAAAGGTTCATGTCCCTGAGAAGCTCTTTCCTGTGATAAAAAATACACATGTATATTGTATAATATATGACTATTCTGCCAAAGTCTGTCATTTGATACTTAGATAATATGGGGTGTTCGGGACTATTTGAGCTTAACCTTTATCTTGTTCAGTAATGAGGAAAGAGAGACATCAGCAGATATGGACAGCTCCTACACTGGCCAAGAAAGCGAGATTGGTGCCATCTGGCATGAAAGGAGACAGCAAACTGTTGGCAACAGCTTAGGTGCTGCAGCTTTATGAGAGGAGAAAGGTTGTGGGCTGCTGCCCAAGGAGAGGGAAGGCAAGGGAGCTGTGAACTGAGATTACACAGAAGCTTGTAGACACCTTTCTCTTGTGGCTTTGGTGCCAGCAGTCTCTCTGTCTTCTAAAGACTGCCAAGGCTGGGGCCTGTGCTATGATGGATGAGAGAGGCTACGTACAGGAGTGGGAGAGAGAGGGAGGAAGACTGAGAAATAGCGTAGATGGAAAGATACAAATTTTGATCATATTAATAATAAATTAAGGTACTTTATTCAGGAAAGACTAGGATGAATGCATTGTGTAGAAAAATATTTGTAATTCTTCAAGTATGTATAAATTATGAATAAATGAGAATCAATTAAAAGCTTAAGTCTGATTTTGTTTACATAAGGGTCATAATCTCTTCTGATCCATCCATCTCTAGCAGTAAAATAACCATATAGCAAATTTATCTCCAAACAGACTATTGCTCCCTTGAATGGATTCACTCAGAATCTGAAACTCAATGGGAAATGATTCAGTTACAGAGTTTATTAAATGTACTAAGAACACAATATTAAGATGCAGGCAGCAGTCCAACATCTTGCACTGAGTGCCACATGTATGATTTTCTACCAGTTGGTGAGAGGTTGTATGTATGTACCCGGTACAAAGAGCTCCTGGCTCCAATCTCTGGAGGCCAGAGTAGCAGACCTTGGGTTGCTGAGGCAGACAGAGAGAGGTACATAGAGGAGACCTTCAGAGACATAGTAGCCAAGTCCCAACTCCAGTCTAACATCTCTAGTACTCTAGTACTCTAGTGCAGTTAGTGTAGCTGGGTTCAAAAAAGGTTTGGATAAGTTCTTGGAGGAGAAGTCCATTAACGGCTATTAATCAAGTTTACTTAGGGAATGCTATTAATTGCATCAATAGCATGGGATCTTCTTAGTGTTTGGGTAATTGCCAGGTTCTTGTGGCCTGGTTTGGCCTCTGTTGGAAACAGGATGCTGGGCTTGATGGACCCTTGGTCTGACCCAGCATGGCAATTTCTTATGTTCTTATGTACTGCCTTGGAGGAGCAAGGTCAACTGGACGGAGAGCATCAACTTGGTATAGCTGGAAGTGATCCTGTAGCTAAGACCTGCTTGTTACGCTCGGGCTGTGTTCTGGTGTTGTGAACACCACCCAGAAGGGTGGCCCCAGGTGGAGAGAGATAGGGATGGCTGGGAGCAGTGTCAAAATCCAGGCTGGGTCAAGGCAGGCAACAGTGTCAGAGTCAAGGCTGGGTCAGGGCAGGCGGCAAGCAACAGTGTCAGGGTCCAGGCTGGGTCAAGGCAGGCGGCAGACAACAGTGTCAGGGTCCAGGCTGGGTCAGGGCAGGCGGCAAGCAACAGTGTCAGGGTCCAGGCTGGGTCAAGGCAGGTGGCAGACAACAGTGTCAGAGTCCAGGCTGGGTCAGGGCACCTAGTAGTAAGACAGAGAGCCAGAAGGCCACACACACACACGCACGGCAAGGCAGAGAGCCCGAAGGCCACACACACACAGCAGGCAGCGGGCCAGGAGGCCCCACACGCACACAGTAGGACAGTGGACCCGAAGGCCTCACTCACACGGCAGAGCAGAGGGCCCGGAGGCCTAACTCACACGTCTGGGCAGAGGGCCCGAGGACCGCACACGCAGTAAGCAAGGCAAGGCAGGGCAGAAGGCTCGAAGACCACACACAGCGTAATGCAAGGCAAAGCAGAGTAGAAGGCCCGAAGGCCACACACAGCGCAAGGCAAGGCAAAGCAGGGTAGAAGGCCTGAAGGCCACACACAGCGCAAGGCAAAGCAAGGTCCAAGACCACACGCACAGCAAGCAAGGAAGGCTAGAGCAGGGAGCCCAGGCGAGCTCGATGCCGAAGCACCAAGGGAACTGTCAGGCAGGGTTATAAAGGGAAGACCAGAACATAGAGTGAACAAGGGAGATGGACTGGGCCTGTCAGGAGAGGCAGCTCTAGAGGGACTCCTTGTGGTGAGGTGGTTGCACAGCAGCCATAGCCGTAACACTGCTCTCCATGTGATACAATAACCTCTTGCACCAAGGATGGATCTCCAAGGGCTTCTGCCTAGGAGGGAAGAGTTAGGTCAGCCATCATAGTTGATGATTTAATCATTATGAATGTAGATAGCTAGGTGGCTGGTGGACGTGAGGATTGCTTGGTAAATTGCCTGCCTGGTGTGAAGGTGGTGGATCTCGCGCGTCACCTAAATAGGATTTTAGATAGTGCTGGGGAGGAGCCTGCTGTCATTTTACTTGTTGTCACCAACAACTTAGGATAGTGTGGGAGGGAGGTTCTGGAAGTCAAATTTAGGATTTGAGGTAGAAAGTTGTAATCCAGAGCCTCTAGGGTTGCTTTCTCTGAAATGCTCCCTGTTCCATGTGCAGGACCTCAGAATCAGGCAGAGTTCCAGAATCTCAATGCATGAATGAGATAGTCTTGCAGGAAAGAGAGCTTTAGTTTTGTTAGGAACCGGGCAAAAGTTTGGGGAAAGGGAGCATACTCTGAAAAGATGAGTACCACCTTAACTGGAGTGGAACCAGGCTGCTGGCACTAAACTTTAAAAAGGAGATAGAGCAGCTAGAACATGTGGAAAAGCCGACAGTTGCTCAGCAATGCATGGTTTAGAGGGAGTTATCTTCAAAGGATACTAAAATAATAGCGGAATTAGGGCATGCTGATAGAGACGACAGCCCATTTGCCTATAAGTAATAAACTGAGTTAAAAGATTCCAAAATATCCCTGTCTACTGCTAAGAAAGTTGTACATACCAGAAATCTAAGAAGTGAGATGGGAAAGTTAGAAATGTGACCTTGGGCATGTCATTTTACCCTCTATTTCCTCAGGTACAAACCAACCCCTAGATTTATCAAAATGCTATATCTATAGCAGAAATAGTGCCTATATCTATAGCAGTAATTACTCTAACCACAGGGGTGTGGTTAGGGTATTTACCCTGCTCCCACACTGCATAGGTAATTTCCGCAAGGCGCAATAAAATTATTGGACCTGCGCTATTTTGTGCTTCATGCGCTGATTAATCCACCACGGGTGGGGGTGGGGGGTGCATTACGGTGAAAAGGATTTTATGGCACATGCCAGAGAGAGAGAAAGAAAACAATATGTCACTTTCCTATTAATACCACTATAAGAGGGGGCACTTTTAACTTGGTGTGGGTTTGGGGAGTGGGGTAGGTTTGGGGGGGGCAGTTTTACACACAGTAGGAAGTGCGAATAGCATAGTTGCATCACTGAAGATTTTCTGCTGTTTGAATCAATGAAAGGTACACGAGGAGAAAGTACTTTTTCACTCAGCACATATTCAAGCTGTGGAATTGTTGCCAGAGGATTTAGTCAAATTGACTGGCATAGTGGAGTTTAAAAGAGGTTTGGACAAGTTTCTGGAGGAAAAGTCCATAAAACATTATTAGCTAAGTAGATTTAAGAGAGCTATTGCTATCTCTGGGAGTAAAAAGAAATAGATCTTTTGGGGATCTGCTGGATACTTGGACCCAGACTGGCTGCTGTTGGAGACGAGACACTGAGTTTGATGGACCCTTGGTCTGACCCAGCATGGCATTTCTTAAGTTCTTTTGAAAATTGTTCAATATAAGGTTCATAGATGTGAATTTGTTAAGAAAATGATGTGATCAAATGAATTCAAGTTTTAATTAGTTTGTATAGTGTCATGTAGTCTGGCAATAATAAGACAGATTTATAAAGATAATTGCATGTGCTGGGACAAACTTAAAAAGTGTATTGTTGGTGGACCAGTGTCTACTATTTTCTGTTTCTTTATTTTAATAATCAAAATTATTTTTTTTTTAGAAAATTAGTCAATTGCTAAAAGGAGAAGGTAAAACCTTCTTTAGATAAATGAAGGCAAGCTGAAAAACCAAAGTGAGAATAGGTACAATGAAAGGGAGGGAATGGGATTTGTGAATAAAGGAAGATTGGCAAAAAGCAAAAATCTTTTACTGTTTGAGTGTTAGCAGTTAGTGCTATTTTCGTATGGGAGGTTTACTATATTGTAACTGTAATTTATTTTACTCGTGGCTTTCTGAGGGCCAAGCCCACACTCACTATGCATTAAAATAGGCCTAATGCCATATGAGTTTCAAGTGTTGTTTTAAATTTTTTGCAGGGTTTTCTGGTTGGCAATACAGCAATGCTTGCAAAATAGTATACATGTTGTGATATTTTTACTTCAGTAGATTGCACTTTGTCCTTTTTTCATGTTAAATTTTATTACAAATGCAAACTTTTTAATTGTTTGTGTATGTACAGTGGGCCTGGGGGGTTGCAAGGCTGTAAGCTTTGCCTAGGCTGCCTAAAATTCTGGCACCAGTCCTGGCTGCCCTAGCTCCAGGGGTGGATTGTGGGAAAATAGTGGCCCTGGGGATTTTTCTCCATACTGGCCCATGGGTACCCAATTACATGTACAATATAATTTACATATATAATTTACATATATATGTACACACCCCTATATTTGGTATGGTCCTCCCATATCAACACAGTACTATTTGCCAACACTCAAAGAATAACAACCCCACCTATGAAAAAGAATACCCAAATATTACACCAGAATCTAAAATATCAATACACACCTCCTATCAGGAAAACAGAACAGGCCAAGCTACCAGATCCCTACAGAAAACCACATGCTAAAAGAATGCTTCATCTCAGTCTTTGCATGCAGAACACAAACTCTCACCAAATACAGAATACAAAATGAAGGAGCACAAATGACAAAAACTGAAATGGAAACTCCAAGAAGCCAGACTCCATGTATTAACAATAGAAAAATAGAACCACCATTCCTCATAAAACAAATAAAATCAAGAAACATAAAGCATCAGTTATAATAGTAAAACCATAATAAAAGAATATTTTAAAACTACTGATAAATAGAATTTCTATTAATTAAAATCATATACATTTTTTACAATGTCCCAAACACTAATAAAATATTTCAAAATAGCACATATATCAAATAACATTCAATAATTAAAACTAATAAGGATTTTAAAAAGCCCCTGCTGTCCCCTTCTGTGGGAGCTCTTATTTCCAGTCACCCTGATATTGTCGAGGATTAGGAGGTTATCCTCTCTCCTCACAAATACTCACATGTCCATTCTCTCTCACACATACACTGTCACATACATACACATTCATGCTCTTATACCCACCATAACTTCTCGCTCTCACTGACACACTCTCAGGCTCTAAGACACTCCCCCTCCACACACACACCCCCCCACACACACACACAAACTCTTACTCCCTTGGATTTTCTCATACACACTCATGCTCTACACTCACATACACACACACACTGACCCCCAGGCAGGCTCCCATTCATTTTCACACCACTCCCTCCCCATCCCCCAGGCATGCACACATTCATTCTCACACACAGACCCCCAGCAGGCACCTATGCATTCACAACATACATCCCCAGGCAGAGTCCCATTCATACACATGCACACACTAAAGGCAGACCCCCCTCTCTTTCTTTTGCCAACAACCTCGGAACCTCTCTCATTCCTCTGCTGCCACTGTCACTGCTGCCGCATGGCTATTGGGGAGGTGCCGATTGCTGCTACTGACACTGAAGCCCATTCTGCTGCCTCCTCTGTGCAGGCCCCATGGGCTTCCACTTTCTCCATGCTGATCTCGTACATTGTGAGATCCGCATAGAGAAAGTGCTATTCTTGCACATTCCCAAAGATTACATGTGCCAATCACTAAAAAGTAATTTATTTTTTTTTACCTTTGCTGGCTGATCTTAGTTTTCTAATCGGTTGGTCACAGGTTTTTTTTTCCCATTCCCTTTCTTATTTTTTTGCCAATTCCTTTTATATTGTCTTTTTTTCTATTTCTTTTCTCTCCATCTTCTTCCCTCAAACACACACTCAGGTTCTCATTCTCACATCTCTCTCTCTCTCTCTCTCACACACACCACACACACACACACACACACACAGCCTCTCACTGTCACATGCTGTCTCATACAATCATTCATACACACAGGCTCTCACTGTCACATGCTCTCTCTCATACAATCATTCATACACACAGTCTCTCACTGGCACATGTGTCTGACTCACACACACAGGCTCTCTCTCACTCCCACATGCTGTCTTGCTCAAGCACAGGCTCTCACTGTCACATGCTCTCTCTCATACAATCATTCATACACACAGGCTCTCACTCTCACATGCTGTCTCTCACACACACACACACACAGGCTTCACATGCTGTCTCTGCAAACATTCAGATCCTCACTCCCACACACAATTTCTCAACTCATCTCATACACGCACGTACACACACACACACACTCTACAGACCCTCAGCCTCTCTCTCACCTCTGTGCCTCCTCTTCGCGGGTCGCGCAGGATGGGCTCTGCAGCGGCCCTGATCTTCTCGGGCCACAGCGGCCCTGCTACCGGGCCTCTTCCTCTTCTCCGGCCACTGAGATGATTCGCGGCGGCCCGCAAGTGCTGCTCCTCTTCTACAGCGCTGATGCTCCTCCTCCTTCCTGCCCACACGGCTCTGGCAACGTTTACTTCTGGGGCCGCACAGGCAGGAAGGAGGAGGAGCATTGGCGTGTTTAAATGCGATCTTTTTCTTCGGGCCGTGGTGACGTGAGCTTCACCACGGCCCTGCCCATCTGTCTGTCACTGCTCAGCAGCCGCATGAGCCTCCTTGCCCGGGGGCATTGGCTCCTCTCGGATACCACTGCTGCGGCGCCCCCTAATACTTTGGTTGGAAACTTTATAATACAAAAAAAAAAAAATCACGTGACAGGAGTGACCGGCCCACCGGGGGAAGCCCGATCCCCCGATAGGTCAATCCGCCCCTGCCTAGCTCCACATTGTGGGAGAGCAGAATTTGATTTGGAGCTATTTTGTCATGGCCCAGGTTCTCCTCAGTCTT